>NC_088788.1:32810036-33446780 GCF_949628265.1 Cloeon dipterum | reverse complement strand
ATTTCAGTAGACTTGAGCGCCACTCTTTGTTCCCAACTCATTATCACTAGAGGTACCAACTCAATTAAAACTCATTCATGAGACTTGGACGTCTGGTTCCTGTTCTTGATCAGAAATTTCCAATATCAAATAGTCACTTGATGCTGCAAATCACCCTCTTACGAATGTCGGGTTAATTGGAATTGCATTCCTGAAAAGCGACCTGTCAATGCTTCCAACAGATTTATCTCTTCATTGAACTTCCTGTTTGCGGGCTCGTTGCCATCCATATTTCTCAGTCGTATTTCATGCAGGCTTCATTGTTCTCGAAGCGAACTAGATCGTTTTCGGCTGATACGCGCACTTTCTCAGGAAGATGCTGAACTATGTTTCGGCGCGTCAATAAATTTACAAACGATCAAAGTGCGGAACCGTGCGAGAGTTGCTAAATAACAGCATATATCTATCTATCTTTGCGGTTTGCTTGGCGGAAAGGCTCTTTTGATCCAACTTTATCGAGAAAGGCCGGTTTAGCCCATGTTTGGATGCCGAGAAAAGTGAAATTCATTATCTTTGGTGTTAATTAATTGCATCCGCTTGTGAAACATGGCAATTAAAGAGGAATTTTTATTGCTTGGGATTTAATGAGAACTGTGCAGTTTTGTGGAAGGTGATTCAAGTTATTCAGGAGCGCGAAGTATTCCCTTTTCATTGAAATATTCATTGAAACTTGCACTCAATGTTAATCAATTTTATTTGTATGCAAAAGCGTGTTCGACGCAGATGAAGTTTTAATTTTATGCAGACACTAAATGCATCGCTACTTTTTTGAATACGTATTATTCATATTCCATATCCATTTTTTACTTCGCACCATTCACTCGATTTTTTTACTCATTTTGACGAGCAAGCTTACACTTTATTTATTTTTCAAACAGAGTTGCAAGCTGCTTTTCCCCATTGAAACGGATTTTTGCACATTTTCGGCACTTTTCATCAGTGGCCCTGAAAAAAGCGTGGTGCAGGCAAAACAAACAAACGCGCGCGCGAGCCGGATTTCCATTGCAAAATAAGCAAAGCGGCAGAGCGGAGCTGCCTGCGTGCTCGTCTCGCGGGCAACGCACGTTTACATTTACACAAATTAGAAGAGGCCGGAACCGCAGACGCCGGGTTCATCATCTCTCGGCCGCGCTTCATTAATTAAAAAAGCAAGTGCACAGCGCACACATATCGCCGAATGCGATCGTACACCGAAGAGCTGCTGCTATATCAATGGTGCTCGTGTTCTGCTGCGCGAGATAAATTAATGACGACGGTCCGACTTGTAACTGTAAACCGGCAGCAGCCCGGTTGGCCGGTCCCTCCCAGCGCAGCATAATGAGAGTCGCTGCGGCCGCAAAGTACATACTCTCGCTATCGAGCGCGCATAAATTAAGCATTGCATTCACGACGCTGACCACGGCCGGCGCGCGAGGGAACAACTGAATTTCGTGAGCCCGGATGCTTATCAGCCGAGGAGTAATGAATTCCGATTGCAAGCACCTGCTGGGTGTTTGCCGAGCGTGTTCTTCTCCCTGCATATATTGATCTGCGGCTTTCAATCAGTGCGCGACGGCCAATTTCAAAGTCGATCGACCGCTTGATTTGCGCAAATTGCGATTTTTATCTTGCAAACATGCTGAATCAGAGTGCCAGGCCGGACTGATTGTCCTCATTGCTACAAACTACTGTTTATCTGGGTCTGGGGAAATCAATTTGAAACAGTCATCAGGTTAGACAATCTTATTGCTAAGATTTTGCAAAATTAAAGTTAAGTATTTCAGTCTCCAAGGGGTGCACTTTCCTGCCGCCGCTGGTTTTAATCGATTTTGTGCCATGCACTGCATTAAAAAACTTGCGGGCTTTGCAACCTTGATGCATCATGTGATTGATGGCAAAACTTTTGATTTGGACCTTGTCCTGGAAAAGAAAGAACAGAATTGCAAATTTTCTACATCCTCGCCGTATTCAATCTTTTAATTAAATGCCTCGTTTATTTTAAAATTTAAAATGTGAGCAACCTAGCCAGAAATTGAGGTCAGTGGAAAAAAACAAACATTAACTCAAGAAAAATTATCATTCATAACAAATTTAGCATTACTCGCGAGCTGTATAGGCTGAAATGTTTTAATAAATAGTGTTCATGCCCCCGATCCTCAACCACGATTAAACATGCAAAACATTTGACACACAAACCATATTGTAAATTGGCCCGCAACATGAAACTGGCTAATTAATCATTTTTGCGCTGGCCCTGTGCGTTTTACAACATTAATTCAGCTAATTAATTCGCTTCTTTCGCTGTCGACGCGGAGCGAATTTGGTCCGGCTCATTTAATTGCGTTGGCTGGCGTGCATGTACCCTTTCCGACCGTGTTTTGTTTCAATTTCCATCTCCGGCCGAGTGAGCAGCTGCAGCTCTCGCAGATTACATGTTCTCCGCTCCGCACACGGCTGCCGCTCGTAATAACGATCCCCGGCCAATTTATTACTGCTCTGCACGAATTCCTTTGCGTGTCGCGCTGATCTTCTGCTCTTCCGAGAGATGAAATGCCATAATATTCTGCCCTGGTCCGATACAAGTTCTGATTTTTATTGTGCAACGCGCGCGTCTCTCGAAACGGACGCAGCGCCCTTTTCTTCCTCATTGCGCCCGATTTATTATGATCTATGATTTAGCCTGCGGGAGTTTTACCCGCAACCCTTGGCACTGAGCAAGAACCAGGCAAGAATAAAGGATTATATTTCTTTATTAACGACCAGCAAATACCACAAAAAAATTTTCACACGTATAGATTTGTTTTTGTAATTTAAATATTTTCGTTAAACGCGTTAAACTAATCTTTCTCCGTGCTCCATAACCTCCATAATTTTAGCTTTTGTTGCAGTTTAATGATCATTAATTTAATTCAAATTCCTACTACATGGTAATACTAATTATTATTAAATTAATGTTGTTGTTATGTGATGCTTGGGGAACGTTTTTTCAAACTTGTCTAATCAGCTCAAATCTAATGATAGCTAAACTTTTTGCTACGAATGCGGCAGATCTCGAATTCGGTGTCACTTGGCCTGAAGAATGCATTGTGTGCCATATACTTGCTTATTGATTTTCGCTCGTCGTGACCCATACTATTCCACACATGCTGCTATAGCAACTCATGGGTCCTACCAGACGAGTGGTTAAGTCATTAGTCGGGATTCATCATCAATTTTCCCCCAAAAGGACCAGTTCCGTTTTGCCGGCCAATCGCGTGCCAAGCGTGACGTCACTGCTGCAGCCCTCAGCGTGCGTATACGCTGTGTGATACGTGCGTCGCTCCTAATATCTCCTTCGAAAGGGTCGCCCGAAGCTGATTTGCTGGCACAGCAAAGGGGAATTCGACATTTTTGCAATATAGCGGGGGCTGAGATTTATTACTACCTCAAATCATATACTTATGCTCTCCCTTTGTCCTCGTAGTTTTCCACGATTCGCCAAATAAAATTTGACCCTTCTTGCAAACGATACCATCACGTGCTCAGATCTCGTTACACTTTCTGTGCAATCTTCTTGCCAATCTAGCCGACTTCGACACTGGAAACTTTCCGCCGGCACGACCTCTCGACCGCAGCTCGTCAGAAATTCATAGATAGCTGAATTAAAAATCGGGCCTGCGTAACCTCCATACTTGTTGAAAGTTGTTCCCAGCGTGCCGACGAAAAGCGGCAGCTTTCGGTACATTGAATTTATATTCCGCCACCGCGAGTTCGCAAACAAAACCAAAACTGCGGGTCAGCACCGCCACACACATTCACTACGACCGAGTCCGGCGTGTCTATAACTTATCCGCAGAGAGAAAAGTTATTTTGGCCGTGGTGATGAGCAAAAAGCAGAAGTCGGCGGCTTGGAGGGTTTCCGCCTCGCAAAAATAAGCCCGGCGAAAAACTCTGAGGGCAATTTTCAGCCGGTCGCTATATCTTTCTTCCCCGAAAAGTCGTTTCCTCCTCTCCGGCTCCGCGGTGTTTCTCTCATCTTCCATTATGAAAGTTTGAATAGGATAATAATTTACCAGCAGGTACACATACACCGTGCTCAGAAGGGATTCATTGCAGCGCGGCTCTATACTCGTCCTGTTTCTGCCGGCAGTTTTAATGAGTGCAGGCCAGAGTCACACGGGGCAATCTGCACTCCCCAGAGGACGTAAACACAGACCCTAGTAGTTGCTTTTAGCCGGAAATCCAGCTGCCGAGTTGGATGCTGTTGTTTGTTGTTGTCTCAGCCGCCGCCAAAATCTGCCTTGCTTTATACTCGGTCCCAACTGCGGTCTGCTGAAAGTTGTTTAATGTTAATTACCCCGCTCAAGTGGCTGAGGTCAGGAGTGACTTTTGGCCTAAAGTCGCAACTTGATAGTGAGCGAGAGTTGCAACTCGTGTTTTGGGAGCAGCCATTGAATTTTGTTTGGACTGCTTTAAGAATTGTTTTAAATGTGACTTTCTTTTAAGATTATTGAGCAGATAAAGAACAATAACGATTACAAAAACAACGGTCGAACAGAAATTGAATTGAACTACTTTCGATAGAGTCAATAAATGATCTTTCGCAACCGCTGGCTTTTCTTAGCCACCGCACACAATACGCTCACTGTATTCAATACTGCCCCGACTAACCTCAGTGGCCGTAATCGTCTACGAGATCGTCTTGCAGGATTGCTCAATATCACTAATGCGATATTGATCACGCTGCGTTGGACAGTAGTCGGTGGCGAACGAGCGACGGGCGGACGAGAGGGTTGGTGCAAATCCTCCATCAATAGCCGCTACTGGGTTTTCTGCAAGTTCCCAACGAGCGGATTACCCTGAACTGAGTGGAGTTGTATGGCTTAGCAAACAACATACTGTACCACCCTTGACTCTGAACGACGCTCTTTGCTTTCCGCATTTATTGCAGGAAGCCAGAGTTTGCAAATCACTCACAGCATGCAGTTTTTCTGAGTAATTATTGAAATGGAACTATCTATACTAAGCTCTGGAAAACCGAATGCCCTCTAAAAGAACTCGAAAACCAAATTTTAAGAGGTCTGATGATCTGTTCACATGCAGCTTCATTTCATTGCAACTCATGGCGCTTTGAAAAATACTAGTATCACGATTTTCCCGGTCTTGAAGAATGCACTATATTTATTCATCCTAATGCACAGCTGCGTCGATGTGCAGACGCGGTCGGTCCCAGCAGAGAAATAAGTGCACTCCTTCTGGCAGACTTTCTTGCTCCTCGAGTAATTACCCTGCCGCTGTTGTATGTGCTGTTGTTGTTAAGAATAATGGCGGGCGTCAAAGCGGCTCGACCTGCTCTGCACCCATCGCGCACGGCGGCTTGATTGAATGTACGTACGTACACACACTCACGGCGCGGCCCCTGCGTGTTCCACGGCACTAATGTCCTCAGCGAAAAAATTGCGATTGTCCTTGAGAAAGTGGGGCTTTAACTTTTTATTGCCTTTCTTACAAGTTGGCGGCGAGGGGGGAAAGAGCCAGGGATGTGGGCGGTGAGTATTAAACTTTGAACGCACGTGGCTTTTCGCTACCACCTCTCTGCTCTGCTCACGAGAGGCTTTTGTGCTCACCTCGCTTTTCGGCTTTGCTCATTTGCTGCTGATCCGGTGTTGATGGTTTCGCCTTGCAAAAGAGTTTTGTAAAGGACTGCGATGCCCGTTGTTTGGAACATTTTTTACGTAGAAAATTATGAATAGTAATCCTTTTCACCAAAAATAGTTAAATTAGATGCAAAAAACACATGCAGCTATACATTTTTAATTGCAGTGATACATATCTTGATCGTCCTTTTTATTCTGTGACTCGCTGTGGAACAAACTGGTCGCACGTATTGACACAACTCCACCTCTATGTATGAACCGTATATGCCCGCCGTGTTTCCCCTCGTTAGTATCGAACAAGAATAACATCGTTATGACAGATTGTTTTCGTGTTAGGTGCTGCCGCGAAAAGCTGCTGGCTTCGTAGTTTCGGAAGTTTCGCCGGCAGCAAAAAATCACTTTTCTTTCTCCAGCACGTAAATAGGAAAATCGGGGTGCGCTTATCGTCAATACGGCACGCGAAAGCCTAAAAAGCGTCGTTCGCTTTACATTGCAGTTTGTGCCGCTTCATAAAGACACGTCGTGTGATTTTTCGGTTGCTCGGGCTTTGGCGCCCGACAGCGAATTTGGCGAGTCGGCTGGCTCGTTATGCGGCGCCCACAGTCGTCAATATCACGGCGACGGCGGCAATTTTTCCGCACCAAGAACAGCAGCCGAATAGAGGGATTCGCGTAACGAGACCGGCGTCTATCTGATTGAGATAGATCCGGGCCTGATCGTTACAAGTGCTGCTAAAATCCCATAATGCGCACGACAATGACTATGCTTGTTTGATTTATATGGACATCATAAAACCATTATTGTAACTAATTTAGTTGTAAGTGAAATATCCGTCATGATATAAGTTAGTGTGGTCGGTTATTACGAGGAAGAAAATTGCGTGTGTAATTTTTGCGTAAAAGAAGCTACAAAAAGATAAAAGTTAATCTGTCTTGGGATTTGGTAAGCTATTGTTTTTCTGTCATATCAGTTGTGGAAAATACATTTTAGTGTCTAAGATTGTTACAAATCGGTGATCCACATTTTTGCTTTCTCTCCAGTCTGTTGTAAGCGGTTTTCTTTATGCACTCAACCACTCACAATTTTTGCAATCGCGTTGTTATCTACCCCTGTTATGCCAATAGGGAAGATAAATTTGGAACACGATTCTGAAGTGACTGTTACGATTCCCACTTTCAAAACAAGCCATTGTCTGAGTGGAAAAACGCAATTTTGACCAAATATAGAAAAAAACTCATGTAATATTAGCAGCCTCTCCTACTGAAAAGACGATTTGTCATCTCAAGAGTGCACAATGCACAAAACACTCACTGGAACAAATAACCTGCACGTCCCACCACAACCCTCGAGCTGTCTGTTCGAATTGGGGTGCAGGGGTAGTAAAAATAAATTACAGTGCACCCCCTAAACCCTTGTGATAGTGACGTAAGCGTCTTTCTTATAAATATTTGAAGCTAATCGTTAGTTCAGTGAGTGAAAAGAATCCCATCAAATAATGCGGTCCGGAGTGGCCATATCGTAAAGTAGTAACAGTTGTTGTTTGATCGGCGGCGCTGCGGCCTTTACGACGAGCATATTGCGCGCGGCGCCGCGTCGAGAGGCCGTAAACATTCGACGCTCGCTAATTTGCTCTTCGGGGTTTCATTAAAACGGAACTCATTAGCTCTCGCCCAGGTTTTTATCGTCGGCTGGGAGCTGCTGTAATGGTCTCCGTGCCTCAGTTTACGCACCACGCAAGCAAAATCGGCTCGAAAATCGCCATCTAGAAAGCTGAGAGCCGGTCGTGGCTCTGGAGGCTGAGCTTGCAAATTGTTAGTTCGGAAGATAATGGGAAAAATGAGAAACGTGAGCGGCATTAGAGCTAAAAAACACTATGTAAATATCATGAACAGCTTCTGAGCTTACACTATTTTAAACGATGTGTTTAGTCGGCTTTTATTACGTGTATAATTTAAAGGATTTTATGACAGGCTCTATTATTCTTCAAGAAACGGAAAGTGTCAAACAAAAATAAGATAGTAAAACATGAAAGGACAGTCATCCCAAAAAGATTTTTAGTAAAAAAAAATTAAAGCTTTCAAAATTTCGGCAAGATAAAATTCCCTTGCAGCTTTTAACTTTCACCATGAATTTCAAGACAAATGAACCTCTTAAACAAACTTCGAAGCTTTTAAGTAAGAAATTAAACAGCTAATCCATCCTCCGCCACTTCGGCTTTGTTTTTCATTATCACAGCAGTCCTTCGCATTTGGCGCAGCTTATTAATTTTCAACTTGAGCGTCAACGCTGCCAAAGAACAAGAGCCGTTTTTCCACTGTACCGAAAGTTCAGCGCTTAAAAGTATGTTATATTAATAGAAGACGCCAACTCCAGGCAGCCTTATCATTAATTCTTTTTTATCGACTTTCCAGCCGTTTTTCTGGCACGGTCTGCTTTTAAAAAGTTCGCCCTGCGACTGAGATAAAATTTTATCTGCATGACGAGTTGGCCGGTCGACAAATGCCACTTTTTTCGTATGTTTCGCCGCTCCATGGTGACGTCACCCTTTTTCCAGTGGCGACCTGGGACGCCAATCGCAAAATGCATTCGGTCCATCTCCATTAATTCCGGCCCTGCTTTCTGGGGTTGGCCACCCGCGCGTGCCAACAAACTGTGTGTATGTTTGTTACCGTATCTTCTTGGAAACACAAACACACTCGTGTGATAAACGATGCGCCCAGTTGCTGCATTACGTGGCTCCCCATTTTCGCTCTGCCCTCCGAAACCAAAGCAGGAAGGTCGAGGGAGGAATTCCGGGTATTTTTAGGTATCCAATTATCGTGATTGCGTGGTGCCAAGGCAACAGATGAAAAAGCTAAATTTCGTTGAAGATTTATACAGTTTAATATAAATATAAATATATATTTCTTGAGTCACTTTAAATTATTAAATTCACATTTTTCCCGTTGGATCCCGCTTTTACAAGTCAATTTCTCGCTCCCCTAATACCCAATCATGTTAAAAGATCAATTTTCCAATTGCGCGTCTCGTCGCGTCAATGACTCTCACCCTCTCGGAAACGGTGCCGAGGGCGTGTGAAATTCAACACAGGGCCAGAATGTTTCTCGTTCCGGCTTAAAATTAGTCGGCGCGAGGGCTGTTCGTGGCCCTTATATTGGCACGCTCGTTCC
Source organism: Cloeon dipterum (assembly GCF_949628265.1). Lineage (NCBI taxonomy): Eukaryota > Metazoa > Arthropoda > Insecta > Ephemeroptera > Baetidae > Cloeon > Cloeon dipterum. The sequence continues at coordinate 33,437,956 of NC_088788.1, read as the reverse complement.
CCGAAATAGACGCAAGACATTGATTGATGGCAACTCATGTGTGCATGATGTGTCTTTTGCAGAGTGGCCGCAGGAGCTGATGAATTCGCCTGGGCTGATTAGGCCGGTGCCGCCCTTCTCCCGAAGCTAACCTCACTAGCTTGGTCGCCAAAGCAGGTAAGAACTTGTGTTTAATTCCCTCGATCAATCAAATCTCAAAGGCGGTCGATAGGAATGGTGCGTCGGTGACGGTGAGAAAATTTTGTCCCCTATAAAAATTAATCTATATATAAGTACATTATTTAATTTTCTTTTAAATAATAATCTCATACAGATTGCTAGTTACGTTATTATTTTTAATATTTAGAATTATGCTTTGTGGCTTTAAGGCAAAGGCGTTATTTTAGAATTACCATGGTCCGCAAAAATTAAAAAAATATTCATCCGCAAAATGATCATCCTGCTTAATTAACCAAAATGTTGATGTCGACAATGCCTCGAAACGGCACCGCTAAAGTGTCAAATCGAATGTTATGCAACCCTAGGGTGTGCACCGCTACGGGTGGTAGTATTAATTGGCTGCTAGGCTTCAGAGCCATTACTCTTGCGCGCGCAAATTACCTTTGTCAGCTGCCGCATGTGTGCGAAATGGAAAACGCACGTCGCCGGAAAACGCACAACCCGACCCGTTGGTTTTCATCAACGAATCACTGTCAGACTGATGTATATTTTGCACCGGTCGGCGACGGCATGGAAACGACTCTCGCCGTTTTTTATTTCACTCCGCAGTCTGCTGCGGCGTTGTTTCTTCCACGGGGAACGGCTTGCTAAATCCAATAAATTGTTATGTATGCGGCCGTTTGCTCTCAGCGGTGTTCAGGATTGATCGAAAACGGCCACAAATTTCCAGTACTGACTTCGATTTTGGTCGCTCGTTCGTGGTTTTGCAGCTGTGGAATTGAAATGTAATGGAAAATTTATTTGATTTGTCGTGGAGAGGAAATTGGTCGAGTTATACCCGTGAAAATATAATTTTCGGTTTACAAAAAAATGCAAATGAGTTGGAAGCAACACTCCATTTCTATCATAATTAATCTCGAGTATTGTGTTGACATCGTAAGGAAGAGTGGGAATGAGTTAAAAATCAAAATTAAATTTATTAACTTACTAAAAATTTAAAATCACTCCTTATTCACTTTCAAACAATACCATCACAGTTATTTTTTAAATTCTTTCTTTAAGATGCATGGAAAGCAAACATCTTTCAAACAGCTGAGTTTTCGTTTTCTTTTTTGAATCCAACAAGAGTGATCTTCTCACGACTCAGTCTCTCATTCTCTCAGCGAATCGAACACGAATCAGCTTCGTCAATAAAATATTCTCGCCGGCGGTGCTCCACTTCCACTTGCGCCGCAATTTCGCACGCAGTTTCAGCGCATCATAGCTCTAATCGCGCCGTTTTCTCAAAGGCACCAGCTATCCACCACCGGCTGCCATTACGACGATTTCTGCCAGCGAGCGTGGTGGTCATTAAAATTCTGCGGTTTGCCGTGACGTCAAAATCGAACGTACGGAACGGCGCACTTCACTCCACTCGACTCGCGTTTTTCGCATTCCAAAAACGAGCGGAAGGGAAAAAAGCAGCAAGTGCTGGCCGGCTTAGGCACAGGCTTGAGAGGCCTCCGCGCCCCTTTTTATCTGGGGTGAGTGCATTAGCGCCAAAGGAGCGCTTAGTCAAGCGGTAAAGTCGCAAAAAATAACTCGGATTCGTCACGACTCGGCCGTACGTATGGGTGTAAATTGTTCCAAGCGCCGCGTGGTTCCGAAAGTGCGGCGAAAGGGCTGCAATTAATCCGATTTTAGGTTTAAATGCGGTCGTGCGTGTGTTTATGCCACAAATCATCATCAAAGCTTTTTCATTTATTTTGGGACAATCCACCGCAAACGACTGAATTGATTTGTAGGTTTTTAGAGATCAGATAAACACTTGAGTTTTTACAGTTGTGCCATCTAGCGCTGACCTATTTAAAGAGCGGAAGGGAGCGAGTTTTTTGTAATGCAGCCCCTTAGTAATTTTACATTGTAGTTAACCTAAATTTTTAATTTTCATTTATTAATTTATAAAACTTGTCCTCAATAAATTATTGAACTTTGTTCAAGTAATTGCATGTTTGGTGTTTTGTACTAAAAAGAAGATTGTGATAAAATGAAAGAAAATAAATCCAAAAACCAATAAAAAGGAGAGAGGTAGAGCAAAAATTTAAACTCGTCGTTCACCACATAAAAATCATTAACGAAATAAGCTTCAATGCCCGACTTCTTGATTTGAAGTCTGCTTTGCAATTTTTTTTTGCGTAATGAATGGATGAAATCAGCAGATGATAAGAAGAGATAGTCCTTGATATTGCAGCACTCTTGTCAGCTTTCTCTCGTTCTACGGGAGTGTTATAACTCCTCTGCTTGAGGCAAAGTTATACGAGCTCGGGGTAATTTGCCCCTATTCAGATCAGCGCGCGGCGTGATTGAATTTCGGTGCGACTCCGGCACCCTTCTTATACTCGGCACACTTGTGAATGTAATATTTTAGTACAAGCGTGGTGTGCTGCGGGACCTCAAGAGTCAAGTGGGAGGGAAGCCGAGGTTCTGCCAATATTGCACGCTGCGAAATGAAATTACACCTTCCTGTGTGCGTAGCCAATAACCTACCTGTTGCGTAAGAACGTGACTGCGACGGGCAGGCAACGGCGGATCCATCGGCGGGTCAAAGGTGACCAAGCAGCGACGGATGAGAAAAGAAAAGAGCCCGGTCGTTTGCGGTACACACGTGTTAGTGCGTGGGGAATTTCTTTTATTCCACTGGAAAACCGTGCCAGCTTTCTTCTTCTTGGTCGATACAATAAATTTTGTTTCCTTTGCCAAGGGAATTGTGAAAGCCGTAAATCATCAGAGTAAACTTCTCAATAGAAAATATTTTTACTGTTTGATTTTTAATAACTTTTTAATGAACTTGATCTAAATTCGATCTGACTCGGCCCAGTTTTTGCTGAATTTTTGCACTCAAAATTTTATTACCAATAAGTTAATAGATTAAAAAGCAAAAGAAAAAAAGAAGACAGTTAAATTTGCCTCTAATTAAAAAATTTAAATCAGAGAGAACTTTCTTTGTTTTTTCATATTTCAATTTTTCTAGCTCCCCGGATTGTTCTGAATCGACCGCCTGTTATTGTCGAAGAAATACAAAGAGTCGTTTTCTACGTCCCCTTCCTGCTGGCGACGGCAAGATTATTTCGCCAAAGTAGCTGTGCGGGCCAAAAACTTTTGATCTGCATGTGCATGCAGGCTGTTTTTATAGATTTCCGCCCTTTTCTTTCTGCACACATCCCCCTTTATTCCTCCCTTCGCTGCATCATTGTTGTGCCTACAAAGGCGAATAAAAAAATCGATCGCGCCTCGCACGTTCGTTCGAGCAGCCACTTCATTTCTGAGCAAACAAATGGCGCCGACTGCGAATCGTTTGCTCGAGAAAGGAGACTCATTTTTTCGCGTGCATGAAAATTTGTGCGCGCACCACTTACGCCGCCAAAAGAGGGTGGAAGATACGATGCTGCTTTTTGCCGTCAGCCGCGTCCCTTTTGTTTGCCCGCGCGAAGCGCCGCAATCAGTCCTCGGCTGTTGAGGCAAACCGACTTAATGGATTTTCCCAGCGCCGTTTGCATAATATTTCCAAGCGAAATGGGCACAAAACCAATGGATTTATGACGGTTTCAGATTGTGCTCGCAAGGGAAACCTGAAATTATGCAAATGATCTGCAGGGGTTGGATTGTTGTTTAGGCGGGTAAACGTTTCCCTATTTGCTAATGTAGGCTCCGTTTGTTTTGTCTACCTTTTCTGCTCCTGCGGCAAGAGGCAAACGGCGGTCTGAATCACATAAAAATTAATATGCCTGCTCCAAACATTTCAAACTTTTCCAATACTGGAGCAATATTAATCATCACAGAGCGAACGTAAAAATTAATATCTTGAACTTATAGGAGCTGCGAAAGTTGCCATTAATATTGCTTGAATCCTTTCTAACTCCACAGTATTATTGCGTTCTAAGAGGAAAATTTCATAACTCGCATTATTCAACTTTGAACCTTTGCCTTTCATGGCGACGAATGCACGGCGACCAGCCAGAGAGAAAGGGCGCGTCATTACTTAAAAAGCGCCGTGATAACATCAGAGAAAAAGAAAGAAGCCGCATTGATTTATATTGCTGACCTCTAGACCGGCTCCACAACACATTTCAATTATTTTTAATGTGTTCCTGGACTAAATACGAGCCGTCGCAACAATACACAACGATTGCATGCGCATGCAAAGGACAATGGAGGGCCAAAAACAAAAGCGAACACGGTAGCAATGTAGGCAGGCAGAAGGGAGCTACTATTATTATTTAAATATCTGGCTGAGGAGGTGGGTTTGCACTTTGCTCTCGGTGCGATGGAACGGAACACACACAGTAAACTGCACACACCTTCTGCGAGGCCAGAACGCAGTAATAAATTAGTGCCGCACGCCTGCCGCCGCATATCGATTTTCGCGTTCATGTGCAACGACACACACTCGTTGTTGGTGATAATTCGCCCCCGGTGCGTGCTCGGCGCGACAGAATTTCCGAGCCAGATTAGCATCCATGTTTGGCGATACAAACGACGCGATATGCAAACTCCATCAAAAATGCTTTTCCCACGTGAGTGTTCCGAGTTATTTACTCCTAGGATGCGATTAGTTGCTAATGAGCGCATTATTCACTGCTTCTAATTAACATTCCACCGCTTTCATCAGACTAGATTCAGAAATGAATAAAATTTCTGCCGGATTTTTTTAATCCAAACTGGTTCTCTGACGTAACCCTTTCATTTTTGGAGCTCGGACATCAAAAGATCCGTCAAGAATTCAAAAAATAAATGCCTTCGTTGATTAAAAAGAACTCCGCATCCACTCCCATTTTACATATTAACGAATGAAAGACGATTTTGTTCGAGGTAGAGTCGGAAGCTGTCAGTCCAGGAACGCAAAAAAATAAGCAAATAAGTTGCTAAATTGGTACATGAGCCGAAAATGAAGAAATTTTGCTTTGCAACTCAGTAAATTTGTAAATCGATTGGATGAATCCGCAAGACTATTTTTAGTCCATATAAAGTCTGTCAGCAATTACTGTCCACTTCGCTTGACTGCTGCTGCCATTAAACCGTGTTACTGACACAATTATTGCGAGCCAAACAAAGGCTTTATGACACTGGTGCCGCAGCGTATATGCATGCGTATACAAAGTCAAACATCTAAAATTGGCAGGCTCCACAGAGCAAATCAGAGCTTTGTTCGTTTTTACCCCAGCAGCAGCAACTCCCCAGCCGGTTCGACGGGCATGATTTTCAAATCAGATTATGTGTGCTAAAAACCAGTCACCCTTGCGTGCTGTGTGCTGCACGATCGGGACCAAAAAACGCGCGCGCGTGACGTCAAAGGCCGTAATGCCCTTTCCGTACCCAACACAAGCGCTTTTTTACGCACAAGTTCGGACATTGGCCGGCCGGTGACAAATTTAAACACATTTTGAGGCAATAAATCCGAGGAGCACCTACTGCTCGGGTGATCAATACGCCCGTCCGAGTTTATCTCCCACGGCGGCGGTGGCGGCGGGCGAAATTTGTTTTCGCAGCGAAATTAAGTGGCCGAGAGGAGATAAAACTAGCTTCACGGATTCTACTCGTCAGATCCCTTGAGAGCAGTCAGCCGATGCTGCCGCGGCAACTAATTTGAAGGAGCCTCTCCAAGGAGCGAAAGTGAAGAAGGAGATGCGGCACTCGCCGGCCAAACGTTCCGTGCAATATTATTTGCCTCTTAATTAACCTTGAGCAACTCCGGTTCTTATACATATATGAAGAGTTACTTTTTCTGCATTTGAGCATACTCAAAGAAACGTGTATTGTATTTTTTCAAGTAACTAAAAATTTTTCAAGTAAAAAATTGCATTGAAAATGCGTGATTTTTTGAAGTGCGGAATCAATTGATACAAAAAATTGACCAGAAAAAGGTTTTTGACGTATTTTAGTAATTTTTTAACTTCTTATAAAAAAATCTTGCAAAATGGAATTCCCAGTCTGACGTCTGGTATTAAATTTGGAATTTTATTCTAAAGTGGGCGTTTCCCAGTCTTTAAATTTAAATCATTTATCCCCAAAGAGTCTGATATGAAATTAGTTCTGAAAGAGGAAAATACATTTTATGCTTAAAAATTTGATTTTATAGAGCAAGAGAAAGGTTTGCATCATTATTATTCTTAACCACACGATTTTCCATAATATATTTGATTGGTAAATTTGTGGATAAATTTGAAAATTTATCTTCCAAGGAGGCTTCTTGGTGATATCAAAAGACATTAGTTTTGACGGTCAAACTTAATACCCTGAGAGGAAGGTTTGAATAATGTATAAAATATTCATTGCTGCAGCATCAATTTTCCACAGTTGCCTATTGACTTAGTTTCATTTGCATGCGAAATATCTACCCAAACGCATTATTCATTGTGTTGACAGGCCAAACAAATTAAATCTCACCACACTGAATACACGCCCCGTTGTAACGCGTACTATGTAAATTTTGCCCGTTTTGTCATCACGTTTTAACTCTTTCAGCGGTCCACACAATTTGGCACGGCTCGTGAGAGATCCTCCTCTAGCAAAACACGTGCGCCGGCATTCAGCACTCGAAATTTAATCCCGGGGCGCCGGGCCGGGCGCTTGGCGCTTCCCAAACGTCATCATTACGCATTCGCGAGCGGCTTTAATTTACTTGTGCCACGATTTACAGCTCTCCCGGCGGATTGTGAGCCCTCTCGACGCAGACAACCTCGCCGCTTTTATTATTATTTACAGCGGCAATCCTTCCGCCGACGCGGACGTGCGCGGTTCTTGTGGGCCGGCTCTCGTTTTTCCACCTCAGCATATTTTTAATTTTAATCCTCTTACGAAGGAAGCGAGTGAGACCCTGCACCATTCCGACTTGAGACGCCGCATTAGCATATCGTTCTCTGTTGATTGCTACGCCTCGAAATCATCGACACAAAGGCACGCAGGAATGTCGCCTCGCTTTCCTCCTAATGACCGTTTGATTTCAGTGCGTTCCACCAGCGCGTAATTGCCACGCCGATTAAAAGGTGAAACGAGGATTTGATTGATTTTAGAGTGATTACTCTCGATTTCGTTTCAAGCCACTTTAATCGGTGAAAGCACAATCATGTTTTCTATTGTGTTTTCTATTTTCCTCATGATTATAAATTGCAACAACAACAGAAACCGTGCATTTCCTCTATTTTGCAAGGCTATAAAAACCGAACTTAGACACTTTTATCGCCGAAAAGCGAATAAAACGCTTGAGCCTCGTCATAAACAAAATTGCACGCGTGCGCAATTAATGAGAGAGTGTTTCATAAAAGTCTCATTTTCCAAATATATGTCACCAGATGTTTGAAATGCATTATTTCCGGACGTAAAGTTCGTAGGGCCGCAGGTTCCGCAGAAGTTCTTGTGTGGGCGGTGCGGAAAGCTGGGCGATAAAGTGCCGTCACTCACTAAACCGCGCGCCAGAGCAGAGAAAGATATAAAATTTCTACGACGCTAATCCAGCCGCAATAACTCATCTCTGGCGTGCGCCGTCTACGAAACTAATCCGGACAATTAAGAGGGCTGCTCTGCTCTCTCGCGCGCAGCACAATGCCTCGATAAAAAGCGACAAGAGTCGGGGCCGAGGCACCATGTGTGATGATGCATGCGCCTCTGGGATTTGTATTTTGTCCCGGCGGCTGCGGTGGCCAAATGAAAGAGCGTGCGTTCCCCATTCCAGCTTCCAGCCGGCCACTAGAGTCGAAAGGGTTGCCAGCCGGCTGGCTGGATGGAAAAAAGTCATCAGCATGGCGTGCTTTCAGCAGCATCGGCAGCAGCATCGAGCCGAGAGAAAATGAATATCAAATGTCGCAGACAAGACGGGGCCATTCATGTGCGTACTTGCACCGTGTCGTAAATTATTCATGCGCCGTCGCGTTCACGCAGCAGCAGCCGCCGACGTGCATGGATTTATGCGCGACGCTTTGTTTCCCATTGCGAGCCACAATGGGCTCGTGATTGAAGCAAGGTGGACACACGGATCGATTGTGTGCCAAAAACGATAGTGCTAAATGAGAAATCCAATGGCCTGCTGCCTGGCAGTTTCGAGTGATGAATGTTTTTTCGGCTGTAGCTTCGTCCCAAGCTTTTAGCAGAAAATTCCTCTTCACACTCGTTCATTCCAATGACCAACTGAATCGCTATTAACCTGGATGGAATTTTATTTATTTTGCTCTTTGCTGCACACCAGTGACGGATAGCACCATGTCTATGGTATCCTGACTGTGAATCCAATCCTGCAGATACTGCTTATTTTAGGCCAAATAAATGAAATTCGTTTCTGTCTAGATTATATTGACTATTTTTTATTTTAATTTTAATTTAGGACGGTTGCTTAAAGTAGAGCTTTACAGGCCAACAATTAAGAATATTTTGCATAACAAGTTCATTGTAAGTGAAATTTAGCAACAGTTTTTATCCCTGCAATATATTATGCAATATTGAAATCAAGACCGAGGAACAGCTAAATTTCAGATTTTGCAAAATATCTCGAAATATTAAACGGTTTCGCTTAACTTCGATCCCTCTCGTCGCGATCTATCCAATTTTGAGCGAATTATGAACTTCATTCCTCTTCTGGCAAAATAAATCACGATTTCCAATAAGGAGGTTGTGCTCACCGCTTGATTAGCATGCAAACTATTGAGCCGATTTTATTAAAAAAAATAATAAATAAACGGCAACCTGGGTAATTTTTATTGCCTTTTCCTATTTTTTAGTAGCTAATAAATCACGAAATGGCTCTAATGCCCACTTAATTCTGCAATGTTCTATACTCTTTGATGAATTAAACTTAACAAAAACTGCATGAAATAATGTTTTGTTTTGGGAATTTCATCTTTGAAACACTTTCCTTACAAACAAAAACGAAGAAGCACCATATCATAGAAAACCCGTAAGTTCTCAAAATATTCTCGCAACAAAAGCCTTGTCAGAGTATGTCGATAACACGTAGCTCGATTTTGAAAAATGAACAAACATGTCTCGCAGATCGAAATCTCATCTCACAAAAGTTTTCCGTCGGTACGCACGTAAAACATATATCTGCAGCAGCAGAAATCCATTTTGATGTTTGCCAAGGACTCGTTGGAAGCAGCTTCTCTGCGGGTTTACATCATGAGATCAATACGCTTTCGCACACATCCTCGGAGACGAGACACGAGAGTTGCATATTTGCAGAAAAAAAAACACGATGCCGCTGGACATGACAGATAGCAGAGCCTTTTCGATATTCGGCCCTGCCGCCGCTCGCGCGTGTGTAAATTGCGTCTGAAAGCCCCTTTTGCCTCTCGATATTTTTAGACAGCAGTGCTGCTCCACCAGAGGCAGCAGCACACACACAGATTGTGTACACACACACACTCTCTGTATGAATTATGGACACAAGAGAGCGAAACCCTGCACCACACAATGCCAAACAGGCTGCTCGTAAAATTCATTTTTCGAGCTGGCGTTCGACTTTCTGCCCTCGCTTGAAAAATGATATAGCCTTTTATTTTCAAACCTGAATCCACCGGGGAGAATAGCTGGCAAATAATTTTTCATTTCCCATTACGGCCATAGCTGCATGTATTCAAAGCTTTTGACTTTCCAAAAGGTGGATGATTTGTTTATAGTTGCAAGGAGACGTTGCACAATCTGCTTTTCAATTTGGCTTTGAAAGGTTTGACGTGTAAATGAGCAAACATGTATCCCGAAGCTAGCAAACGCGCGCAATTTCAAACGTGCGTTTCAATTTTCCGCTTCAAAACTTTCCACGCGCTCACGAGACAAAAAGCAAGTCGGGTGCCAATCAGATTGAACGCTCGCAACTAGGTTAATTAGCGCGCACATCCGATTACGGATGCCATCTAATTAATTGGCTTTTCACAACGGCATAGAGTCCTCTCAGGAACAGCAGAGAGGCCCTTTGATAACCGTTTTCTGTTCGGCCGCCCTTGAAGCGTTGCACAAACGCCGGAACGTGCATCTTGTTTGTTTACAGCTGACCGCGGTGTTTGCATTCAATGCGGACACGGCAGGCCAAACGCGAATAATAATAAACGGGAGTAATGCATAATAATCGGTTGTTAATATCGACACGCGCGACCACGTCCAGTGTACTTACCAAGGCTCAAAGGAATGCAAATCGCCCTTCGGCGCTTCCTTTGCTCGACACCGACGAGTTGAATTGAAATTGGCATCCTGTGCTCCTCTTGTGCATAGCAGATCGTCCTGCTGCTAAGGAAGGTTTTTTAGCACGAGCAGCTTGCTGCTTTGATATGCAAATTTAATTTTAAAAATTTCATTTTGGCAGAGAATGGAAACTCTTTGATATGATGTTGTTTTTTAGTCGATGTAAAAAAATATAAATTAAAATAAAAAATCAATATTCCATTCCACAATAAAAGAAGATTTAAAAATTTCCCCGAATTGCGTCTCTAATTGCAATTTTGCACATGCGTGAAGACTTTAATTTTGAAATTATTCACGGTTTCCCTTTTTCACACATTCTGTAGTGTCATCGGCATAAACTAGCAGCACACGGCTGTCTTGCAGCCACATCTTTATCACCAGCTGCACAAAAGGAGTTATTCATATTTCCAAGAACGTTGCTCTTTTGTTCATGACTATTCATGACGCATTCGTTGCCGCAGCCACTTGCTTCCCAACCAAAGCCCATTCAGCGCCAGGAAAGCCAATTATCCACATTTTATCTCTCATTCTCACAGGGAGCCGCATGCACACGCTCTTGTGTATAGGAACATGCCTCCGAATCGCTTATACATACTATTGCATTCTTATTTTATCGCGTGATGCGGCTGTGCGACTGTGCGAGCATTTGGGCAGGCCATTAAATTAATATCAGAAAGTATTAGGGTTGCAAATTTTAGACGATTTTTATCTATTTGAAGTTATTAATCTTTCATCAAATTCCTAACGGTTTCTCCAAGTGAAAGGATGGGACACAAAATAAATAATTTGAATACCAAAAATAAGCCACTCATGGAAATCGTGTCATCTTCCTCTACTGCCTAATTGCAATGAGAATGAGCTCCATTGTACGATAGAAAAATCATCAATTAATAACAAAGTCGTACTTTCACCTTTCATCGCTTCTAAAAATAGTCGGTTGCCTGAAAATCATCGTTTAAAATTACCAACCCGGCTCATACGTAATCTGAATGCGTCTTTTCTTCCGACAATCTTTTTGTTTGCGCCTTCATTGAAGCGTCACCGTGACTTGCATCTCGGAGATCAAATCGAGCCTACTCACCGCGGCGGGGTGGCCTTCGCGTATCAAGAACTCATAAAACGCACTCAGATGGTCATTTGATTATGATTTATTCGTCGTTTTGCGAGCCATTCTTCGCTCGCGGGCCACTGACCGCCGCCGCTTGCCGCTTCACTTTCTGGGCGCAGACGTACACACGCCGTATGTGTAAAATATTAATTTAGCGGCCGCCGCCGGACCAGCGACACGCAGTAAACATTTACTGCAGGCCGATAAAATTGAGTTGCGGCGCGCCTGGATCGCGCAAAACGGACCATGAAATATTTTAGGACGCTGAATTGCGAGCAGAGTACAAGGAGTGGTCTCTATATTTATGTCTAGTGAACACCAAGGGAAAGAAAAAAGGGACATTAAGAGCGCTAGCTTTTCTTAACAGACAAACGTTAACTTTAATGGCGAGACAGCAGTTCTCTTAGAAGCTTGGGACATATTATTTCTTTAAATTGAGACAAGGAAATGAATGTGGAGCCTTGTAATTAGTGGAAAACTGCGAGCTAGAAACGTTCTGAACATGTGCACACTTTTGTGAAATGCTTGATTATCCAAGTTTCAAGCATCTTTGCAAAATTCCACTTAATTGCGTATGAGTAGAAGAAAATTCCCTACAAAAATGTATTAAATTTTATTATTCCTGGTAATCAACAGTTGTATTGATAGCACACATTCTCTTACAAATTCTTCTATTCGTTTAAATAAACGTAAACTACGCCAAGTAAAATTCACAGAACAATGGACTCTTTGAATAGAATAAACAAGATGTATTTTCTTTTGCCGTTTCATGCTATGCATATTTATTGTTTTATCATAGAAGAATTAGATGCAAATTCAAGCATCAAAAGATTGGAAGACGTTTCCTTGTATTCACTAACGTGAAAGTTGGGCGTGTGTCTCATTGAAATTCGCTTTTCATGGCACGCCAAGGTCCAACAAAGGTCTTTTTGCGAGATGGAATCAGCCATTGAGCCGAACTGACGAGCACTTTTCTCCCGAGAAAGTCGCGTACAATACATCATTAATGGGGCATTTTAATTTGCCGTTTCCTGCGTGCGCGCGCCTCCACTTCCACTGATTCGTCGTCTTTTGCCAGTCATTTGCCCATAAAAGCCGGTGTTTGCCAACATGCAGAGGCAAGAAAGTGATTTCCATCGCAAACACCGGCTACTTACCGCCGCATCGATTCGCAGCGTTTGCAGCATTGCTCTTCAATTCCCCTTCGTTTTCTGCCTTGCTGGCTGGCTCATTTCCATTGTTGCACCTGATCCCTTTTTATACGAGAGGGTGGAAATATTCCTCTCTGACTGACTGGAAAAAGGGAAGAACGGCGCAGGGAGATCAAGAAGAGATTTTCTCCCGAAATTCCCGGCCGATAAGCACGTGCCGCGGCTGGAGTTTATTTTTAGAAAAAAGTTTGTGTTCCACAACACGGCGCGACATTTCTGCCTCACGGTCACCGCCCCCGGAATTATTTTGGGCCGTGTACTGGCGTCAAAGCCAAAAAGCGACTTCCATTGAACGACCGTGCAGTGTTTGTTTGTCCCTCGCAAAAACAGCATCTTTATGTATGAAACGGCGAATGATGCGATTCCGTTTCAAAGTTGGCAGACGCCGACTTAATGTCGTCTTCCGCAGCACAATTCAGTCGCCTTGTGTGCTTGCGGCACCGAATTCCAGATTCAATTACCTGCTCTCGCCAGTGTGGTCGCAGCGGCAGCTCTTTTTGCCAACCGAGCACTTTCCGTGTTTGTTTTGTAAACGGCGGGCTTTAAAGTTTTGCCAGGCCCTTGTCTTTTCATTTCATTTTGCCTGCTGAGAGAACGCAAACAGATTGCTTTGTTTGTGTGTCTGCAAAAAATAAATTAATGTCTATCTGCTCATTTCATTATATAAGTGGAATTGTCATATAATCTAAACAAAAGGAATGTTTTTTCAATAATACATTTTTTTTCATTAAATTCGATTTCAAATGATGAATAACAATTTATCACATATATAATTTAAATGTTAATAGTTTTATTTGTTTACTTCAACTTCCAGAAGAAAAATAAAAATGTGATATAATTTTTATTGAATTTTTTAACTCTTTAAATGATTTAAAAAAATGTTTTTCTGGAAGAAAAATTCTTCTGTAATTTTAATTGAAAATTTCCAATGAATGCACCATTTTTCTGTTTTATTTTCCTTTATTTTATTCTAATGTTGAATTAGGAACAGCAATTCAGGTAGACATAGGAAAAAATATTGAAAAGAGAAACATTATCACAAAACAAATAAGAACACTTTGACACTGTGCCAAGCCGCCAAAGCAAAAACTGGCAATGAACCTGTGATTTAATGTAATTATTGTATATGTCTATTGTTGTACACCTGTGGTGTCTAATAAATATTTCATCATTATCACAAAACCAAAGCAACCACCAGCCATTCAGCCAGGGAGAAAACAACCTACAGCCCTGATGGAGGGCTAAGAAAAATAGCTGCCGACTCAACACACTCGAAACCATTCAAAATACAGAATGTAAGAAAATGCCGTTCAGTAACGGATTACAAGCTTACAACCTCTCCGATAAGAATCTGAAAGACATTAAACATGTTTCAAAATTGTGAAGCCTCAGGCAGGAAACAATTTTAAAAGACAAATAATATGTTACTATCATAGTTTTCTGTCAAAAATGGAATTTTTTATTCATTACTTTAAAAGAGTATACAAAAAGTGTGATAAAATACTGTAAAAATGGATAGAGGAAATTTGCAATTCTAATTGAAGGTCATGATGCTCTTTATCTCATTTTCATACCCCTTCACTGAAATCTAAACATAAAAGCACCCCATAGAATAGAGAAGTGCAAATTATTTCAACAACATTTGGTGCCTCTATCAGAATAAAACAACGACTTTGTCCCATGGAAAAAACACTGTTTGTGTACACTCGGCCTGGTGATTTACGGTTGGATGTTTACCCTGAGAGTGGCTAGCTATCTCTAACACTCTGAGATTTACCACACTCTCCGCACGGTTTAACGTCCACTCAGTAGGCGCTTTTTGTTTTCAACGCAATCCTGGCCACGGTCCAAAACACGGCGGCTCGGGCCGGAACACGTGACGGCGTCGAGCGGAAAGGTGCATGGGCAAGTTTTGGCGCAAAATTTCAAAGTGCCGGCACCAACCGCGTCTTGGTAGTCGCACCCTTCGAAAGAGCGCAGCACGGAGCGCGTGGCACTGCACCCTCGTCTCACCCCATATGGTCCAGCGGCAGCATCCACCCGCGCCAGCCGTCAGTCTGATCGCACCTGTGCTGTCGCGAACACCCGCCCCTTCCTCGGCTCCCGCATCCTCCGCCCTGATCTGCGCGGTCACCATGGACCGCCTGAGCCGCATGGCCAGCGAGCACGTCTCACCGACACGCTTCATGCGATCCTCGTCGTCCAACGCGAATAAACGAAAGCGACCGCACAGCTGGCACAGCTCGACGCAGACCCTCTGCGTGGCCGGCACCTCCAGTGCGGATGGTATGTTAATTCCCTGCTCCCGACACCGCCGTTCTTTCTCTCTGAGGAATGCGTACGACGGCCACGAGACCTGATCAATAAATCCGGCGGCAAACCGGGCGTCAAGGACGGTACCTTTGTCTTTTCAACAGTTGGAAATTGTCACAAAAAGTGCCAGAAGCACGAAAAATCGTTTCCTGAAACCAATGATCAAAGAAAAGTTAAAAGCTACACTTGAAAGGGAGTGACGACGAGTTACACTTTTGTCTCCCGTAAAAAAGAGAAATAAATCATCAGTAGCTTATCGTCGTGATCCTGACGGGAAGTAAATTTAAAAACAGAATATATCTGCTCTATTACGCATGAACGTAGTAGGCAAAAACTTCGCATACGTGTTGCGCAGGTTGCATACGTCTCCAAATCTGATCCAAGGATATTATGTAAAAGCGTTATTCACATAAGCGTTTCTTGCAGTTTCTTCCCTTACGAAAACACTGCCACATTATTAACAATAAAAAACAATCTCCACTGCTGAGATCTTTGCTCTGCTCAAGGTCATCCGCCGCATCAAATAAAAAAGTAAAAATCTTCTAGTTTTCAGTCGCTTCACACGGCACAGACTTAATTAAATCTGTCAGACCAAATCAAAATTTTAATCAAAATCCAAATGCTAATGCGCATTATTACGTTCCGCGCAAACACAGTAATGAAAATGAGCCGGGTCGTGTGTGTGTGTGTTTAATCACAGGCTTTGATGAGTTGAAATCGAGCCCCACACTTTGCGCCACCCTCGAATTTTAATCACCCTCGAGCCCGCGTCAGACAGGTGCTCGTCCGTATTAAGGCAGATCGGCGTGCGAAAAGTTGTGTGCGGCGGGGGTAGTAGTGGCGAGTGCTGTGCCACGCCCACCCCGTTCGCCCTATTACCAACTCGGCCCCTCTCGATCAATGCATGCTGCTGGCTCGCGAGCAAGCAAACTACTACGTATACTCTGTACAAACTCACACACAACCAACTTCTAGTTTTCCGTGTGTGTGTGTGTGTGTGTGTGCACTACCCATGTAATCGAACCAATACAATACACTACTTACTCAGCATTCCCGACGACCGCACGCATCATTTGTAACGCAATGAAGCAGGACATTTTTACCTGTTAATAACAGATTTACCGCCGAACCGTGCCCAATGCGGAGTGGTTGATACGTCTGTTTATAAAATGGATGTCTCCTCGTGACAATGAATGACTTGTTTTATACTATTTTATTTTGTCTTGTCGGGCTTCATTGATTAACTATTAACTTAGTAAATAATGTTTTAAAAGTACTCTTCTAATACGGTGCACAATGAAGGGTTGCCATTCCTAGACTAATTGGAATAAACGTTCCAGCCGATCACGCGAGTTAGTTCACATTTTTCAATCCTTTAATCAATAATGGATTAAAGAACTCTGTTTCCACGAACTCTGACGTGAATATTTAAAACATTTTCAAGTGCTATTTTAGCATAATTAATTGCTCAATTTCTACGATTGCGAATGCGAATTAGAGTTTCAACGGCCCTTGAATTTGAATTGGGACGAGAGTACCTGCCGCACATTAACAATTTCCCGGAGGCAGGCAGCATAAATTTAAATTCATTCCGCTCGGACAAAAAGCAACAGGACCATTTGTACGAGACACAGTCGTGATTAATCCTTTCAGTGGTTGCGTTTTGTAGCCGCGCGCCGCAATTCTATCGATCACGAGTAAATTAACGAAGCTAGTGACGCGTTCCGTGAATTTTTATGTGAGCTTATTCAACATTTTTATCGCTACTGTATAAATGTTTTCTCTTCTGCCGGCTCTCGCGTATATAGCCGCCTTTTGTTTCAGTGTTTTTGCTGTTGTAATTATTATTGTCACAGCCGCTCGCTCACACTCACATTAGCAGCAGCACCTCGTAATATCCAACGTTTTGCAGACTTTTTTAATATGTGCCTATGGCGTGTCATCCTGATATTACTTTTGCGTTTTCATACTTCTCGCAGGCATACATTTTGCTCACGCCTGGCTGATAGGCAAAGAGAAAAATTCGAACGTGTGGAAAGAGAAGAGTGAGAGGAATGACGTCTGCTGGTTTTTTGTCCCAGCAGCACGTTTGTCGGAATTTTTTTCTTTGAAAGGCGTCTTTTTGAGAGCTCGAAAATTGGGCTTTGCTAAAGGCAGAGATGTGGAAATTCAGTTGGAAACGTTTTAACGTGACTTAAAAATGATTTTAATTTTTACAACATACACTTAGGAAAAAGAGATAAATTTTTCTGTTCAAAATTAGAAAAAATCCTTGGTAATTAATGCAGTTAATTTTCTCTAATTCTACATGATGACTCTTAAAAAAATCCATATGGGGTTAATGACTCTTTAAGTTTATTTTTTAATAGGAGAATGATCAAATTGTCTCTGGTGCTGGCTGTCATAGTTCTTTCAATGAGACATTGAAGTTTAGCGCAGAACATATGCTCTCAGGGCTCTTTTATTACGCAAATAATATGCCCTTTCGGAAAAACCAACACACGCGCTTCCATATGAAATCTAAATTGAATACATTCCCGCCGGCAAGTGCGTTGTGAGAATATTCGACGCCAGCAGAAATTGTGCGCGTCATCCAACAGAAGCAGCAGGTTTTCCTTGACAATAACACTCGCTTTCGGCGTCAACCAAGCAAGTCACCAAATCAAATCTCGAATTCAAATGGCTTTGTGCGAATCAGGTGTCGGTCAGTGAACCTTCAAAAGATCTACTCGACCGAATTTGCCACGCTTTAATCACAAAAAGCGGATTCCGGCGGAACAACTCGCTTTCTGTCCAACTCATTCATCCTAACTTATTTCTTTGAGAGTGTAATCGGTGCTGTTCTCGCTTTCGTATGCAAAATGCCTCTCAAGAGAGTGAGAAAAGAGCGGCTGGCGCTTCCAAGCCAGGACGGTTGGTGAGACGAGTGGAATTTTAAAGCTTTCGTTTTAATGCGGATTTTACACTGTAACTTAAAAAATATGAACCAAAGACAGTTGCTATTTTCATAGACTTTAATTTTAATTTTGAAATTAGGCGGGGATCTCGATTTTTGTATATTTTAGCTGTTCTAATGACTTTTAAAATCGCTGACATCGATAAAAGCTGACTGAAACCAATTCAAAAACTATTCAAAACTTTGATATCCGTTAGGCTATGTTTGATGATACCATATTCTTCATTTGCAAGTCTTTGTTGTTATCGGGAATGAAATTATCACGGAACAGCCACGCAACTCTGGCTAAGGCCCCAGGGTTGCAGGAGTGCAACAGAAATTTTGCTTCCCATTGCCCAACTGGGCCCGAGCGGTGAGCGTCGGCCCAAGTGGCGTCGATATGAGAATTCGAGTGCTGTGCTCGCAGCTCCGCGCCGGCGATAAGCCGCCTGTAAAGTATACTCGTCCGCTGCACAAATACGCTCTCTAGCTGCCTAGCTACCTGTCTGGAGATCATTCAAAGTGACACTTTCCCTTTCTGTATCTTTCGTCACGATAGCCGAACATATTTTT
This sequence comes from Cloeon dipterum, assembly GCF_949628265.1. NCBI lineage: Eukaryota > Metazoa > Arthropoda > Insecta > Ephemeroptera > Baetidae > Cloeon > Cloeon dipterum. The sequence continues at coordinate 33,419,454 of NC_088788.1, read as the reverse complement.
CCCTCAGATCTCACGGGTGGTGGCGCCAATTTTACGAGGCCATATAAAAGATTGCGTCTGCTACCGCGCACTACTTTTTTCCCCGAATTCGATTGATGCCATTGGGTGGGGTGACATGAAAGCAGAAAGCGGGTAACAACCCTGTTTAACTGGTTAGGGGAACCATAATTTTTTAATGTTAGAACGGAATAAGTTGGATTAATCAAAATTTCTTGTGGTTTAATATATCAGGAATTTAACACTTTTAAACGATGCTATAGCGTAAAAGTTCACCGTTGGTTTAAAATTATTTATGGCTTTTACAGTTGAGCAACGCGGCTGCCTGGTGCCGCAGCTACACCGAACAAATGCTCCTTATGATTATTTTATCCCCTTTGCTGCCAGATTTATGGACCAACTTCTCACCCTTTCCCAGCAGCCTGCCATCCGCCTCCTTAAATAAAACGCTCCGAGTTGATTCGTTGAGGCGGAAGGAAAAACCGCATTTTTTCCCAAATTGTCCTTAGCAGAAAAGTGTGCTCAATGACACAAGCACTCTGCGGAATTGCGTGTTTTTCGCACAAGAGCGTAATTTATCTGTCACTTTTCCCAATTTAAATATCAGACTGCTGACTGCGCGGGGAGTAAAAAAGCCAAAGTTAACGCTGTGCTCGCTGAGTCTCCAAGCCACTCTCGCTTGAAATTTTTCGTCAAGCGATCAAATTACGAACAGCAGCGTGGCAAGGCATTTAATTCGCTAAAAGGTTCCATTAGGTGGCTGTTGTTCCGCCGTGTTCCAGTTTGCAGCCAGCGACTATTACCCGTGCATTATTATCTCGTTCTGCTGCTCTCGTGCTCACAATAAGAATTCCGTCAGCCTTTTGTTTGGCGTTCTAGGCAGGCCTGTTTGACATTTTACTCCCACCGCTTTTGCCACTGAAATACACACCATAGCATTGACATTTCGGATGACTTTGAAATAAAAATGTGCTTTGCCTTTCACTGATTTTAAGTGAAACCAAAAGGGAATTTTTCCATTCTGGTCATGGATCTCATAAAAGCCCCGGGGAAAATAGTTGATCAGATTAAGTGAATTTAATAGAAAAGGCGATGCAGAGAATGTTTTCTTCGGATGGAATCAGTGCTCATTCCCCTACTGACAATGAGCAAAACTGACAGGGACACGAGCAGATTTACAAATTCCTTGATCAGATTTGATCTGCTGCTTATTTTCTTTTCTAAACAGAGTTAAAATGAAATATACCAATAATTATATCGGTTTTCGGCAAAGCTATTTATAACCCAAAGTCATTGACGAAATTTGTCTCCTCGGGCAAACAACAAATGCCAAAATAACGAAGAGTGAGTGAAACTGTAGCAGTCACATGCTTGGAAACAATTCTCAGTCAACCCCCTGCTAGTGCCGATCGCAAGTTTACTCTTCGCCTCACAAATTGTGTTTACTTTGGCAAAGTACTCCCTCAAGGACTGACTCGGGGCCCAATTTGTCTCCATCAGCGTTCAATTAACACTGCGTGTGTTCTGCCAGAAGAAACCTGAATCAGCGTCGGGCCGTCTCCGCTTAAGTAGCAGCATGATTTAATTAAAACTTTTATGTTTATCAGCAATGTCTATGACATGCTGTTAAAGTTCCGCGGCTGCGGAGCGGCACCCGAGGCTTAAGTCTGCATTTCTTGCATGGAAATAGTGAAAAATTGCACGCCGGGGAGGAATCGATATGAGCGACTGCCACCCGAGGGAGGCGAAAAAGACTGAGAAACGGGAAAGCTTCGGCACACACGTCGAGTTTAGTTTTCCAGGCACGCGTCCCTGTTTCTCGAATACGCCATTTTTGAAAACAACACCGCCTGTAATTCCGCTGACTTTGGTTCTTTGCGGGACGGCCATGTGCGGGATGCCCTTTCATTTTGATGTGGGCGCCGAGGGCGCGGCTTTTTGGGTCATAACTGATTCTCTTTGTGGTTTTCCGAGTTTCATCTCGTTAGCGGGCCGCACACGCACCCAGCATGGATTTCTGAGGGGAATGACACGGCGCGTGCCACAACTTCCAGCGCAGTTATAATTCCTGGTAGTAAAATGATAGCCGCGTCTCGCATCAATAGGAATTGATCACTTGATTTCGACTGTCTAAATTCCAGATTATATTTAGTTACACTTTTGTCCGTTGTAGTTGTAGGGGAAAATAAACCAGAACAATCCAAAATAACATTTGAAAAATAGTACAAATTTTCAAAATGTTTATTAAAGCACAATTTGTTTCACAAATCTTTAAATGTTAAAAATTAAAAAAATTAACTTTTACTTCTGTACTTCATCAAGGAGAACACACTTATTGATACGAAAAGTAGTATTTTGTTACTAACATCATACAGTTTTTTTAGGTCTTGCCACTTTTCAAGAAATTTTGGCAATTTGAATTTTATTTTAAATTTTGGCTTTAGAATTATAAATAACGGGAGCTATTCCTTTGGAAAATTGTCATCTTTTATTAAACACAAAATCGAATTGTAGCGACAAAACACCATATTTATCGGTTTAATGGGTGCGTTCTCTTTGTAAGTTAAATAATTTGGTTTTATAACCATAGAATTAGCAATCGTCTCAATGGAAAGATTTTAAATTAAATTTGATTCGCTATAATATGTTAAAAATTTTCGTTGAAATTCCAAATAGCCTAAAAGTATTCGTCAAAGCGTTCTTGCGTTTACTTTTAACCCATCTCACAATCAGATAGCGCGGGCCGTTCAATTAGCCCCTGCATTTCTTGGCCCACGTCAAGGTCTTATACTCCTTGGTCATTAAGGATAGAATCGAGTTGGCAGCGCTTGGAGCCCGGCCGACACAATGATTACAGATCAGGGCTTTGTTTCCAGAGAGAACCGCCGGAAGCAATTCCCGAGCCCAGCATCCCTTTCGTCTCAGAATCAGATCCGCCGCTGCACTTCTGCACTTGCACAACAGTCTGGCCGAATTTTAGACGACGAGCTGCCGAGCTGATGTCGAATTGTCGTCCACTTGACTTGATGTTTGCCGTGACATGTCTCGACGGCGGCAGGTGTGCTTTCTCTGAGTCGTGTTTGCCGGCGAAAGGACCCTCGAGGGAGGCAGCCGGCGCGGCCCCTTTTCATCCCAAGTGCACGTAACCAGAGTTAACGTGGCACGACGCCGGAAAATCGGCTCCTTAATAAAAAGGCAGGAAAAGCGGTGGCCGACGCAGATCTTTTGTTGCGCAATCAATAATTCTGCGTCGCAGACTCTTCAAAGCGAGTGAGTCTAACCGAGCGCATTCAGCCGCCTCTCTATTAGCCTAACTCGATGGCATAAACGGGACGCGGGAGCAGGCTGCTGATCTATTCCCGTATCGTTTTGGATGCGTGTCGTTCACTTTGAGTTCAATAGGCAGGAATGGAAATTTATAGCGAATCGAGATTGAAAGGAGCATCTCGCTTTTTCATGAGGCTTCGAAAACGGAATAGATTAATCTTTCCTTGGAATTTAAAATTTCGCCAGGATCTTTTCATCTCAAATTTTTTTATGAGAACCTATATTTATTTGTTAAATTTCCCCAGTTCACATTCCTAAATAAATTTTCTTGGAATGCTAGTCTCATTCATGGAACAAACTTCGTTTCAAGGGAATAATCATCATGTTTTAATCATAATAAAATAAATTGTCTGGTTTTGAAATATAATTGATTTAGAATATGTTTCGCAAAGTAATATTTTAGCTCATCCCTGCAAATACCAAATAAACAACATAATTGTGTTTATTTTGTTCTTCAAAGGACTATGCTTGGTTCTGTTTGAGTCTCCTCTTTTGAACTTCAGCTTATATTAAATTGCAACCAAAGGCGGTTAAATTTAAACGTTAGACTCCCCTGCTAGGTACACAGACGGGGGATAAAAAATTGTCGTTTCGCTGCGTGACAGGTGCGGAGGGGATGTTCCTTGGCTCTTTCTGCGTCGAGCTGTATCGATCCCGAATTCCTCGTAAATTTCGAGCGCATCAGGAAAACGTGACCTGCGAGATTATGCGCCGCCGTCTTGTCTTTCCTTCTGGCTGCGCGAGAGAGAAAGAGAGAGGGAATAAATACTCGTCGGCGCGATTAATCAAAATGCCAAGGGATAAACAATTTGGGCGGCGGAGCCAGCCAAGGTGCATTAAAGCGCATGGATCGGCGTTTTGGCATTTGCGGCGTCGCGCTCTCGTGACCCAGTGAGTGCCGATTTCCTCGCTTTTTATTTACTCACGCGTGGGAATGCAGCCAACTTGGATAATTCACTTCTTGCGAATCTGATGTATGATTATTGTAAGTGGAGACTGGAGACGATTTAACAACAAGATTGATCTCGCGTTTTATTCCTAGCCTTGGCAGGCAATTTTCTGATAGCCCTTTTTTGCTCACAACAAACCATTCCCTTCCAAGATTTAGATAAATCATGTTCATGCAAAATTAATTTCGCATATGAATTATAAATTAAATACTGATGCACGAGGATGAGATTGCAAGGATTGCAATTTAAATGGATACTATGCATTTGTGTTCACTCTCTCTAACTAGTTTAATATTAACTTTATTATTTTTTGACAGGTTATAGCTGAAGTAAACAAATAAAATATAAATGCTTTCAATCAAAATACTCAACTAAATCGGCCTACACTTTAAACACAAATTCTACAGTTATAGAAAATCTTTACAAGAAGAATTAAAAACCTCAAGAAGGTTAAATCTCCTATAAAACCACATTAAAAAAACCAGCGTTCGCATCTCATCTCGTCTCGCTGGTGGTTCAGGTTGAGCTTCTCCTGGGGAAGAAACGATGCATGAAATTTAAAGAAAAGCGCAGCAACTAACCCAGGAATGAATTCCTGAGGCGCACCACAATTTGTTTCACAGGCGGGCAGCACATAAAAAAATCGAGCCTGCCTTCGCGTGGGGTCCGATCCGTCCGATCATTCATGACTATGTATCTTCCTCTCTCATCCCCCTGAAAAGAGAAGCCTCGCGCTAATGATAATAACCGCCGCATTCAAATCCGAGTTTTCCGAGCAATTTGTCAAGTCACGGACCGTTCGTTAGTAATGAAGTCGTACTCAATTTTTTTCCCTATTTGTTGCAGGCGCAGGCGGAAGAGCCGGCCGACTAATGGACAGTCCGCGCGCCCTCGACGTCCTGCCGCTGCTGCAGGAGCGGCTGGCTGAACTGCCGGGGGCCAGGGACCGACGCGGAGGGCCGGTCCTATTCTTCCCGGCCACGCCGAGACGCGAGCGGGCCAAACCGGAGGACTACAGACGCCTGCTGCAGTACCTGCTCAGCATACCATGGTAAGGATTGCAGATTCCTTTCCCAAAATTTAATTATACAGTTAGTTGAATATCTACGTTAAAATATTTTGGGGTGTATCGGTCAGATGCATGGGCGTTCCTCTATTTGACTATGATTAAAGTAAAGTTTTACTTTTAAGAAAATTAGAGAAAATCCTTTTTGACTTTACTTGAAATGCTATCTAAAAATGAGGAAAATGCTAATAGTTTACCAGGTTATGCCATTCAATTTTTGAGAAAATCGGCTCACAATCTAAACTAATTAAGCGGCGAGCACTGTCTCCTTATTGTATTTAAATAATTACTTATTCCTCTCCCGAAGGGAAATTTAGCTCATAGTTTGCATTTGCACACCATTGAATAAATTGCGATGAGAAGAATCGAAGTCAAGAGAAAAATTCATTGACAAACCGTTTGATGTTTCGAGAAATTGGACAAAATCTGAAATTTAGCTGTTTCTCTGTCCTGATTTCATTCTTGCACATTGAACAGATAAAATTTTGCTAAATTTCACAAACATTTATATATAACTCAATGAAATACTTGTCTCGCTCTAGTCAACAATGCAAAACGTTCTTAATTGTTGGCCTGTAAAGCTCTACTTTAAATTTCAGTGACTATAACAACTGGGTTTCAAACAAGATTTTATCATAAACTAAAAAAAAATGGAGAGTGTCTTGTACATGACTCAATCTTTGTCTGACTTAAAACATTCAAACTAAAATAGATTATTAAAAGAATATAAAAAATTTGGGAATTTAATCTTATTTGCAAGCACATCAAATATTAAAATAGTTTCTTAAGAATCTTGTAAATAATTGCTCCTTTCTTTATTTGTACTAGCTAAGTAAAAATAGAACGCTCCTCTCTTCGTTTTAAGAAGCGAGAAATCTTGTTTAAATAAAAGCAAGGGATGTATAGTGCTGGATCATTAAATATTGCACGCTGCATTTCCCTTTTGAAAAATACTGCGTCTCGGTGCATTGCAAAGCTTTAGAGAATGTATAACGGGGTGCTTGCGGTAATTACTGCAAGTCTGCCCAGCGCGCAGTTGTAGGCGCTTGGTGGCCATCGGCACGGCACACTGGTGTGAAAAGGTTGCCTCGTCGAGTGCTGGTGCTTAATTAAGGTTCTGCCAGCCGGCGGGGTCTTAAATAATTAAAACTAATGAGTGAGTTGCTCTCGCAAACAAATTTCAACTCCAGCAGTTTGTTTGTGAGCCAGTTTATGTGTGTATGTGCGGGTTTATTTATTTCCAAGTGGCCTCCTTACTTAGCGTCATCTGCTTCTTTTGATTACCCTAGTTGCCGCGCGGAGCAAAGGGCCAGACCGTTTTAAAAAAGTGCCCTCTTCCACTTGGCAAACAATTGCTAGCATTCATTGGTTCAACTAGTTGAATTAACTTTAATTAATTGGATATCGGTGTGCTGTTCACTTTCTACGTCAGCTCTGGCTGGTCACGTTTGTTTCCTCTTGGCAACAGCTGGAATTTTATGAAATAACGTATGGTTTCTACAAGAGATTAAAAACGAATTACTGAAACCAAGGCTATAGGCATGAGAATAAAGCGCTTTTTGCGCAGGCTTTGCATCTTTTTTGGCAGCTGTCAGTTGTTGCTTAAATCAGATATCGTGGAAAATGGTCATTTTTCTATCTTTGAAAAAATGTCAATTATCCTACATATTTGATGATCGTTTTTATTTGTCGAAATATTGACCGGTGGTTTTATGCCCTAATATAACAGGAAAAAATTATTTTTATGAAGTTTTGGAAAAACAAAATAAAGCACTGCAAGTTTGGGGAAATCCCAGGAAGATTCCCAGCCCTGAATGCACCTTTTTTGGCAACTGCACACCTGTTGTGTATAAAAATGTTATATTTCATTTTTATAGGAGTTTTTATATCTAAGCTCTCATATTTTGAGAGCAGATGAAGAGACAAAAACCTGCACATCTTTAAAATCTTTTTATAATGATCTGTAGATTCTCCATTGCTGAGGAGCTTCAAAACTGGTTTTCATATAATATTAAAAGATTGCTGAAAGATGATTGAGCGAGAAAATTCAGTTTGACTGCTGAGTTCTGAATTACTGTATAACTGGATTTCATCTTTTCAGAAAGGACAATGTAATTGAAACAAGTGTGTTTTGCTTTTAACGCGTTCATATGCTCACGCAAATCTTTGGAGGAAGAGCAATAATTATTTAGCACCGCACCCCTTTACGAGGCGCTTAATTGCACTTCTTGCGAAACTGCCGGCGCCACTTTTGCTAAACGCCAGGAGAACTTAATTTGCCTGAGACTCGCAATTAGCCCAAACAGGCGCTTCTCTTTGAATTTTTCTTTTTTCTCTCTCTCCAGCTGTCTCAACCCTTTCACCGTGCGGAAAATCAGATTTGCCGCAGCACTTTGTGCGCCCCTCGCAAGAAGCCGATTGCTATACGCGCGCGCACCGTGCTGTCTGTACTGGCCGCGCTAATTGCTAATTGAATCATTTCAGCGAGGAGCAGAGGGAGCTGGGCTTCGCGGTGGTGATCGACATGAGGGGCTCCACCTGGAGCACCGTCAAGCCCATCCTCAAAGTGCTGCAGGAGCACTGTAACGCACTCATCCACGTAGCATACATCATCAAGCCCGACAACTTCTGGCAGAAGCAACGCACCTCCCTCGCTAGTCACAAGTACAAGTTCGAGGTAAGAGGATCGCCGCACGCTGCATCGCCCTCGCCGCTCTCACGCATGTCTCGATTTGCAGACCTGTTTGATCGGGCTGGATGCGCTCCCCAAGTCGATAGACACATCGCAGTTGACGCTCGACCTCGATGGCTCTCTTATATACGATCACGCTCACTGGATCGAGATGAGACTGGTAAAATCAGTTTTGGCATTTTTGTTAAGCTTGTTTTATCTCTAAATGTGCAATGAATTAAAATTACATGTTGGGAGAAAAAAATCTTAGCTAAAACAGGCTTTGATCAGATGGTATTAAACGTAGAAAAATATATTTATTGATATTAGTAACCAAATCTAGCCGAATAATGCGTGGAACTACTGTAATTGCAATGAGACTTAAATTTAGGGCAAAATTACACTTTCCAAAATTGAAATTTAAAAAAACATACCGAAGTCCCGTAACACATTTTTTATGTTTTTATATTGTGGTAATCTCAAAAATAAAATTTCTTGTGAAATATTAGGTCAAGTTTTAGTAACCTTGACCATTGATCTACGATGTTTGTCAACGTCTCAAAGTTGTTAGACGTTTAATGTAGATCACTTAATAAATCTTATTGTTTATCAATTTTTTTTTTACTTAAAAGTACATTAACAATTCCCTGAAAAATCAACTAAAAATTGGCCAACATATGATACAAACATAATTGATAATTATTATACATGAATTTTTTATAAGTTATATACTAACTATATTCAAGCTGTATATTAAGGGATAGATTTTTATTTTTTTCTTCATTCTGATGTTGCTGCTTCGCTTTGCTCTGAGAATGACATGATTGTACTAAAATATACTTTGCTCACTTTCATCCGCTTCACAATATGGATTTCTAACGGTTGATAGATTTTGCTCATGCTTGAAGATATCATTTTTCACATTTTCCTATGAATGCCCTAATTCATCTCTCCCCTTTTTCAGGCGCTGGAAGATTTCCTCTGGCAGGCAGCCGACCTGCTGGACCGTTTGGACGACCTGCAAGAGGATCTCTCCCGAGGTGACCTGGCTGACGACCTGGCCGGGGCTAAAGCCGCGCTTGACTTGCACAATGAAATGAAAAAGAAGATTTTAAAAGCTCCTGTAGAAGAAGTAGACCTGGTCGGGCAGCGGTTGCTGCAGCGGCTTTCGGGCGAAGGGGGACCAAGTGGTTACGACTCTGGCTACTCGGGGCGGGACTCTGAGGCCAGCTCGGGCACAACCAACCCTGACTTGCAGGCCTGCGTGCCTGACATCCTGCAGCACCTGGAGGCCGGCAGAACGGCGCAGCAGCAGCTGCTCTCACTGTGGGCTCACAAAAAGGCTCGTCTGGACCAGTGCTTTCAGCTCAGATTGTTTGAGCAAGACTGCGATAAGGTTTGTGCTTGAAAAATGCACCCAGTGGTCCGACGGATAAGTGGATCTTTGAACATTTTCAGATGCTGGACTGGATCTGCCGCAACCGAGAAGTGTTCCTATCAAACTATGTCGAGATTGGTCATTCGTACCAGTTGGCTCAGCAACTCCAAGAAGAACACAATCATTTCACCGCCAACTCCATGGTAAATTTGATTATATTTCTCATGCGACGTAAAATATAAAAAAGGAACGTTTATAAAACTGAGGAGGATATATTTTAAAGGCGATAATTTGTACTCCTTGCAGGGAAATTATTCAGCTAACAATGAAACTCATAGGATTCAAAGTTTTAGTATTCGGAATCGTGTAGTACAAGGGAAAATGTTTTATTTGTCGTTTAAGTTTGTGAGTCATTGAGCTCAGAAGGTTAAAAATCCCTATAAGATTTAAAATGGGAAATGATTTAAATTTAATTGTGAAGCCAGTTTTCATTCAATCGTGATGTCTCTGCTTGACAAGAGGAAGAAATCGATGGTTCAGTTTTAATTTACTGGAAAAGTACCTAGATTAATGCAACTCAGCAAATAGTTAGTTAACAGTTCAAGATAAGGTTTTCAAGCTACTTGAGCTGAATACCGGGTCATGTAGATCTAATTTTGTCACGAAGAAAATTTTTAAAATTTCTAATTTTTTCCGGTACGGACTTACCAATTAATTTATCTAATTGAACAGTGTCAAAAAAGGCCGAATTTCAGCTAAATTGAGCAAAAATTGTAAATTCAAATCAATTTTGAAATTTTGGGTGTTCAAAAATCAATAAATTTCTACCACTGTGCGTGGCTCGATCAGAAAAGCTAAAGGAATTGAATGATTTCGCCATAAACTAAAACGTAGAAACCTTAGCCAATCATGACTGTAAATTCAAGTACTTTCAATTGATTATGTCTCAAATGCAGATTAAAATGTAACCTATTACTGTTTAATATCGTACATAATTGGTATTTTATTTGCTAATTAAAATCACTTTTCAGAATGCCTTTATAAATATAAACCGAGTTCTGGGAGCTGCGAGTCGCCTTCTGGAAACCGGCCACTATGCTGCGAATCGGATCAGGCACGTCGCAGGGAGATTGGAGAGGGCTTGGAAGGAGTTTGCCGCCGGTCTGGACGAGCGGAACGCGGTTCTGAGTTTGTCGGTTATGTTCCACCACAAGGCTGAACAGGTAATTTGGCCACCGTGAACCTTCCCGTCCAATTGCATATCCCGAAATCTAAAGTGGCCTGTTCAAAACCACCTTTTATGCATTTTATTTGCGCTGGGATCGCCCAAATCTCTCCAGTGCTAACATCTTCCCGGTGAAAACTATAAGATTCTTTCTTCTCCCTACAAAGTCAACATGTCTCTAAAGTGTAACCCCATTGATTTCTAATTTTGCTTCCAACCTGCAGCTGCACGCTATTGTAAGTGACATTCGATCTTGAAAAAGATTAAAACAATTTTGCTGTTCTCTTGAAATGCACAAAATACTGCACCTTCTGCACCTATAGCTCTTCACGTGATTTGAATGTTTTTACGACATATCTAGACGATTGAACAACGTAAATAGAAAAATTCCAAAATGGGAACCACACACACAAGCAGCATTATTCTTTAGAGAGATTTGCAAATAACTATTACCATTTTGTACATCTATTTATTTTTACATATACTTTGAATTTGGTCTGTTTTTTACTGTTGTTGTTTGAAGTGAGATCTTCTACTCTTGCATGGTTTGTCAGTGTGAAAGAAGCGCTTTTTGCGCTGTTCCGATTGATACCTTTTGGTCGTAAATTGCAGTATGTGGAGAGCACGCCTGCCTGGAGCCAAGCTTGCGAAGTGGGCAACGCACCGAGTGATATTTCCGAGTTGGAGGCTGCGATCCACTCCCACCAAAGTCTCTACGAAGCCATGTGCCAAGCATACACTGAGGTGACGACACAGTTCGATTTTCGCCAAATTCGTATCGTTTCCGAAAGAGCCTTTTGTGAAGATGTCGGGGGGATTTTGTTAAATTATTTCAGGTTTATGAGTCCTACCAGAGTTTACTAGATGGTTTGGACAGAATGGTGATTCTGAGGCATTCTCAACAGTCGCCACCATTCTGCGCCTGTCATCACAAAGTATGTCCCACCCCGTTTTTTTGTGTATAAAAAGTACCAGGGGTCGATTGGCGCGGAACATCCAAACTTCTTGTCGCTTCCTGTCTTTTCGTTGACATTTTTTTAACTTTTGTTCATACTGGTGGCCTGCTTTAACGGTGGAGGTGGTGGTTTGTTCATTTCAGGTTCATAGCACCAGCAAAAAGCTTCTGTACCAGCTTGATCACCTGGTCCAGGTTTGCAATCAGCCAGGAATGGAATCCGACCGCAAACATGTAATTAATTCTGTTGATACCTAGGTTTACAATCGTTTCTTCACAAACTTTTATACTAGATTTGCAATCATTCGGTTTTGGTGATTAAATTTTCTTTTGCTGCCTTTAAGAATTCATCGCTTTCATAGACTAGTTAATTATTTTAATAGCTAGTTAAATTAATCAATCTAATTTATTCTTGTATGCATCATTTTGTCGATTTTGACTGTTCAATTTGAAAATGCAGGGTGAGGGTCCTTCCTATGAAGGCAGCCGAGGTAGCGGTGGTGGAAACCCAGCCGCCGACTACTCTGAGGGTGCCGGCCATGTTTTAAATGTGATACACCAAATTTTGAACCACCACCGAGCCCTTGAGCAGCGTTGGCACTCAAATAAAATCAAACTGCATCAAAGACTGGCGCTCAGACTGTTTCAAGGCGACGTCAAGCAGGTATGAAAATTATTTTTGTTTCTTTGGATACATGAAATAATTTGAATATTTGTCTTTTCCACCTGATTTTTTGTCTCCTATTGTACTCTGTACTGGAATCCAACCAAAATCTCAAAAAATATTTGTTTGTTTATGATTTTGCTAAATTGGTGTCAAAATTACAAGTTCAGACGGTGAGATGAGACAGGGCAACAAAATTAGCTGAAATATTATTCGTAAAAATTTAAAAATAGTGGAATTTTAAATTACTTTTAATTGGAAATTTTATTGAATTTCTCTTATTATTACAAATTAATATTAATTACAGTTGGGAATTAAGATACTGTACTATGAATTTAAGTTTCTTAGGACTTGAACGTTGAATCCTAAAAGCTTCCTTTTTAAAAACAAGGCTTTGAGAAAAATAGTCAACTTGTTCTGCCTTTTTTTGTGATCAAAATTTTCAGTACTTGCTTTAAAATTGTTTTGTAGAGGCAGTAGAAACTGTAAAACATCCATCCTTCCCTCTCTTAAAATTTCCACTCCAACGCAAAGCCACAAAAGCAAGACATCTGACTTTGAGAAAACCGCTCTCAAGACGTACGCTATATATTCTAACTCTTTCTCATTTTAATTGTTGCTGACAGGTTCTGGACTGGCTTGACAACCACGGCGAAGTGTTCCTTTGCAAGAACACTGGCATTGGCCGCTCGTTGGCCAAGGCGCGCGTCTACCAAAAGAGTCACGAGCACTTTGAGCGGGTCGCACAGGTAGGACCTCTTCACACTCTTCTTCCCTTGCTCATTATTAATGCGCCACTCCTCGAGGGGACTAATTAAATCTGTCCGCGCGCGCGAGAGCACTTTTGCTCGAGTACATTTAGTAGTTAGTTGGTAAAAGTACAGAGGGAGACGGCCGGGTTTCGTGCTAAAGCGGCGCCTGGAGTGGGGTCACCGCGCGAGATGGCGCTGATTGTGCACCGCGGCAATCGTTGCCGGCGATGATGTGACCCTAGAAGGAAAAGGCGGGCGTGCGTGCAGACTTATTCCTTTTCGGTGCGCGATCATGTAAAGGTAACGGAGAGTGAATCGGATCGACGCCGCTCTAAACAGGAGGCTGGGGACTGTTGTGGAAACTAAAACGTGAGTTTTTTTCACGCTGACGTACTCTTTTTTCCTCCTGCGCCTTAAAGTGATTTTTATATTTGTCCTTTTCGTGGAGTTATATTATTAATATTTTAGGACTCTAAATTTATAACATTTTTAGACTAGGATTTAATTAGGTCTATACATATTTATTTTTGTCCTTAAATCAAATTGACGAGGTGGTTAATAGAGTGCCGGAAATTTAAGAGGAATATTAACTGATTGTTCCATTGTTAGTATCCTCTTTCTAATTTTTTCAGAAGGCAAATTGGTTGTAGTAACTAGAGAGCAGCACACGATAATAGAGCACCGAAAAGTGGCACCATTATTTGCGCCAGAGCTGCTCTAGCTCCCCGTATCCATTCACTTCACCGCAGCAGCAGCAGCAGCAGCAGCCTTTGTTCGCGGCGGGCCAATTATTTTTATTATATCACGGCGGAGACGTCTTACGAAATCGAATCCTGCTGCTACTGCTGCTGGACAAAGTGCAGAATGCAAATCGCGTGCAGGAAAATAAGAGCGGCCGAAAATTAATTCGGTCATGGGAATCCGCGGCACGAATGCTGAGCCTGAACGCAGACAATGGCAAATAATCCTTAACATGAGTAGAGTTCTTTACCTGAGTATATGTACGCGCGGAGAAATTTGACCCCAGGCACAGAGGGAAGCTTTAGTACGCACACAAAAAGGCACACACGCGGTGTTAGATGTCTGGAGATGCCGGCTTTTCGAATCACATCGCATGCAAATTGAATTTGGAGATTCTCTGAAGACGTCTCACTCACGAGGAAAGCGGAGGAGGCGTTGCATAATTGGCCAAACCAGCGTGTTGGTTGCGTGGGTCTGCTCGTGCTTTGTGTGAAGCCGAAGCGCCTCGTGATGTATAAAGATGTTCACACCTCCTAACATCAGTGATATATTGATCGGCTTTACTGACCAAAAATCTAGACTCTGGATTTTTTGTTGCAAGATATCGAGTTAATCACGGCATGTGAAGTCTCCAGCTTAATGTGTTAAAACTTGACATGTTTGCTAAACTGTGAAAAAATTGACTCTAAAGCTTTCAGCAGTACAATAAAAATCTTTCAATCCGCATTTTTTTAACAGGATAACGTTTATAATGTTTTTTCCTCTTCAGGAAAATTGAATTCAAATCGCGTAAAAATATTCTTTTGATTATTTCCTGAATTTGGCTTTGAATTGTCCATTTAAATTAAGCAAACAAAAAATAGATGCATGCGAGAGTTCCCATCAAATGAATGAAGGAACGAAATTGGTGTGCTGGAGGCTATAAAATAAATAAGCTTAATTGCATAAACTTTCCCACGTGTTACATAAATCACAAAAAGCAGCTGCCTCTTTTTTATGCACCGTAACAATTATGCCATAATCTCCGATCCGGAGCGAAAAATCTCTAAAAAATTAATTTTTATGCTCAGATTGCGTGTCTAATGGAGCAAGAGAATGCGACTGGTCTCAGTCTCTTACCGACTGATGTTGACAATAATTAGACGGAAATCCTTGAATCCACCGATATAATTCCCCTGCGTCTCGACGGCAGCCGAAATATTAATACTATCGAGAGGGGAAATCTTCCTTAGAAGCGTGCTTCTCCGCATTCCGTGCTACACGCTGTCGTTTTAATTAAACACGCCACTCGTAATTAACCTTGCACCGCAAAAGTTTGTTGTGTGCATATAAGACAATCTGGGCCTGAGATTATCCGTGTTAGGAAATTCTTGCTGCATGAGTTATTATTGTCTTACCCCTTTTTGTCGTAAAATCGACGCTGGGAAGGGGTTAATTAATGTCTCTGCGCGTCTGAAATAATTAATCTGCGTCCCCTGAACCTCGTCTAAGTGCACTTTGGTTCGGGAGATTCGCGTGGTGTAGCTTTTTGCTGCGACACGGCGCCGGAAGTAGCTTTCTGGATGAGCACCCGCTAGCATTTTTTCATTCACGCCCTCATTAAGATTGTTTTGGCGAGAGACCTTCACTTCATATGTGATTGATGCAGCTTTCATGTTGCGTACTCTACTTCGGCTCGCTCGGACGTTAATCACGGCTTTTTATAGCTGTTTAACGTATCATGCCACGGGCCAGACTATAATAGCTTTTGACAAAGCCTCTGATGAAATAATACCGTATCTTATAGGAACACTTTTTCTGTGCTGCGTCTGATGTGCTAAAATTAAATAATTTGATTAGACTAATTAATACTAGTATTCATTTACTATTTCAAAAATATTTTATTCAGGAACTAGTGTATGCGAAACGTTCATTGGGAAAGAGAAAAATAATTTTGCTCAATTAATCTTCATAAAATGACAGTTGTTACAGAAATTTAAAACAAAATTTGACAGTGTATTAACAACAAGAAAAATCTATTATTTAATAAACTGTTCACCAAAGAAAATGTGGCAGAAATTTTGAATAAGGGTCTTTTCACCTGTCGCTAAATTTAAACTGACTGCTGTGAAATTCTCACACAGGCTGCTATGAAGCTGGCTGTCGCCGGTTTTCGTGTGAAACTCTACCGCTCGTCGGGTTGCAATCACTGCTGCTTCTCATTTTCCACTCACGCACCACCTGGCTCTCTCCGTCTTCAACTCTTTCAGTCGTCACCGCCGGTTATCCTCGGCGACAGAAAGAATTTGGCCGCGTAGACGGGTCCCTTTCTGCCGATTTTTCGCCGGTGACAAGCTATCGATTGAAAGTGGCAGTTGCGCGTTTATTGAATTGTCAATTAAGCGCCCTGCTGTCACCGACGAGCGATTTGCATACTGGTCATCATGTGTGTATGCTTCCCACTTAATTTAGCCCGCTGCATTCCACGCCGCTTTAATCTCATTATGTGCACGCTTGGCTAGTCTTCGACAGCGGCGGTGGTGGTGGCACTATCGAAACTCTCGCACGGTCTGCTGCGTCTTCCCAATGGACAGATTTTCGCTCTATTCTGACAACTCACTCTCTCATCTATTGCTAATTGAAAAAAAGAGTGGAGCTTAATGGATTTCCTTTGCTACTTCAGCTTGAATGAATTGCTAACAAATCGCTAATTCCTTACAAGATAAGGTGGCAGAGACAAAATTGTGTTGACACAATCTGTCTCGTTATGTTTTAACAGGAGCCAGCGCTCTGCCTGTCCCTTCTAATTTGCCTTTTTAAACTTTTCCTGCAAACTTTGTGACTACATTCTCATTCCAACTTTTCTATACACGAATTCACGCTCCAGCGCATCTCGTCTCGCGAGTGCAAATTTACCGAGGGCAGATCAAAAGTCGATGCTACCAAATGCCGTGTGTTTGCCTCTTTCGCTGTGAGAAAGCTCAACTTGCTCCATAAATTAGACGGGAAAGGAGATCGATGCGCGCATCAAGCGGAGCGACTCGCTTCCTGCACCAATTTGTGCCTTACCGCCGCTTTGAAGAGCCAAACAGAGTATAAAACTGTTTGCTCAGATCACAAGCTATCAGCGGCGGGGTTGTTTGACCATGTTATTTATTCCGTGTCACACACGCTGGACCACGGAGTAGCGAGCGGCGGGCTGCTCTCTCATCTCACGTGTGCTCAGCAGAACAAACAGCCTAAATATTCGGCAACTGCCGAAAGCCGCCCATGTCAGCGTGCACACTCGAGCGCAGCCACTGCCACCCTCCTCCCTGCTGGCTATTATTACGCAGCTCGACGGCCATGTTCCCGCTCGGTATTTTACCATACGTGATGAAAACATTATATTGCGCGTGTTTCGTCCCCCTGGCTTGGCTTCTCATTCATTTAATTTTCTGAGCGGTGCTCTTTCATTTATATATTTCTTTCAGCAGGTAGTGCTGTGTTTATTCGAGTGTTTGCTTCAATAAAAGCTTGCCAAACAGAGCAAGATTCGGAGTCCAGAGAGAGCAAACACAAAACCGAGAGCCTTGCTGATGGATGCACTCGTTTCCGTTCCGACGGCGAATTTTCTAAAACGAGAAAGGAAGGAAAATGACAACTCCTCCGGCTCACTCGGGACAGAAATGGATGTTTAATTTGCGTTCGTTCGTTTTTTCCATGAAAAGCTCTCTCAGCGGAGTAAAAAATAGCTCTCTGACTCCACGGAGTCCCTTTTAAGAGGAACAAATAAAGCCTCTCTGATGCAAAGGATTAACCTTTTTGTCTGAAACCCTGACGCAATATGTAAGGCAAAATGCGGTTGTGTTTTTCATACAACCTTCAAAGCTTGACACCTCGGCGTTCCCTTCTATGCGGAGAAACTACAAACACATTATTTTTTGTTACGGTGACTTCATAACTGCTCTGAAGATTTCTCATGGTTTTTACTCAAAACGTTGAAGTTAGCTGAAACATAATAACACAAACTCTCCAGACTTTTATGTTTTACGTGCAATTTTTTAAGGTGCAATTCCAGAGAATAACTGGCTGGTGCTTGTTCAGCTGCACAAGGCAGCTATATTAATACATTCATGAGACAATTGCACGAAACAGAAATATGTATGCAGCGTGGTAGACGGAGTCAGTCAATTGTTCATTATAGCCATTCATTAATTTTAAAAATACTTTTTTAGTGCATTCTTTAGGTTTGACAAATAAAACGCCCTCTCTTCAAAAGTAATCTGGAAATCTCTGAGCGCACGCCGACTGCCGAGCCATTGAAGGCAATGCACGGGTGATTTATTTTCCATTTTCTTTGCGGTGATAACGCCCTTCCCGAAATAATACCCCGCGCCGTGCACGGCGCACCCCTTTGGTCGCGGCGTGTGCACTCGGTCGGCTCGCGAGATAAGTTCGCATTACTCTCAAAAGTGGAATGGCAATCAGCGCGCGGTGTGTTGCTATACACGCGTATATATGCTATGTATAGAAGCAGCGTTTCTTGTGCGCGCGCGATTCTCCATCTCTGCCAGCGGGCGAAGTAATTAAATTGACGACCTACCCACTTTTTTGCTTTGAAGAGGTGCTCGGCGCAAAAAGCTGTCGCTGCACTGCAATCTTGAAAAAGAGTCCCCTGGCTGTCGCTGCTGATGCGATCTTTTGAGGCGTCCCTCCACCGCCCTCGGCGCCCATAGTCAGATTTCCAGCAGCCGAGGAGTCGTAAATCTTAGTCGCCGAGGGTTGCTTGGTCGTGCGAGCAAACATATGTTATCATTTGTAAAACGCATTCGTGCTTTAATATGAAGTTGTCACCACGCGCCTCCCATTCCTGTTTATTTGGAATCGTTTTCAAAGCCAGCGCATTCAAATTTTTTGTAACTGGATCCACGGTTGTTGACGTTTCCTAATGCGTTTATTTACAAATCCTAGAATAAAAAATTCCCTGCATACAAATGTGCCTAAATTGAGCTTGAATCCTGGATTTGATGTCAAATTTGATCGACAGCGTAAATTTGTTCTGAGCAAAATCACTAAATCATCAGTAAAATGAAGTTTTTGCAGTTTGCAATTTATGTTTGAATTTTTGATTCAAGCAGGGAAAATCATCAGTGCAAACACTTTTAATAGATAAAGAATTATTAAAAAATTCAAAAAATCAACTTCTACTCTCCTCAGGTATAAATATTTATTCCATAATAAAAAAACTATATTGTCGCCAAAGATTCTTCTTCATTATCTTCCATTTCATGAAATTTTGTTGCATTATTCATGTAATATTCTTCAAATGGACTCGTTTGTACAAGTTAAATTAAAAAGCACCATCCGTTAATTTTCTTCTGAATTGGCTGGACACGCAACATTTTTACACAATAAATAAACTTAAAATTCATGATGAAACATTGAACATTGCGATAAAGTCATGCAAAAATAATTTGGACGGTGACGCACCAAATTTTGCTCGTAAAATGCTTGTACAGCGGAAACTGCCTCTTTCCGCGACTCTCAACTCACGAATAAAACCATTCTTCTGTCCTGCACGTTCATTAAAACCGTGCGGCGGGCAAAAATGTTGAAAATTCGTCGGCTGCAGAGACAAAATTTCCGGCCTCTCCTAGGCTAAAAGGAATTAAAAATTCCGTCGCCATCCGCTGAATCTCACACTCCATTGAAGGTCTCGCGCGCGCACGACGTCAGCCGACTTTTATTAACTTTGTATTCGGGCCCTTGGTTCGAGGTGATATACGCGCATTTCCAAAGATAGCCGGTATTTTTATCGCAGCGCATCCCCTTTTGTGTGCACGCTTGCATAACTCACCGTTTATTTTCCCCGCTGCTCATTCATATGCGTTCAATTTCCCGGCTTTTGCGCCGTGCCCTTTCTGTCTCTGGCTCTGGAAATCCTCTGGTTTTACCCCAACTGCTGCAAACCGAATCTGCTCGCTCTCGAAAGCACCAAAAAAGCAGCCACGGACTCTGCGCCGTCCGCCCCATCATGATAATCTGACGCAGAGAATCTCTTTTTAAGGGAATAATTAAATTTTAAGCCATACATAGAGGCTCGCAGACCACTAGGGTCGCCAAATTGAAATGTGGACAAAACGATCTCTTTTTTTGTGATGAATGGACTTTTTTAATTAAGACTAAAATACATACTTTCGGTAAATTATTTCATTTCCTTTGCACATTTCGCTTTTAGTAGAGCGCGTTACAGGCCAACAATTAAGAATATCTGTTTACTGTAGCTAGTAGGTAATTGAGTTTGTGAAATTTAGCAACAGTTAATCTCTACAATGTGAAATAATGAAATCAGGACCGAGGAACAGTTAAATTTCAGTTTATGCCAAAATTCTCGAAAATTAAACGGGTTTCAATGATTTCGAGCCCTCGTCGCAATTTATCCAACGGTGTGTGAATTTCGAATAAAAATTTCCAAAATTGAGAAATAAATCGTGATTTTATTTTGGGCAGAAAATGCTTGATTAGCATGCAAACTTTTGAGCCGATTTTCTCAAAAAGGTTAAGTATATGTGGGAAATTTTTAGATTTTTGCTATTATTTCAAGTATAGATTTTTTTAAATTTTTCCGTAAAGCTTTACTATAAACTGCTACAAAATACTGTCAAATCGACGGCTGTACCTCGCTCCATTGTGATATTTTTTCCAAAAACAAGCAACGTTTTCCAGTCGAAAACTGGATTCGGTGGCAGCTCCAAATGCTCAACCGCTCTGACCGGATGGAGGTGCACTCGTTCTCGGAACAGGCCTGTCGACGGTGCAACGTCCTGAATGTCGTCGCGCGCGTTTGCGGCCGGCGAGCCAACGGAGAAGGTCAGCCGCGCGCAAAGAGTATTAGAGCCATGCACGTACACGAGTACGAGTACTGAAAAAGCGAATGTAAAAATAGAAAAGTTCTGGTTGTCACGCCCGATTGGGCTTGTATTTATGTGCGGCCGGTCTGCAGTTAGCAGATTATTGTTGTTGTTATTATTACTCTGGCACACATAGCAGCCTCTGTTTGCTTGGAGCGGCGCTCGCCTTGTGTGCTGTGTGTTTTATTGTCTCTATGGCCAAAAACAACGCACACACACACACACACACAGCGTAATGAAATGGAGGCCACTCAGTGCTGATGGAAGTCCATAACTCACTCTGCACGTTAGCATTTTACCATTTTCCATAAGCGGTGGTTTTCCTTCATGCAGAGCGTGAATTATGCTGCGAGATTTTTAATTTGTGCTCGTGCTTGCAAATGAAAACTGGTTCTCGGCGGTGCGTCGTGCGGGAGGAAGGAGCACGAAAGCCGATTAAGCTTTCGACTCCTGCCGATTAGCTGAGTGGAATTAAAATTTGAGCCGACGAGATCTTGTTTGGTGGGCGCCGCGTGGAATGCATATATAAATTTCACTGATAGGATTTGGAAAGTGTACGAACGGAATTATCGGTTTCATGAAGCGAATGGCATGGCACATTTCTGTCAGCACCATTGGGGTTTGGCTTGCACGATTGCTGGAATTATATTTTGGTTATCACCCACAGCCTAAATCTCAGCAAAGTTTAGAGCTCTAAAATTGAGTGCTTCTCAAAGAGGGTTAATGCCGACGAACTCAGAAAGTACTTAAAATCTCAAGTAAAAGTTATGTGTAAGCTGATTATCTAAAGAGGAAATCATCTGCAAGTTTGCGATCACTTTAAAAATTTACAAAGAAACGTAACTTCTTTGGAGAAAGAAGAAAGTCCCCAAAAAGATTTATTGATATTTTTTTGTAGAATACACGCAACAGATTTTATTTTATAATGTCATCTTTTTCTGATGCACACGCTTCTACTGTTGAGAGTTTTCCCCCAGTTTCTCACTTTTTTCCCGAATTGGACGCAGAATATTAATCTTTTATGGTTTCGGCCAAACCTCTTATATTTCCACTTCCGTGCAGCAAAGTTGTGAAGTGTGGAGAGCTCTCCCTGCTGCTTCAAAGCAACCCGCTGCACACAAGTTTTGCAATATCTTGCACGGGAAATAGGGAACTCTCGTGAGTTGGGCTCGCACGACTTGGAATCTTCGACGACGTGCGAAATAGTGCATAAATTATTCAGCCGCGGAAAGCTGCCGCCTGCGGCTCGGGTCGAGCGCGAGTTGCACCAGGATTCGGCTAGTTGCTTTCGTCGCGGTGTGCTTTACGCTTTTTATGCGCCGGGACGTGTATAAAACATGAAAAAATATGCACACGGCGCGCTTCATCGCTGGCGGCTTATTATAAATAATGAACGCGTTATTATCCGCGAATAATAAAAGAGTGGTGAGGACACATGGTGCATACGCGGCACTCCGTTTTATATGCGCGGGAAGCGCAGGGAGCACTCCCGTTATTACGAAAAATTGCATCGTGCGCGTCGGCGAAAAGTGTAACGCGCGCACTTACAATATTTCGTGATTACTCAGTCAGGCCCGCGGCTTTGGTCAGCCCGAGGCGAGTGACCTCACGCCGATGACCAATTTGGTCAGCGAACAATAAACCTGTTCGCGGCGATTGCACTTGCACCGCCGGGTTGATTGGCGACAAAATCGGCAGGTTTTCAGCTCGAAATTCATCCGTCGTCGCTGCAGTGGATTTTCTGCTTTTAATTAAAATGAAATGCCGCGATGTGGTGGCCGCTGGGATAATCTCGGTGGAAGTATGTCGGTCTGAAAAAAAGAATGCACGCGCGCACATGAAAGTGCCGCGGGGACTCGAATCAAAACCGTGTTAGCCGCGCCAGCTTTGGCTGCCCGCCATCCTCTTTAGTCCCGGCTGGTTACGAATTCAGAACCAGTTCGCCGCCTGCCACACACTGTAGCCTGCTTTATGCTAATTCCCCGCTGGACAATATGCCGGCCTCGTGCCCACACTCTGCTCCTGCGCTGGCCACGAATGTATAAAAATGCTAACGAGCTAATTGATTTTTTAATAAGCAATCTCGTCGCTTCGGGATTATTCCTGTCAAGATCGACACGCCGTGTTGATCCTACCCGCTGACCTTTCACATGCGTAGGCGGGGATTATATTAAGTGTTTTATGATGTTCCTCTGGCCTTTCCGGCTTGAATACTAATCCGGATTTCAGTCCATTTCTCATCCCTTTGGGGATCAACTTTCTCAGCATGAAGTCAAAACATCCTATATACCACGTCCAAAAATACGGATTATTAATTCAGCTTCTTAGCTCGGCTAATTTCCCTCTTGATTAATATATTTTTCAAACTTGGATCTCTATATACAGCAAAATACTAATTTACAACTCTGAATTACGTCACGGCAGCGGGAGAACATTAATTTGCATTTGCATGGCCGCGAGAAAGGCAATTAAAACGTTTTCCTCCGGAGACGCTCCGCGAAAACCAGCTTCACGCGCGAATTTCAACCCTGCTGTGTGTCAGAATTAGCTGGAGAGAGACGCTGCCGCAGGGCGGGCCGTGAATTAAGTAATTGTTTCGTCCAGAGAGTTGTGCGCCAAGACAAAAGCTTGGCAGCAGCAGCCACAACCCGGCTTTGCCGGTTTTCTTCTTGATTTCCAACCCTGGAAGCCCTATTGTGAAATTGCCCTGCATAATTAACTCGACCATTAAGTCGGCTCGGCAAGGTGCAGCAGCGGATTAGCGTCAATGACTGCTGCCGCCGCCGTTTGGGCTCTCGAGAGCTGGGCACACTCGAAAGGATTCGCCTGGCGTGCTTTGCCGAAAGGGTTCACAGAGGCAAGCCGCGTAATAATGAGCCCGAGATCGGCGGCCTCTTGAAATTTCAGTCCGCTCGATGCATATTAATTGTTACTGGAGCGTTTGTCTTCGTGCGTTTGACATTTATTCATACACGAATGGCATTGTTTGGCGTTCCGTTCAAGGTATACCGCACCGTCCCCGACAGAAATCCGCGGCTTCTGAGCTAGGAGGAAACTTTGAGCACTGAGTAACTCGTGAAAACTTGGATTAAACGAAACTTTTTGAGCGAAAAGTTGCGACATTTAAAATAGGGATGAATGTTGCTGTTTGCTTTGTTTGGTCTAAATTTTAACTTGAAACTTTAACAAAAGTGGAGTCAGAAATAGAATATCTTAACCTGTTTCTAGAAGAAGATTAGAATACAAATCTGGCATTTTACAAGCTCCTCCTCCTAGATTGAACTTTCAAAGACTGAAAGCATTTAAAGATTCATGGCTAACCAGCTCTTCAAAGGCTAAAGTTTCTGAAATCAACCCAAAGTTTCTTCGACTCTCTTATAATGATCAGCATAAATGCTGCTTTGCATGCAGGAAAAGGAATTCAATTTTTGTGTTCGGTAAAATAACCCTAAATTGAATCCCTTAAATTCAGAACAAACGAGCCAGAATCCGGATTTCTCTCCCTTGGCAAGCACGGATGCAGAGAGGGAGAGAGGAAATTTTTATGCCACACAAGGGTCAATGCTTCAAGTCCACTCTCTCCAGCTCCTCTGCATGTTTGCGTAATTAGTATGTACGACCCGGCCCCGTCGGCTCTTTTTTATCGCTCACAGGTCGTTGTTTAGCTTTTATTTCCTGCTGCAGTAAAATTGTCTCCTCTCTCGCATCTTTCCGTCCTTTCGGGGCGCGCAAGCAAACACAAACACACGCAACCGTTCGCTTATTCGCTGCGGGGTTAGCTTCCATGAGTGATTATTTATTTCCTCCGAGAGCAAGCACTTGACGCCGTCTGCGCCGCGCTTTTGTCATGCAAATTATCAATCATCCTGAATTAATGCCCAACTCGTTTAGCTTTTTCGAATTTTTATTCCGAGTGATGCACGCGCAAGATGGATGGGCCCACGACGCAAATCCAGTGTGCATAAACTGGTCGTAATTTCACGCGGCGTGCGCGATATGCATAAGCCCCCCCTGTTCGAGGCTGATATAAAATTTCCATCCGCGTCCTGGAAAAACAATACTATCGAAAAGCCATGAATTATTCCGCAGCACATATATGCCGCGGCTTTATTTATAATATATAAAAAACCGCATGCATACTAAAGTCGTAAAAACGAACGACCCGCCAGCGCAGGGGTCGGAAAATAAAATAATACCGCAGCTTTTGCATGCGATAATTTCCGTCACACTTGTCACGGCCGAAGCCACCAAGCAGCAAAGCAACGTCGAATTTCATCTCGGGCTTTTTCATCTCCAGCCAGGCAGCTCGTGCGGCGTGACGTTGATGTCGACTTGGTGAGAAAACACGCCGCCGGCCTTTTCAATTCTCTCGCGCCAGCTCGGAAAGATAAGTTTTTGATGTCGTCGCGATGCATCACACACCCTCCTTGCTGGGCGACGATTGCCAGCACTTTGTGCAGTTTCGGTCCCCCGTCTGTCGCTGCAGCAGCCAAGTAATTGCCGCTCGAGAAAAGCAAATAAACATCATTCTGCTCGAATTTGACGCTCCCATCGTTTTCCAAAGAATAACGTAGCCAGAGAGTGTGCTCTATTATGATAAGCAATGGGTGCGAAGATGCAGCACGCCGCGTGCGTCTCGGCGCCTTCATTTTTCCTCTCTTCCTCGCGTTGTAAAAGCTGCACTCGGCGTCGTTTCCTCGCATTGTTCTCGCGCGGAACAATATTAACCCGTAATTAGGGTGTGAGAGTGAAGCGTGGAACCAAATTCGTATTATGCGTGGCGCCTCCTCTCGCTCGGTGTGCTCACAAATTATAATCTTGTGTGTTTATACAAATAAAAAAGGGCTTTTTTGGAGAATGCTTTTGCATTTTAATGATGTCGTGCTCCATTATTTTGTGAGGCAGATTACATTTACTCTCCTTTAAAGTCTTTTGGGTTTGGTTTTCGGCATTTTCAGGATCCTTACCTGCTATAAGTGTTTTCATTGAGTCAATAAATTCCTAACGCAATTTGGGTCCGCAGCAGTTGCACAACACAGGTGATTTGTGTCGATTTTTCCCACTAGAAACGTTGTGTAAATTAACAACGCAACGGCGCACTTCGTATGTATAAAGTAAAACCAATTTCCCCGAATACAAAGAGCAAAATACAGTTCCCCTTGGCTACAAAAAACTTTTCCACTTTGCCCTTTCAGACAGGCTCTTGTGTACCCATAGCAGAGGAAAAAGTGTACAAAATTCGATAGAAATAACAAATTCATGGCTCCCCTCAAGTAAAAGGTGAGCGTCAGAGCGATGATCCGCGCGGGGAAATTGATATTGAGTGAAATTAATTAAATTAGCGCGACTGACTTGGCGGATAACGAGTGAGCCGGCCGACGACTCTTGCCACGCAAGCTTTTCCATCATCATTAAATTGCGCAGGTTCTTGACGTTCTTGCCTCGAGTGCCGACAGGGGTTGCACCGGCAACAACACAACCCCCTTGCTACTGCAGTGTGTGTACCCACAATGAAGACTCGACTCGCAGTTGGGGAATTTCTTTCGCAGAAGGAACAAGTGCACAAAGTAAACAGAAAAATGCTCGCTATTAAATACACGCGCTCCCCCAGAGCAGTCGAATGAAAGGATATGTTCCTTTTCTCAAGAGTAATTATCTCAAATGGTGCAGTTTCTATTTGCTTTTTCCGACGGTTGCATGAATTTTAGTTATATTGATCTTTTACACAGTGTTTCTCAAGAGGCAAAAGTTGTATACTGCAGCAGCAGTAGATTCCTCTATTCCATTCCAGAAATAAGCGCATAAGCACAGCCGGAGGCCTTTAAGCCTGCATCAATAATTCAAACTTCCTGACTGGCTTGCATAGAGAGCTAGAGCGAAAATTGCACGCTGGGAGCGTTTCGAATCGATGCCAATGCCAACGCTTGTCTGCCGGGACTCTGAGATTTGTCTGAATATACAATCCAATTACATCAAGTGTGAAATGAATTTTCTCCTAGTTCTGTTTGGCCTTTATTGATGTGCATTTTATAGCAAAAACAGCAAGTCACTGAGCTAGAACGGCTAGAGCAAACAATTATGTGTAAAAACGTGCCATTACCAGCAAAACATATGAAAGCTCCATAGAATTAACTGTAAGTTCATAGAACTCGGAGGTTAAAAAGTTAGTTTCCAAGAGTTCTTTCTCAAAAAGAGAAGAAAGAAAATTCTTGACAGTTTTTTTAACTTGCTTTTTATTTTGCAGAAAAGATCAAACGCATCTGTTTAAATTTTTATGGATATTTAATAAGCAAGCTTATTTTTTGTCTCGATTTTCCACATTTCTGTGACCTTTCCCATTTTACTTTAGGGCAGAAAAGCACTCTGACAATGAGCAGTTGTTCTGCGAGTGCGTTTGCATTAAATCTTGCGAGCTTTTCACCGCGCCTCGCTTGATTTACGAGCACCTAGCACGGTCAAAATGAAAAGCAGGCGTCATACACACGGCGCGTAATTAGTCAACGTCGATTTTTACCCCGGCTGCTTATGAAAAAGCAGCAGGAAGAGGAAACGAACACAATAAAGCCGCCGGTTTATCGACCGGCGCCAAAAGAAAAATCAACTCTCGAGCGATGAGCGATCGAGTCGAGAGGAAGAGAGCGAAGGAGCTCTCTGCGCGCGTGTTATTTGCTCTCGAACAGGCGAAGACAATGCAAACAGACGCACAGGAATTCGCTCATTTGCGTGACTGCTCTTTTCAACAAGCGCCCAGCGCATTTTCGCCTGATTGTGTTCGAGCGAAGGGGCCAACGAGCGATGAAGTTTTCTCTTCGGCCCCCAATAAGTGATTCAATTTGACACCCTCGCCTGCTTGTTGGTGGTCGGTGCTGACAAATAGGGGGAATAAACTGCTGGCGAGTGCATGTGATTGATTAGGGCTGCATATGAAAATTGAATTCGATAACAAACGCAAACACAGCGCAGGGGGTGCGGGCAAGTCCTTGTTGCGAGTGGAAAATCCTGTTGCCGGCCCAATTGAAAATTCATAATCCATCAGTTCTGGCTTTTATGATAAGTGAGGACGGCGCAGTCGAAAACTCGTCTCGCTTCCGTTTGAATGTTGTTTTTCTTCTGTGTCTGTATTTGTAAAGCTCATTTAAACAGCTCTTAAAGGGAATGATAATGCGTTCTTTGTAACTAACAAAAATTGGACATGGTTCAGAACAAAACATTTAAATAAATCCACCAGCTTAGTGAAGGATTCAAAAGTTTAGACAAAAATTTTCTTTGAAAGTTGGAGACGACGACTCCAAATGCAAATAGCGCGAGTAGTGCGCTGGTAAACATTTTCTTCCCATTAAGTCGCACACAAAGTGGTGATTTTAACTTAAGACGTCGTAAGCGAGAGCACCGATAATCCCACTCAAAAGCGGCAAACTCGTCGCTTTTTGTGTCAATATTTGTGCTGGAGAGGCACGGGTTGCTGCCAAATCCCGGCGCACATATTTACTAAACATCCGAGAGCTGGAGCAAAACTACTAACTTGGCAGGCGGCGAAATAAGTTGGGATTCAAACTCGGGATGACAAATTTCCGCACCACCGCAGCCTATTATTTCGAGCGGACGGGGGTGCAGCTTTCTCGCGCCGAAAGAAGAGATTTCCCAGAGCCGCAGAGCGAGTAAATCAATAATCTGCGTCTTATCCAGCATGCAGAGAGAGAAATGGAATAAGAGAGAGAAAAGATGGCAATCCGTCATCAGCACCCACCGCCGCTGTTATTGTTGTGCTTTACGCGCCCATTGTTCTGCGCGCCCATTGTGCGGGAGCGCGCGCGGAGAGCTTATCTGCGCGCTCGAATCGCGTCGCCATATAATTGATGGTGCTTTTATTGGCACATTTTCATATACACTCACGCACACCGCACTCTCGTGGATGGAATTGCTTTCGGCCAATAAAGCGAGCAGCCGACCGGGCGAAAATAAATCTGTTCCGCAGCCCGCATTTTGGCCTAAAACCCGCTGAATTTATGCATCTCGCTGATGGCTTTTCATCTGCGGTGCGCACACGCTGCCCTCATTGCCTCACCGCCGTTTTTCTCCATTACCACCCAGACGTGCAGTTTTTGGCAAAAGATTAAGCCATCTGGCGGATTTTCCATACTCGATGCGAGCGGAATAAAATTCCCGTTGATGTATATAGAGTCCTTAAAAAATCTACAGGCGAAATAAAATGATTCTCTTTGGGGAAAACCCCTGCTAAATCGGTTCCTGAAGGATCACTGAAAAGGATGTTTATATTTAACCTGGAGAGAAATTTCACCGCGTCACTTTTAGGTTATAGGGCAGTTGGAAGTAAAATTTTAGGGTTCATCCTAGATGATAGTATCAAATAATTTGTATCCTCATCATATTATGTACTTAACAAATCCGTAATTCATCAGTTTGCTAGATACATTTAATTTATAAGGCGTTAAAATGTTAAATATCTCATGTTTCGTGCTCAATGATGCTTTGAATTGCATATGGGCTCTTTTTGTACGTAATAAAATGAAAAAATTTATAGTAGCAGCAAATTCCTTAGAATGTACTCAAACATAAAAGTCTATTTTCTAACTAATTTTTTCATTAAAACATACCCCTTTTTGAGACTGATTTGTTCATTTCCTTTAAACTGCGAATGTTAGTATCCTGAAAGTGACGATTGAAGAAACGCGCACGGACCATTTTTTTGCTGCTGATATTTATTTGTTCACTCACTACCCATATTAGTCAGTGTTCCCATCGCACCTCTTGCTCTTTTGCTGCCATAAACAGTTGGGTAGATTATTTTGCCAAGCCTTTTTCGAACAGATTTCCTCCTTCCCCGTCTGACTACTTGTTTTAAAACGTCCGCTACACGGGGTGACTCACGATTACATTAGACGAACCGGTTGAATATTAAAAAAAGGAGCAGAGGCACTTAGGAGAATTGCCGTCGAGCCTGTCAAGCACAAAATTCAGGCAGCCGCTGTATTTAAAAAGCGATCCAATCTGCAGACGCAAATATCGATCGCCTCATTAATTGGCTGTAAGCTGCACGTCTAATTCATCATTATATACTTCAAGCTGCGCTCCTCTTGGTGGAAGGCTAGATTTATTTCCACTAACCAGTCGGAGGTCAATAAATTTAAACAGGCCGACACACGATTTACCGTTTTATGCATTTTTCTATTTGGGCGATGCTTTCTTTTTCAATTTCGAACCGGAGTAAAAAATATCTGCTGCTCCGCTGATCGGTAATTGAGAGGCGATTTTGCGGTCGTGCACGCAGCAGAGTTCAATTTCGCATCAGAGCACGTGCTTGATGCTCGTTCAAAACACAAATCAAACAATATAGCACTCTCCTCTCTACGCTGTGTAAAATTCCAGTCGTAAAAGCGCAGCAACGCCGTTGAATAAAATCTATTTCCGGAGGTCATCCTGACGTAATGCAATTTTACACGCACCGCGGACCCGCACGCACATGTGAACTCATAAAATTGTGCATCTCCGAGTGCCAATCAGTGTCAAGGGCAGCGATAAG
This sequence comes from Cloeon dipterum, assembly GCF_949628265.1. Taxonomy (NCBI): domain Eukaryota; kingdom Metazoa; phylum Arthropoda; class Insecta; order Ephemeroptera; family Baetidae; genus Cloeon; species Cloeon dipterum. The sequence goes on along the minus strand of NC_088788.1, from coordinate 33,389,315 downwards.
CATTTTTTCCTTCTCGTTCAAATCGTCGATTAAGGGCGACTCTCAACTACCAAGCAGAAGGCCGCTCTTTCCGCGCACCAACTGGAAACTATTTCGCTTGTTTGACAAAGACCAGCTCTTGTGAGCAAGAGCAAAGAGTGGTTGCTGATTGTGAGAAAAAAAACACGCACAGACGAGAGCTTTTGGTTGCGTAGGAAGTCGAGACTTGTCTTGAGGGTCCTCATTGTTTCATCTTAAAAGAAATAATTGAATTCAATTTTTTACTTGTGAGAAGGAAATGTGGAGAATTATTTCGTCATCCCGCTATTAGGCACGTTATTTTAAATTTTAGTAACTTATTTCCTCTGCAATATTTACAGAAGAAAAAAATGCATCATTCGAAAGAGAATCTACCGCGCTTAACACATCTTTGGCAGTTCATTCTGGGCTTTTTTATTGGTTTCATTAATGTGAGAATAAAGCCCGAAAAGCTGGGAAAAACAAAGCCCTTCCCGTCCGACTTTTCCAATCCTTAATGCCTGCTCCCAATTTCGCTGGAAAAAAGAGCAAATAAGCGGCTTTCTTCCGATTCCCAGGGCTGCCTGCACACGACGCTTTTCCGGTCGGATCGAACGCGTTAATAATAACTGGCCGTAGCAGCAGCAGCAGCAAAGTAGAATAGCCGGCCATAACTCGTGATTTATTTCGCTGTAGATATTTTTGCCGTGATTAGCCAACTATACTAACGCCGTTTGTCGGCTCTCCCCCTTGTGATTGCAGAACACATACACGAACGCGGAGAAGTTGTTGACCGCCGCCGAGGAGCTGGCCCAAACCGGCGAGTGCAAAGCGGACGAAATCTACTCAGTGGCACGTCAGCTGGAAACGAGGGTGGCGAGTTTCGCAGCCCGGGTCGAGGAACGAAGGCACCGACTCGACTTGGCCGTCGCCTTCTACCAAAAGGACAAGGAGGTGAGTCAGATACAATAAAGAGCAACGTTATGATTTTGCTGACAACCGGCATCCGACGAGACGAGTGGACCAAACGCCGCCGCCGCCGCCGCCACTGCCTCTGGCCCTTTCGGGCCAACCGCCACTTGAGAGTTGTTTTATTGATTGATTATCGCTGAATCAGGAGCGAGGCGCAGAAGTGTCTGTGACTGTGCATAAAAGCCGCCCGCAGACAATGCATTTTTGATCTGCAATCTGGCCTTTCAACTTGCTGAAAGGCGTTTGTCAGTCTTTTAATCTTGCAGGCACAAATATCACTTCACTTTTGGGTTTATTTATTTTTTAACGTATAACTTAGATGGCCACACTTTATCTAATGGTTTAAAGGTTCTCTTTTGAAATAGCTTCTTTAACAAATTTAATAGAAGTACATTTTTTGGTTCCTTGCGCCGAGAATTCTTTCTTGAAGAAGGTCAACAACAAGGCATAAAATAAATGTTATTTCTCATAACCATATCAGATCTGCCATTCATACAATATTGTTCTCAATGAGAAGTTCTATGAATTAGGTAATCAGTTCTTAACTTATTTTGTAACATATTATAAGGGTGTTGAAAGCTTACTCTTAGCTCTTTTCTTGGCAGAGTGGTTTAGGATAACTTTTTAAATATAATTATCTCTCCATTTGTAGATTTTTTTAATTAAATTAAAACAACATCCAGACACTCTAAATTGTTTTTATTTAGATATATACCATTTACAAATCCTGCGTTGGAAACTTAATTAATAGTTCTCTTCGGTCCGCTCCAAGCGTTTGATTTGCATATAGCTTAAAAGCTCACTTGCTGTCGAAAGTATCCAGTTCTATTAATTTACATTTCTTCCAAATAAGGCAACTCTCTCGGCACTTGGAACACATGTTTGATCTAAATGATCCGATCGCTCGATAAGCCACGCTCGACCCGGGTGTTCTTGCACACGCGCCATAATCTGCAGCTAAATTGGCCGCCCCTTAATGAACAGTTTCACTCGGTCCACCGCCAGAACGTCATAATTAGAAGGCATTTGATATTGCTGGTGCGCGCGGCTGCGGCCGGCAATTATTCCGCAGCCGCCACTATTTTCGCTTAAAATTTCATCACTGCAAATTGACACGAGAACGCGGCGCGCGGTAATTACGGCCGGAGCCGACAGCGGCGCGCGGTTCTCGCGCCCTCCTCCGGCACGGGCCAAAATAATTAAAGGGCATCCCTTTCACGCTCTTGCAAACGTGTGCACGGACGGACATATATGCGCGTAAAACGAGTGACATACCAGAACCAAAGGCCCCGCCAGGGCTGTGAAAAATGGTTCAAACTTTGTTGGCACCGTCGCAACCGCTCCCTTTTCTGTGTTTAACATGATATTAGGCTTCCCTGACAAAAGTGCTTTGTCTTGCCATGTTTTTGGAACGTTCTTTTTCTTTCAAAAAAGTAAAAATGCTAATTTTTCAAGTAATTACTTTCTAATCATTCATTTTGATTATTTATTCGAAATCTTTAAATTCTAAATTCGTTTAACATCAGCGAGCTAGCAATCTTTGTTTTTTTGTCGTGCATCCCGCTGTTTTCAATTCCAATTCGAGCACCAGTTGCTTCGTTATACGGTCCAATGTTGATGGCTTCCGCAATTCAGGAGCTGTTTTTCACATCCCCGTCGAGCGGCCGGCACCAAGGGCCGTCCTTTTTATTACACTTTCCCCGCTGCAGCTCGTTTAATTAATCTCCCCTTTCGTCGGCGGCCGACCGAAAACACATGCTCGGTTTTTAATAACGCCTCGACACAACTCTTCACCGCCCGAAAATTTAAGTGGCAATTTAGCAATATTATCATACACGAATGGCAACAGCGGCGGCGGCACGTACAGCGCATGCCGGCCGCGGCCGCACAGCCTCCGCTCACACTCACTCACTCACTGGTGTTGTTTGCCGACAGTTTTGCGCGTGGCTCGACTCCCTGCGTCAGGCCGTGGCCGCCGGTGAGGAGGAAGTGGCCGCCGAAACACTGGAAGCCGCCGAACGCCTCTTGGAGCAGGGCGACCAGCAGCGAGAGCAAACCCTGGCAGCGTGCAACAGCACCATCGCCCATGGCGAGTCGCTCGTCCAGGAGCTCAGGTGGGTGCCCGTCCATTTGCATACTAATCCCGATCGCTCGCACCACCCCCCGCGTGTGTCGCACGCCGACTCGACCCGCGCGTTATTGAATTTCACCCACCCACCCGCCGGCCTCTCGCCCCCTTCGCGCGCAGCGCACCATAAACAGGTGCCCTTTTAAGTGGATTCCGGAGCTGATGAATCGCCTCCAGAGCTGCCTGTTATTGCGTTCATTTCCTACGCACACATCACTCAATCTGGATCGAAGAATATAGGTTGTGTAACGAAGAAAAATTATCTAGTGTTGCCGGTTTTTAATTTTCAAATTTGTTGCTTTGTTTTCTCTGTGATTTCCAATTTGTGAACGTTTTTCCTCAGTATTAACTCGTATGTACTTGTTAGGAGAAAATGTGGACATTTTTAGAAATGATTCGCTTTGCAAATTAATGATATTGATTCTAGCACTAGATGTTATTAATTAATGGTTTATTAAACGCAAAATATGCGTGCAACACTCTACATCTAAAGGTTAATCAATTTTTACAAATTTTCGCTGCTTCTCTCAAAGTAAGTTTTCTTGCTGTACACTTTTGGATATGATATTTTTCACAAGTCTCGCCACAGAATTTACATCTGCAATCATAATCAGGCTCATTGTGGAACGTTACATTATTACAGTGATAAAATATAGTGATAGCCATGACAAGCAAATCTTGCAAAAATATGTCTATCAGGAAAATCAGGGCCACGCCAGTTGTCATTAATCATAGTTTCAGTCTCAAAAAACTCAGAACAAATTAACAATCTATTTGTTTTCTTTTCTTCACAGAACTTAATATACACATCAGTCTCTGGTAGATTAAATCTAACTTGTAAGTCAGTTACATATAAATTAGAGTCTTTCGCAATCAATTCATAAACATAACGAGATCTGTTATACTTAGAAATTCCAAGCACTTTTTTAAAATAGCACTAAATGTTATTGTTTGTTTATTCTTGCCAAAGTCATACAATTAAGAACAAATGACAGCAAGAAATGGCAAACAATGCTAGCAGAAGTCTGTTCTGAAATTTATGATGCTTGGTGATGATTTTATAGTTCCACGCAGCAAACCATAACTTTTCAAAAGGATAAATTTAAGCTATTCACGGTAAAATTGATTGTTTTGTTTTCTCAAAGATGATATTTACAGTTGCAAATACGTTTTTACGTTTGAGGTCCAGCAGAGCAAATTTACCCCATCTCTAAATGTACCGAAATTCTGCTCATTCGAACATATACCCATTAATATTTAAAGAAGTTGGCGAAACAGGCTCAGCGTTATATCATTTACCCTGTGAGTAAGATCCATAGTTGTATTTCGAGACTAACTATTTTCTTTTAGAAAATTTATGAAAAATCCTTTTTATGACCATTTCTTGAAATACTATCTTTAAGTTAGGAAAAGGCCAAAAAGTTCCCTGGTTGCCGTTTAAATTTTCAAGAAAATCAGCTTAAAAAGGTTAGCATGATAATCAAGCACTGTCACACTACAGTAAAATCACGCTTTAATTCGCAATTTAGGGAATTTTCCTCAAAATTCACACTCTATTGGATAGATCGCGACGAGATAAGGAATCAATATCAATAAGTAAAAACATCAAGAAATGTGGCAAAATCTGAAATTAAATAATTCCTAGGTCATGATTTCATTATTCCACATTGTACATATTAGAGATAAAAACAACTGTTGCTATATTTCACAAACTATGAACTCGATGAACCTCCTTAATATAGTCATCAATGCAAAATGTTCTGAATTGTTAGCCTGTAAACCACTCTTCCAGAAGCGTTTGTATTTTGCGTTGTTTTGGGTGAGAGACTAACGAACAGTCTATAGCGCTACAATTTTTTAGCCTCGGTCCCGTAAGGTTTTCATGGGGTTTCATAACATCGGTCAAGCAGGTAAACTTCTAATGAAAAACATAATTTAAAATAACGTCACTGGACATAAACGAGTTTTAAGAGCTCTCTTGATTCAAGTAGTTATACTGTTATGTATATGCAACAATGCAAAGTCAGTTCTTGTTTGTTGGTCGCTTTTCCCACCGAATTGAATTGAGCATTTTTCTTTTGAAGCTGCTCCGTTTGTCAAAGTCAGGTGCGTCCACACATGTACATATCCAGTTAAAAATACAATTTGACTGGCCGAAACTAATTATCGCCGTGAATGAGAACCGTTCTTTAACAAGCGCTGCAAAATGCTGGACCGCTATAGTTGAGTGCTTTTGCTGGCTGAATTGGCTCCACTCGGTGCAGCATCTCTCTCTCTCTCTCTCCCTCCCTCCCTCCCGGCGAGTCTTCTTTCGTTTTAAAATTGTACAACGTGTACACACTGACGGGCAGGTACAGCCGAGTGACGTCACTCGCGCCACCCAAGCCCGGTGTAATTGCTCAAGTTGATTGAAATCCGACCGCGTGCGCGGATCAATGCTGATGTCGCTTGTTGGGTGGCTGATGCAGACTGTCGGTTTCACGCCTCGCGCGAATATTTCCCTCCAGACACGACGACCTTATTATTTCGTGTTCCAACGCTGCTCGCTGCTTGTCGCCGCGATTGTTGCACAGTGATTGCAAGAACAAGAGACTTCTCGTCTTCTCAGTATTGCGGTGAGAATTTCAAAGTGTCGCCTCATACATGCATGCTTTCGGGAAGGGTGGTGTCAATTTGATATATAGGAAGCTGATCACGATCACAGTCTTGCTTATGTGTGATATGTTGCTCTGATGTTTGATGTAGAGATATCAGATTCCAAACAATAATCTGAAATTTTTACAATTTAATAAACTTTGAGAGGAGGTGGACGATGAAAAACCTGCTTTACAGAAAATTAGCGAAAAATCCTTTTTACCTTAACTGGAAATACTATTTATAAATTAGGAAAAGGCTAAAAGTGATGCTGGTTGCCGTTTAAATTTTTTAGAAAATCGGCTCAAAAGTTTGCATGCAAAATCAAGCGGTGAGCACTGTCTCTCCCAACTGTAAAATCACGATTTATTTCACAATTTAGGGAATAAAGCCCTCAAAATTCGCACACCACTAGAGATATCGAAATCAAACGAAAAATCATTGAGAAACCGTTAATTTTTTTGAGAAATTTGGAAAAATCCTCAGTCCAGGTTTCAATTTTCACTTTGAAGCAGATACACTGTTGCTATTTCCCTAACAATAAACTCAATAAACCACTTGCAATAGTCGACGATGCAAAATGTTCATAATTTCTGGCCCGTAAAGCTGTATTTTAACCATTAACTGTAATCATATCAAAATAGAAGGGTACCTTAATATTTTTCCAGCCTGATCATTGCAGCCAACGCCACTCGTTCTAACGGCAGTGTCTAATTTATGTCCCCCTGCTTCTCTGAAAAATTCTTTGCATATTTTGACATTCATGTCCCTTAAGGAGGACATAGATTCTGATATTTCCTGCGGTGAGCAAGGCAAAATGACAGTATAATTTAAGGCTAAAGGGCATAGCCGATCTGTTTCATAAAAATGTAAAAAAACACAAGAAAATATAGGGAGAGCGTCTGTCGCGATGAGCTCCGCTCGTCTGTGAAATCCTGCTTAAGCCTCTAACCAGTGCCCGTTCTTTTTTGCCAATGCAAATCTTGGGTTACGGACTCGCTTGCGGTGCTGCATACTCGCAAATTGGAATAACAAAGATTGCGGTGTAGATGTTGAAACATGTCAGCGGCGTATTTTTTTCGTTCTGGCAAAGTCGGCCACAAAGCAGTCAGTCCTCCAGAGAGACACCCCGCGCGTTCGTTCTCAACGTGCTCTGTCGGCGTCGGCATGGCGGAAAATATTTATCTCTTTTGTTGCAGCTTTTTCAATTAAAAGCGCGCACGCGGCGGTGGCTGACAAAAAAGCGCGATTGTTTCACGAGAGTTCGACGTGCGCAGCGAAAATACTCCGCGCTGAGGGAGCTTGGCGCGTGCAAAAGCACCGCCTGCCGTAACACAAACAGACAATGAGAAGCGCCGCGATTGATTGGCGCCGCTTTTCCGGCGCGAGACGAGTCCAGTGGGAGGATAATGGGCGGCGGCGGCAGCAGCAGCAGGTGCGAATGAGCGAGAACAGGTGGACGGGCCAGAGTTGTTGTGCGCTCATTCAACAGGACGCTGCTGAGATTTGTGTCTGTCCAAAGAAATAAATAAATAAATAAACAAACGGTGCTACGTGGAAGGGGTTTTAAACGCGTCGACGTCTATATGTGCAGCAAGCACTTGCGTGGAAAACTTGCTTTGTTTAGCACTGCTGCTGCTCTGTGGTTTCAGCAGTGTTCGTGACGAGAGCTCGCAGTTTTGTTTGTGCGTTTTGTTGGTTGCGTAAATTCTGTTAGCTGTTGAAACTTCGACTCGACGATAAATTTGGTAAATATTCTTTTTTACTGGGAGATTAATAAATCTAAATATTTTTTCCACAAAATTTATGGCTTGGAATTTTTTCTGTGGCAAACCAACTGGAATTTTTGTCGGTTTGTGCCCTTATTCACACACATTTTTCAGTAATTTTATCTTGATCTAAAAATGCCGCAATGATCCAATGATAGTCTAACAAATTTGGGTCTCGATTCGTCAATGAATTTAACTGATGTGAAATCAATCAGTCACCTCCTGCTAACTTTGAGCAAACCAATCAAAGAATAAAAAAATGCTTCTCGCCAATTTTCGGCAGCTGAACCAAACGTCATGTCAATGTCGGTGCATATCTAGAATTTCAATCAGGAGGCATTGCGCACTTCTTTGCTTTGTTTCCCCGGCCCGGTCGATTCCATCAGCGGCACCGCCGCTCCTCCATCAGATAAATTAGTCACGAATCGCGGAGAAATCCTCACTGGGTGAACAATTGCGATTGGCCAATACCGCAGCACGCAGAGACAAAATAATTAAAGCCTCGGGGTGACGTCAATCGGACGCTTGTTTTGAGTGCAATCAATCAAAAAAGGCAACCGGCGGCACAATGGGATTCGCGTCACGCGCGACTTCGGAACGGTTCCAAAGCACTGGGCGGCCGCTGCTTCCTCTCAGTTGTCGGCCAGTTGGCCTGGTGTCGCGGTCATTAGCGTGTCGTCGCCGTTGGTGCCTCGGAATCTGCAGCCATGTGACATATTATGCGTCTGCTGCTATTGACATAGGACGCGCTGTTTGCATCTGGTGTTTGCCGACGAGGCGTGCGTTATCACTTATGGCTTAGGGTGGCTGTCGATTTCGTGACCTGATCATCTTAAAAGTGTCGTGCAATCGCGCGGTAGTGAAAATTGCACCTACTTGGATGTTTGTGAAAATATTTTTTCTTCCATGACTGGATTTTAATTTTTTGTGATTATTTGTATCTGGAATTCATTTGTGTCGCAGTTTTAATTACATTTACAATAACAATTATACTGTAAAAATTTTAATACCAGATATTTTAAAAACACATTTATCTCAGGAGAGGTATTCCCGTTTGTTGAGGCTGCTGTTCTGAGTTGATTTTTTTTTAATTTAGTAAAACAATTTGTAAAATTTACTGTTAAATTAATAAACTTGTAACCATCCATAGATTAAGTTTTTTTAACTGCAAATTCCAAGTAGGGCATTTTTCAAAACAAAATCTGTCTAGTGTAAAAGATTAATCGGTTTTAATAGAAACTCGCCCTCACAAGGCATTGGATTCATAAAATCGACCGCTAGCTCTAAGGCCATGTCCGAATCGGGGCGGCCGCGGGCCCGCAAGCGGCCGCAGCATCTCATCTGGCCGAGCAAATCGTTTCGTCGGCGGAGCACGCCAACGTCGCACGCCTCTCGACTCTCGAAAAGGAACAAATCACGCTCCAAGTCTTACGATTTCGTCCAGCTGTACAGGTGTGTCATCTTCTTCTTCTCTTTCCGCTGATGCGAGCCGTCCCGCCTCCAGAATTCCTAATTTTTTTCCTCTCGGCGTTTCATCTTCGCGCTGACAAGGGAGTCGCCTCCGATATCGCCTCTGCCAAATCTACATTTGAATCGTTGCAAACTTTTCACTCGACGCTCGAGTCAGAAGTTTCACTTACTAAGCGCTTTGGAAAATTCTACGACTTGGAAATCTGCCAAATTGATTGGTGCCATAGAGGTGGAATTTTTCACACATGCCACAGCGATAAATTACAATTTTTGAAATCCAATGTTTGTTTATGCCATCAAAGCATTTTTTAAAAATATCTTCCAGTGTTGGCAGGAAGAATTTCACAATTCTCGAATGCGTGCCTTTGCATTTGTTACCATATTTTTCTTCTGAATGTAAAAACGAAAGTTCCACGACGTCTGCGGTACGGCCTCATTCCGGGTTGCACGTCTCAAAATGTTTCCAATAACATCGTCAGTAAAATTTTGCATATAATAGACAATGGATCCGATTTCAGAATTTCCCCAGGCTCTCGATTTCAATCAAATGCGGTGCAAAATGAATATAAACAATCCCCCATTATTGAGTAGTGGCATCATCATTTTATTTAGTCTGCCGCAGACGGTGGATGATTTTTCCCATCGATGGTGATCGACAATTCGGAGAAACCCGACACTGGCAATCATGTCGTGCGCGTGCAAAACATACATTTCATCCGCTGGCTACACGCGATATTGAGTTACGTTTTATATTGCCGCTGTTGAGGTTCTCTTGTCGACTTTACGAGTGTTTGTGCAGTATATGTATTCAGCAGCCGGGCCTCTTTTCTCACACTCGCGCGCGTATGGGCCAACAATGAAGGCGGTTTGCTGCCTGCTTTGTCATTATTAATTAATTTCGCCCTACTAATGGCGGCTTAATTGGCGTTGTGGAAAGTCGCGCAGGAGGTGAAATAATAATAAGCAGGAGCGAGCAGCCGCGGCGGCGGTGCTCGTGACTCTTGACATTTTCTCAAATGCGGCGCTGGGGGATTATAATGGAGGCACTGCGAAATGACACTCTTTGTTTTCGCAGCAGGCCGCTCGGATTTCCCGCTCTTGAGATCTCATTTTCTTTTTAGGCTGCTTTTTAATTAAATTTGTCCGCCGCACGCCGATGGGACGTAATTTTCACTCTCGAAATTCGCCTGAAATGCCGTCCTGAAGGAGGCTGAAAATGAGGTGGAAGTAATAGCTTCTCCTCCTCGTGAAAAAGGGAGAAACGTTGAGCAATAACAGAGTTTGCAAGTTACGGTTCAATTGTTTACAAATCGTAAAGTTATTTCTTGTTTTTAAGAAAGGGGTTTTTTTGTAAATTTTGAAATATTGCAATTACGTAAAATATCAGCGACTTTACGCAATGTTACAGTAAAAGAGCTAAAAAACAGCGGTGACCAAATGCGCGTTGAAATTGTTTCCTGTCGGTCAGATCCAATAGTATGGCGTCGATTGTGAGAATCTTAAGAGCTCTTTGGATTTCTGTACGAGTGTCGTGAGTGTGTTTTTCTAATTCGATTTGTTATCACCCCGGTGGTATCAGAAGTTTTTTAGTGTATTGTTCATTTTTGTATGGACTGTCAGGGGTTTCCACCCCATTTTTTATAAGCTGATAGCCAAATTTGTCATAATGAATTGAAATAATAAGTAAATGTTTGATATTTTAGATCCTTTTTGGTATTAAAAACTCATTTTAATAATCCTCTATTTATAAATGCCATGAAAGACCTTTTGCCTTTGTTGATTAATACGTTTTGTTTGATGACGTGTGTATACTGTTTTTAGAACAAACTTAGACGCTTTAGTCGCTTTGTGGTCAATTTCCCCGATTTCCCCTTTTGAGCACCAACATGCATCCCAAATATATCTGAAACATCTGAAATTTGTTTACAGGGCCGCCGGCGTCACGCCTGAAATGGATGCGACGGGCTCCGTAGCCGCCGTGGAGTCGACGCTGGAGCGGCTCGGCCAGCAGCGCGACGAGCTGGAGCAGTTGTGGTCAACGCGCCGGCTGCGCCTGGACTTGTGTCTGCAACTGCGTCTGTTCGAGCGCGATGCCCTTGAGGTGTGTAACCCGATCCGGACGCGCGTGTACCTACATACGCTAATTATCTCTGAGCGAACTGAACCGGGGGTTGCTTGCTTGCTTGCGAGTTGCGAAAGATAGGAGGAAAGGCGGCGTAGATTAATGTCGCCATTTTGGGTCACTGTACTTTATCCGAATTGTTTTTTTCCAGATATAATTTAAATAACAAAAGATTAGTTTAAAGAATTGATTTTTTTCCCAAAAGAATTATAAAAATAAAATAAAATTTCTCGTATTAACAAGTTCATTTCAATTTAAATTCTAAAATTGAAATTTTATTAATTAATAAAATTCTGGAGAAAATCCAAGCAAATCAAATTATGAAATTACAGATGGAATCTTAAAATATAGTAGCGGATTACAGAATACTGTTTCAAATTTTATTTTTGTGGCGATGACGCTGTTTTTTTATTTTCAGATAAACGTGTCCTGTTTATCTTATTATATTATATATTATTTTTTTAATTTAATTAAAAAAGCAAAAAAACAAGGTAGTTGTCAAATTACGAAATCAATTCCAGGCAAAGTATGGCGACCCCCGTCTTTCTGCTCTCAGCCTTGATGATCCATTAAAGGATCTGGCCGCTCATTAACACGCCGCGAGATTAGTCGCGTGCATTTTTTCGGCCGCGCATCGTTGACATTTTGCTCAATTTTGCGTGCCACCGCGATAAAGCTCGGGCGGTTTATGGGTTTAATAGCGTAAGCGCAAGGGCGTGCAGCTATTTCCGTCGTTGGGCGACCGAGCATTTGGAATGCAAATCAGGTGGCCGGTGAGTTGACCGCCGATTTGGCATTATTGCAGGTGTCGTCCCAACTGGAAATGTGGGCGGAAGAGCTTCAGAGAAGCGAGAGGAGCATCGACGTGCAGAAGGCCGAGCAGTTGCTGCGGCTCCACAACGAGAGCGTACAGCACATGCAGAACACCACCTTCCAGGTGCTCCAGCGCGGCCAGGAACTCGCTCAGGTGGGTGTCAGCGCGGCCTTGTCGCTTTGCCCCGCCACGTGGGCGGCTGATAACGCCTCGATTTATTCGTGCATCGAGCCAATTTATTCCGCTCGGTGAAAAAAAATCCCTAACGCAGTCTCTCTTTCCGTGCTGCCTTTGTGGCAATTAGTGCGCACGATATGTTATGCCCACTTAGTGGAGGTTTCCGCAACAGTTGGCCAGTAGACTGGCTATCATAATAAGCACGTACGCTGCTGTAAAATATTGTGTTTGTTTGTTTTTAACATGTTCGTAGTTCATAGCTTACTGTTTTCATTAAAAAAATAGGTAGGAGTTAAAAATGTAGTAGAGCGAGTCAAATTTGTTCATACTCTACTGCTGAAATTTTTTAGTACCAATAGAGCCAGATTTTTCATGTGATTGCTCATCCCGTGACAGCGTTAAATCCAATATTTTAATTTCTTAATTAAACATATAAATCGTGAATCATCGTTGAGAACAGTACGAGTATTTAATAGTTAAAAATAAAATTGTCATCGAAGACCCTTTTTTATGTTGTAAAATGCTATACACAAGTTAAAATAATCTTACTAAAGGAAAATATTTTGATGAAAATCCAGGTTTACCAAAAACAACGATATAATACTAGACTAAGTAGACTAGACTAAAAGTGTTTTCATAAAAAAGACCACAAGTACACTTTAAAAAAAAGGATCCCCAAATGTGCTACTTCAATGTATTTATTTTTTAAATTTTTAAATTATATGAAAAATACACTAATTTATTTTTTATTGGTTCTACTCATGACAACAATTAACCATATATGTAAACAAGACGTCAGCCTTGCTGATGCATAATAACATTATCATATAGGAATCTGAAACATAACATTTGCCGCATTTTAATATTTTTCTTATAAAATATTGTTTTTTTAGGCGGCTTTTAATCCAGAAATCCGCTTCGTTGCAAGTCAGCCTCGTTTTCGAAAACCCTTGTCGCACTGCGCTCGCTCTGAGTTAATTGCATTTTTCTTCCTAATCCGCAGCTAATGGAGTCCTCGGGAGTAACGGTGATGGCGGACGCGCAATTCCCGGCGCAGACCCGCGTGCAGGTACTGCTCGAATTTCTGCACGAGAAGGAAATGGACCTGGAGGACCTGGCGGAGATGCGCCGCGTCCGACTGGAGCAGGCGCTGCAGCTGGGACAGTTCCAGAGCGACGCCAACCAGGTCGTCAGCTGGATCAGAAACGGAGAAGCCATGTTGCAGGCCAGCTTCTCGCTGCCTAGCAACCTGGCCGAAGCCGAGCAGCTGAAGAAAGAGCACGAGCAGTTCCAAGTTGCACTTGAGGTACTTTGACACTTTTAAAATGAAAACAAGTTTCTCAATTGATAACTATAAATAACAATAATAATGCTTTACGATAACATATAAGATTGCTATACATGCCAGTTTTTCAAAATTATTTATTGTATAGAATTCTGAAAAGTAAATAATAAACTCCTATTTTGGCACATTTTTATTTAATCCTTCCTCAACAAGTTAGATTTTTAAAATTTTATTAGTTTTTTGTGTTATCAGTATGAGTTTTAATGTTTATTGTTTTTCATCCTGTTTTCTTTTATTATTGCTTCATGGCCTTTAATTTGTGAATAATAAAAACAATTCACCAGAAAACACACGCGTCAATGGCTCAAATTCGGATGCGCGCCGATGCCCTGATCAGTGCCAACCACTTTGACCCTCCGAGCGTGCGGAACATCGCCGACGAAGTCACTTCGCGTTGGCAGAATCTAGTCAGCATTGCCGAGGAGCGACACCGGCTTGCCCAGGCTGCAGTGCGATTCTTCAAAACCGCGGAACATGTAAGGACATCGCCACAAAAACACGATTGCAACCTTGCGAGTGCGTGTAACTTGAAAACAAGCGCTAGAACCGTATCCGTTTTACGAAAAGAGTTCCTGCGGCTTTCTGCAACCCAATCAAGAGTTTTAAGATAGTGGTTACAGACCTTTATTTATATAATCTAAAAAGGAAGTTGCGCTAGCCAGTCGCATTAGCATGAGACTTGTCATTCCTCGCAATGAAGCGCAGAAAATCAGTCGCAGTTGCATACGATTTAAAAATTAAAATGCTCTTATTGACTTTTGTTTTACCACAGGTCTGCTCTGTGCTGGACAGCCTAGAGAGGGAATACAGGCGCGACGATGATCTCTGTGCTAGTGCGCCGAATAACGACAAAGTCGCGGGTCTCGCGCAGCTGATATCAAAGCACCAGGAAAAGAAGGAAGCATTCCTCAAAGGCTGCACTCTAGCCAGAAGGAATGCAGAAACTTTCCTGAAATGTTCCCAGCGTAGTCTGCAGTTCTACAACACGCAACCGGACGCGAGCTCTAGAAACTCGGAGAATCAAGTCAAATGTGAGTGAATGGAATTTTGTTTTTAAGCAGCCTAAAGAAAATTTAATATGCTAGGGATGTTAAATGAATACTTATCTTGTGTGTTGATTCCTCTTTTCGTGTTCTTTACTTCAATTCAATGAGAAATTTGGATTTTGGTGGTGAATAATCAAAATTAATTCATTGAAAATAATGAGTCATGGTATATTTTGAAATCAATGATTGGTTCCGACTCGAGAAAACTGATAAAATTGAAATCCTGTGAGAAATTATCGTGTTTTAACTAAGTTACACACAGCTCTTTATCACACGTCGTAAGAATGGAAAACAAGGCAACGTCAGATTCAAATCCCATTATATTTTTTGCTAAATATATCATTTTCTCCAAATAAAAAAATAAAAAATTCTAACGCGGTAAAATTATGTTACTCACTAATCTTTACACACGTCGAGAACAAGTAAATATTATTTGAATTTTTGTTTTAAATGTAGGTTAAAAACGAGGGAAGCTCCCCTTTAACGCTCTAATATGTGCAGTTGCTTTCCATTTGCAACAATCAAGCGAGAGGGAGAGTGCTTTAATAGTTAATTTTGCAGCCACACTGGAGAGACTGCTGTCACAAGAGACGAGAGTGCTTGAGCACTGGACTGACAGAAAGAAGCGGCTAGACCAGTGTCAGCAATATGTCTTACTAGAGAGGTCTGCTCAGCAAGCGTTGAAATGGATTAGAGAAACTGGAGAGCACTATTTGAGCACTCACACCCATGTGGGGAACAATCGCGCTGAAACTGAACAGTTACTCAAAGAGCACAATGAGTTCAAAGTCACAGCCAAGGTAAAAAAATGTCGCTGCTTCGCTCCTCGCTCTTGTTCTAATGATGTGCGACAGGAAACCCGGGAAAAAGTGAAGTTGTTCAAGCAGCTGGCGGAGAGTTTGGTGGAGCAGGGCCACTTCCATGCCAACTCCATCAAACAGTGGGTTTCGGCGGTAGACAACAGGTACAAGGACTTCAGCGCACGAATGGACAAGTACAAGTAAGAGTCAGCTTTCCATTTGCTCTTGTATGAAGATGCGCAATATTGTTTTTATCGGTACTTTTATGCTGGAAGTCGCACGTTGCCGTAACTTATTGTTGTTTTGTTTCGCACACTGCAGCATTCCGTTTCGTTCAAGCTAGAAAAAAATGCCATTTGTCGTGATAAAATGTATGAATCAGCTCGCGGAACATGTCTTTCACCCAGCACTGTTGTTAACAACCTGCGACAATTTTTACTACTTAGATATGCGCATTTTTCTACAAAAGTATTTTTTACTTCCTTTTTCAGAAAAATGTTACTCACTCTATTGATAAAATCGTAAATGATTTCCTTTTGAGTCTATTACATAAATGTTTTAATATTGAAACCGTGATACATTTGTAACGGTATCCAAAACCAGTTAAATTTTCGACGTTCAAATTATTTGATATTATAGAAGGCATGGAAAATGTATTAATCAACAATCTAAAATCTTGATCTGTTAATTAAATACATAAAATTTTCATCAAACGCCTTAGTGTTCGAAACCGCAGAGGTTAAATTCAATTTTAAAGCACTTCCGCCGCGATTTCAGAATCAACCCCTGCTAATACGCATTCTCCAATTAAAATGATTTCTTTTGACAGCAGCATTAAATCTGAAATAGCAGCGTAAGTGCCTTATAATAGAAAGTAACCGCTGGTGCCATCTATTGGCAACTGAACACTATGGGGCTTTTGCAATTGGTAAATTAACAATTAATTTTACGTATTTTGCGTATTTTGAAGAAAAATTTCTAATGGCTTGAAATGATAACGGACCAAAAATACTTGACTACACGAAAAACGTGGAATTCTCCCAGTTAAATAATATCAAGTCGACTCAAGGATCAATTCTAGACGCATTGAAAGACTTTTTTATTCGTGTGGACTCCAGGAAATAAAAAACCTCTCACATTTTGATTACTTTTATTTTAACCATTGTAGGTTCCAACTTGAAGGAGCTCTAGGAATTTTGCCTGAGTCAGAAGCAGAAAAAGCAGACCTCTCTTTAGACAAGGGTTCGGGAGGTTCGGACCCCTCATTAGAATCTCGTGTCAAAGAAATCGCTGCCAAAGAACTCAAGGAACTAAACGAGGAAAAGCGGAAATCTGCTAGGAGAAAGGAGTACGTGAACTGTGCTATTTGTCGTGCCAATCGATGCAAACCTTTTTGTGAAGGTTCATAATGGCCGAGTTGCTGCAGACTGAGCGGACCTACGTCAAAGATCTTGAAATCTGCGTCCGATGCTTCTTGGACGAGTTGCGAGAGTGCCCAACAGCCGCGCCGATGGGGATTCAAGCGAAAGAGGACATCCTCTTTGGTAACATGGAGGAAATCCTTGAATTCCACCAAAACATATTCCTTAGAGAGTTGGAAAAGTACGAAACTATGCCTGAGGATGTTGGCCATTGTTTCGTCACATGGGTAAGTACACCACAGACTTCCTCTCGATACAATCTGTGAATGTAAATTTGTCAAACAGGCCGCCAAATTCGACATGTATGTCCAATACTGCCGCAACAAGCCAGAGTCGAACTCGCTCCTAGTCAATCACGGAGGCTCGTTTTTCGAGGATCTCCAGAAAAAGCACCACATCGAACATCCGATTGCTGCATACCTAATCAAGCCAGTACAGAGAATAACTAAGTACCAACTGCTGCTAAAAGATCTCCAGGGATGCTGTGATGAGGGTCAAGGCGAGATAAAGGTAAGAGTTATTTTATCTCTCAAATTCGTAAATATTATTTTACTTGCTTTTTATGTTACATTAAAATGAATACCTCTCTCAAAATTAATTCCATTATTGTGATTTTTAAAAATTGGTGTCATTTAACCAGACTATCAGACACACCAAACAATTAAAATAAATATCACGTCATTTTTTCGCACTAATCAATAACCGTCCCATGAAATAATCCTTTTTTACTATTAAGAGCTATACTGCTATGAAAACAATTCAATTAATGATTGATGTGACTCCCAGGATGGTTTGGAGGTGATGTTAAATGTGCCAAAGAAAGCCAACGACGCCATGCACCTGTCCCTGCTGGAAGGGTGTGATGTTTCAATTGACAAATTGGGCGAAGTCATCCTGCAAGACACTTTCCAGGTGCGAATTTGGCTGCTGTACAGAGAGTAGTTGATAATAATGTTCATTTTGTCAGGTGTGGGACCCAAGGCAGTTGATTCGCAAAGGAAGAGAGCGTCATCTCTTCCTGTTTGAGTTGTATCTGCTGTTTAGCAAAGAAGTCAAAGACTCAAACGGACGAGCCAAGTATATTTACAAGCACAAAATCATGGTAGTGGATTTACTTGAATTTTTACCACAGAAATCTTAGAATAAATATAATTCTAGACTTCTGAAGCTGGCGTCACTGAGCACATTGAAGGCGACGAATGTAAGTTCGCTGTTTGGACTGGAAGGGCTCCGATGATGTCCGATCAAAGAATTGTTCTTAAGGTGATTTATACCTTGAGTTTTGCAACTGCTTCCTAATTTGTCATCTTGCTGAAGGCTTCATCTCTTGAAGCAAAGCAGACATGGGTGAAGAAACTGCGGGAAGTGATTCAGGAAACTTTCTTCGGCTCCGTGATGCCAATTGGTCTCCCTCGCAGCCCTGCCAGAACGAAGGGCAACAGCCAACGCACGAGCAGGTGAGCGAAAAGATTTGCAAAACAGGAGCTGCTGAGACGGAAAATGAGCTGTTGTCAAAAGCAGATTAAGTGCAGATGTCACAAACAGCCAGTTGTTTTGTCACTTTGACACGAATCGATTTGAATTTTGTTTCAGGGACATGGAGGACTCAACCTCGCTGGAGGACAACGAGAGCCAGGAGCGCGGCTCACTTACGTCCTTTGGCTCAGGACACACGACCGACTCGGACAAGGTAAGTGCTCGATTGAAAATGAACAGGGCGTGGGCAGGATCCATTACACCTGCTGCGTGGGACCGTTTGCTGATTACGCAGCGCGTTACATTAAATGCGGCGTGTGTGTTTACTCTAAAGGCGCGGCTGCGGAATCTACCTCTAACCTTTGATATTTCACCGGGGCGCGTGGGCCGCTTTTTGCCGCTCGCCCTACCAGTGGGAATCATTAACTTATCTGTAAGCCAGTGGTGGCGGCAAGAGAGAGAGAGAGAGAGAATAACACGCGGAACACACTCTGTCTCTCTCGCGCGCGGCGGTTTTATGAGCAAACAAACACAGGAAGCCGCTTTCTGAACTACATACGCATGCACATCTTCCGCTCAGCCCGATAGCGACTCGTCCAGGGGAAAAATGCGTTCAGCAATGCAGAAATCCATTTTTGATGGACCGTCCACCTACGCTAGTTAAACGCCCGCCGTTCACCGCTGCCTGGGATTTTCTTCCCTCTCTCTCCATCTCCTTTGAAACGCCCGCTCTCCAGCCCACTCGGTGCCGCTGGAGTGGCTGGCTGGCTGGCTTGCGGCAGCTTCCCTCTGGTTGTTGACCCAATTGAGTTATTGGCCACAATTCTGCATGCATTTCACCCTTCATTGGCCGCGGAATCAATTTACGACTCGATCGTTCGCTCGCTGATGCAGCAGTGGCATTTTTTTATTTTTTTTCGCCGTCCAACTTCCTTGCGACACACTAGCTGACTCGCCCGCCGGAGATAAAAGTTGCGGGAGGCGGCGATAATTGCCAAATTGATCTTCCGCTGTTCGCTTCCCACCACCGCCGCCGACGCGTTGGTTAAACAGCAGTGGGATGAGCTTCGATTGGAAAGGTTATTGCTGATTAGCAAATGCCAACTGGGGAAATGAGGCAAACTTTTGATGAATTTCGCTAATGCCTCTGACCTTTCAACTCTGGTTTTTGTTGAGTAAAAACCGAAAATTTATTCTAGAATGATTGGAGATAATTCATTCTTTTGCTGGAAAATATTGGAAACATTTATATTGGACATTTTTATTTATCTGATTTTTGTTTCTCATATAATGTAAAAATTAAGATAATGTTCCCTTCCATTTAAGTCCTAAAGAGGACGGAAAAATTGTTTCGGATGTAAAAAAAAATAGATCAAACCACAAACAAAAGGGCTTGCATGAAATTTAATAAGATAAATTAAAAATAATTAAATTAACCTCCAGTCTCAGCAATTTTCGTTTCTGAAAATATTTTGGGGGTTTCTTTTTATTAGAGATATCTTCGGATTCGCCTTGTTATTTTTTACTTCAAAGCCAGAAATTGTACAGTTCTTAACAATGAGCACGCAAAATATTTATCTTTTAAACTTTTCCTCTTACCCATTTTCAAAAAAATTGCTTGCCTTTGATCAAAGCAGTTGCTCAAACTTGCCTTTTCGGTGACCAGCCCCTGGAAACAAAAGCAGCCGGGCAACAAAGTAAAAAAATCTCCTCCCTCATCTTCTCTCAATCGGCAATAATTCCCATATATTATTATTTTTATCCGCACGAGCGAGCGAGCAGGCGGCCGGCAGCTAAACTGCATTCAGGGGCGGCGGTGGTGGTGAACAGTAAGTAAGCCCACTATCAAGCAGGGGACGTTGCTATATGCTTGCAAGGGTGGTTGGTTGGTTGGTAGCACAGCAAGGCAAATCAATAGTGCGTTTGGCCGGGTCTGGCAGCAAGCATATCTCTGCCACCAGCAGTTACACTCTGGCATCGCCGAACCCCGCGGCACCCACGACCAGGCCCACTCGCGCCGCGTTGAGCCCGACCACCCTGACGCGGCGGGGTCGTCGGCCCCCGTGCCCCCCTGACCGAGGCACCCGCGGAATTCGGTGCGCCTTTTTGTGCACACAAGCGCCCATTAGACTCGACCCCGGCGGCTCATTAAGAAGAGCTCGGCTGTTGCACGCGAGAGAGGGCGCGAAATAAAGGGGCTCTTTCTTTTCTTTGAGTGCACACGCCGCTCTTTTTATTATGCATTAATTTGAAACACACTCGCGTCTCATTGCGCCACTCGACTGGATGAAGAGGTTTCGAGCGTGAATTTATTTATCGCCACCCTTCGCCCTGTTGATCAAGTCGTCGCCGCCGCCGCCGCCGCTGCTGCTGACAGATCACGTGCAGTTGCACGTTTTTTGCGCAAATTAACACTGGCGTTGCTTTTGTGTTGCGGAATGATTCGTTTCGCTGCGCGTTTGTGCCTCGCAGATCGATCGGTGGTTGGTACAAAGTTGGGCTAGTGTTCCTCCGATTTTTCGTCACGGCCACCTATGACTTGTGGTTTTCCCGTGATTTATCGCAATGAAAAGCTTCAAAGAAATCCGTTTTACTTTGAAATTTAGTATTCTCTTAAGGATGAGCCAGAGCAAAAAATTCCCGTGGTTTCCTTGTAAATTTCTGAGAAAGTCGGCGTCAAAGTTTGTTTGCTTTTTAAATGACGAGTTCTGTCTGCTAATTAAAATCATCGTGAGAAGAAAATGCGGGGGTTAGAAAAAACCGAAATAGGCCTAGGTAAAAAGCACGAAGAAACAATTTATATAAAAATTCATGCTTAGTGCACAATTCAAAACAAATGGCAACCTGCTAGAGTCAACGATTTTTCTCTCCAGTATCGATTTTCTTTGAATTGGAGGTTTCACTTAAATTTCGTTCGTATTTATTACAAATTATACTGATTTTTCCCAGTTTAATCATTAATTTATGCAGCAACTGACCATGTTAAAACTGTCTTGGATCTGTCGAATAATTGTGGATAAGGGACTTTCTTTTTCTTGTGAAATATTTGAGTCAATTTTCCCTGAAATTTGCACAGCGTACGATATTATGGCTAATTGTTGAAGGCAGACTGAAATATTCTGAATTTGGCAGCTCTGCGCCACTTTCCCAACGTTTTGTCGGTTGCACCCACTGCACTCCATTATTTATTAGACGCGCGCGGACCGCAGGGTGCGCACAATGCGCGCTACAGTGTGTGTGTCGCACGCAGCGGGGAGGAATTGAAGGGACCCGCGTGTCTGGTGTGAAATTCGGTCGGCGGGACAGGTGTAGCGGCGTAATAATCGCGCTCGCGGCAGGTTGCAAAAGCGGCCGAGTGCTCGCTCGCTAATTGCCACGAAACGAGCGTCGGTTTGCCACTCGTGAAGGATGTCAAGAGGTGAAAAACAACTAACCCAGTGAGCCGGATTTCAAAACGACGTGTACACGAGTGTGCAACGGCAGCACACCTCTCCACACGGCCACCGCTGAATGAAAATAAATCCTGCAATTGTTGAAGTATTGCCAATTCGCGGCCTAACTAGAGCTTTCTCCTTGAGCAGCCCACAGAGTTGGCGGCCGGTGGGCAGAAAATGACACACGACACACCACGAGGCGGATAATTTTTCCAATTGCACGCGTGGTCGGCAGCGTTGTTGCACGGCTAATTCGTCGCCCACCCACTCGCGGCAGGATCAATAAACACAATGCTCTCTCTCGCAGTGTCGCAGTGGAGGCTTCCGCGTGAAATCGCGACAGATTCGGCAGCGCGCTGAAAATTGATGAGTTATGCAACACGCTGTGCAGCTGTGTCGGGCAGGACATCTAAACCAATAAGCCAGCCAGGCCCGTGGCGCACGCTGGGGATCGTTTCTCACTCTCCCAAGGCCGGCGCGAGGCGTGCTTCCAAATCCAAATGCTTGCTTTCACTGCGGCTTTGATTGTTTAGTGCCCAATAATTCACACGCTTAATCGCTCCGTGCACAATTCAGATGACGTTCCTTGTTGTCGATTGTGTAAATTGGGTGAATTATGTCTTCCGATTTTCATAGGAACTTTTGTCTCAGACCGGAAAATTTTTTGTAAAAAAACATTGATGTTCGTCTTAATTGACTAATTATCTGTTTAAAACCGTCTAATTTGCATTGAAAACTACACGCCAGAAAATATTCCCTGGCCAAATTTCACAATCTCTCTTTTTCTAATAAATTTGTCTGCCAAGTGAGTCACACAGAAACGAAATAGGGTGCCCTCGACGCTAAAACTCTTTAATTATATCGAGAACAAAGTCTGTTTCTTCATGTTGAATTATTTTTAGTCTTAATTATGGCTTCAAAGCAAAAAAGGATATTCTAACTGGGACGTGCAAATTTAAAATTAAATTTTAGTCTGAAATTTTGATTTAAAAACGTGTTCAAGTTTTTGGCAAAACTCTGATTCTGATTTAATAAATATAAAAACGACTTCTAGAAAAACTAACTCTGAAACTCCTTGTCGCCATATCCCATTTCAAGCACTAACCACGCACTAGAATAATAGTTGATTCAGCTCGCATAGCCACAAAGTGCGCACTTTTCATAATTGTCACACGTTTATACAAAAGCCTGAAACTGGAGCTGGATATATTGAAGAGGTGCGCGGAAACTGTTTCTGAATTGCGTGTCCGCTGGAGAGGGTGTCAGGTTATGACAGGAGGATTTCGGCGAAAGGCGTCGGGAGTCGCGGGAAGAGCCCTGGACGTGCGGTGCCCTGGCGCACCCTTCGGGGCGCTGGCGTAGAGCGCAACGAGAGTGGGACATGCTGCACCAGCGGAGAGCGGCGGCGCGGGAAAGTGTGTGTGGTATGGCGTGAGTCGGCTGGCTGGCTCACTCAGTCAGTCAGTGAAGATGGGGACGCGCCGGGAGTGCGCCTGCTGCTGCTGCTCGGAGCGAGCATGAAGCGGCCACCGCCGCCGGATGGCCCCTCGCTCGACATGCTGACCCGCAGCCGCCCATCCGATGTCCAGCACTTCTAATAGCAAGCCCCCGGCCGCCTCCGCCAGCGAAAAGGCGCCCCAGCAGCAGCAGCCGCCCCCGCCGCTGCAGCAGCAAAAGTCGCGCCGCAAAATCTCGCTGCCATGGTTCCGGCAAGGCTCGTGCACCTCGTCGCACCCTTCGCTGTCGCGCCAGCACACCATCGACTCGCCGGCCTCCTTCCTGCATTCCAGGCTGCTGCGAAGACAGCCCTCGAACCCGCATCAGGTTGGTTCGTTCGTTGCTTATTCCGTCCGTCCGTTCGCGCTCGGCACAGTGCGTGCGTCTGTCTTTCTGCCGAGCCGGATCAAAGGCGACCTCAATCAAAGAGGCAGATCAAACGCCGCCACCGCCGTGCAAATTAGACGGTGTTGCTCTTGCCTCTTTCTGCGCCAGCCGAATTCGTGCTTTGTGGCCGCGAACTGCGCCTCGATCCAGCTTCGCCTCTAACAGTGAGCCTCTGATCTTCGCGGTCGGAATATATGCCCTTGCCGTGTTGTAACTAACTGCTGTTCGATAGCTTTTCAAAGAAACTCTAGAGTCACAGAATCATAAGTAAATTATTAGGAAATGATTTGGTTGACGTAAGTTCTGTTCCTCGGAAGCACACAGGCAATTACGGGACCGGGGTGTAATGAAGAAAAAGCTTACTCGAATGAATTTGGATGCAATTAAACGGTTTTATTGTAGTTTCGATGTGTTTTAACGGATATTCCAAAGACCGTTGAGCCGTAAATCTTATGAAAATGCTATGTTTTAAACGGGTTATCAGTTAAATGTTAAAAGGAAGCAGTTCCTGTGGACTCTTGAAATTATGAAGGGATTTAAAGAAAAAATAATAATAATTCCATGTTAATATTTACGATTTTGGAAGGTTTCGAAAGTTTTTTATGCCACGGTCGATTCAAAATGCGGGTTTAAAATATCGTTCTAATTTCATGTGCCAAACAGCAAACAAAATTTTCTTCTTGGAATCAATTTATTTTAGGTGTGAAATGCTTGAAATCTATTTTACAAAAACATTCGAGAATAATGCGAGGCTAAGTACTTAATATAATAGAATATCACGCACCTACTAAAAATTCTAATTATAGGCCAGTCTATTTATCAAGCCACAAGTATGATAAATATTTATGTGTTGCAAGGGATGGATTTCGAGTGCCTGATAAACAATCGTAACCGTGTAGACAACTCAATATTCGATAGATATCCTCTAAAACTTTTAAATCATTTTAATATTTTACCCATCTTATCTAACGCCAGATGAAATTCAAATTCCTTTCTTTTCAACTAACAATAAGAATAAAGCGTTGATTGGCCAGCGCTGGAAATTACCGCCTAATCTGCAAAGGATTCGAATAATATAATAATTTTTTTCCGCGGCGCCAATGGAGCCGGAGAAAAGATAAAAATGAAAATGGAAATCAGCCGGAACAAGTGCCGCTGCCAGCGCGTTCTTTTTATAAATGCGGCCCACACGATCAACCCTAATGAGCAGTGGACGCGCGCGCACGGTCCAAACAGCTGACAGCCGAATTAATGCCTCTTCATTTGCGCAGGCCGCCGCGTGAATGATTAAACAAATCGAGTTCCCCTGGGGTGGAGGCGGGCCGGAGAGCCGAAAAGTTGCCGTCAACAATTAATATTTTATTCCGGTCGGACGGAAGCGAAAAGTGCGCCGCAACTCCCCGAGGAGGAGCGAGAGCGAGCCGTTTAACTTTGGAAACAGCGCAGAGCCCATTGAAAAATGCACTCCACCGTGGCCGCGACGGCGGCAGCGGCGGCGACGGTGACGGTGACGACGAATTCCGCTGGAAGCTGAGAACAGTCGAGGCTGACTGTGCGAGCGAGAGGAAAAAGGCGGCAAGGGAGAATAGGCAGGCGCCAGCTATCCAGCCGAGTCATGTGAGCCCTTGCGGTCTACCACAATGACCCGTAAATAATTCACCTCGCTCGCAACCTGCGCCTGTCATTTCTATACGGCGGCGGCGGTGGCAGTGGCGACGCCGGCTCGAGGAGCATGGCAGGCCTATTTTCGGCAATTAATAGCAGCCAGACGAATAAATCCTGCTAACAGGGAGATGAGTCGAAAATTGATCCGGTCGCCCCCCGTCAGCCTCACCTCCTTGGTGCGTGTGTGGGGAAACAACGCTTTTAAATATTCAGACTTCATTTAAATGGAATGCAAATTAACAGGCGGTGGGGCGGGCGACCCCGCTGGAAAATTCACGAGATCATAATTGGCCCTGCCGCGAAAATCGATGCCTGGCACGCTCGCAGTTGGGCTCGCCGCCACTTTTGGTTTGTTTTCGGAAGCTCTCTGGGTTAGTTGGGAAAATTCTGTGAAACGAATCTCAAAAGGGCAGCAAAGTGTGTGATTCATATACTTTCCATTGACGTCATGCGGCTCGGCAGTAATTTAAGTGCCTAGTCCGAGGCCAGGTCATCGAATTTGTTAAAGTAATTGATCGGCCGCAATCGATAACTTTTTGACAAGCAATTTCAGGTCAAAATTAGCATCTATTGTGATGTTTCGCCGAGTGCCCTGGCAGAGAGTATTCCAAAATCCAATTAGACTGCACCTTGGCTCGTAACTCAATTACAGCCGTCGTAAATTGCGTTTTAATGCCCTAGGTGCTTAAACATGGAATCCGGCGGCCTTGGTTAAGCAGCAAAACATTGGCCACCAAGCAAAACATCAAAACAAAACTTTGGGCGTTGATGAATTCGCGCTGAAAACAAACAACACCCCGCACGTTTTGCACGGTGGATCTGGCAACCTTGCCACATGTTCTCTAGTTTTATTTACACTTGTCCGTATCTTGGAATCGAGCCGAAAGAAAGCGACGCGTTTTTATTTGCAAACACTGCGATGAAGTGTTTGTTTGAAATTTCGCACACTCTTCGCACACTCTCGCCGAGTGCGGCCGTAACACAAGAATCGGAGCTAGAGTGCGTGTGTGTTTACGTGCACGTGTATTTTCAGATCTGGAGAACTTTCAAAAAATGCTATTTCGGTCGGGCGCACCACCGGACACCAAGGTGGTGCGCTCGTCCCAGCGACCGCCCACCGCGATAAAAACGTGTTTAATCTATGGCGTCTGGAAACTCAAACGGGTGAAATTTTCCCAGTTAAATTTATTTTGAAAAGAAAAACCAAAACCGCCATAAGAGAAATTTCTTTATGTTTGAAGCTGCCAACAGATGGCGCCACCGTATAATTTTGATTTGAGGGCACTTCCGTTGCGATTTAGGTGCATTCAGCCCTTAAAATTATTTCTTTTGAAGTGCTGAAAACCAAAATCGGTTCGCCAACGTGAGGAGAAAATTATTGGAAAATAAATCTTTCCTGGCGTTTCTACGGTGATTGGCTAGACTAAATTTTGTTGTCAGCACATCAAAATCAATCATTTTAAGAGCAGGATTGAGTCTTCAATCGCGCCGGAAATGCATTAAATTTGAAGTAACCGCTGGCGCCATCTATTGGCGGCTTCAAACACCAAGGAGTGAATTAAAAATAAAACTTGAAATCTCTAGATTTCCTTTTTAACTCTAATTTAGGGGCAAATATGTATAAAAGACTATGTTGAAAGACTGATAAAGTTTTCAAAAACTTTACATCTTTTTCACAGCCAGGAATGGTTAAAAACCACCGAAATTTATATTTTTATGTTATATCGGTTTACTGTAAAATGATTCCGTGAGGTTGTGGTTCTAGATCTTGAAGATGTAATGCGATAAATCTCATTTTCATGTTATTTTATGTTTCATTGAACGGTTTGTTGTCTCAAAAAATATTAGATTTAAAATCCAACAAAGACACGTAACAAATTTATTTGAATCACGAATAGAGTTTTAACTGTCTACTTTCCTGTTTTTTTTTCTTACATTCGCATTAATTTCTTTTATTTTAACCCTTTAATATCAATGTCGGTGGAAGTTGGCAAACACAGCAGAATTCACATGGCCGGCTGCGATAAATAAGCGCTTTATTGCCGTGCGAACGACCGATTTGTGAGCCCAGAGGCACCTGGCAGTCAGTTTGCGTTTGCGAGAGCGGCTCGCGTGCCGATTGCATGGGCGATCGAGATTTGGTGACGCCGGGAAATCGGATATTTTCTCAAAACAAGCTGCTTTGATTTGACATCTTTGGACTGTATTTACTCGGCGTGCATGAAATATAATCATTAATGCCGTCTGAAAATCGTGACTTCGGAATTTTAAGGCTGAAAGTGAATTAGAACTAGATTTATAATCTCTTAGCGCTTGATTTATAGTGCAGTAATTGATTCAAATCTTTGAATTTGTTACGAAAATTGCTTTTTTATTCACTGATTATTCTGTCGTAAAAAGAAGTAGGAAAATATTTCTCACGTAAGAGTTAGGAAGATACATTTTTTTTAATTTAGTACAAACCGAACATGATGAGGTGACTTTAAAATATTAAATCGATTTAATTTTTATTGCATCTAATTGATCTAATTTAAACCAATAATTTCAAGTAATTTTTTTAGTTTTACCTGCTACCAAACTAATTTTAAAAGCGCCTGTCTCCCACTTGCTCTAAATAAACAGAAAAAAATTAAACTCTCTTCAATTGTGAGTGTAAAATCGAGGCCAGGAGCTTGAAAACATGCGGGTTCCCACGCGGGGGCGTTGACCATTTACGCATATTATTATTTTAAACTGTTCAAAAGTCTTCTTTTCTCACGTCTGACTGAATTTTACCCGAAAACGCAAAGTTATTTAATTGAATTCGCGTGGCTTTGCCGAGCGTACAGCATGGCCGATCGATTTTTAGCCCCAGAGTGCGTCCTTGAAACGCGGTGTAAAATGAAAGGGCCGTCGGAAACACACTTAATTTTATTGTCGCTATTCCAGCAGCGGCGACGGCGGTCGAAACTGGTACACACACAAACTCAAGTGGCGGACGCGAAAACACGGCATGCCGCTCTGCTATTTCTTGTTGTCTCTATTAGGCTAATTGAATCGCGAATCTAATCACATTTCCGGCATCAATATCTGGCTGCCTAATCAGTAGGGGGTTATTAGATCACGTTTTGAACGGCAGCGGTAGCTTATTACCGTGTCATCTTAATTATGAGTGTTTTAATGACGCCACTCGCTGGCTGGCTGGTGCTCTCATCCCCCGGCAAGCAGGCAGGCAGCAGTTGGGCCCGGCTCCCTCGCTGGCTGGCTGGTTCGCCGCCTCCTCACTCGCCCGCCAGCAAGCCCACCCGCTCGCTCGCTCGCACTCGAGTCTGCATTGCACCATTTCACGCCGCCTTTTTTATATAACGAGCGCCGGCAAAACTATAACTTCTCTTTGTCTTGCTAGTGCTGCTGCCGCTGCCGGTCGGACGAAACGCGTGATCAAAATTTTTGATGATGCAAACCAGCAGCGCCGGCGATATTTTGCTCCTCCGCCATCCGTCCGTCTTTTCTCTTTCGCCGTACTTTGGTGTCAGTGCAAATATCAAGTTTTTCATCATCCGTTTTCCCGCCCGTCGACGATATTGGCATGTGCTGGCAGAAAACGAACGAACTTTGCCCAACTATTGATCCGCGACGAAAAATAAACAGCAAAACAGCTTGCTCTCTCTCTCTCTCTCTCTCTCTCTCTCTCTCTCTCGCTCTCTCTCGCTTGCTCGGCTGCCTGCATGCGAGAAAGACGGACGGATTCGCGGCACTGCATCGGAAAATAATCTCGGCAAGATGCTTGTTCGATCAGTCCGGAGGAATTCTTCTCCCACGTCCCCGCAGCTGGCTAATGTGAATCAGAACGATGCCCAGCCAAATAATACGACTCTTGATCCGGAAAAAACGACCGTCAGAAGCATCAAATGGCTAATTTTGTTGACAGCTGCGGCGACCAGACAATCGTCCTCCAATAACTCTCATTTGCACCGTAAAATATTTATTCTTCCTTTTGGCTCTTAAACTTCCTCAAAGATGAAAAACTCATCTTGTGTTGGATGTTTCAAGAGGAAAGATTTGCGTTTTCATCCAGCAGAAATTCATATATATATACAAAATCAAGTTTGCTTTAGGTGTTTATCTTGAGTCAGCGTTTCAACGATCCTGACGAAGAACGATGTGTACAAACTTTGATTTTCCGCGGCACCGACACGATCCAGCCAGGAGTTTGATCACTTTGATCGGAGGGCTCGTTTAGCCTCAGTGACCTTGTAATTGGCTTTGGCTGCACTTCTCCCCCTTTGTAAAGTCGCTTTATCCCCCGCTTTTCATCCTTCCTGCGAGAAAAAGCGGCGACAGCACGCTATTTTCCTTTGTGTGCATTTTCCATATGATATATCCGCTGCCGCCGCTGCCACCGCCGCCGCCTCTGCTGCTGCTGTGTTTACTTGAAAACTTCATTCAAGAGATATATGTTGACACAGAGCATTTCAGTCCCGGCGAGATGACAAATTGTCGGCAAATAAACCGGCTGCCTGCGAAACAATGAGAAAACGTGGCTGCCGTTAAACGAGATCACAAAAAAGCAGCCAAGCGATATTCCAGCACGTATTCGAACACTTGGCATTGCCTGTTTTTTCTAGAACCGGGATTTCAAGTTGTAGTATTTATTTTCTCCTACGCTCAGACGGTAAATGACAACATTTATTTAATTTGTACAAACTTAAAAATTCAATCGTACATGTTTATGAAGTCTATACTACTTATGAAACTAAATGGTGAAAAGTAGAGCTGTGAATTTCAAGTGTTTTATTTTCGGGAAATATTCGACTATTTTTAGACCGTTTGTCAGTTTCGAGCCAATTGAGACGGTATTCCAGGACATCTCATTTTAGCCCAGTTAATGCGTTTTTACTCCTAAAATTTAGCGCTTTGTCTGAAAAATCTTGCGTTTCAGTCCATAATCCACGTGTCAAAATAACTGTGATTTTAAAGAAAAAACTTACCAAATGTAAGAGTTTAAAAATCTTTTAAAATCAAAAATTTTAACCTTTTTTATTTTTCTTAATCCCAAAAATTGAGCAAAAAGAAAATGCACTGTGATGTATCTACTGAGTATGAATTGAACGCTTTTCTGGTTTAAGCATGATATGATTTGTACATAAATGATCGTAATAAACGACAGCATTTTTTGCTGGAAATTACCCAAATAGAAATAAAATTGTCCTATTTATATTTTAACCAATGCGAGAACATTATTAATATATGTTTTCAACAGGTCTAAAAATCGCAACCAAACCAAATTTTGCATGCACTAAAAATCCAATAAACCGAAGCCGTAAGAAATATTTCCTAACAAAGAAACAAAAAAACGCGCTTTTCCATGAATTATGAACTGATTTAGACGATTTTGCGTAGATAGGGATTAAAATTGCATGATTCGTGCTCATTTGATGGTCCCGCAACGATTGGAAGCTCTGAAAACAAAAGCTGGAAACCCGACTAAAATCCTCACGACTACTGACAATTGATTTCCACGAATCATGGAATTCTTAAAATTTTTAAAATTTATTGCGTAAAACAATGAAAATTCCTCCATGAAGCTGTGCATTAGCAATCTGCAAAAAATACTACCAGCGAGACTGCGGAGCTTGTTGAAAATATTTTTCAAATAAATTCAATTGATCAGACGTTGTTGGAAAAGAAACGACCTCCACTCTCCTACAAGCTCACTAAGGTACCGAGTTTTCGAGGCAAAATGAAACTTCTCAAAGAGTGAAGTGTCTCTATCCACCTGATCGTTTTCGCACACTCGCCGCCCGCTTCCTGCTCTTTTATCGCGCCCGACTTGGGGTGGTATTGATTAATCTCACAAGCACACTTTTCATGCCCCATTGTGCAATGCGGCGCGCGTATGCCGTTTTCGCGCACTCGACACGCGGCTGCACATTTTGTGCAGTCATCAGGTTTATCTTTCTTTCCTCGAGTGGTGGTGCTCCGCGCGTCGAGTTAACGTCGACGACCGATTTCTCGGCGGCAGTCGCCCGCCGTTCGCTCACTAACGATCAAGAATTTATGCAAGCCGTGCGTCTGCTGCGTCGTGCGGGCCGGCCTATCTGCAAGCGGGCGGCCATCTCCCGAGGTGCGAGCGAGCCAAGCTCGGCGGCGGCGCGCGCGAGTGGCGGAGCGCCTCGGAGAAGCGCCCAACTATCTGGCCGCCCAACTCTCGCCGCCGCCACCGCCGTGACCCAAATTCTAATTATTGTTATTATTTTTATTATTTCGTGTGCAGCCTGCCTGCTGCCTGCCCCATCCTTTGACCTTGCGGTCACTCTCTCGTTACTGCTCGAGTCGAAAGGAGCACGCACGCGTCATGTGTCCCGAGATGAATTATTATGTGCTTAGTATTCAGAGCTTAATGGTCCGAGCACCGGTTAAATGGCGCGTGTGTACCAGTGCTGGCTGGACTCCGTCAGTTGGAGCATTTTCTGGCCGATAGCTGCTAATTAAAAGCCAGCTCCCTGGAGTCCACTTTTCGCGCCGAATTGCACTGCGAGGCGGTGATAACTTCCGCCCTAATAACACACGCACACTCAAATTCATACTGACATGGCTCTTTTTATTTCAAGAGTCGTTAAATAGCAAATAATAAATTCACTAGACTACGCCTAGACATTTTTAACATTTAATTAACTATTAAATTCAAATATACAATTATTGTATTCCCTAAATTAAAAAGTGTCAAATCTAAATTCAAAATTTGATTTTAATTTTGGATCAGCAGGGCAAAATTTTGTATTTCATCTTTTAAAAAACCATTTCATTGCACTTAAATCTGCACCACATGCAAAAATAACATGAATTTTATCCTTTTGGCAATTAAAATTCTGGTAACATCTATTTTAAATATTTTACTTCCTTAAACGAATGCTCTCTGTCTTTAATAAACTCCTAAAATACACAAACAAAACGTAATTAGATGAAACAGCTACACGCGTCCACATTTGTGGTTCCGTGCAACGGCTCTTTAAATTCCAGCAATTTGAACTTTGCAAATAAAATCCAGCTACTTCACGTTCTAGTTGTATTTATTTATATGAGGCGGTAAATCAGCCGAGACCTCTGCTCGCCACATATAATGCTTTTCGAAAACATGTTCAGCTGAAGATGAGTCACCGCTTTCTAAATAAAATCTTCAATGTAATTCTGTCCTAAAATTTACACCCACCATCGAATTTAAGTTCCAGTCGCTGTTAAATAAGAGGAGAGACCTTGCCTGTGGAAGGAAGTGCGTTAAAATCAGTTTGATATTGATCGATAGATTATCCCGAAGTTGATTGTGATCGCACATTTCCTAAAACAACGTGCGAATAAAACGTTTCGACCTCCACGATTGAGCGTGAAATAACAGGGCGTCCCGAAAGGTTCAAGTACCAAAAAGGCAATAAGCCCTGCGCTAACGTCTTCCAAGAGCGAAATTGCAGAGTGCGCACCGCCATTCGTTCGTTTATCGCCGACACAAGATCTCCACTCAGCTGTCAATAATGACTAGACGAAAGTGATATTTTCCGAATCAAAACATTGCGCAGCGGAGCGAAGGCCGACTTTCAATTCCCTGCTGCAGCAAGGAAGAGCGAAAGATAATTAGAATCCATTCAGCCGGCTGATTGACACTTTCCTCAGCCTTGCTCGAAAATCTCGTTTGCTCGATCTCGGAAGGCACCACGACCTAGACTAACGGCGTGAAATAACAATCCTTGAGTGTCACCTGCCACTCCCGGCCGATTAACAAAAACATTTTTATTATTCGGCCTATAAGTACCTAGAACCAAAATGCTATCAAGGTTGAAATATCAATTGCTGGAGTCCTGGATTTGGATTTTCCTTATTTTTCATTAAATTTTGTATGGTAGAAAATGGATTTGCTATTTAATTTAGTTGGAAATTTGTGAGAAATTATTTTTACCCTTACTTGAAATAATATCTAAAAATTTGGAAAAAGTTATAAAAATTTCTCAGGTCGAGAAAATCAGGTCAAAATTTTTCATGCTAATCAAGCGGCTATCATCAATTGTCTCCTTATTAGAAATCATGATTTATTTCGCCAGAAGGGAAAATCAGCTCATAATTCGCACACCATTGGATAGATCGTGACGAGAGGGATCGAAATCAAGCCAAAAAACATTTAATTTTTCGATGAATTTGCAATGAATCTGAAATTGAACTGTTCCTCGGTCCTGATTTCATTTTTGCACATCATAGAGATATTCTATTGCTCAATTTCACAATGAAGAATAAACTGAATGAACTACTTTCCATAGTAAAAATGCAAAATGGTATTAATTGGTGGCCTATAAAGCTCTACTTAAATTATTGACAAACACAATAAAAATCCCAAAAAATCTACACTATGTTTAGCAGGAAAAATATTGTCCCAAGATATTCATGCCCACGCCATATATGTTCTTAAATACAATGTATCGTGATTAATTTCAAATTAAAAATTGTTTAGCTGGAATATTAAATTATGGTTATTATGTTGCACTATGTATTAACGTTTGCGTTCTTGCGTGTTCACAGGGCCAAGAAATGACATGGGTGGTTGCCGACCATGAGGCGCCGTCCGGCTCAGCCGAGATCACGGTGCGCAAGGGCCAGCAGGTGGAGGTGCTGGAGGTGCCGGCCGGGCAGGAGCTGTGCTTCGTCCGCCTGCACCCCTTGTCGGCCTCCGAGCACCCTGTCGAGGGAATGGTGCCGCTTTCAGTGCTCAAGCCAACACCCCAAGGCCTAAGAGGACAAAGAACTCACGAAGGTAAGGCACTTTTTTCCCTTTCTCTCACTCTGATCGCTTGTCGCGATATGATTTATTTCGGTCAGCTGCGCGGTGTCGAATTTAATCATTGCCTGCTGCCATGCAAATTCCGCCAAGGATTTATGTTTTCGGTTTCGACTGGAAAAAGTCGGCGCACGACCTTTGGCAGGAATTTCCATTCGCGTCCGCCGCTGCGTCAATTTCTTGCGGTGCACGCACGAGGAAACACGCGGCTCGGCGACCATCCGTGAAATTCGCCGGCGAAAAGCGAATTTCGCTCGCCGCACACGCACATTTCCTTGAGGCGGCGCCGGCGGCAAATTGATTTGCCCTTTTATATGCGCGCAGACGACGCAGCCAGGCGAAAGGGGATTAAAATTTCACGCCTGCTCCCGCTGTCCCCGTTCGTCCGTCCGTCCGTCGTCCGCGCGGCAGAGACGCAGCTCGCACCGCTCAACCTATTCAATCATCATTAGCGTCGTTCCGAGAATTCGTTTAAAGAAAAGAAGTCGTGTGCCTGCCGTTTGAGGCGTGAGCTGCACTTTGAGAAATGAGCTTCTCCAAATGGTGGCCTTGCAATTTGCATCGATTCGCCAGCGTATCGCAAGATTTTTCAAACGAGACTAATTTTCTCGGTTTTCTTTTAGCCGGCTCATTGATTAATGTGCGTCGCGTTTAAGTTGTGATGTTTGTTAATGGGTCGTCAGGAGTGGACATTATACTAATGGCCGGCCGAGCTATGCAATATTTTGTAGTGAAGAGATTTTATTAGGTCAAATTAGTCTTTATATAACTAGCCTACTTTTGTTGGAATTTATGTCCTGATTATTTCAGCAGCAAAAAATATTGCGTTCATTTATAAATTTGAATGTAGTGTTGAGACAGATGCCAAATTCACAAAAAATCGACTGCTTCTCCTCTATAAATCTTTCTGAGAAACGTGCCTCGGAATATCATCAATGGGTCTGGATTTCATTCAAGCAGCACCCTAAAAATCGGGCATATTCATGAGCCTCGGTCGCCGTCGCCACGGACCAAAGTAAACGCCTCTTGCACAATCCAGCGTACCATAATTTTAATTACGCTAGCTGGCAGCTCGCTTTCCCTTTTTCGACGGCGTTCTCAAAATTTAACACCACACGGCCTTTCCTGAAAGGAAACACACATGCTCAGTGCACAAAGGCCGCCGGAATTTTCCACTTTGTCCGCGCACGCAGCATGCAAATTTTGTTGACAGAGCAACTCTGCTCTGCTACATACACGCACGCACTCACATTCGGCGTAAACAAACCCCTTTTGGAGCGACAATGGCCGGTGACGCACTCGACAAGGCCGGCGTCGCCGCTTTCTGACTGATGGTCCGGCGGCTGCAAGGCGAGCCACTCGCCCGTTATGGAAGCCGAGACCTTTCTTTCTCCCGCGAGTGCATCATCTCGAACGGTTCCTCGAAAAAGCACGGATTTCGCCCTTTCACGCCGAGATTAATCGAGCCGACGGCCGATTCCGGCACAGGTTCGCCTCATGGAAGGTCACGCGCGCGTCTACGTGATCGCCTGCTTTTGCCCGCCCACTCGTTTCATGTTGCTTGATGTAATATTTATCGGCGCCACCAATGCGCTTTCCTCATTCTCAGTTCGATTAAGTCGACCGGATTTTTTTCCCATTGCCTTTTGTCGCCAGCATCATACATTTCCTCGGTTTCGCCAGTGCGTTTGCGCCCCGTATTTGGCGTGCGTGCGCGCGCGGTTTCTCATTTGCTGATTTTGCAACGCGCCTAACGTTAAGTGCAGTGCTAAATATCACTGAACTGCGTTTCTGCACTGTTTACGAGCTAAATGGCCTGTTTAATGTGTGCTTTTGGCTCGGTTCTGCTGCCAGCGTGGAGGCCACTGCAGAAAGATGTAAAATAGAAACAACACTGTTGTTGCACATCAATCACAAGTGGTTTTGACAAGGGAAACGGTTTTGAGAGAAACGTTCACTGAAATATTAATTCGGAATATCTTTAAAACAGGTTTCAATTGGAGTAAAAAATTAAAATGTCTGGAGATTAATTGGTTTTATAAACACGAAAATTCGCTCAACTTTTCAGGTGATTAGAGTAAAGTCAAATTGACTTTAGCTACATTGTTTTGCGAAAATCAGATATGATCTGCATGAAAGGACCCTGAGTCATTTTAATTTTCATTGTACCGTGTCCAATGGCACTCGCACCAATAAAAGCACTGCTGCGATAAATTCAACAGGCTCAACAAGCCATAAATCTCCACACCATCTCAAAGCAATTGAGATCGGCAACAAAAACGCGGCAGAGGTCACACACTCACACACACATACATCCGTAGGGATGAGTCACCGCAATCAATTTGCAGCAAAGGTCCACTTAAAGGCCCCTCCGTCGGCGACAAAGGATGCTAATCGCCGCACTTGCAACGAGTGCCGATACCCCTCCCCGCAAGTAGACTCCCGAGCCGACTCTTGTGCGGGTCAGCTGGCAAAGGTTGGACAAAAAATCTGGCAGCGGCTGCCTGCTCCTCTTAAGTGATTTATCGTGTTTTAAAGGAACGTTTCAACGCGTGCGTCCAGCTTACTCGTCTCGCCGGAATGCCGCTTTCAGCCCGCAAAAACGGGCGGCTCAGGAGTCTACACAGCGAGACGCGTGCAGGCAGACCTTCGCTGGCGCCCGCCGACCCTTTGCTCATACGCCACTTGCGCAATTACCGACCAGGCGGGTGTCATCCATACACTCACCGCGGCCCCGTTCTCCGGCTAGGGTTACCGCGCGACTAGTGCGTTTCATTAAATCCCGGCCGAAATTAAGTCTGCTCCAAATAGTTTCGCGGTGGGCCTAGCTCTCTCGTGTCGCCCTTTTCCTGCGCGACGTCTGATCTTTAGGTGCATGCGTGCGTCGTTTCGGCCTGGAAAAGCTGTTGTTTGCGGCTTTTTCTCCTCTTCTTCGCACACCTTTGCAATACGAAGACGGAGTAGAAGGATAGGGTTGCGGTCGTGATTGAATTTCTTATAATCAGATTAGCTGGCGCTGTTGGACGTGCCAAGTAGTTTTCTGTCGGATGGCTCGTCGCAATCAACTCGGTCCTGCGGATTTTCTCCTCTCGCTCCGTATGTACCATCTTGCTTGATACGAATAGGGGACGCTAGTGCGCAGTTGTCGCGCTTGTCGATTGACACGGCCTTTTTCAAACCATATTCTTTCGCTATATTTAATTATAAATTCCCCTCTCCACTCAAGCTTCGCATAGTATTTTATTTTTAGATGCTTGTTTACGCTGACGCCATTGCGTCGGTGGGTTGAATTTATGAAAAATCAGAGGTTCTCGGGAAACAGCTGGAACGTATGTAAGATGATTGCAAAAATGTGGGAGAGTCAGGGAAATCGGCTTCCTTAAAGTTTGATATTTGTTTAAGTGCTTTGCTCGTTAATTTGGAGGCTGCATTGTCAAACATAAACAATTGGATACTTAATTTTAACTAAAACATCAATATTATAAAAGCCTCTGGCAGTGAGTTGTTTGTATAACATTCATTACTGTATAGTGATGATGACATTCGGATGACGTCACAAAGCTATACATCCCTTTTCTCTTAAGAAATCAGCAAATTTCCCCCGAATGTTTCCTAATTCTGTGTTCTACTAGCTGCGCTTTTTCTAGCTCCCGTTTCATTTCTGCTTTACATTCTATTGTGGCTAGCCGCAGTGCTTAAGTTATTTCCTGCATTCGATTTCCTCGTATAAAATATAAATACAGTATTTATGTCGTAACAATATTTTCACTTTTGGTTCTTGACCTTAATGCAAGATCCATCCGACTCATCCCTGCCGTTCAAATCCACACTGGCCCATTGAGCGCGCCAGCCATTAATCATCAATTCAAAGATATACAAATCGCCCAGAGCAGCAAATAAGAGACCATGGCAGCAACGCATCTATAAATCAGGCTGCGTTTAATATGCAAATCCCACATGCACGTATTTGTACGCAGTACCTGCGCAAGTCACGACCGACCAACCAGAAGCTTTATAGAGCACCGATTCGAGCATCATTAGCAAAAGAATCCCGCTGGCCACTAAGATGGCCGAGATTGTCATCGACACTGCGTCGCTGGCAATTAATTACAACTTATTAGTCCCAAGGCGACCCTTTCCTAGCCTCCTCTCGCGCCTCGCTAATTACACGTGTCCATATTAATTAACGAGCGGGACGCAAGACGCCTTTGCGCGTCCACTCACGCCTCGCGCTCACTTGAAGACAAAGAATCGACTCACTTTGATTATTCCTCCGGGCCACGCACGTGCAAATGCAATCTCGCCGGCGGGGGTTGAACGAACGGACGAACGCCGGAGCCATCTAAAATCGATTAATGCCGCCTCTGCCCCGTTGTTTTGTTATTTTGCAACACACACACATTCTATGCACTGTACACAGACACCACTTGTTGCCTCATTAATTTGATTACTATCCTTGGGCGGCGCCGAGCGAAATTTATTTCCACCGCCGGCGAAAGCAACCGATCGTCGTATGTTTGCCGCCGTTCGGGGGTTGGATTACGATCCGGTGGTGGCTTCGTGGAAAATTGTTATCGGACACCCCCCGTGCCTGCGTCTGCAAATTGCCACCGCGCGCCGTTTTATGCACGCTGCTCGCGCAGCCTTTTAAGGAGCACGCAGATGCAGAGCAGATTAATCGCTTTCGATGTTTAATTGCGTCTCGGCTGAATTATGTTGCGATTGTACGAGAAAGATCTACATATTGATTGCTACTCGATTAGCCGCTGCGTGAGGTAATTGGTATAAATTCTCGTTGCAAGGATGAAGCCGCCGCCGTTCCAGGAATATATTTTAATGATGCTGAGCTTTATTCAGATATGCTGTGCGTTCGTTTTATGGTTTTACTGTCCAAAGTGGGTATTGCTTTCCAGGTCGTGTGCGAAATTTAATTGGCTGAACTGTTCACCGATAAGATAGTGATTTTTATGAACCAGGGTCAAGACATTTGTGAATTGGAATTGTATTTTCCTTTGGTGAAAGGACTAGGAAAGCATTTTTCCAACTTGATCGAATTGGGATTGATGTGCCAAGCAGTCTATTCCCATTAAAAATGTATTCCAATATGAAATTTGACTGTATTCGCATTGTTTAATTATTAGGAAACATGCAAATAGTCCCACTCATGCATTTTTAAAACAAAAAGGTGTCAAATGTTCTGAATTCCACTCACCAAATGTTTCAATTGTAACACGAGGAAAATGCCTGTGAAATTCGAGGTCCATATTTAAACTTTGGGTGGTTATGCAACCTGCGTGACGCAAGCATCGAAGTAGTTGCCTAATCAGAATATCTTTGCGCTAATTATAAAGCTAGACACGCGACCAATTAATATAGCATCGCTTGGAATTCGTTGCATAAGATCTAAAACTAAAAACAGATCTAAATTTAGCCGCGTGAACGGCAATAAAAAAAGACATGAGCCGAATTTATCCCAAAGTTAGCGGCCGTATAAATTTGAGAGCCCTTTGCCCACATGGGAAGAGCATAATTGTGTGCCACACACCGACGGAAAAGTTCAATTTAGCAAAGTGCCGTTCGACGCCCAATTTGATTTGGCCGAGTTTGACAAACGAAGTTTAACGGCCGAAGTCAGTCTGGTCGGGCGGGCAGGCAGCTTACTTAATTAGCATACGCGGCAGGCGACAGGCGGCACGAGAGAGAGAGAGAGAGAGAGAGAGAGAGAGAGAGAGAGAGAGATCTTTGTCCGCGTCGAGGGCCATGCGTAGTAGCGGCCAGGGGAGGAGGGGGATGCTGCGAATCGGCGCGGCGGCCGGTGCCAATGGCTGAGCCCGGCCTTTCTTTCAGTCAGTCAGTCAGTCTATCCGATACCGCGCGTGGCGTGGTCCATTAGCGAGTGTCAGCAGAGTGATCGGCTCTCGTCTCGCTCACGAGGCGCAGCCGACGTCGACGACGATGTGCAAGTGATTTTGGGAGGTGTCGTATTCGATTCCGCCGACGCCGCCGCCGCCGCAAGCCAGCCCGACACAGCAGCAAATGGCCAACACCAGGGGGAAATTGGAAAGATGGAAAAGCATGGTGGCCGCCTGGGTGCTCGAGTCCTTCACAGAGCAGAAAAACGGTAATCGGATCTCCCAGTCTTTTGCACGCACCCTCGTCGTTTGGCGTTTTCAGTATTGCAAATCTGACGGGTGCGCGCGAGGTGAAATTTTCTGCCCGGAAGTCTGTTTCAGACTAGCGCCAGTGCTGAGTGTTTGCACACAAATAAAGGATGAGCAATCGTTCTTCTCTTCTTTTGTTTCCCGACCGCCACAGCCTGCTTGCCAGCAACTTGTAGATTTCAAACGTGCAACCAAATGAGTGGCTTTGCGACAATAATATGCAGGAATTCGTAGTAAAATGGGGATTTCTGAGAGTTCAACCACTTTTCCTGGTTTGAGAGTGCCAAATCCGACGGAAATTCGTTGAAACTATTATGCAGCTTAATTTATTTCCACTCTAAATCAGTAAATAGACTAAAAATTACTTAGAACTTTGAAGAAATACTTGCGAAATCTCAGTGAGACGTAACTTAAAACTGAGTCTAAAAAATTTAAATTTTACTGCCGCTTAATCTAAATTTAATTGACTTAACCTTCAATCATTTTTATTATGTGGAGACGCATCTGGCCAGAGCCTTTTCCGTTTGATCTAAAAAATGCAGGTCTCTATATAGAATTAAAATGAAGGTGATTTTAATGTAAGTAAAATAAATCAGTTAGTCGAAATTGCTTACGTAATTACATTAGCTTGAAAAGGGGTGCGTTTTTGTTGCTCAAACAGGTTGTGACAGCGAAAAAAGGCATTGGTTTTAAAACCAACCGCTCTGATCCATCAACATGGTAATCAGCAACAAAAGAAATCTCGTGAATTTCCTTCATGGCGGATGACAAGTCGCTCGGGTGGCATTCGAAAAGTCAGCTGCACGCTGATGACATTGCTCCTTAGAATAATGGAGGCTGGCGTTACCTTGGCGCGACGCAATGATCACCTTGTGAGCGGTGAACGCACACTTTTCGGCCGTACTCAATGCATCCGCCATTCTCGCGTCTGATAAGATTAATATTTCGCTGCTAAGCCGCCTGTGCATTATTTCGATATTTCCAGTCCGCTCCTTCCTGTTGACGCGCGTTTGATTTTGCTGCGCGCCTCAACCTCGCAACAAGAGCACACATTTCGAGTGCGGTCGCTGTCGGACGCAGATTTTCGCCTATTTGTAATAACCAGTTTTCGCAACACCCGAACTGATACTTACTTATCGTTTGTGTTTCGTCCGCCGAAAAAAATTTACAGCGCCAAGTCTCGAAACCACAGAGTGACACGACTGCCGCCGATTCGGCGGGACTTTCGAGTCGCGCCGGAGACTGCGAAACTCGATCATTGCCGAGGTTAGCAAATATCCCTCTGACTTTCGTCGGAAACTTGGCTGCTAAATGGGAAATTCCATGCAATTTTCTGATTGGTTTTTTTTTTTTCAAATAAATTGTCTGTGTCACTCAAACGGTATTTAAACCGCAATAGTATATTTTAAATGTACATTTAAGAGTGATTGATGTATTTTTCCTTGTCAGCATAACTTGGGTCCGATTTTCATGATAAAAATTTGATGAGTTTATTAGAGATATTAAAAAACCAAAAATCTAATTATCTCTGGTTGGTCGTTTAGCCTGAAAAATTAATAGAACTTATCAAACCGATTACGACCCTAAGACACGCAGATCCGGTCTTTGCTCCGTTCCTTGCCGTCGTCATACACTTTCGTATTTTGCTCGCGGGAAATGACGCGTCGACCGCAACAGAGTTCCGCTGGTGGCCGTGTCCCGTCGTTGTTGGCCAGTCGAGGTGCCGAAAGCGAGTGCAACGCGATGTCATCCTCGCCGGCGCGAACCTACTCGGCGCGTCCGTCGTCCGAGAAGCAGCAGCCGCGCGACCGGCGGGGCATCGTCGAGGTCAGCCCGCCGCGGCAGATGTCATGCGACGCGACGTTCGCGATGGAGGTGACGCCGGCGTCGCCACCCTCCGAGCGCTCCTTCCGCAATTTGTGCCAGCGCAAGGCCCGCAAACTGTCCAAGCAAATGAGCACCCTGTACGACCGGTTCAGCATCCGCAACAGCACCTCGTCCGACGAAGAGCGTAAGACGTTCCCTTTGTTTGTGTTTCCAACGTCGTTTCAACTTGATAATGGCTGGCAGCCCGGTTTCCTGTTGTTTCGAACTTAGGCGAAGCGGAATTCTCGGCCGATGTTGCTTTTTTCCTCAGCACCTTATTACAAATTCTAGAAGATTTATATGAAATGATTTTTTTAGTACATATCTTTGATTGGGAAGAAATCGAAGTAGATTTAAGACGTTTCTCGATCACTGCACATCTCAGAAAGGAGTCGGAAAAGTTTCTCAAATGTATTTTGCTTGCATTTATCAAAAAGGCCTTATTGCCATCTGTGTGATCGTCTAGATTGAACTTTTTGAGCGTACTACTCGTTATAAATCTAAAGTTCCTCTATAGTAAACGCAATGTCAAGTTAAAACACAACAAAACCACTCAATATCAATAATAATCAGGGGCTGCAACATTTTTAAGAAATTATTTCCTGTTCAGCAACGTTTTTCGTTCCAGTCGGGAAAGAGATTACAAACCTTAACAAAGAGATTAAATTTGAAACGGGGAAGTAAGTCTCTATTGTGACTTAGGGTCTAAGTATAAACTGCTGCAGACAAAAATACATTTCGCTCAATGATCTCAAGCCGGAAAGTGTGCTAAACTGTATTCGAATGAATCCTTTGAATATATTGCAATTATCATCATGTCGTCATCATCTTTTCCGTCGCCAAAGATATCGGCTTGCAGCTGACTAATCGAGCGTATTATCTCAGCCTCGCCATTGCAAAATACGCTCAACACGAAGTGCATTTGTGTATATTTCTACGCATCGCAAGCGGTCGAGCGCACCTCCTTAACAGGGCAAAATTATCAGGCGCGCGCCTTCATCCGCTTATCTCACCGCAGCACTCTCTGTCCCGCGAAAGGCCGCACTCACGCACTCGCAAAATCTGCTCCTCCGGCGAGAAAATCGGCACACATGCATATATTCAGCAGCCAGACACGTGAGTCACCCGCTGCTGTGAGTTAGACTTTGAGGTTAGCCGTAAAAAAGCTGTTTCGTACTTTTACAAGAGCCTGAATTGCTTTCTACTTCAAACCATACCCTTAAATCAACTCGCATTTCTTCGTACTGCTCAATTTTAATTGTTTCAAACCAGGTTATCAAATCAAAGAAGTCTCTAAAACGCAAGAACTGAGGCGAGAGAGGCTTTCAGTTTCAAAGCTGCAGAAAACTGAAAACTTGACTTGATATTTTTTACTTGGTTGCTACAAAGGTGTGCATTATCACACCAATATGTTTCTATTTTAATTCTTTTTTTACATTTTATCTATTGAGAATTTCCCTGAAAAATCGACAATTTAAATTTATTGACGCTTTGGTGTGGAGAAACGACTGCGACATGCGGGCCCCGCTAATTCTAGATTAATTAACCACCTTAATTGTCTATTAGCCTAGTTCGGGGGAGAGCTGCGTGACGACCGAGGGTGGTTGGGGGGTTGCGGTGACGCAGTGATCGCGTGTGTACGTTTTCCGGGCGCGAAATTGCCTTCGTTAGGACCGGCGATAATTCAGGCGGGCTTCGGACTGGCGCTTTTTTTAAAAATAATACCGTGCGCGCTGGACATGACGCAAAAAGGCGCGCGCGTATTAAATGCACGCGTGGGCGGTGCGGTGCGGCAAAGCCGAATGACAAATTGGCTTTAATTCGGCCTGACGCGAAAATAGC
Source organism: Cloeon dipterum (assembly GCF_949628265.1). Classification (NCBI taxonomy): domain Eukaryota; kingdom Metazoa; phylum Arthropoda; class Insecta; order Ephemeroptera; family Baetidae; genus Cloeon; species Cloeon dipterum. The sequence continues at coordinate 33,345,492 of NC_088788.1, read as the reverse complement.
GAGCGGCGTAATTTTGTTTTGACAAAAGTTCCGGCGAAGACGGCGCCCGCCGCCTTCTTCGATTTTTCTCTCTCTCTCTCTCTCTCTCTCTCTCTCTCTCTCTCTCTCTCTCTCTCTCTCTCTCTCTCTCTCTCTCTCTCTCTCTCTCTCTCTCCTTTTTTCTCTTTCATTCCTCGTTGTAAATAACCAGCAACTTCCTGCTGCGCCAAAGTGAAATTCAATTATTGCGTCGTGGCTGGGTTCATTTGTGCGGGGCTAAAGGCCCATTTTCGCTCGAAATGCAGCCCGTTGCCGGAAATAGAAGTCAGTTTATCGACTCACTCGCATCTCCTGATATGCAAATCGCAGACTTGGCACCAAGACGCCCCCGAGACAGATCGAGCAGATTTGAGTTTTCCCTTTTTTTCTTCTTCGCAACTGCTGACGAAGTGGAATCGTGCGTTTTATTTGTTGATTTCCGCCCGGTTTGCTCATGAAAATGGATGAGGATTAAAATCCGTCAGCTATTTATCCTTGATTCATTGGCACGGAATAATACTGAAAGTCGATTTAGGGGCACGAAATAGTGGCAATTGTCACGTAATCACGTTTTGTTTGTGACGCAGAAGGCAGTTCCAAATACGTCGATAATGGTGATAGCGGAATCAGGGCATTTTATCATAAGCTTCAACAAAAAATCATATCTATTTTAATATTCCTGTGATTTGATTCAACAATTAGTTCAGTTGATTGCAACTAGGAAATTCCATATTTCTATAATATCATGGAGTCAACCGAAACAATTGCTAATTGAAGTATTGACCGTATCTGCACGACTCTTAAATTTTAAAACATTTAATTTGCAGTGGTTGTTTTGTATTAATCCGGGAAGAAGCCTTGTGTTCTCCTAAAAATGCATTTGTCCTCGCACAGAAATGAAAATGCACCCGAAATAACGCTGGTGACCTGCATCCGCGCGCCGTGCATACATCTGTCGCGAGCGAGAGTAGAGTGCAGCGCCTGCCTTGTATACATAAACATGCCGTACTCTCTCTCTCTCTCTCTCTCTCTCTCTCTCTCTCTCTCTCTCTCTCTCTCTCTCTCTCTCTCTCTCTCTCTCTCTCTCTCTCGCTCCGTGTGTACGTTCGAGTCAGCTGGCTCCGGCGCGCTGTTCAAAGGACCTAAGGGCCTAATAATGATGATAATCTTTGTCTCCTGCCTCTTCTCGTCCCCGGCGGGTCATGAGAAAAGAGCAAAATTTCGTTTTATCTGATGACCTAGATTTCGAGCTAGGCCACCCCCTTTTCGGCCGCGCTTTCCACCCCGTGTCCCTGGGCTGTGATGAAAGTGCAAATTGCAGGATTCGCACACAAAAGGCGGCGAAATCATTTTCTCACGTCGCGGGGCGTTTGCCAAAAAGCCGAGGCGGGCGGGCGGGTGGGTCGGGCGCGGGCAGTTTAATTTGTCTCCCTCGCGCTTGTGCATGCTGGTGCCTCTTATAAATTGCCCGCCTCGGTCGTCGTCTTTCTAATTTTGGCTGCTGCTTGGTGGTTTTGCTTGTTGCGTCCTATGAAAATAAATTCCTCGGCCATTAAACGAAATGCGTTCGTTGGGAGCGCCCATTGCCGCTCCCGGCTCCTTTGCTCAATTGTCCCGTCGACTTTGTGAGTGCGTCTTGGTCTCGGCTGCTGGAATGCCAAAATAAAAAGTGCGGGAATTCGATTCCGGCGCAGTCACGCGCTCTGAACTTGGCCTCTGGCATCAAAAATCAATGACGAGAATAGCATTTCGAGTGGATAGGCATTTTCGGCCGGCGCCAAACTCTCTCGGCATTAAACACAAAGGGCCGCCTTCTTCCTCGGCCACGGCCGCGAATTAACCGACTGAGAACCCTCTGATTTACGAGATAATTGAAAACAAACGCAGCTTTGAATTGCGATGCATACACGCGATTGCACGAGCGGCGGAAATTTATTGCTTGATGCAGTCCGCCCGATATGGAGGAGCTGCTCTCCATCCTAGGAAAACTTGAGCCTTTGAAGCACATCATGCAAGAGCAGCTTTAAATCCACTTCATTCTGTAACAACGCTCGACGCCGATTTGCCTTGAATTTTAGAGGTTAAGTATTTTTAAAACGAGCCTCAGCCGGAATGTGTGTTATGCGGACACTCTGTTGACGTAATTGCGGTAAATTATCAAGCGTGACATATATTATATGTGATGAACAGAAAAACTGTGCACATATCGTTACTTATTAGCAAAAATTTAACCCAGAAAAATTTTCAGATCAGCAAAATGAACAAAAATCTTTTTTTAGCATTGTCCTTTTTTGTGCTTTTATTTCCCACAATAATTGTTCTCTTTCAATATTTGTTTGCGACGTCTTATGAAACAGCAACAGCGCAAAATGTTTTATCATGATAAGAAAAGCATTCAGTTGTTATCATTTTGAAAAAGACCGCGACACTGGATTCCAGGATATGCGTGATTTCTTTTATGCAATTATCGCCAATCTAAAAATAAAAATGAGAGGAATTTATGATTTTACTCTATAGCCGTCAATGGCGAACAGTTTAAGAGCATGTTTGCGAGTGGTGCTCAAAACTCCTCTAAATTTAACGAGCAGTCCGCTCGTTGGACAAGAAGAAAAACCGCCGCGAATAATCCTTGCATACAAGATCTATTTATAAGAGGGCATAAAGTAGCGCCGCGTGCGCCGGCCGTTGCTTTTTAATTTTATTAGCCAAGGCCCCGGTGCGTGCGTGTCGTGCTCTCCAACTTCCCACGATGTGTGCGGCCCTTAGAGTTCTGATCTCCCCTGCTCTTTACAACAATTATTAATGCTGACACCGAGTCGGCTATTTGCTGCCAAAATTATCCACTTAAATCACGCAGTCGACGGGCCGGGAGGGGAGTCGATTAATTAATTGTACAGTTTTTCTCTTTCCCTGTCTCTCTCCATCTCCATCGCATGTGTGCTCATTCGTTGTGTTTATCTGTTGCAGAGGGTGCGACTGGAAGCGACTCCACATCTCATCAAGCCACCAACTCGCCTGTCAATAAGAGAAAGGTGTTCGGAGGGTGAGTCACGAATCATTATCTAATCTCCGCGCTGTTCTATGAGCTGCATTCGAGTGGAATGCTCTCTGTGCCTCTCTATTAAATATGGTGTTCTCGGTATTGATTTTGAAAATAGTGCACTCGATCAAGTAAAATTAAAAAATACGTCACGGGAACGATAAAGACGTCTGGTTGTGGTTTTCCCTTGTACGCATATTTTATTCAAATTAACTTAAATCAGTTCTGATTTATTGATGTCGATGGTTCAGATATTATTTTTCATTTTTAATTTAAAACTATGCTAGAACTTTGTTAACCGTTAATTTGATAGCAATATTTGACAATTTTCGTCCTAAAGTATTTCAAAACATTTGACCTAATTTTGCGCGACTTGTTGGGACATCTTTCGAGGCTTTAATGAGACGTCGGAAACAATAAACGTTTTGTAAATAGCAGATAGTTTGAATAGATAACCCAAAACGTCAATCGTGAGTGCTTATTAACGGCGGAGGAAAAGGGTGACAGGCGTTTGTGTTTCACTCGTCCTCTTCGAAAACGATTTTGGCAGACGCCACGCCCTCTGCTCACGCTCATATCCGCACACAATTAAATTGTTGTGTTCTTATCGCGAAGGAGTTAGTTGGTTCACAAAATCCGAGGATTTTACGCGAGTGTCTGCTGCCAGCAAAGTAATATGGAGTCCGACGACAGCGACGCAGAGCCGTGCTGCTTTTGCTGCAAGTCGGTCGCCGTTCTTCCACCCCCTTCCGCACTTCCGCCACCCCCGACCCGCCACGAATAGACCGCGCGTGGCTAATTTGGGCGTAATTTTGTTTGCAGACGAAAATGGTTCCAGTACCCCCTGCGGAAGCCGAGCAAAGGCAACTTGCACGACAAGCCAGCAGTGTCGAGTCCAGGACCCAACTCCACCATTCCAACACACAGCCCTCTTAAGAAGACTTCCTCAGATAACAGGATAAAGGCAAGTGCACAATTTATTATTTCAATTATTTAAATCGCAAAATTTATTAAAATACTGGTAGGAAATTTTACTGGAAATAAATTGTAAAAAAAAAAATTCTTAAATGTAGGCTGACTACAGAAGTGATTTTAGAAATGTCAAGGTTTAACATTTTTCCTCTAAATACCTGCCATCCGTTAGATTTCACTACAATTTTTAATTTAATCAGCGTAAAGAGACAAAGATTCGAGCGCCTATTTTGTTCAATATTTTATTTCGCTTGAATATTTCTTGAAACTTTTTAGGAGATGAATCTTAACTAAACAAACAAGAATGTCTAGAGCGTTAAATACACATCCAAGTAAACAGTACAAAATGTTGAATTTATTTTAATATTTTATCCCAAAACGAAAACCTAGGAAAAGCTAACGGCTTTTAATTTAGGTCACCTTTGAAGAAGTTGAACAATTTACTATAAAGGTTTATCTCTGAAATTTATTTTCTTGGAAAGTGATAAGCGCCTTTTAATTTACACACATTAAAGTCCCCTCCTTTCCCACAGTTCAGTGCACTAGAATACGAATAACTCTCGCACCAAGTAAAAATGAACTTTTATTTGTTCAGGTTCCAAGCACAGACAGCGGGCGTCCGAGCAGCACACAATCGGAAGCAGAGAGTGTATCCTCGGGCCCGTCGTCAGAACTGAACGGCGCCGAAGACGTGGAGGAAGAGACCGTGGAGCTGCCGCCGCCGATGAAGCCCATCTCGGACTCGTTGATCAGCGGCTCAAGCGCCCTCGGAGGCCCCAACAGCGGCGACGACGCTCAGGCCAAGAGGGTGAGTCTCTTTGCCGCTTCTTTTTTGTTTTGTCTTTTTTTTATCCTCCTCGGAGCGACCCCGTTACGCTCGGGCAGCAGGACACGATAGATCGAGAGATGAAAGACGCGTCTTTTTCAGGCGTCCAGTCTGTCTTTGAAGGCGTTGGACGGCGCGTCAGCAGATTTGGCCGAGATCGAGCAGATTGTCAAGGAGAGAATGGTTGGCAGTCCATCATCCTCTGCATGAAAACAAAAATATGCATGTCTCGTCTCTTTTTCTCTCTATTTATATTTTGGTTGATTTGCAGTTTTAGTGGCTCTCTCGCTGTTGGTTCAGTCAAATGACAGCCGTTCGTTGCAGCTTTTTTGATCAGGATTATTCTTTCGATTTATAGTTTTGTGCCGTTCGTTACATTGATACTTATGATTTCGTTTGCACCAGCTCATATACTGGATTTTTTACAATCGTATCATGGCTTTGTTGATTTGGAGACTTTGGTCCGACGTGAAGTGGACCAGGGTTGGCTGTTTCATCGAGTGCTGCATTTTAATTTTTGCCTTTTATCTGTTGGATGGGAAACGTATCAACTTTTCTAAATTATTTGTTCCTTAAATGTTAGATATTTTGGTGTTTAATACTTTTCGTAACAATGAGAATGCTAGATGTTTGATGGCTTTGCGCTAAAATAAATTAAAATGACTAATTTTTCGAAATGCGTCAATTTTTCCATTTAAAATTTATTTGATATTTTTCCCGCCTGATTTGCAGGATTTATTATTGTCTGATTCGCATATTATCATACACACCAGAAAGCTAAAAATATTCTCGCAATCAGTAGTCCATACATAATGCTTCTTTAAGTTTTGAAAAAAAATTATCGACAGCAACTAACGCGTGAAATGGAAATTTCAGGAGCAGCACACCGAAAACCAGGAGCGGCACAGTCTCCTGTCCAAAGGGTCTAGTCAGTTGGACGAGGCGGACATGGCCTCGCCACAAGCGGTCGCGGTGGCCGTCAGCGAGGAGGATGCCGAAGGAGAGGCCGCCTCGATCGCAACCAAGACTGACCCGCTGCACAAAAGGCAGTATGTGATCAAGGAGATGCTCGACACGGAACGCGTCTACGTAAGGGACCTGAGGGACGTGGTCGAGGGCTACATCACATTCATGCGGTCGCCCCCGCCGACCAACCCTGAGGAGGAGGAGCTGTCCATGCCGGACGACCTCAAGGCCGGCAAGGACAAAATGGTGTTCGGCAATATCGAGGCCATCTACGAATGGCACAGAGAGTGAGTCTCCGTTTCCCTCTAGTTGCTTGTGCACGCGCGGTTGTCTGTTTGAGGCTGCTGACCCTTGGTTCCTTAATTTTAATCTGCGTTGCTGGAAACAAAAATATTTCCAGATAACTTTAAGAGAAACTGTAGAAACAAAAACTTAAAAATGAAAAGTGTTCTCCTGTCATTTCGACTGCAATGAGAACCTTGTAAACCTATATTTTTTACAAATTGACTTTAAAGCCATCTCAATTGATAAACAAACATGTTTTGGAACCTCTGAAATGATGTTATTTTTGCTCTAAATGTTCGTTCTGTCTAAAATTCGCAGTCAAAAGTTGCGCAGATTCTTTTGACCCACATTATACCAATCAATATGATCAATCTTCCGAGAGTGGCCTCTAATTATTATTTTAAAATTCTGTTCTGTAGCTATTTCTTGAAAGCTCTGGAGCGCTGTGAAGAAAAGCCCGAGGAGTTGGGCTTGATTTTTAAGAGATACGAAAGGAAACTGCACATGTATGTTGTGTACTGCCAAAACAAACCCGTCTCAGAATTTATAGTGTCAGAAAAAGAAAACTACTTTGAGGTGAGTGCTACTGTTTGGCTGCCGCTGTGCACACGGTCGCTCATCATCGCTTAAATTTCCAGGAGCTACGTCAAAAATTAGGTCATAAGCTACAGTTAGCCGATCTTTTGATCAAACCAGTTCAGAGGATAATGAAATACCAACTGATGCTGAAGGACATTCTCAAGTACTCGGAGAGGGCGAACGTGTCAGATGAAGAGCTGCACGCCTTGAGGGCCGCCTTCCACATCATGCAAATCGTGCCCAAAGCCGCCAATGACATGATGGACGTCGGAAGACTGCAGGGATTTGAGGTGACCACCCCCACCGACAAAACAGAGATTTCCATGGTGTTATAATTAGAAAAATAAACCAATTTGGAATAGATTAAATTCAAGACAGCTTTTGGTGCTAATGCAGCGCATACTCTTGTTACAGGGCAAAATCACGTCGCAGGGCAAGCTGCTGATGCACGGCCCACTGGCCTGCATGGAGGGAAGCGCCGCCCAAGGCTTCCGCGGCAAAGAGCTGCAAGTGTTCCTGTTTGAGCAAAGCATGATTTTCAGCGAGGCTGTCGGCCGCAAAACCCAGTTCACCAATCCTGTCTACGTCTACAAAGGCCACGTGCAGGTAACCGCTTTGTCTCAAATCTCTAATTTTTGCGGACATTCCTCGTTAGAAATTATTTAATTAATTAAAGAGCGCATTTTATTTAAAAAGTAAAAAATATTTCACAAAATATTTTTTGTTCACGTAAGAAAATTATATATTTTTTCCTCTTCTTGTAGGGCTAAATCCTGTTAATTTAATCGGTCGTTCAAATCCCATGCCTCTATTTATTTTTTATTTCGGATCCTTTGTACTTTTCATCTCGATTTGAATGTAACATATCAATCAAACAGGTTCTTAAGTCTGGAAATGTTTTTTATTACTAACATTTGAAATTTTTCATGATTTTGGTGTTGGTGATTACCAGGTGAACAAGATGTCTCTGAACGAGCGAAGTGAAGACGGTGATCAGTGCAAGTTCTTGATCCAGTCAACGGACCCGAGGAAGCCCAACCTGATTTACACGTGCCAAGGGGCGACGCCGGCGCTGAGGGACGAGTGGGTGGCGACCGTAAAAGGCATTCTGCAGACGCAGAAGGACTTCCTGAAGGCGATTCAGTCGCCAATCGCGTACCAGAAAGAACTGACAAAGGATGCGTAAGTGGATCCAAACAAACACAGTCAGAGACTTGCGGTGAATGAGATCATAACAAGTGGTGATTGGCGTTTGAGTAATAACCAAAATGAAAGAGCAGAGGAAAAAACAAAACCTAGATGTACTCGTTATTGAAGAGCAAACCTCACTACACACGCGAAAGAGTTTTAAAAAAAGAAACAATTTAACAATAACTGATATAATGAGAGAACGCATGCTTTTTCGGTTGTTTTGAGCATTTTGGATTTACGGTGATTTTTTGAGGCCAAGAACAATTACTATGATTACATGGAAGCTTGTAAATAAAATTAATTGTATGTTTGTATATAAAAATTTAAAACTTATGACGATGAAAATACATATTGCGCGACACAGCAACAAGAAACAACAAACACTTTGAATAGAATAAAATTGAAAAATGAAAGGTCCAAAAAATTACGCCTGTGGTTTTTCTTCAACGATTCTTTCCTTTCTCTCTATCTATTTCTTGTGGTGTGGAGCAGCGGCTGCGCTATTTGGACATCGGCAAACGGCGTCAGCGCGTTGTGTGCGTTGCGTATCTCTTCTCGTAATTCGTTGGTTGTTGGTCTATCTATGTGTGCTGGCTGGGTTTTGGTTTGTTTGCAACCCCCTATAGGTAGCGGAAGCAACAGGTTGTGGTTGTGCCCCCGTGCTTCTTACTTTTCATTTATTTGACCCCGCTTTTTGTTTAGCCCTGCATTTTCTTTTTCTCCCCCACACGGCATGCCCCCGAGGTCCGCCTCGGAGGACCGGCCGGCGTCGAGTGGCAGGCCGGCGCCCGTCAGCCGCCTCCCGAGGCTCCAGTCGGTGCCGCAGAGCACCAAGCCCGCCGACTCCAGCAAGTCCAGGCTCAACGCGCTCGTCGGCGGCCTCAAAACTCTCACCACCAACACCAACTCCCGCCGCTGGAGTGAAACAGCAGAAACTGTAAGTTTTTACAGCAATTTTACTGAAAATTTAAGATAGTCCAAAATAGTTATAGTGAGTGAAGACGAATCAAGGAATAACTTTGAGCTAATTTAAAAACTCTGTGAATACGTGATATATTTAAATTTTTCCCCCATATATATTATCATGTTATAAAAAAACAGAATTCCTCATTCTTTGAAATTAGCTTAAATGGATTGTATTTTTGAGCTGGTGAATTTTTATGGACAGAAAGGTTGAATCACAGGGAGGGTGAGTGACGTGGTTAGCAAGAATTCGTCACTCGTCTCCTCTTTTTTATTTTACTCAGAAACGGGTTGCTGCCGGACGTTTTCGACGATCAAATTCTGGGTCAGAATTCTCTGCAGCTAATACTGCGGTTATAAATTTTGTTTTGGAGGTAAAGTACTGCTGGTGAGGCCTGCGGGGCCGAAAAAGCTGTTGTACATAGCGAGAGCGTGTTATTAAATTTTTTTCATACATATTTCCACTATTAGCTAACCGTCTAAAATTAATTTTCCATACAGATGAGAGCCATTCATTTTTATTTAAAAATTAAACCTGTGCGTGTATTTTTTTGTCCAAAAGAATAACTTTTGTTTTAATCTTCAAGTTTCATAACATTTGTTTCTTCAATTTAGGCAATTTAGAGAAGCCTCATAAGGTCATATTAAGATTTTGGAGGACTAAAGTGAGAGACAGGCATGGTTAGCCCTAAAATAAAAACTAGCAATAGAAAACCTTTTAATAGATCATCAAAAGTCTTGTCAAAGAGACCAGGAAGTGTTTACAGATTGTAATATGACCTTTCCTTCTTTGTTCGTCAAAATAAAGGCACGAAGATTCTCTTTTAAATTTGTTAGGATAGTACACCAAACTAATAATTTTTGCTGTTGTTATTTCGTAATTATTTTTCTGGCTATAAAAATTTTCCGATTGAACATTTTGTTTTTGCATGACTCTAATGATGTTTTCCAATCGATGATGCTCACAGTGCAACGACGAATGTGATATGCTGCGTCCGCAGAGTTCCCTCCCGCCGTTGAGTCCTAGGCACTCGTCCATCTCTAGTCCGAACAGTCTGTCGCCCAATCACTCGTACAAAAACGGATGCACGCCTCCCAGCTCACCGAGCAAGGCGTGGGCCTTCAAATTCAGGAAGCCCAGCTTCTCAAAAAACAGCCGGCAATCCAGCTGCCCCTCGCCGACTTCGCCACTGGTAAACAATTCGAATTTTTAGATAAAATCGTAAAATATATTTCTTTGTTAATAATTAACAATTTTTAAAAATTATTTATATTTTATTCAGCTGGATCTTGAGAACCACTACGAAATCGTGGAGGAACTCGAGCGCGGATCCCGGGCTGTCGTGATGGCCTGCAGGGACAGGAAGACCAGCAGGGAGGCGGTGGCCAAGCTGGTGTGGCGCGAAAAGCAGTCAGAGGCGGCCACCGTCGCAGAATACCGAATGCTCAAGCGGCTGGGCCACCCGAGTCTGCCCAAGGCGTTCGGCCTTTACTCCGCCGGTCTTGGCAGAGACGCCATTGTGATGGAAAAGTGAGTAGATTGCGGATTGAATTTATGCTGATTTTACTGATTGTTTTTCTTTCGCTTTTAAGGGTGAGAGGGTCGGAGCTCTTCAGTTTCGTCTGTGAGAAGGATAGCTACTGCGAGGGCTCGGTGAGACACTACATGCTCCAAGCCCTGTCGGCACTGGTTTATCTTCACACGCAGACCAGAGTCGCACATTTAGACATTAAGGTAAATTGCCTGTTCAAGCTTAAAAATGCACCCGTTTAGCAATGAAATTTTCAGTTAAAAGTTGGCTTTACAGAAAATTTATGAATAAATGCTATTTACATTTACTTGATAGAAAAAGCAAAAAAAATCCTAGATTTCCGTTTAAAATTACTGAGAAAATTTGTCTCACTAATTTGAACACTAATCAAGCAGCGAACACTGTCTCCTTTTTTAAATTAACGATTTATTTCACCAGAAGGGACATTTAACTCAATATTTTTGCACAATATTTGATAGACGCGAATCAAAATCAAGCAAAAAATCATTGACAAACTGTGAACACATTTGACGAAACAAACGCATTCTTGAGCAGAACAAAGTGAGGGTTCCCTCTTTATAAAACTAAAAGTATTGTTTATTTTAAATGCTCCCTTCCAATCAACGCTTAAAAAAATGTCATTCAGGATTTTGTGATGACACATGTTTCTCCTAAACGCAAGCATCTTTGTAATTCATTATAAATAAAATTAATTAATTTAATTTCAGCCTGAAAACATCCTGGTGGAGCCAAACAACGCAGGTATGGGCCGTTTGATAATCGTGGACCTGGGCGACGCGCAGGTGATCGGCGACGACAACGAGGTGTTCGCGAACGGCAACTGCCTGGCGAGCGAGATGCAGCCGTCAAGCGTGGAGTTCGCGTCTCCAGAGGTGATCCAGCGTGGCCGGGTGGGCGCTGGATTCCCCAGCGACATGTGGAGCGTCGGCGTGCTGCTCTACGCCTTTCTCAGTGGCGTGTCGCCCTTCTTGGACGACTCGCCCGAGGAGACGTCAGCGCACATCCTCAACGTCGACTTCTGCTACCCGCACGAGTTCTGGGCCGGCGTCTCCGAGCGGGCCAGGAGCCTGATCGGCCGCCTCCTCACCCTCGAGACGCACAACAGGGCCACCGCCCTCCAGTGCCTCAGCGACCCCTGGCTCTTGCAGGTAAGACTTTTTTTAAATGGAACTTGCAATGGAGAAAAATTTCTTAGATATAAATTCGTGCTGGTGCCTCTTTGTTTGTTGTTAACTTCTTTTATTCTTGTCCAATGCAAAATAAACTTAAGGAGATGATGCCATCTTTTGCTCATTTTTCACCATTTTTAGGTGATTTAAGTCGATATTTTTAATTAAAAAGTGATATTTTAAAACTTTTACTGGTGTTCCAATGTCCTCTGGTTTGGTCGAATTGAATAGTTCATTTAATTTGTTGTTGTTATTGCCAAAATTTCCTTCAGATGATGAACAAATTTATGTCAGGACATTTTAACGGTTTAATTAGAAATAATTGAAATTTACCAAATGAGAGGAATTTCTGGACTCTAACCCAACTTTTCAGAGCTCTTCGAACGGAATCTAAACATTTTAAGTGGCATCTTATCAAGTAACTGTAATCAGATCCAAATTTAGCCTGATCTGAAAACAACAATTTGATTAAGCTCTAATTTCTGCCCTTTTAATTTTTCAGAATGGAGAAGGATGCAGAATTCAAAGCGATAGACTGAGAACGTTGGTTGAACGCCGCAAAAGATGCAAAATTATGCTCTCTCCGTCGTGAGATCGATAGATTGTGAAGCGCGATCATTAGTGATTTTTAATGAAGACCACGTAATTGTGTGACTTGTTTACATGCGCGCATATAAAATTGTTAATATTGTACTTTTTTGTCAAATCTTTGTGAAATATGTGTGTAAATAGTGTAAATAGAAGCAAATAATTTATAAAAATAAGTCAATAAACTGCCATTAAATGAGTAAAATAAAACGCTCTCGTGTCTTAATTGTAAACTTTAATATAAAAATACAGCTACTTTTTACTCTGTCGGTTTCCCTTAAAGTTCACATGAAATTAAGCTCGATTTGATGTAAAATATAAATACTATCTCACCATAAAATACTCTGTTAAGCAAGGACCTCTCCAACTTTGAGAAAGTCCGAATTTGGCGTTCTTACATTTAAAATCAGCCCGTTTCCACGCCACAAAGGCAGCTAGCTTGAGCAATCCCAGGAAAATATTGATTATTTGAAATCAATGGAAATGGATGTTTCTCTTTCCGTAACGCCAATATGCAATGAACGGGAAGCGTGCGCTGATGTAGAGCGCCAGTCGGACCAGCCCGTTGAAAATGGGCCTGAAAACGAAGGCCAACCAGCGTGTCCTCAGCAGGGTGGAGAAGGTGAGCCGCTCCACCATCAGGGTGAGCCTGGAGCTGAAGTCCATCTTGAGGTCGCACGGCAGGCCCAGCAGGTCCTCCATGATCATTTTGATCTTGATCTCAAAGCCGAGCGACGGAATGGTGCACTGCATGCCAGTGAGCAGCGAGTGGGCCATCACCTTGAACTTGGCCGGCGGATTCTTCATCCCTGGTGACACAACCTTGTCCTGGATGGCAAGACACAACGACTTGGTCTCTTCCAGGCTGCCCGTGCATAGGTTGAACCTGTTAAATTGAATTCGAATAAATTTAATATGTCAGTTGAATTAAATTAATCAACGGAAAACTATGATAATAAAATTACGTTCATTCTTATTGACTCTCATTCAGATAAATTTTGGAATTCTCATAAAAAGTTTGAGTTAATTATTGGGAAGACAAGCTTAATCGATACAAACCAATATGAGAAACCTATCAATTTTCCAATTATATCCAGCAAAGCGCAGAAATGAACGTGTTGTTTTTATTTCACTGCCAGCACCATTTTAGTACACATAGACAGTTAAAGGTATTGCACCCTCAACCAATCTAGTAAGTTTAAATAATAATTACTATTTTTCCCGAAACAATTTCTACAAAGTTGTGTTAAATTTAGCGAATTCAAGAATCCAGTTCCGCTGCTCAATGTAATTCAGTATATTTTCCGTTCCAGTTTTTACCGCCAAGAAAAGTTTTTTTTTAAATTCTGATTTTCCTTTTAATTGATATTTACACGAAAAATATCTTTTGTTAGAATGGAAAATTTTTATTTATACAAAGTATATCCACCAAATCATCTGAGTTGTTTTGTTCTGCATCAAATCAATAAAATATGATTTTCTTATTTTTTGAACTAAATGTCTTTTTTTGATGCGGAATCCATATATTCCCCATTTTATTATAAATGCGATTTTCTTACTATTTCAATGCAAACGCGCTGCATACTTATGCAAATAATAAAGCAGATAATTACTGTCGATCGAATAAGGAGTTACCATTCTTTTGCAAGAATATGAAATGGGATATAACACCATGCTGAAGCGCTGCTTTTCTATCATTTGATGATTTATTTTAATCAAAACGTTCGTCGAATGAGAAATGGACTACGACACGATGGCATGAATCACCCACTTCATCCTAGACTGCAGAAGCCGCCGACTCACACCGACATCGACAAAAACGTGTTCAACGCAGTAAAATTACTAGAATCTAAAAATATCTTAAAGAGTAAAGTCCCTTTACTGTCAAAATCAACAAACTGTCAAAGACAACATTTTACAATTGAATACGTGAAATTTTGGTTTTTTGAAATTTCATGCAAATGCCCTAATCGAATGAGAATGATTTCCAAAAAGATATAATATATTATGATAAAACTTTATTTCGTAACTACGTTAAAACAATGCCAAAATATTCCTACTGCATTGTGTCCCCTTTCCAATAAACAAAAAATGGTGGGCAAATGACGAACGAACTAACGGAAACAACGAACATTTATTTTTTCGACACGGCTTTGTTTCCAGATCGAGGAGAACAGCATGAGATAGCAAACAGTGGTAACATTGTAAGCAAAAACCGCGTCGCAATGGAATGCAAACTGATGGTATATGTGACTGTAATTAGAATATTTGTTCTGAACCGCTCTGGAAATATCTTTTATTAATTATTACAGATGATAGCATTTTTAGTGATAGTGGACATCATTAACACATCTTCATCTCCGGTATCAGGTTGTGCTCACAATAAGTTTATCAATCGTGTTCGATAAACTGGAATTTATGAAAAAAAAACTACGATCAGTTGCACCGTCAACATTTTGAACATAAAAATAGTACGAACTAGAAGAGACGTATTCTCCTAGCTGATTTAAAAAAAATCATTATTTCAATGTTTAGATTTTAAAAAGATAATTTCTAGTGTGGTAAAAATCAATACATTTTTTTACAACTTTCATTCACTCTGGTATTTTTTTAGAACATTACATTTAACTTTCAAATTAATTTATTATCATCTGAACCAAAATAATTTAGTTTTACCTTTCATTCTGGGATTCCTGGGAACAAGTTTTAATTAAAGGCCCAACTGAATTGAGCTTTTTCTCCGTTTTATAATTAAAGCAAACTGTTTTGGGACTTTGGGACAGATTGTTGAGAAAAACTCCTTGTTAAATTGAAATCAAATTCTTGCTGATTACTGATAATTGAATGCCAACAAAAGATTTCAAACTTCAAAGTACATAACGACAAAAGTTCAATTCAGGAGCCTTTAATATCACGTGCGGTTTTTTTTAAAAGTACGCTTCTCCGATTTTTTTAAGAAATACAAAGTAATTTATCAAATTATTTAAAGGCTCAATGCAAGCACTAATGCAGCTAACAAATGTGAATAAAAAACTGTTTGTGGACCTCCGTCAGAAAAAACTTCAGACAATTATAAAATGTTGTGGAAACACCAAATGTTCTCTCCCTAATAAAGTGGCAAAAACAACTCTTCCTACAATAGTGAACGCATCAGATTCAACAGGTTGTGCACTTACATTTTTTAGTTTGCCTTACAAAAAGATAAACCTTAACAGTGAAAAAAATATCCGCAACCCTAATAACAGGTAAGCCCACAGAATTTCGTCCCAGACAGAAACAAAAATGGAAAATTTACAAAAATTATTACTCGTAGCTGCAAGCGAAGAGATAACTACTGCTGCGGAGTTACCAATAGAAAATTATATTTCATCTACGCTGCCAAAAGGTATAAAATAATGGGGTTTTTGTGTGTAGTTTGAGGGATATTATTAAATACAGAATTTTCCTGCAGCTTACATCAATTATTTTTAATTTCCAGCAGAAACAGAAGCAGCCACTGAATCTGTGGTAACTTCGACAGCTCTCCTCTCCACGACGATGACGTCAACAACCACAACAAGCACCACCACAAAATCACCAACCACCGCTACAACAACCACAACCACCTTAATTACCACACCACTATTTCCTACCTCTGAAAAAGTAACATCAACGTCCACTTCAACAACACCACGTGCCACAACAACAACAACCAAGACTATTACAACAACTGCTGCTGCAACAACATCAACCTCTAGAACAACTACCACCACCACCACACCACCCACAACTACTACCACGAAGACTACTACGACAACAACTACAACCACCGCACCAACTACAACAACCACTACCATGAGGACCACTACTACAACAACTGCAACCACAAGCCGGATACCTACATGTGCTGGTATCATTTTAAAAAATGACGTTTAATCGAGTGTCAAACAAAAAATAATTATTTAAAAAAAAAACTATTGATTAAATTATGTATTCTTCAGATTATCCTTCTTCGAGATACTCTATTGGAACGAAATTAGTAAGCAAATTAAGTTCATTAATTTTTGTTTGTAAAGTTGAAACCGCTCAACAGGCCTCATACGCCGACTCGAGAAAAGAATGTCAAAGCAAGGGAATGGATTTGATCATTTTCGAAACTGAATTGGAACGGACATGCGGGATGCAATTTTTGGACCAAACATGTAACAATATTTCGATCCAAAAGACTCGATGCACCTTTTTCTTAAATTATGGCGTAAAGACAATTCCGGAGCATGGATTTGGATTGGGAAGGACAACCTCGGGAGAGCTGACCAGAAGTACGTGTGGATCAACGGCGCAAACGACACCTATTCCTGGTGGGCCCCATTACAACCACAAGCTCCAACAGTCGAGCAATGCGTGATAGTGATGTGCGTAATCTTGTGCAGACATTTATTTTGATTTATTTAATATATTAAATAAAATTATTATAATAATTAAAATTTGAAGTGCGAAGACTGACGGGGGAAAGTGGTACGACTTGGACTGCCAGACGATTCAATCTTATGTATGCGAGAGCTTGATTTAAACAAAAATTGAAATTAGACAAAAATGTCATTTGGAACTAAGATTTCAGGCTAATAAATGATTTTTTCTCTGAACTTGAATTTTAGTATCTCATTGCAATTTAATCGCCTTCATTGTATACCAATAGTAATTGCAAAACGGAATTCTTCCACGTTGATGTATGAACTTCATTTATTTCCTTTTTATTCAATTTTAATTTATTTTATTTCCTCTAGAACTGATTGGCACTCAGTGGTTTTTAACTACTATAACAAGTTTGGCCTAATTATGCCGGAAAAACGTTTCAATTAATGTTTCCATCATATTTATCGTTGTCTGCTTTGGATACAATTTTTAAGGGGAGGTGAAAATTGGTTTGAAAATTTTTATACAGTGAAATAAAAATTAAAAAAGTATAAATTGCATATTAAAAAAATGATCAAAGAATGACACACATCGCGCGATCATTCTATCATGTACAATTGACTGGCACTCCTTGTCCATTTCCTTTGATTTATATAGCCGGACGTGTGTTGGGCACGCACTTTGAACCTGACAATGCGTTCGTCTACTAAATCACGTTCTATAACAAGCGTAATTTATGCCGCGCCATAGTTCGTATAGGAGTTGAACAGGCGCCAAGAGTGTTTGGTCTGTGCATGCTGCTCACCTGTCATCGATCCCGAGCAGATAGCCAACGGTTCTCCAGAAGTGAGTGACACCTTCCCAGGCCTCGCGCTTCTCTCTGTGCAGGGCGAAAAAGTTGGGATGCAGGATGGCGAAACCCATAAAGCCGAACTGCGTGACGATCATGTCAAACTGCGACATTAGACCGAGTCCGGCTTTGCGCGACCGTTTGGCCGCTGCTGCGTGTCTGCTGCGGATCAGCTTCAGTGACTCATAGGCCCTGCGAGTTAATTTTTAATTATTATATTTCTAACTAAAAGGGTTGCGAATATTTACTTAGATCCCGGCTCGAGCAGGTCTCCGTTGTACCACTCCATCATGTGGCTCAGGGTGGAGAAGTATCTATTGAACGCAGAGCACGGCTCTCCTGATTGCGACGTAAAGCACAATACCCTGAGGATGCTCGGCACCGCGAGCAGACACACCAGGCCCGAAAGTTTTGTGTAGAGAAAGGTGAAAATGTTCCGCTTCATGAAATCCTGACCCCTGCAATGTCAAAAATTATTTAATCTATCAAAACCTTTTTTTATAAATGTGGCAACTAATAAGGTATAAAATGCGGCAATGGAAGATTAGAGTGGTCGCAAAAATTGTTGTAAAAAGGGTCGTTGATTATAGATATTTAGATTGTCTTGAAGTTATTGAGCCACAAAGGAAGAGGTTTTGACAAGAAGTTTAAGAGTGAAAAAATGCTTATAGTTATTATCAGATATAATATCTATAATTTGATTGAAAAATTAGTTAACATGCTGGATTTTACACATGATGTCTTCCCAATAAATTCAAGTTCAATAAAATTTTAGTGGAAATTTAAAAAAAAAGAAAACATTTGACCATTTTTGTGAGTCAATCATTTCGCACAAACCACTTTAAATTTCTAAAAAGACTTAACCTTAAAATCGCGCGTGTCACGTGTATTGTACCTTTGAAATTTCTCAAGGTCGAACCACGGTGGCAGCTCCATGGGAGATCCGCAGTCCGCGGGGGTCGCCATCGCCTCTTGGAAAAAGGTGTCGGCATCTAGCTTTGAAGATCGTTTCTTGATACTTTCAGGAACTTGACCATCGCGGTTGTTGTTGCAGTTATTGTTGTTATTGTTCGTGGTGTCGGAAGAGTTTCCATCGTCTGTAAATCAAATCGAAGGTAGGAGCTTTTAGAAGGGTGAAATTATTTGGCTACTAGACGTAACAGATTAAATATAAATTCGTGCTAAAATAATTAACAACTGTAAATTATATCCTGCATGAAAAGCACAGTTTTGAGAGTATATGTTTAATAGTAATGACACAAGACCGCGTTTCGAAAGACAATTTATTTACATTAACAAGGCATCCACGATATCTCGTGATGCGAATGCTAATCAGGCCGAATTTTTAACTAGGCGCTTAATCAGTTTAACTCGGAGCCAAAACACGACGGAGCCGCAAACCTTCTCTATATATGTCGTTTCACTTTCCGCTCTCCGCACAATTTGCATGTTCGTGCGGGAAACGAGCAGCACTTCTCAATGTCTGCAAAAAGAGAATCCGCCTTCGGAGATTATTTTGTAAAACCTGATCAGCCTTGAAGAGAAACAAGGTAAAACGCAGCGTGTATTTTCTCTAGGAATTATATATTATTGCTTCTGCGGTGGAACACACGGATACACTAATAAATTTCGCACGAGTCGCGCGCTTCCCCGCAACACTCGCACACGGAGTGGCGCAATCTCGCTTTTCTACACTGCCCCGCGAGCACCGAATGCTCGCTCAATATGGGTTTCAGTTAGAAAATCATTGATCGGCGGCGTAGTTGCGTCCTCCATCATAAACTAATGATACACCGTAATAAAATTCAGTCATGAGAATTGTTGGGGCTGCTGCCACGCGTTCACGATTTCGGGCAGACACGATCGAGACTTTTTCGCGTATAAAAAGCTTCCGAACTTGTTGTTAGACCATCAGTCTAGCAGCAGACGGATAATCATCAAGTCAGCTACCACCATGAACGCAAAGGTATGTTTCAGTGTTTAATACAAAATTTCTAAACATCTGCACAACGGAAACATTTTTTATTTACTTATTTAATGAAAAAAATTTCAATGAAAAGAGAGAGTCCAAAGATAAAATTAATTTTCGTCTAAACTGAATCATAAATTTTAAATTTTAAAATTAACACATATTAGCTTTTTAAATTTTTCTCTAAAAAAATCAAAGAATTTCCAACACAAAATACATTTATTAAAATTTTACTCCTGCGAAAAGGACACAAAATAACCCTTTAAATCTTAAACAGGTTGTTGTTTTTCTGGCGCTGGTCGCCCTGGCCGCCGCCGCTATGGAGGACGGCAAGCAGCAGAAGCGCGACCTCTTCGGCTTCGGCTACCCTGGCGCCCTCGGCTATCCCTACAACGCTTACAACCCCTACACCAGCTACAACCCTTACGGCCTCAACGGCCTGGGCTACAACCCGTACACCGCTCTGCCCTCTAGGCTGGCGTCGCCCTGGGCCCCTGCCGTCGCTCCTCTCGCGCCTTGGGGAGCCGCTGCCCTCGCCACCCCTGCATACGCTACCCCCGCATACGCCAGCCCCCTAGTCGCCACCACCAGGCCCGCCGCCTACCTCGGCTAAGCGCCTACCCCGCATCACTGCCATCGCGTCCATCCCCTCGACTATTTATGTATCCCTGTAAATTTTCTGTTTTGGCTATTGTCAATTTTTTAATTAAATAAAAGCATTTTTAAGGCACAGTACAATGAAAAAAGATTACTAATTTCATTCCTTTAAGTAAACTCGCATTTAGTAGAGTCAAATAATTTAATTCCTAAAATGGTTACTAAAAATTTCGTTTTTGAGTTTTGGTAAATGAAAATTAAATATCTCGTCAATTTAAATCTCAGCATTTACAAGACAAACACGCAAATATAATTTATTTAAAAATTAATTTTGAAATATAAATTGTTTAAGCTTTGGATAGATTTTTAAAGACAAAAAGTTTTTGCCATGAAATTTAAGTTAGTAATTTCAACATTAGCACTTCTACCAGCTTAAATGTGTTTTTCAAGCGAACATTCCATAGACTTTCTACTAATATTAGACTTTGAAAAGTCTAAGCGCCAAGATATAATGAGAGCATACGCAACGAACGGTTAGACATTCTGCAACAAGACTTTTCGCTAGCAGTGTGTCCCGCGAGCAGCATATATGAGCTACAGTGGCTATCCCTGGTCTTCCCAAACGAAAGTGAGTATATATTTTCTTTCACCCTACAAACTAATATTAAACCCACTTTTTACAAATTCATTTTGGTCTTAAACATGTAAAAAACATTTTAAAATGAAAAAAGTTAAAATAACAATCTCTTCTAACCATGTTTTAATTTTAACCATAATATTGCAATATACTAGTTTCCTCAACCCATATATTGTTTCTTTGTTCTCTCATTTATTAATGATTGGCTCAAATGACTCTATAGTGTGTATAAAAACATAAAAACTACTCAAACGCTGCGCAATTTTCATCATTTGAGAAAATATCTGGAAACGTCCACACAAGTTCCTGTGCGGACATAATTTAAATAATTGAAATTGTTTCCAAAATATTTCGTCATTTTATTGGTAAATACAATGAATTGTTTCAGAAGGGGACGTCACCGCCTCCAAAAAATGTGATATGGAGCTACACTGGCTTCAGTGGGAGTAAGACTTTTTTGATAGTGCTTTTTATCTTTTAATATGAGTTGCGATACGATTCGTTGTTTATTAACTGAACTGTTTCATCTCGCAGATTCGTACCCATATGACGCGAGCATGCAAGAGAAGTTGGAGGCAGCATACAAATCCAAGCAAAAAAAGATGTCATTTGACGTAAAAAATGAAACATACATGATCGATTTTAAGCAAATGCTGCAGATAAATCAAAGGGACACTTCAAAAGTTAGAAGAGTGACTCGCGAAAAGGTTAAGAAAACAACACCTCGGCAGCCGACGAATAAGCAAACTGCTCCTCTAGTATCTAAGTCAACTAGTTTGCTTGTACCACCGACCCAGAAAGTAGAAGCAAAGCCAGCGAACAAATCACCGTCACCTTCAACGACGACGACAATGAAGCCACCGATAGTTCCACTTACATCGGACCAAAAAACGCCGCAGCCAAAGTGGCAATGGCTAGATAATAAAGGAGGTAAGCATTTCACTAGGAAGATAATTTTTGCATTATGTTTTGTTCGTTTGTGAAAAAAAATATTTTAATTGATACTTGTTAACAGCAAACTATTTTTAAAGAACACACATGAATAACGAAGAAAGGTTAAGAGGAAATAAATAACTAAAATACTGTAAAAACAATTTCTCACTGCACGGAGCTAAGAAACAGATATAAATATGGGGCTGTTTTGTGCAGCGCTAAATAATTTTAACGTTCGTTTTTTTCTTGAAATAATTATATTAAATTAATTTTTTGTATTCTAGATTGGCAGAAATTCGAGGATAACCTGCAAGTGCTGCTTGAAAGCAGATTTCAAGACAATATCGATGAAACATACACTTTCTCTCGCGATGGGAATTTGTACGACATTAACTTCACAAATAAGACCCAAACATCGCGTTTGCCGTATCCGGAAACAAGAGACATCAAGAGGATCGAACCTAAAAATGACACCTTTATTAATAGCGCTGTTGCCCTATATGACTCTGCTAAAAGCAAAATCAAGAGCGTGTTCACCTCTTCCAGTTCTCCCTCAATTGAAGAAGCCAGGCCCGCCACGCCACCTGGAAACACGGTTGATTTGCCGGATGATGCGCCGCACGTCTGGTATTATATTGATGATGACGGAGGTAAATTCCTATCCACTTGGTTTGGTCAATATTACCTAAATAATAATATTTGGCAGCGAAAATAGAGTATGCAGAGTACAACCAAAAGAAGCTGGAATCTTATAGATCATCTGGATATTTATTTGCTGCCATTTTCATCGGTTCTGATTGTTTATCAGTCGACATGAAAGAAATGAAGCAAACGAAGTATGGTGACCAAACATATTCTCCAAAATTAGTTATTCGAGAGCCAAAAAAGTTGACTGATAGAGATCTACATTCAACGAAAACTCTTGTTGGCGAGACGCCCCAACCCTCTTACGTTTGGTATTATGAGGACGCTTACAGAGGTAAGGAAATTTTAACATTTTATTTTGCATTGAATTTATTCCTTCTTTATAAATTTAGCTAAAACAAAGTACGACAAAAATCATCAAAAGCAACTGGAAAGCTGTTACATCGAAGGGAAAGAGAAAACTGTAATCCAAATTAACTTTGATAGCTACACAGTCAATTTTAAAGAAATGAAACAAACTTTAATATGGGACAAAACAGAGGCGAAAGTTTTTCGTGAACCTGCTGCTTTCAAGTTGGACTCCTTCTCCCCGTGATCTTAATTCGTCAAATCAGAACTAAAAAGAAAAATCCTTTGCGAAAACTTCTCCTAAAACGAAATGGTCCTACAAAGAAAGTACAGAACTTTTATTAGTTTTCTCAAACCATTATTTACTACCATGATGGGTTTATTACGCACCATGCATGGATCCTGGAAAAATTGACCCAATTGAGGGTATGGACTATGAGGCAGATTTCGATTAGTGTACATGTTAACCGCATTTTCATCAGAAATAATTGTTCCCCTGTGTTTATAATGTGCACGTTTGTATGCAATATGGTTCTTTAACACACTTTTGCTGCCTAGAATTTAGAAATTTCTTATATTAAACACATTGTTGATTAAAAAAATTGTTCTTGCTACTTTTTATTTAGGTTTTAAGACGGTATTATAGATAAAATGCAAATGCTGACTTTGATATTTTCTGCTTAATTGTATCACTTATAAATGACTGTTTTGAATTTTCTGTATGACAAATAAAGAAACGTAGCCTAATTTATGCATTATGAAATTTATTACGCCCTGAATATTTTCCTAGAATGAAATTAATTTAATTAAATCTATGAAATGCCACATAGAATTGAATCTTGTTCAACAGTTCAGTTCCCATCGCTTTGCAGTGCGTATATGTTCGCAAATTTTTAAAGTCTTGAGCGTCTAGTTTGGGCCCATTCCAACATTGCAAGGTTTTATCAAGTTGGTTGCCAGGCATGGTGCCTTTTCTCAATTTTTTTACTTCTGACTTGTCTTATTGATATATATGTATATTGTATGTAACTGAGAATAAACATCTATAAAAATTCAAATTAATTCTCATCGTAATTTATTCTATATATTCATTTACAAACGGACGACATTTACAGTAGACTTGAATATCTAGCCGAGAATGGTGGTGGCAGTCGCGTAGCTGTTGATCAGAGGAAGTCGAGACAGACCGGCGTATGGGTAGGCAAGGTTAGCGTAAGGGTAGGTGTTGTAAGGGTAGGCGCTGTATGGGTGGAGGGCTGCTCCGTACGGGTAGGCCAGGGGAGCGGCGACGGCGGCGCCGGGGTAAGCAAGACCGACGAGGGCGCGCTTGTCTTTGGTTGTCTCCTCGGCGGGGGAGCAGACGGCGACGGCCACCACGGCCAGGAAGACGACGATCTGGATTTTGAAAGCGTGAATTTGATTGCAGAAGGGTGCGCTGTAAAACTCTACCTTGGCGTTCATTGTTGCGGACTGTTCGGCTGGAGGAGCTAAACTGATGCCCTCCGCTTTTTGGTGCTGGCTTTTTATAGTGCAAAGAGTGCAATTAAACAGTCTAGCTCTATTTTGAAAGCTCTTATTCCAGTAAGTCGTAAATCGAGTGGTATTGCTCAGAGTGATTTATTGATTATTACAGTGATACATATTTGGTGTGAGAAAACTTTCTTTTGTGGTTTGGGCCCTTTAATTATATGTTGAACAATTAAAAAATAAATTCAATTTATGATTTGCGTCAAATACAATGCACTCTGGCATGAATTTAAATTTTATAAAAACTGGTTATCCCGCATGATTTTTAATGGGTTTTCA
Organism: Cloeon dipterum; assembly: GCF_949628265.1. Lineage (NCBI taxonomy): Eukaryota > Metazoa > Arthropoda > Insecta > Ephemeroptera > Baetidae > Cloeon > Cloeon dipterum. The sequence goes on along the minus strand of NC_088788.1, from coordinate 33,321,165 downwards.
GCTATTTTTTGAGATTATTAAAAAAAATTGAAATATAAATAATGCACCTTTTTTGATAATTGGTTAAAGACAAAAATTTGTATGGTCTTTTTGCCATGAAAATGAAGCTGGTAATTTCAACATTCGCACTTCTATAAACTTTAATTTTTTTAAACGAATATATCAAAGACTCTCTACTTATATTAAGACTTTGAAAAGTCTACTCGCAAATATATAATTAGAGCATACGCAACGAACGGATAGACATTCTGCACCAAGACTTTTCGCTAGCAGTCTGTTCCGCGAGCAGCATGAGCTACAGTGGCTATCCCTCGTCCTCCCAAACGAAAGTTAGTATATATTTTCACCATACAAATTAATTTAAACCAATAGTTGTACACCCTGTTTGATCAATTCTTTTTGGCCTTAAACATGCAAGGCATTTGAAAGTGAAAAGTGAATATTCACATTTCTTTTAACCTTGTTTATACCGGTTTCCTCAATATATTTTATTTCTTTGATTTCTCATTTATTAGTATTTGGCTCAAATAAGACTCTGAAGTGTGCATGAAAACATGAAAGCTACTCAAACGCTGAGCAAAAATTACAAAAATAAGGAAATAATGAAACCATTTTTACCGTTTGAGAAAACATCTGGAAACTTCCACAAAGGATCCTATATGTAGAGACAATCTAAATTATTGAAATTGTTTCAAAAATACTTCTTCATTTCATCAGTAAATGAAGTTACTTGTTTCAGAAGGGAACGTCAGCGCCTCCAAAAAATTTGGAGCTACAGTGGCTTAAGAGAGAGTAAGACTTTTTTGATAGTGCTGAATTTTATCCATTTATGATTTGCGATATGATTGATTTGTTTATTAACTGAAATGTTTTATCTCACAGATTTGTACCCATATGACGCGAGCATTCAACATAAATTGGAGGCAGCATACAAATCCAAGCAAAAAAAGATGTCATTTGACGTAAAAAAATTAAAAATACATGATCGATTTTGAGCGCATGCTGCAAATAAATCAAAGGGACACTTCAAAAGTTAGAAGAGTGACTCGCGAAAAGGTTAAGAATAGAAAGACAACACCTTAGCAGCTGACAAATAAAGCAAGTTGCTCTTCAAAAATCTAATTCAACTAGATTGCCTGTACCACCGACCCAGAAAGTAGAAGCAAAGCCAGCGAACAAATCACCGTCACCTTCAACGACGACGTCAATGACAAGCGCACCGATAATTCCAGTTTCACCGGCCAAAAAAAACGCCGCAGCAAAAGTGGCAATGTTTAAATAATAAAGGAAGTAGGCATTTAATAGAGAAGAACCTTTTTGCATTATGATGCGTTGGTTTGTAAAAAAAATAATTCAACTGATTTATTAACAGCCAATTAATATAAAAGAACATAAATATCAAAGAAAGGTTTAAACGGATTACTAATATACTTTAAAAAGCAATTTCTGGCCGCACTAAACTAAGAAACAAAAAGAAATAGCTGTGTTGTTTGCTAAATAAATTAGTTTAACGTTCGTGTTATTTCTAGTAATTTTGGTTGGTTAATTTTTGCGTCCTAGATTGGCAGAAATTCGAGGATAACCTGCAAGAGCTACTTGAAAGCAGATTTCAATACAGTATTGAAAGATGCACATTCTCTCGAGATGGGATATTGTACGACATAAACTTCAGGTATCATACCTAAATCTTGGTTTGCCATGTCCGGAAACAAGAAACCATATAGGCAGTTTGATCCTAAAAAAGACACCTTGTATTCTAGCCCTGCCGCCCTTTCTGACTTTGCTAAAAGCAAGATCAAGAGTTTGATCGCCTCCGTTAGTTCTCAATCAATTAAAGAAGCTGAGCTCGCCACGACACCTGGAAACACGCTTGATTTGCCGAATGATGTGCCGCATGTCTGGTATTTTATTGATGATGACGGAGGTAAATTCCTTTCCATTTGATTTGGTCAATACATAACTAAATAATAATTTTTCGCACCGAAAATAAAGTATACAGAGGAGAACCAAGAGAAGCTGGAATCTTGTAGATCATCTGGATATTTATTTGCTGCCATTTTCATCGGTTCTGATTGTTTATCAGTCGATATGAAAGAAATGAAGCAAACGAAGTATGGTGACCAAACATATTCTCCAAAATTAGTTATTCGAGAGCCAAAAAAGTTGACTGATAGAAATCTACATTCAACGAAAACTCTAGTTGGCGAGACGCCCCAACCCTCGTAAGTTTGGTATTATGAGGACGCTTACGGAGGTAAGGAAATTTTAACATTTTATTTTGCATTGAATTGATTCCTAGTTAATAAATTTAGCTAAAACATAATCAAATGCAACTGGAACGCTGTTACATCGAAGGAAAAGAGGAAACTGTAATCCAAATGGACTTAGATTGCTACACAGTCAATTTTAAAGAAATGAGGGAAACTTTAATATGGGAAAAACGGAGGCAAAAAATTTTCGAGAACCTGCTGCTGCTTTACTCCAATTTCAATTTCATAAGTCCTTCTCCCCGTGATCTTAATTCGTTAAATCAAAACTAGTGGAAGTTCAAGCGAGACTTTGTGAAGACTTCTTCCACAAATGGTCCTAACAAAGAGAGTGCAGAACTTTTATTCGTTTTCTCAAACCATGATGGGTTAATTAATATTACGCACCATGGATCCTTGATAAACTCACCCGATTGAGGGTGTGGACTATGAGGCGGATATCAATTAGTGTACATGATAACTGCTTTTTAAAAAAATAAATGTTCAGTTCTGTACTTTAAAATATGCACGTTTGTATATGCAATGGTTTCCTAACATATTTTTGCTGCCTAGAATTTAGAAATTTTCTATTTAAAAAAAAACTATTAATTCTAAATTTGTTTAGGCTGCTTTTTGTTTTGGTGTGAATACGGCATTACAGATGAAAAATACAAATGCCGACTTTGATATTAAAATTTACTGCTTAAATGCACCACTTACAAATGACTGTTATGAATTATAAATTATCTGTATGTCAAATAAAGAAAAATAATACCTTATTTATAAGCATTATGAAATTTATTACGCCCTGAACGTTTTCATAGGATAAAATTTAATTTCATTCATATTGATTCTCATATTTATTTATCCCATAAAATCATTTACAAACGGACGACATTTACAGTAGGACTTGAATATCTAGCCGAGAATGGTGGCAGCAGGCGCGTATAGCTGTGGACCAGAGGAAGTCGAGACAGACCGGCGTAGGGGTAGGCAAGGTTAGCGTAAGGGTAGGTGTTGTAGGGGTAGGCGCTGTAGGGGTGGAGGGCTGCTCCGTACGGGTAGGCCAGGGGAGCGGCGACGGCGGCGCCGGGGTAAGCGAGACTGACGAGGGCGCGCTTGTCTTTGGTTGTCTCCTCGGCGGGGGAGCAGACGGCGACGGCCACCACGGCCAGGAAGACGACGATCTGGATTTTGAAAGGGTGAATTTGATGGAAGGAAGTGATGCGCTGTAAAACTGTACCTTGGCGTTCATTGTTGCGGACTCTTCGGCTGGAGGAGCTAAACTGATGCCCTCCGCTTTTTGGTGCTGGCTTTTTATAGTGCAAAGAGTGCAATTAAACAGTCTAGCTCTATTTTGAAAGCTCCTATTCCAGTAAGTCGTAAATAGAGTGGCATTGCTCAGAGTGATTTATTGATTATTAAAGTGATACATATTTGGTGTGAGAAAACTTTCTTTTGTGGTTTGGGCCCTTTAATTATATGTTGAACAATTAAAAAATAAATTCAATTTATGATTTGCGTCAAATACAATGCACTCTGGCATGAATTTAAATTTTATAAAAACTGGTTATCCCGCATGATTTTTGAATGGGTTTTCAGCTATTTTTAATCTTAAAAAATATTGTTATATACATTCAAGTAATTCTAATTTTACACCCGCAAAAGAATTTATTGAATAAAGACTAGACCGGTAGAATAGCTTGTACGATTTTAATTAGGATATTTTCAACACAAATATTTTTTTATAATTTTTTCACTCTTCTATTGTAAATTTTTGAATGATATTTCATTATGGGCTACACCTTGGAAAAAATTTCTCCAATAAGTGATTTTATTTACCAATCAATTATTTTTTTAAAATATACAAATGCATTAATATTTCCCGACGTGACGTGATTCTTTTCGCTGTCTGTCTCATTTATTAGCAGTAGTTGTGCAATCTTTGAAAGTAAGACTTTAAGAAAATTTAGACTTAAACATTAATGTATAGCAATCCAATTCACGCATGCGGCGTGAAAGAAAAGCATTCCTCTCTTTATTAGTTATCAGCGCTGGCTGATATGTGGTTTTCAGTAATCATGTGACGCAAGTGAGATCAACACCAATGTTTTTTGCTTTAAGAAGAATTTAAAACACAATTTAGTTCGCAGTTCGGTTAGAAAACATAATGGCCTCGTCATCACCAAAATGGTTTTATGCAGGAAATAAAGATAGTAAGCATTTTAAACTGCTCAACTGTTAGACTTTCGTTAACATTTTTTTAATTTTCAGCTTGGTACCCGTTTGAGCCTCGGACGCAAGCCTTTTTGGAAAGCAAAAAGCAGGCAAATGCACAAAAATGCAAACTCACAATAAACAACGAACTTTACGACATCGACCTTGAAAAAATGAAACAAACGAAAAGGTCGGACCCGACGAGGGTGAGGAAAATCAAGCGGGAGATCAGCCCTTCTCAACCGATTTTGACGACAGTGACTTCGAATCCCATGCTTTCGCCTTTCGCTACTACGGCTGCACCTAGTGTGATTGCACAGATACAAACTCCTCCAGTAACAGTGCACGTTGCACCACAGGTGGTAGCAGTGGCCGCGGCCACCCCAATTGTAGTTATTCCAACCAAATCTCAAAACAACGTTGTCGCACCCGCTACAGCCACAGTAGCAGACCCAAATACTAATAATATTAATACACCTGACAGTTCTTACGTGTGGTATTTCGAGGATGAAAACGGAGGTTATTCAAACATAAATACATTAAAATCAACTTTTGATACTTTATCCTATTTGCAGTGAGGACAAAGTACAACGAAATGCTCCAAAAGGAGCTGGAAAAATGCTTTATCGAGGGGAAAGAGGAACCTGTCAAGACTAATATCGATTTTGATCATTGCATAATCAATCTAAAAGATATGAAGCAGACTAGACTGAAGGTCATGAATGTTATTCGAGAACCTATTAGCCCTCCACCCCACGATTTTCCAACTTCTCATCAACCTGTGCCATTGAGTGCGAGCACAGGTGTAGCTGCTCTGCCATTATTGCAGGACTGCTCTTCCTCGGAGAAATGGTATTACAAGGAAAAAGGAGGTAAATCAAAAGCGAAAGTTGAAGCGAAAAAAACTTTAATTTAATTAATTTTACAGTTTGGATAGAGCATGAGCCGCTGATCCAATCACAGCTGACTAAAGACTTTGAAAATAAAACTGGTAGAAGTTACTTTATATTCAACGGCGAACCATTTGTTGTTGACTTTGCACGCAAGCGCCAAGTCAATACTAAGACTTTGCAAACAAAAGTGATAAAATTAGAATAATTGGACATACGATGCCACCACAAATTGAATGGATAAAGAAAGCCATACGAGATATTTAGTTGTTTCGTCATAACATTTTCGCAAAAATTGTAAAGTGGCTCGCACGTAAATGTAAAATGTATGCGTCTAAAAAAACAAACCTCTTTTTGTAATAAATCAATATATAATATGCATATTAATTTAATTATTTGACGAGTCAAGCCAACCTTGAGTTGAAAAATAGTCAGATAAAAAATAGATAGTTGATTTGATGAGTCTATATTTATTTTCCTAATTATTTACAAACAGCAGGGATCTAGCCGAGAATGGTGGCAGCAGGCGCGTAGCTGTTGATCAGAGGAAGTCGAGGCAGACCGGCGTAAGGGTAGGCCAGGCTAGCGTAAGGATAGGTGTTGTAGGGGTAGGCGCTGTAGGGGTGGAGGGCTGCTCCGTACGGGTAGGCCAGGGGAGCGGCGACGGCGGCGCCGGGGTAAGCAAGACCGACTAGGGCGCGCTTGTCTTTGGTTGTCTCCTCGGCGGGGGAGCAGACGGCGACGGCCACCACGGCCAGGAAGACGACGATCTGGATTTTGAAAGGGTGAATTTGATGGTAGCAAGTGGTGCGCTGTAAAACTGTACCTTGGCGTTCATTGTTGCGGACTGTTCGGCTGGAGGAGCTAAACTGATGCCCTCCGCTTTTTGGTGCTGGCTTTTTATAGTGCAAAGAGTGCAATTAAACGCCTAGATTTTGAAAGCTTTAATTGCAGTTCAGTCATAAATAAAGTGGTTGCGCTAGGTGTGATTTATAGACACACTGGGGAAAATTTCATTTTCGCTTCTATAGAAGAGCGCGCATAATCATTATTTCAAAAGTTATTGAATCATTTTATCGCTGATTGTTAAACGCTGCTCAAACAGATATTTAAAATATCATATGTGAAAGAGTGGCAGCTTCAATTTATTTCATTTAAAAATAGTGGGTTTAATGGCTTAATTTATTTTGCAACCTGGTAATAATTTTATGGCCATCAAATGAAGTGCTAAAACAATCGCGAAAGCTCTTTGAAAACATCTAAATAGGATAGCATTTTTGGGAACAATAAGCGAGGGTAATCCTAGTGTGTCACATGGTATATTTAATTGGTGGTTAATCCAAGATAATTTTTACACTTAAATTTTCAACCTCAATTTGAAAAACATTCAATCTTATTTAAAAACAAAAAACTAAATCAAGAACTTCAACGCTTATATTTTCAGCAAGCAAAGATTGTTTTATATTTGTTAATAATCGTGACTAATTTAAAATTTAAGGCATATTTTGTCTCGTACGCGTATCTCTTTTTGCAATGGTTGACGTAAAAAGACTATCGCACACATTACAGAGCGATGCGCGGCTTCAGCTCTATAAAGGAAGACTTTTTTACAATCAAGACTTTAGCTCTTCTTAATAAGAGTATATGAAGCCGGCCGAAACCACGAAGCTCACGGATCACATTGAAAGAACACTGTCTCCCAACTAGCTGCGCTGATTTGGGTTTTCCCCAGTTTTATAGCGGGCGAGTGCAGGCTTAAAGAATTTCAATTTTGCCTTCATTCTAGACTTGACACATAACGGCAATATAATGGCTTCAAAGCCTAAGTGGCTGTATGAAGGAAAGAAAGGAGGTAAGCATATTTTGGCAAATTTTCCTTAATGCTAAAAATCATTATCATTATATTTTCTAACAATTCCTTTCATTTCCTATTTATTCAATTTCATTGAGAGCTTGCTTTAAATCGAGCTCAACAGTAGCAAGCGTGTACTCTATTTTTGACACTTAATTGTCAGTTTTAATTTTTTACGCTCTGGTCTCCGACAGTGAGCTCCTGATTTTTAAAGATGACATCTGATCATTATTATCAATTCCGTCCTCATCTGTATTGAATCGCCATATTTGTATTGTAATCAATTATGCCTCAACTTTCTTTCGATTATTTTACAGTTTATTATCCGTTCGAGCCACAGACGCAAACCTATTTGGAAGATCAAAAGCAGGCAAAGGCTCAAAAATGCAAACTGACAATAAACAACGAGCTGTACGACATTGACCTGGAAAAAATGAAGCAAACGAAAAGGTCGGACCAGACGAAAGTGCGGAAAATCAAGCGGGAGCTCATCCCAGTCCCAGTCATCCCTTCTCAACCGATTTTGTCGGCTATGAATCTGAACCCCATGATGTCAGCCTTTGCTTCAGCTGCCCAGCAGCAAACACCTCAATATCCACCTCCTCAGCCCATGATGCAAGTCGCACCTCAAGCTCTAGCACCAGTAGCCGCTGCTCCGACAGCCCGCGCAAACCAAAATATTAACCGTGGAAACGTCAATGGTGGAGGCCAACTCTACTTGTCTGATTTTATGAATTGGAATGTGACCACCTCTGTGAGAAATTTGATCATCACTCTTATGACTATGATTTTGGCATGTGTTATCAGCTCAAAGTATTAAAAAAATATGGTCCATCAGTGTTATTTGCTTTGAATTTGAATCCTGGATGAAATAAAATGTTTATCTTTATAAAATGAAGTAATAAAAATATTTATAATTAAAATTCCTCACAAATTGAGACATTTTTGTTCTTCTTCCCTGCTTTAAAATTTTAAAGGACAGCAGCAGCGCTAAAAATATCGCATTGATAAAGATAAATTTCCATGATTTCACAAATAAAAATTATTCTGCTGCAACAGTCAGAATGAATTATTTACTTGACACGCTATAAATGGATTTAAAATAAGTTCAGGATGAAATGATCAATTTTTCGTCTAGAATAAACAGGAAAAATTAAAAGAATTCATGTCCGTTTAAAATTTTGCCAGATATTTAGTTATCCTCCCGGCATTTTAGGTGTTTCACCATGTGTTTCAACTAACAAAAAAGTCTTTGACTAACGCTACTAACGAAGCTGTACTGAAGCGCCACTGCTGATATAATAAGACTTTCGCTCATACAGAACCTTTAAAAGCAGCTAACTGGTTTCCTTGTGTTTCATTACAGACTCAACTCCCAACATCGTAGAGATCATCGTCGCCTAAATTTGCTGCAATGACAGACGGCGTTAGAAGTAGGGTAATTTAGTGCATGGAATAAGTAACTGAACTAATTTTGTTTAGAATTTGTCTACCAATTTTCAGTTTCCGACAAGCCCCACCGGGAACGGCCAGCCCTCGCCTTTTAATTTACAGCCTGTTGCTCCAATCATGAATGCGACTCCCCAGCACAACCCTGCACTCACAGGCCCGAGATGGCAGTTCGAAAGGAGAAACAAAAGTGAGTAAAATTATTCTTTCGTTTACGAAGGCTAAAAAAAATCATTTAAAAAATATTTAAAGCTTGGCAAGACTTTGATCCCAATCACCAAGTCGCAATGGACACCGCCTACAGCAGCGGCTCGCAAAACTACACATTTTCGTTCAACGGCAATCATTACGACGTAGACTTTGTCGCGGGCACTCAGACCAGGCAAAACGAGCCGGGTAACGTGAGGAAGATCCGAAAATTTGATCCGACGCCGCCACCTCCAGTGCAGACAAATCCTGGCACCCCGACCTCGCAGGCAAACTCGAGCACCCCGACGCCGACGTCTGCAGCAAACGGAGCCGCCACTTTTAAACCACGCACCGTCGCTGTCGGTCAGCCAGTAAGCATTGAGGACTTTTTGAATATGGAAGTTACCATACCGGTCCATTATCTGCTGAAGTTTTTGGCATTTTTCCTCCTGATTCTCGCAATTCTGTGTTATTTCTAATGCATTTTAATGACATAATATTAATTGATTAATCTTATAGACAACTAATAAAATAATTAATTAAGCCCTTTTACTCTCTGACTGTCTATTTTCTTTATCAGTTTCTGTGTAGTCTCCATTATTTCACACTGAAAATTTTCACAGAAACGTGTATGACATTTAATGTGTCTTAGGATTAGTGAAATCAAGTTTTTTATAATGTTTTAAAATAAATAAAGTTTGCAGCTCGTGAAAAAACGAAAAAACCCAATTAGTTTTATTTGTTCTTTTCCTTAAATATGTCCGATATTTATTTAAGAATAAGTACAAAATTATTTCATCAAATAGCGCAACATAAATGTCTTAGACTTAAAACGGTGGAGCATTGTTCACAGGCAATCGGCTACGTTGTGAGCTCCAGGTTAATAATCCTTCTCTGTCTTGTCATTCTCTTCACGTATACGTACGTAGTCTTAAGCAGGCGCTTCATTCGGCACAGGCATAAATTAAATTTTGTTGAAAACATTTTGCCTTAGAGTGTTGTAAATAATTTGGTTTTATAACATTGTTGACAGTTGCTCATCATACAGCATTCATTTTGGCAATCGTTATTGTGATAATTTTTGTTATCTTAATTGCCATTTATAATATTAAATGATAACGCATCGTATAACATGTGTGCGGCAGGCTAAAAAATCCAATGTTGGAGATATATGATAAGAAAATAAACAAGGAAGATAAGCATTCAATTTTCACAAGTTATGTATCAAAAAATTTATTCTACCTTTTGGGTTTCACGTTATAAATGCAAAAAGTGATGACCATATTTTATAACTGATTTAAAAGGTCAATGTAATAAAAATTATTTTCAAGCTTTGTGTGTGTGTGTGATTTATTTCAGCAACTTTCAATGCAGAAAAAAACTCCAAAATAGTGGATGATTTTATGGGGACCGCCGTACAGAGTATGCAACCTGCACGGCGGGTTCCCTTCACTCGCGGCTGCAGCGACGAGGGCGGAGCAAAGGTAACTCGCCGTGCGGGTTGCATACTCTGCACGGCGGTCCCCATAATTTTTTTCAACAACAAAACTTTGTGAGAGCAATTTTTATTATATGAGTGAGAAAAGCATTAAATCTGCTCGCTATTAGAAGAGCCGAAGAGATGACTTGGACGACGGGCCGGTGCACCACAGGGTGCACAGGGTAAGTGTAGAGGGAGCGCTCCCTCCTGACCAGCTCCATCGGTGAGCACCAGGCCACGGCCACGAGAGCGAAGAGAATGAAGACCTATAGTGTTTCTTTAGTGAAACGACTGGTGTTTGAAATTTTTGTTTTAGAACGAACCTTGGCGTTCATGTTACTGCTCTAAATGGTTTAGTGCTCTTCTCGACGAAGACTGATGCTTTCCCTGAATTTCGTTTAGCTTTATACTCCCCAAATTTGTGCGGTTATTTGAGAAAGTTTTGACAGCAAAAGGCAGAGCTTTTTGCACAAGTGATACAATTGCTCAGGAAGGTCATTTGTAAAGAAACATGCCTGAGGATTTAATGCGGTTAGTAACTGTTTTTAGTAAATATAAATCACTCTATTTTTTGCCAATGTAATAATATATTCGTGAACTTGAACAAAGATTTAAAAATAAAAATAATTTTGGTTGTTCACATGAAAAAGATATCAAAACAATATTAAGTGCTTGTAAGGTATTGAGTAAAAATGCAGTCGGTGCAATTAACAAATAATTGAACCGTGAAGGTAAAGTGCCTGCATTTATTGCACCTTTATCAGCAGCAATTTATAGTAATTGCCAATTAACAGAAGTCTTCAAGGAAATTATGCAAATCATAATTCGTTGAATTAAGTAAATACTTGGACTGATAAAATCTTAAAAACGTGTGAGACGCATATAAAAGTAAAAGCCGCGTCAACAAAGAAGCAGTTTCAACGCTCCCGGCAAAGAGACAGCTGCCGACATGTGCAGAAAGGTATCGTAAAATTCATCAGAACACTTTTTTATTACTATTTTAATTTTTAATGGGATGAAAATGTGTGTAGTATAACGCGTATAACCTAAAGTTTTTCTGGCAGATAGACTCTTTAAAAAATTTCTCATTCTTATAATGTCCTTCATTTTAGCTCACGCAAGTGTTTGTCCTTGTGGCCATCGTTGGCATCGCTATGTCTGCTCCTACTGATGAGGAAGGAACGAAACAGAAGAGGAACCTCTTTGCTTTGGGCTACCCTGGAGCATATGGAATACCTGGCGTTCATTACGGAGTCGGATTCCACCCCCTTACTGGCCAGCCCATCGCTAAGTTCGCAGCACCGCTTACGCCACTTGCTCATCTCGGCGGAATCATCCCGCCAGGAGCAATTTTTTAACTACCCATATAATAACTTAATTATATACTTTATCAAAATAATCATCTTTTAGTTATAAATCATCCTGAATTATATAGTAGCACTCCAGTCTGTGGTAAAATTGGAAAATAAAACATACAATTATTCAAATTGTTTCCCTCTAATTGAATAGTCTAAGCAGTCCTCTTCTTTCATAACTTTCAACTAATCAATATTTAGCTTGCGAGTACAAATTTATTTGGCGCTCTACCAAATAATGTTTATCAACTGAGCTGATTAAAAACACTATTATTTGTTTGGACACATATCAAACAGTAAAATAATTTTTTGGGCCCGTTAAAAACGCAAAGTTTATTGCACACTTTTTATAATAGCTTTTGCACTGCATCGTAATTTACGTCAATCAAGTTTTTCAAAACTAATCAACACTTCAGGACAAGGAGAAGCCACATATCATGCTTGAGCTCTGTTTTCTAGCATTTAATTGTTGCCAATTAAACCCATTCAAGCGATGAAGCCAGCCGCAAATATCATAGAAATAAATGCTGCGGGTGCACTTTACGAAACTTCTCCCCCAAGGTAGGCGATATGGTATAAAAGTGCGAAGAAAACTAGGCGAAGGCATCAGTTCAGCAGAAACGCACTGACAAATCACAACTCTCAACATGAACGCAAAGGTTTGAGTTCAAACGTGAATTTCTTTCTGAACTAATAATTTTTAAATTACACTCCGCAGGTCATCATTTTCCTGGCCCTCGTCGCCGTGGCCCTGTGCAACCCCGTTGACGACCAGCTCGAGGGAGGCGAAAAGGACAAGCGTTCGCTGTTTGGTCTGGGCTTGGGACTGGGCATAGGAAACACCCTGGCCGCGCCCTACGCTTACAACCCCTACTACTACCCCTACGCCGGCCCCTTGCCCTACAGAGCGTACCCCTATGGCCCATATGGACCCTACACCCGCACTACCATCTACGGTTGAACTCGACTGACAGTGAGGAATCGCAGCACCACACCTTACCAACACGCGCCTCATCAATCATGCAAGACAAATGGATTCGCTTTTGTAAAAAATTACTTCTGCCATGACTTTGCACATTCTTCTCCTCGCCTGTGATTAATGCAAAGCATAGATTAAAATTAAAACTCGCATCGCCATTACATTCATTAATTTTATTTTTGCTTCCTCCGTGATAAATATCCAGCTCATGATTAGGACTGCAGTGCGAAAAATTAGTTTGCTTTCGCCAAGCCGTTGCGATGTGAGAATTTGGGAGTCGAGTGCAGGGGCAGGCTGATATGTGCCCACATTTGACTCTCCTGCATCCAGATTATGGAAGATTGCTTCCAGCAGTCCGACTTGCTTCTTGCTGATTTGCACCTTATCAGCATGCGTGAATTCAACGATGTCTTGCGTTTCAAACAAAGACCCGTTGTGAGGCAGAGACACAAGCTGGTCCGTTTTTGGATTGGGCTTCTTCCAATGATGTTTATGATGTTAGAGATGAACCGATCAAAATAAGTCAATAAAACATATTTCACATAAATATTTTTTTAAATCCGTATCTCAACGGATAAGTTTGGCTGTTTGTTTAGGCATCATTCTTTGAAGTCGTCGTTCTTAAAATCTGGCACGCTCTTCTTCGAGAATCCAGCAAGGTAATGAATTTTATATTGGGAAACATGCAAATGGAATCTCTTCAGGGGAAAATTTAATTATAAAGCAACTGTTTTAATTTATTGCGTTAATAAGAATTAATTTTGAGGAAAATATGCGTGAGCCTTGCGCCCACACCGCACTTTCGTTATTAAAATTATGCACGAGATTATCGTCAGATAAGCAGAGCAATTAACACACAATGGAAGTAGAAACTGCATCGAGAGTGCAGCGCAGTATTTCATTCAAGGCTCGTCCGCGGCGCCAATTAGGAAAGCACTGATAATCTGGCATTGTATGTCCCGGTGTCGATTGCTAGACGCGATGGGTGAAATTCGCACTTTGCGCGCAGCTCTTAATAGAGCCACACACGTGAAGAGTCTATTCTAGCCGCCGCAACGAGCACGCACACTATTAGCCGCACACTGCAAATTCGTCGCCTTGAATCAGTGCCAAAAGTCATTTGGCTATTCATGTCTCGTTCTTCCGAAAAGCGATAAAAATCTGAGCGTCTTTTTAAGATTCAACATGTGGTCAAATAGGTGTGCCGCGCGAGTGTGCATTCCAAATACAAATGACGTTATTTGCCAAACTGAGATGACGAGTGTATTATCTGCATCTTGTCAATTCACTTTTGAACAGGAAACGTGCCATGCCTTGCACGTCTCCTGATGGCGCTGAGAAAATATTAACCCAATGAAAAGCAAACATTTGAAAAGCGTTGCAGTGACTTTTCTTCCATTTGGAAATCGAAAGACAAATTCCGTTATGGCTTACATGGTCTAGACAGAAGAAATTTCATTGAGTCGTAACAATCGTGTATTTAATGTGATGATGACCCTCTGAAATGTCAAACCAAAAGACCCCGAAAAATTTTGACTCAGTGTAGTCCAATTTAGACAAACCATAATATTCAAATATTAAATTTCCAATATTTCAAACATGAAAAAAAACGAAACATACGCTCTCTGAGGATGATCAAGCTGCACAAAAATTCCAAAAATTTTAACCATGTAACGATGGGAGGAAAACTATATAATAATGATGATTCCGATAATCCTGTCTCTATATTTTTTTTATAAATCGCGCCGCGCGTGCAACGTGTGTGAAATAGTGCGTGCAGAATGCAGCGAGTTCAACACAAAAGGAGACGAGTGCGAATTAGACTCCCACGGCCTTATCGTTAGCTGCGAGCGAAATAGGACTACCGTGATTCTTCTCCTTTGTGCTGCACTCGCTGCACTCGATCTGCATGCACTATTTCACACTCGTTGCACGCGCGGCGCGATTTATATTAAAAAAATACCTCATATGATTTTATGTAAGATCATTCAAATCCATCTAAACTGGAAAAATAATTTTAAAGCTGTTTTCAAGCAAGGAGAAAACAATATATGGAAGAGATTAAAATTATTTCTCCATCATATTGTTTTATGGAGTTGTACCTCGTCTGAATTTTTTAATCTTTTAAATTGCGTTTCACCTAATCGAAATTAAACGGCAGCTTTAACTGAGATTAAAATTAAAATCAGTGCACTGAGATAATTTTGAAATGTATACAATTTCCATTTAATTTGCATCGCAAACGCATAGAGTTTGAAAAATTGATTAAACCGTCTATATAGTATTTAAAAAACAATCTCTAAATTGTTATTCAGCTAAAAATCGTTGAAAAATTGCTAGCATTTAATTTATTATTATTCATTTATTGGACACCATCTAGCATTATTTAAAAGCCCTGTTAACTAACGAGCTAAATTGACACATTTAATTTTGGGCGGGTACCTTTACACTTTACAAGACTAATACTCGGATTGACTATATGTCGCATGTTCCGATTGCAGTTGACAGCTTTTAAGTCTCCTCATAAAATATCAAATGCAGATGTATTCATATCACTCTGGCGGTCCAGGCCGTCGTGTCTCACCTGTGGACTATAAATCATTTGACTGCTCAAGGTTTTTTATGCACGAGTTTCGTTAATGCAAACAGGTTAGGCGAGCAGGTTCAAAGGTGCCCTTGAATCAAATCGCAGGACCGACAGAGAAAAATGGCGAAATGTGAGACTGGACTCCGGTTAAAATTGATCGAGAGCGTGACGACACCACGGCGCTTGTTGACGCGAGGAAAAAGCACAAACTTTCCTCCAGTTCACTTGAGTGCTAATTAGTGCGACGTTTCGCTTCGAGGCGGATGGTCTGCACTGTTGAATGCAATTCCTTTTCGCCAAGAGAAAGAATGAGCAGGCAGCCAGGTGTGATGAGGTGTGATGAAAAAAACACACACTGAGACGAATTGAAGCCGCGGCAAAAAATTTACGAGAGAGTTTACGCTTATCGGTGCAAGACTAAGTACGGTACTTCGGGTCTTGCTAAGTGTGCTGTGGAATTCGGTTTTAAATCGGGGATGATCATTTAGGATGAACAAATTTAAAGTTGTTTAGGATAGTTGCAATATTTGTTGATGGCTTTAATTTAATCAATAAAACATTTCTTATTTATTTGATCTCAATAAATTTTTATGACTTGTTGATTTGAAGTGAGGTGGACCTTAATATTTTAACTGTAGATTAAACATATTATTTTGTATTATTTAGAAATGTAATATCCCTTATTTGTGTTTTAGTTTATTTATTTTATTTGTTCGCGACTAGTACAAATTTGAAGTTTCATCTCAAGTTTGATAAGATTTCAAGGATCACTTAAGTCTTGACCAGACGAATTCAAGCCTTTTTACAACAAAGGTTTGAGATTTTGAGTTATTTAATCTAGTATCGTCCGTTCAGTAAAATTATCCTTTTCAAGGAAATACACTACACAAATTTTCACCATTTCAACGCACGGTGTGCTTTTATACGTCTTGTTCATCGTTGACCTCAAGGATGTTAGATCTCAGGGCTTTACCTGATGCTTCATTTAATTATTTATGGGAGAATTTAAGTGTGGGGAAACCCACACGGCTAGTGGAGCGGCCGAAATATCTGGTTTCAGCCAAAGATATCCGCAACTTATAAATAAATATGTATAAAACTGCGCGTGTTTCTCTGCGATCGCCATGTTCTTTCTAGGAGACGCTTTTGTATCAAACACGCAGCGGGATACTAAATCGTTATAGATGTAATTACTCTGCCTTTGTTATTGAGTGAGTTGCGAAACATTAAATGAAAGTATGTAGGAGGCGGCGCGTCATCTGGCGAAGAATGTGTTTTTCAAAGCTGCAGTAATTAGCAGTTTTAGAGAAAATCACTTGATAGAGAAGAAGAGAAATCGCGATTCTAAAGTAATTCCTGCACAGTATTAAAGTTAGTTGATTCCGAAGCATACATTCCTATATATCCTTGGATACCTATTCATGACAATACCGCAGCAGGAGATTTCACGGCCAGCATTAGCAGCAATGAATTTTTCACAATCGCAAATAGTAAAATTTGCACACAATACGTTCATGGGTTCGGGCGTAAAGAAATTTACAATAATTTCCAAATAATGTTTCTTGATATAATGACAAAAAATATCCTTTCTTAAAAATTTCCTGTTTAATTGTTTTTCGTATTGTGCCTATTTTCTGAGTAAATGTTTGGCCTGTTTGCACAATAAAAATTTTTGTTTCACCAAATTAATTTCTAAGTAACTCTGAAAAATTTATTTCAATCAAATTACTGGATAAAAACACCAGTTTTCAGTGCACACATGCAATTTAATAATTTGCATAAATACACACTTCATCATTCGGTTATGAATTTTATTTAATAATGAAATATAATCACTATTAACCCCAAACTAACTGTCAAATTCTTTTCTCCCCGCCTTTCGATTGATATATTTAAAAAGTCAAAATTTGCCATAGAGGAAAATAAAAGTAAAACTCACTGTCATTTTTGTCAACGGCGGCCAACTGCATCCTAGACATGGTTGCGGCACTTGTTGTTGTTTTAGCGAAGTATCCTTAAATTTGCGCGAAATCGAGAGCACACCAATATACGAGAGTCCACGCGAGACACTGGGCAGCCTACTTCACATGCTGCTCCGCAGCTACAGAGACTAATGGGCTGCAGTCTCTTTGCACGTTCGCGTTGGCCCCGCGAGTTAGGTTCGCAACGCTTTCTATCGCCTCTCCGCGGCTCCGCTTCCTTCAAAGCCGGCGAATGCGAGAACGGGTGCATCTCTCTCTTGTTTTCGCTGCCGCCGCTGCAAGATATATACCAGAGGTGAATAACTCTTTCTCTCGAATACGCGCGCTTCAAAAATGCGTCAGTGTACTAAATTGGGACCGTCGACTGGCTCATTGGAAAAGAGTTTTGTGAAACAAGGAAATTCATATTAAATTAAACAAAAATACCAGCTTGGCTTCAAACTTTGTTTATATTTATTTGTTCCATAATAACAAATCTTTTACCAAAACGAAGTCCATTTTATTTTCTAAATAAATTTTCAAATCCACTGATTGTGAGTTATTAGCTGTGTTGTCATAATAATTTTTAAATTTGAAATAAAATAAAGTAGAAAATACTCACATTCAAATACAAATTACTCGCAAGATATTTATAATGAATTGAAGGTGTTCATGCTCGAGAAAGGAGTTTTCTGCTGATACTCAGACTTTGTCCTCGATCGTTGAACAAAATAGTCGTAAAAAACTTTATGAGCTAATAGTATATCGACATGATTTGGCTCCAACTGGCGCGCCCTACAGGCTTTCCGGCTTCCCAGCACAAAAAAATAACGTCCGAATATCAATTGCGCAGTGGATTTTTTAATTTAAATAGGAATAAAAGAAATTAGTGTAGCTGCATAGTTGCTGAATAGGCCTAATCCTGTTTTTTCTTTATTTGTACTGCAAACGCGCGGAAAACTTAATCATATTGTGATTTGGAGCAGAGTAAAAAGGAAAAAATAAAATTATTTTATCATTTCACACATTTACGAGTGTTGCCATTAATTCGATTTAAAATTCACTGCTATAAGATGAGAATTCACCATCATGATACGGAAATTTCATAAACCAAAATTATTTATAAATAGGTAATACTCCTAATTTAGGCCTAGCAGTTAAAAAAAAATCACAAAACAACTATATTATAGCAGGACAAGTTTTTCTTTGAGACAATTTTAGGGTTACTAAAAAGTAAAAGAAAGATTCCCATTTGATGTCGAAAGAAACCATAATAGCTCTCTTGGGAACACTATACTGACATTCAAAGCTGTATATTTTATTGCCAAGAAAGTGAAAAGAGATTCTGGCAGAATCTGATATAAAACCCATCCTTGAACTCTCCCTCTTCCATCTGAAGAGGACCTGTGAGGCCGGTGGCGACGGCGTAATCACGAACACACCGGAATACTGCTCCCTCTCCTGCAGAGGCAAATAGAGAGAAAGCATCTGCATGGTCCCTCTCCTAGAGAGAAAGCGCTCACCTTCCTTCCTCTCCATCACAAGCAAACACATTCACACGATCATGAATTGAAATCGCTTAACCTTATCTTTCCCAGGTGCTTTGCGAAATTAATTGGCGACAAAAATTGTCGGCGGAGGAACAAAGGACAAAAGTATCTTTATTATAAATCCCTGACAATTAGAGCATGGGAAGAAGATTTTTTCATCTTTTAAGGGAAGCCACTTCTACTGTTAAGGCTTTTTAATTATTCAGTAGGTCTACTTTTATTTATTTATTATAAAATATGAAAATCCTCTTTGTTTTATAAATGTGATATAGTTTTTTGAACTCAGTTATTATTTGTGTCATCTCGATTATAATGTCAGTTAACAACTTCCTGTGACCCTGAAACACTCGAGTGACCACAAAAACCATTTTTTGAACTCTTCTTTTTCTCCATATTTCCTCTTTTATTGCCAATTTTCGTTTTATTGGCCGCAAAAATCATGACAGCGTGTGCAATATTTCGGAGAAGTGAGATTGACTCTCGTGTTTTGACGCGCCCAGCAGAATTCCTCCGTCTCCGCTAACCTGCTGCGGGCCTAATATAACACATTGCATTGTGGATATTTTACGAGCCATTCTGCGGCGGACATGAGCTAGGCACGTACGCTCAATTATACAAATCCAATATGCACAATGCCACTTTCTAATTTATAAGATGATGTTACATTCGCATTACTGCAGTGCATTTTAATTATCGCATTATTACACACCACGTGACGACTTCTAAATTATATTATGTCACCTCTGTTGCTCAGAAAAATATACATTTTTTTATTAAGTTTAGCGCTTTTTACTTTGTGTAGTATTGATACATGGGTAAAAAGTACTTACCAAAAATTTTAAAACTGCAAAACATCAATAAATGTCACTCATATGCCATTAATTCTTTTGGCAAAAATTGATGCTTATTCTGAATATAGTTAGTTGTGCTGTGCACTCAAATTTTGTATAATTTAACTAAAATATTAAAATATATTTCACACAAAATCGTTAATGGCATTATAGCAAAAACCTAGTAATTGTTATAATAAAAAGCTATGAATTTTTTTCTAAAGTATTCCAAATTTGGCCAAGCTTGCAGGAAGCGTTAACCATGCAGTCATAACAAAATTACAGGTTTTGAGATTTTTTTAAGTAATAAAGGAATTATTTCTATTCACTATTGGTCGGAAAACTTAATGTAAAAATGTTCCTTTTACAAAGCAAGAACTTTGTTCCAATCACATAGAATAATTTAAAATAGACTCTAAATTTAAACTATGCGCTGTCCGATGTAATTGATGACACCATTTATACGCCAGTTGATATAGCTTTAGGTAATTTTTTGTTTCATAGCAAAATATTTAAAAATATTTATAGATATAGATAGGTTCAAATAAATTTTTTTTTAAAAATTTCAAATAATATTTTATTTTATATTTTCAATAATTTCGCTAAAAACTAAAATATGTCGATTCATTAGTTTCCTTGTAAAACATAAAATGCAGGCAAGTGATAGTGAAATGGGAAAAAAACAGGGAGCTGATCAGATTCTAATGGCAAATTGCAAGACTCCATCACTGTAAATTGATAACAGTATTTTAAACTGTTGATAGTAACAAAATTAAAGAGCGGCGCACAAATACGTCGAAAAGAACCAAGAACATTGAAGACAATTTAATTTTTTTAAGAAATTTAACTTTCCTTTCATATAAAATTTTGGGTATCTAACTCCAAAGGTTTCATACTCAGATATAATTTTAACACTCACTGCAAAGGTTTGCCCTGCCATAGTTGTCGATTGTTTCATTTAAACAAATTTAATATGAGCCGTAATTATAAGGAAAATATAATTTAGAGAAAAATCTATATAAATTTAAAGCTAAGCGTTTATTTTACATTGCATTAATAGTTGTGATTAACACAGTCACTCAAATCTTTGGCCTCTTAGGCAGCGAGCCAAACGCAGAGATAACAGTTCCCTTCGTTCCAGTCACATTAGCAGTCAATACAGAATTTCCAACTTGGTCCCACTTAGACTTCCTCTTCTCTTCGATGGACGCTGCCGTGGCCGCAGCAGTCGCCAAAGCGGCGGAAGGTTTAAGCGTAGCTCCGCCTGTCGGGAGCAGCAGTGTGGGCGGCTTTCTCGCCGTGCCAGTGACGATCTCGACCTTTGCTTTCTCCTTCTTCTCCTTTTCCTTCTTGTCCATCTCGATTTTCTGCACTTTAGACAGCTCCTCATAGTAAGAGTCTTTGCCCCAGCGGGTCGGATCGTACATGTGTGGAGGGTAGTTGGTGCCGAGCTCGTTTATGTTGCAGTAAAGAAGCAATTTTTCGTAAATACTAGGATTTCTGAAGTCTTTCCGCCTCTGGAATATTGCGTTCACGTCTAGTCCGTTTTGTACCTGAAACACAAGTAAAATAGATCAACAGGTTAATAAAGAGCCAAAATTTGGTAAAATTTACGAATTAAATAGCAAGCATAAATTGATTTAGCTTCCTAAATAATATTATTTTGTAGTACCTTTTCAAATTGCTTCAGAACTCGTTTAACGTGCTCCTCTGAACATTTTCCTTTTGGTTCTTCAGGCATTTGGACGTCAGTGGGGACTGGTCGTCTGACTTCCTTCTTAACGGCATTCAGGGCAGCTTCAGCCTCAGCGTCCTGGTCCTTGCCGTCTTCCAACATTTCCTCGTCTGTGTATTCATTGTCTGTGTCTTCGCCCTCTGAAGACACATTATCTGCGTCTTGGTAGGACACAAGCCGATTGAGGTGGGCCCGTTTTCTTCTCACTCGGCCCAATGCTTGCGCAGGTGATGGCGGTTTTGAAAGGCTGCTTTCCTCAGTGAGGGTCACAATTCCAGCCTCGTGACCTGGCTCCTCCTCGTCCTCATTCTCGGAGTCTGTGTAAGTTGCTGTCAAAGATGCCAACGAATGCGACATCTGGAAGATATAAGACAATTAATTACATATTAATCTGAAAGCCATGTGCTCCCAAAAAATATATATGAACAAATTAAGGAAATTAAGTGCTAAGGGTGACTGCAATATTGTTGAGCATTAATATAATATTTCAACTTCAATCCGATCTCACCGTACCTTAAATTATTTGAGAAAGTAATCAAGATCCGATCCAAAGTCCAAAATTTAATCCAATTTCGAGGGATATTGTCGAGACAAGCTCAAAACACCCGAAGATTGCTGAATTTACACCGAATACAATCGATGAAACTGTGGAATGCTTTTGTTTTTCGTATCGTATTTTGGTACTTTTTCATGGGAATGTGAAAAAAGACCGCCATCTTATCCAGTTTCCACCGCGCGAAAATATAAATAAACAAGTCTTATGAGACGCGTCCCTTCCAATTTCCAAGTCAAGATGGCTGACTCTACAGTCTCTTTAATTTTAAATTTGTTCGCTCACTGCACTTCAATTTGGAACCACTTTGAAGGGGAAGCCATCTATCGGTCACTTTACGAACGAAAAATGAATAATACAGTGCACAAGATCGGCCAGCTAACAAAAATCACGAAACAAGAACCAAAGGCAACGACAACAAGAAAAGAACACCACCTGCGGAACAGCGCTTGTAGGTGGCTTTGAATCTAGATGAATTGATTTAATAATAATTTCATTCATTGCAGCTATTCTGGCTGAACAAAAAATCTCGTTTTAACCGAACTTACATACATAATTCAGCTCTTATTCAGGTGAGTTCTATTGATTACATACACGCGTGTATGTATGTATTATCATAATACATATATTGGTAAAGTTACAGTTTTCTGCCGGGCTACACATTCTTATGAGAATCTGAGAATCCCATATAAAAGTAGGGGTGGCGTAGGCGTAACAACTGGAACTCTGTGGCTAAAACTAATTTTTCCATATTATACGCTTTGCTTTTTGTGCTCACTTTATTATGACATGTGCTATACAAATTTGGAAAGTAATAAGAAGAGCAGTAATGATGTATGTGTATTCGTTTTACACAACTGCTATTCAAGCAAAATTAAAATATTTAGGACTTCAAATTTTTCCCTCCTGACGGTTAATTTGTTTACCTTTAATCGTGGGTCTGGGAAAGGCTTGTCACCTCATGTGTCTGCTCATTCCTGACTCACTCCCATAATTTATGTTCCAGCTTAAAATTGAGGAGCCACCCTTAATTTACACAAATCCTTTTGATTCCCCGTTCAAAATTATCTATACTTACGTATTGAACAACCTTTTCAAAATATTTATGCTGTTCCAACCAATCCTAATTTCAAAATTTTCCAGTTTTTTCAAGAAAACACAAACATCATGCCCAGAAATAGGAATAGGAATAAGAAAAAGGAGAAAAAGGCTCAGGTCCACAATTTCAACAATTTGCAAATTCGGCAAATAATTCCTGTTAAACCTCAACCAATAAATAAGCCAAATCCAAACAACCTTCAACCAGTAGCAACAACTACAGCTTCTCCATCTCTGCCATTTTATGCGGTTCCTCAAACACCGGCACAAACATCTCGATTTGAAAATCGACCTCCCGCTCCATGGCTCCAACCTCCGAGGCCTCAGCAGCCTGCACCTGCTGGGCCAGCGATGCATTGGCTTCGGCATCCTTCACTGCCAGTGTTGCAATGGCCTCAGAATCCAGCAGCGCCGTTTACTCAAGTCTCTACGTCAACGGCAGCCCCTCAGAAGCAAGGAGTCGTTAACGATATCCAGGACATGGACGCGAAAGCTTTTCTGGAGTTGCAGTCTAAAGAGGTGTTCTCCAAACCGTTTGTAGAGCTGTCTCTTGATGAAAGATCAAAGCTCTGGCACATCGTTAAAGACCAGCATTTTTTTGGATTTCATCAGCTCTCCGAAATCCTGCTTATTCTGGATTGCAACTTCAGAAGTGATGATCCGTCCAATCCCGTTTTGCACTTTTACAGCACCACAAAGCTGGGACAAGTTGCTAAGAGCGTTTTCCAATTGCTGTACGCCCTGCTGAATTTCGGTGAAAGAGACCTGCTTCGGAAGTATATGATCACCATCAAAGGAAACACCTCTAATGTGGAAAGCAAGAAACCCGACGAGATCGGGGCTCTGTTCATTAATCAAGGCTTGAAAGCGAAGTTTTTGAGAGTTACAAATAACGTGAAGAAGGAGGATGCGCTTGAACGTGAACTTAAAAAACGCACTACAACTACAGACAAAAATCGTTTCATGTATCTTGTCGAGCAACAATCTAGAAACGACTATGACATTTCCTATGACCGCCTCTGCATTGAAATCCAGCAGTATGTCCAGAAAAAGGTGGTTCTTGATTACATAATGGAAATCTTGCGGGAAAATAACAAAATTCCGACCACCCTGGATGAATCTGCCTACCTCCTCTATGAAACTCCATTCAATCAGCTCTCCACATTTGCTCAGTACTTCGCTAAAAGGTAAATTTCTTTTTTTTATTTAATTCTAAATGTTAATTTTGATGTTTGATAGTTTTTTTAAACGATTGAGTGCAGGATTCAGAATGAATCTACGGATAAAACCCACTTTCTTAGCTTGCCTTCCTTTGGGAGACATTCTTAGATATTTTAAAGTCTTCAGTGCGCTTATAGCTTGTAAAACCTGTAAAAAGACATGCAAATCAGTAATATTTTAAGATTTTTATTGTTTTGAGACTCAGGGTCACGACAGGGTTTGATCCTGAAGAATTTACATAATATTAAATTGTTTAATTTGGTTACCCTTAAGGTGTCGATTTAAATTGGACATTAAAAATTTTATTCCATTAATTTTAGGCTTCAAACCGGTTTTTAAGCTTCAGATTGCCACCATGGAACTTGGTGTACTTGTGCAGAATTTCACAGGCTAAATTTTGAACCTAAACCTCAAATACGAAATAAAGTAGGAAGCTACCATCCTTAAAAATCTGAATTTCGAAATAAGGTCGCGCCCAAATTCACATGGAACTGCTCCAAAGCGTTTGGGCTGTCATAAATAAGCGATTAACCTTATATCTTCCCTTTAACAATTTGTAATTTAACAGGTTTCAAGAGCTGCTCATTTTGAAGCAGTGGGCTCACCTGAGAGTCAGCAAAGCTAATGTTGTGAGGCCATTTCAAGAGGACCCATGCGCGATGGCGTACTTCTCACTTACTGTAACGGACCTGAAGCTCTTTTTCAATGAACAAGTGAACGCCACCATGCTCTCGCTCGAGGAGCAGCAGGCAATATCCCGTTTTCCTTCGGACTTCCCCAAACGCTTTGCCAAACTGATTTCTCTAGTTAGAACAAAAGGCAATGACTATTTGGCAACCCTCTTCGAAAACAATGAGGAGGTTCATGCTGTAACGCCTGATTCCCAAAAGTTACCCATGAAGCCACGGTCGCTCTTGATTCCTTCGCATATCAAGCAGGAATTCTTGTCAGAGGGAAGCCCAACCAGACCATCAGACAGCGAGCCAAAGTTTGAAAAGACTTTTAAACCCGTTGAAGAAGTCCCAGTCGCCGAAGTTCCAGTTTCTGAGGCGTCTTTGGCAAAGTCGTTGCCATCTTCATCAGTGAGCTATGCCAATTACATGGACGTGTTGGATTCGTTAGACGCATCTCGGGTAGAAGATGTGGCTCTGGAGGAAACCCCAGCAGAATCGCATCAAAGGACTACCGAAAAGATCTTCTTCCATCCAGTTAGAGGAAGTGACGGTGTTAATGTGACCGCCATCTCTATTTTAAACCAGCTGAAAACGTTCAAAAATTTTAGAAATACGCTTGGAGACTACTTTTGGACAAAATTCAGGGTAAGCTGCACACTTTATTATCTGGAATAGCATACTTGATTTTATTTTTACCCTTGTGACAGTATTAACCCACTTTGAAACATAACTCTCTCGTCATACAGTTTAGCACCAATAATCATTTCTGTCAGATTAAAATTAGTGAAGTAGGTTTTTGAAATCAGTTCTATGGAAAACTGTTGTTTGTTGTAAATTAAAACAAAGAATTAGAAGAAAATTTTGTTCTAGACCAGTCTGCATGGATTCTAGGTTTATTGGAAACGGTATGAATGTACCATGTAGATTTGCAAGTTGAGTTTTAAAATTTCTAGTAAAAAGCTATAATTTATTTTGTTTTAGTATTATTGTATGATAAATATTTATTAATTGGGTATCTTAAGCTTATAAGAAAATCGCAAAAAACAAGCGTGAAAATCTTTTTTAAAAACTCTTTTACAAAAAAATCTTGATCGTTCTAAAAAATATGAATTATTATTTTGCTTTTTGTTTGTTTCCACCAGTTTTTCAATTTTTAATATCTTCACTTGTAAATGCATAGTTCCTTTTCTATTCAAATAAGGTTTTAGTGCTATAATTTTAGATTATTCCCCTCTTTCCAGTCCACTAAATTAGTTTTCTGCTAGTCAAAATGTAAAATAATTGCTCTTTTAATATCTTTTGCCTATATATGTTTCAGTTGTTGGACACAATTCAGTTCTCCAGGGAAACCATTATGTTTGGAATAGTTGATGAGTTCCAGACCTACATTCATAATAGATTTACAATTTATAATGTGAGTGTGTTTTATTGCGATTGCACAACAGTTTTATGCTGATATTTGCATTGCACCCACTTCAGTTCCACTTTGAGGGGACTGACAGTGTTTTCTACTCGACGCAATGCTCGGCTCATATTGAACTGCTTATGAAGAAAAACTTGATACTGCATTCTGACCAGCTAGGACAGGTGGGAAAAAATAATAAAAAGAAATTATTAATTTTGAAAGTGTTTTTCTCTAGGTCACTGTGACCCTAGAGGTGGATTGCGATAAGCCTGAAAACAGCATGCTGGCGGGTCGCATTGAGGCTGCGTTAAAAAACAAATTGGACACCAAGAGAAAACATTTAGACTTGTCTACATTCCACAAGAATAAAGGTGATATTATTTAATATTTGAAAAGTGCGACCACTCGAGGTTGTTTTCATGTTGAATATAATTAAAACCAGGCTTCATCCTCGTTGTCAAATTAAAGAGAAATTCGTCTTCTTTATTTCTCGACCAGTTTCGACGTCACCAAGTACGTCCTAATCATGAGTTACAATTACAATCAAATAACAAACAATACAATAATGTCACATCTAAAATCATATAAATTCCATACAATTTTTAAAAAAAAAAAAAATAATATTATTTGCTGAAGTGTTCAATGCTAAAAAAAACTTTATTTTCTCAGAATTGGATCCACATGTGTTCTTCCCGCTAAGCTTTACGCCAAACCTGGCAAATATTTTCACGAATCAAGCTATCGCAACAAAATCGTTCATATCACTTGATCTCTCTAACAACCGACTGACTAAATTTGATCTTTTTAAAAATGGGGGAACTTTCATGCCACATCGCAATCTGCAAGTGTTGGATCTTCGAAACAACCTGGTAACCAACTGGCTTAAAGCATTTATTTGATTAAATAATTTATTCTTGTGGCAGCTCAATATGTCAGCTTTGTACCAATTCAACAAGTGTCCATTAAAAGAGGTCTATTTAGATGGCAACCCATTGTGCAGCTTTTATTCAACGGAAAAGGAGTACATTGAGTAAAAAATTTCATTGTTTCTTATCCCTTTTTAAGAACCAACCATTTGCAGGGACGTCTTGAAGGTGTGGCCAAATCTTGAAACTTTGGTAACTTGTTTGCTTATATGTGCAGTTTCAGTTAAAAATATCATTTTTTAGGATGGCTGCAAGATTGTGAACTTTGGAAAGCGTACCTACAAGCCACATTTCTTCCAGAACAAAGGAGCCGAGGAATTCACGCAGCAATTTCTGACCCACTATTTCAGCATTTTTGATAGCGACAGGCGGGACCTTCTGTCGGGCATTTACCACTCAAAAGCACTGATGTCCTTGACCTGCACTGTCCTGGAAGACCAATCCACCACTAACAATGCAAAGTATAAACAAAATATGTCTGCTTTATTAAGGAAGCTTACAGCTTAAAGATTAAAAATCGGTCAATGTTGGATATAACGTCAATTTAAGGTGTTACTGTCCTTCCCCCCCCCCCCCATTTAAAGGAATCTTCCTACGCTATAGAAACTATCATTTCATCTGCCCTGTTTAGCTTACCAATAAATAACTCCCTTTTATACCTCTGCTCAGAACATCCCGTGGGCTATGAGCTCACCAAGTCCCAATAACACCGCCAAGCGGATAACATGGGGCCCGAGTAGCCGCAGAGGAGCTTTGGCCGAATGAGGCCATCTTTCCGCCTCCCTGCACCAAGGTCTTTGATTGAAATGCCAAACATTCATCCCTAAAGCCGCTGGAATGGTGCGAAAACCAGCAAGTGGCGAGTCGGCGCTGGTGCGCCTCCCAGACCATTGAGTATTTGGGAGTCACTAAACTAACCACCTTTTGCTATCTCTGACATTGGGCAGCCCCGAACTGCTCAAACATCTTCCATTGCTTTGACACTCCTGAAATAAGGCCTTTAACAATGCGAGCCAGGTGTTGCTCCTGTAGTTAAAATATAATTCAACACAAATTCAAAATTGATAAATTAAACCTGACAATAAACATGCTCATTTCCATTCTTTAAAATCAACGGGGCTGAGTTATTCACACCTCTACCTCTTACAGATCTTGCACAGTCAATCAATTCTTTTGTAATATATTAAAAGGGATTTCTTAAAATGTTATTTATACTTCTCTTGTTCCAGTTTATCTTTCTACCTGCAACAGAGTAGAAACCTTATGAAGATGAGCGACATGAGCAAATCTGAGAGGTTGATCAATGATGGGAATAAAGCGATAATGGACCTCTACCAACTTTTCAGCCTCACAGAGCATGATCCAGCCTCCTTCTGCGTCGACATAACTTGTTACACAGTAAATATTGATAATTTGTTTCTCTCACAATCAGTTGTCTTTGACTTTCGTAGGAAAAAAGTGTTCACATGACTGTGAGCGGAGTGTTTAGAGAGAAAAACAGCACCTATCCACCAAGGTTCTTTTCGAAAAAGCTGTTTTTTGCTAATTGCAGTGGCACATATCTGATAGTGAATGAACTCCTCTACATCACCAACTGCACCACTGAGCAGGCCAATGTAATTTACTCACAATTTCATGAATTCTAATGAAACTAACAATTTTCGCCTTGTTTGCAGGTTGCGGTGAAGGAAATTGATGACAAACTGCCTGCGTATGATCTCTATTTGAGTTCCATTCCGAAACTCACCGTATTCAATGATGAACAAAAACTGGGACTCATGAAGAAGTTGTCAGACGTGACCGGGATGAACGTAAAATGGAGTAAAAAGTAAACGCCAATTTTCTGTCTTAGAAATGGAAAGTAAACCTGATTCTCTCCCTCCAGGTGCCTTGACGACATGAAGTGGGACTTGCGGAACGCCCTGATATACTTCCAGCAGTTTTACTCTATGAACTCGATTCCAAGTGAAGCGTTTCTCTGAATTGGAAGAAAAGTTAGTTTGCTACTGTTACGCGCAAAGACAGAAAGTGCTGCAGCTACACTGTGTCCATAGCAGCTAAGTTCAGAACCAGAATCGTGAATAGTTAATACTCAACATTTTTTTTTCATCTGCATCAGAGATTGGATTGTGCAATTTTTATTTATGATTAGATTACCTAAGCAGAGCAATTAAAAATAATATGCATCTGGCTACATAACTATTATTTGTTTTAATAGGAAAATAGCCTCGGTAGAAACAGGTAAATTTTTTCCACTCCATGCACATATTCATATGAAACTGATACATTACTATAGGAGCTGTGTATTTGACTTTGTCCTTTTTATCTAGCGCAGTGTCAGCAAATCCTCGGACATTAACAAGTTCCATTAAAGAACAATTTATTTTAAGAATTAAGCCTATGTGGTTTACAGTTTTTTATACAAAGGCTTCTTCACTTCAAAAATGCTTCATTCGGAATGGACCTTTCCTCATAATTCTTTTGGAAGTAGACCAAAGCATTTCGAAGATCATACTGCACATCTTCTAAACATCTGCACAAAATAGTTAGTTAGTTTTTTTTTAGATACCAAGACTTGGTTGTTCTTTACCTGCGGCACCACTCGTGGTTCATGTCTGTGATATCAGAAATCTTCTCCACCATTCTCACTTTTTGCTCATTGGAGAGGGGCACGTGCATTGCTCTGGTTGTCAAGTACAAGTTCAAGGGAGCGGCTGGTTCAGTCTTCACTTGGAAAGCGCTCTTTTGGGGGGCAAATAGTAAAAAAAGAAATAATCGTTGTAGCTAAAAATTTTAATATGTTTACCACGGCCTGCTCAGAGGTGCAGTTTGTAATGAAGAGCATGTCGTTTAAAATCAGGTACACCTTGTTTACAGATTGCAGTACAAAGTTTCGCTTGAAGTATCTGACGGAAGAAAACGGGTTTTGTGGCTCCTTGAAGAGACCAGTCACAGATATCTTCACGTGGTTTGGCTGGAACGACAGAGATGTGGTTTTAAATCATTCCTGCTTAAGTCGGAAGTCAGTACCTCAAATTTCAGAACGTCAGCAGTGAAGGATAAAGGGTCATGTTGGGTTTTTGGCAACTTAATTAACGCGTCCATGACCTGCTTACTGCCAGTACGCAACAGACCTCTAGTTTTGGCCCAGTCAATGATTTTCAATACGTTCCTTGACTCATTTAAATAGTTGTTCAAGCTAACAGCACAAAGAAAATGTCAGTACGAAGAGTGAAATAAAACAAGGAACAGTCAGAAATACTTATAGCGAATTAATTAATAGAAAGCGCTAGGGAAATCACCTTGACCTAAATCGCAGACTGCAGTGGCACTGGCAGCGACCAATCCCATTATCTTTTCGGATTGAGGGATTGTAGCAAAATTTTATCATTGCAAAAATCGCTCAACAATTTATGCGAAAATCGAAAATCAACTCTTTTGCTTGGGATACTGGCAATGGGCGCTAGACACAATTTACACTGCAAAACAGTTCTATTTTCTTTATAACCAACAAATGGAAGTCTGACACTTTTTAAAGAGGAATGATACTGCAAAAGCCTGGAAAATGCTTGTTGCCAATGCATAAACTCGTCCCTTAGGATTAAGTTAAAGCCCAAATTGACCTGCACTGTAATTTTTTGAGAATATTGGCTGGAAAGTTACCGTGCTTTTCAAATCGTCCTGGTCCCAGTAAAATTGCGCAACTTTCAACAACCAAACGCGAATTTCCTTGTTGCAAGAAAAGGTCAACAATCAATTCGACAATGAAAATTTGGGCGTTTGTTGAACGTTGCGCAATTTTACCAGGACGAAATGGTAAAATGGCTGTCTCCTTACTTGAAATCCGATTTAATTTCAAAACCAAGAGTTTCCCCAATAGGTGACATACACCGTTGGACAGATTTCGACGAGAGGAATCAGAATATGCCAAGAAAATATGTTCAAGCACTGTAAATTTTGGAGAAAATCGGCAAAATTTTAACTTTTACTGTAGGAAGGTCAGTTTTTAATATTGCAAATTGTTGAACAAATTGTTTATCGATCAATTGTTCGTGGCATCCAACAATTCAAATAATTTTCAATTGTGGCCCTGTATCATTCCACTTTAAAGTGACACAAAATCAGTTATCTGTTTGTCCAACTTTCTCTGATCTCCATTCAATTTTAGTAAAATTAGTAAGTTATTTTTTCACTTTTCACGTCGCTCTAGAAAACCTGTGGAATAAGTTCATATGCCGAACCTAGCATTTGACGTTGTTGATTGGCCAGGCAACAATGTGCTTGTGAGTGAGAACTTCGCGTCTGTGTGGTACAAGCCAAACAGCAAATGCCGGTTGTCGCTGTCAAAAGTGCTGTAGTAGTGGGTCAAGAACTGCTCGACGAAGTCTTGGGACATTGGTTGCTGGCAAAAGAAGCGGCGCACGATTGCGTGTCCATGTGATGACAAAGAACAGCCATCCTAAATTAAAATATGTTCAAGCAATGGGAAGATTTATTTTTTGAAACCTACCAAAACTTTCAAAGCTGGGAACACTGCTTTGATATCTCTTACAAAAATGAAAAAGGACAAATATTTAGAGGTGGAATTATTAAAAAAGCAATAGAATACTTGATATAGTCTGATTCACTGGTATACAATGAACATAGCTCATTCCCATGTACTCTTAATTCAACCAGAGGCAAGGGCGAGATGATCTTGAGAGAAGACAAAGACATCTGAAATGAATTTAAATTATACAGCCTTGTTTCTTTGTAACTTGCACAATGTACCTGATTTCCTTCAAGATTGAGGCTCTTTAAGTTCCTGAAGTTTGGAAGGTTGTCTAGAAGAGCACTTAAATATTTCAGCTGATTGTTGGAGAGGTCTAAGCTTTGATAAGGACCAACAGCATATTGGTCTGCGATCTTTAAAACTTTTTGCAGGTTTTGAACAGAGCTCAGAGGAAAGAAGCAGTATGCGTCCACATCTAAATCACAAGTGTCAGAATAATCTCTTTAACAAATAATAATTAAGGTATAAACCTGGATCAGAGTGAAAGCTTGAGAGGTTGAGGGTAGAAGCTGACATGCCTTGAGAAACTCTTCTCTGAACGGCCAGTGCAACAAGGTCATGAACATTCACAAATTGAGTTTCGTCACTGGCTTCTACTCCTACTTCGATCGTAAGCTCCAGCTATTGACACAGAAATATTCATTCATATTATTCATGATTTAAATAAAGAATTTTGTTCACATACCACCGATGGACCAGCAGATTCTTGGACTTGTATTTTTAAATTTTGTCTGATGAGTCCTACAACTACATCGAAACAAAGTCTGGCATAGAAAATGCTGTCATCATTTTCTGTGAAGAACTGCAAGGACATTAATAAAAACAATGCAAAGATTCTTCAACGAAATTATTATGCATGTACCTTTATTGGAATGAGTTTTTGAGACATGGGAGGATTTGCTTCAAGAATGCTCCTTAGGATGAATTCTTTTGAATACTTGGTGGAATTTTTCACCTGTTAATCAGTGTAAATATATAATTAGGGTGTGAAAATAAATATCTAGTGATGCAAGAATATCACAAACAAGATTTTATAAGGAATTGGATGTAATCTGTAGTGGTTTCTCTTGAGGACAAAATTGGGAACTTTTAATAATGTTACACAGAATTATGGCAGTAGATACTGTGATTGTATGAATACTTACAATGAATTTATAAGAATAAAAATTCTCTTCAGTGCCCTTGGACAAGAATATCTTCAACAAGCTAATTTTGCTATGTACGCTCGAGACACTGAATTTGTGTGCAGAACTAAACACAAGTTGTTGTTTTTGACGAGCTGACAAAATGTCATCAAGAAGGTCCAAGTCTCCCATGTTTGTTTTAAAACCCTGAAATCAAAACATATTTTTTTTGTAAAATATTCATATCTTATGAGAGACAAAAAATGTGAGATAATATTGCAAATTTATGTATAATGCACATTATTTTATGTATCATGTGTGTGTTCTGTGAGCTGACTGAAAAAGATTCATTTTAGTTAAAACCATCGCTTACAAGCTTCAGTGATTAGTGAAACCAGACAGTTTTTCAAGCAAAAAGCAGAAGACCTCAGACTTTTCTCCTAAACCCGGCCGCAACTGCAACTGGCGGCTGGCGGCTGCTTCTGTTTCTGCACTGCACTACTGCAGCAGCAGAGCAGCATAGAAATCCAAACATTAGATAACAGACAAACAGACAGCTGACAATGAGAAAGGGTAGGAAGGACTGGAGAGAAAACTTTTCAGTTTCAAACATTAATTTAAAGATTTTTGCAAGAACTAAACATGTCATAATATAATATATATGAAACTAAGAATTAAATGAATGAGTATTTTAAATAGATATTTCAGCTCATTTGTTAAGTTGATGGACTGAAATTTCAAACTCTTTGTTCTACTCCAAAATTTACTAAGCCAATAGCCAATCACAGTGTGTTAAGAGTGGGCGTTGACAGCACGTTTGCGTTTAAGCTTGAGCGAGTAGCGAGGCGACCTGGCGACCATACACAAACGCACATGTTTTGTCTGTTT
This sequence comes from Cloeon dipterum, assembly GCF_949628265.1. Taxonomy (NCBI): domain Eukaryota; kingdom Metazoa; phylum Arthropoda; class Insecta; order Ephemeroptera; family Baetidae; genus Cloeon; species Cloeon dipterum. Next base: position 33,287,404 of record NC_088788.1, on the reverse strand, counting down.
CATGTTCACGCGGCGATCGCATTAGCTGGAAGCTGGAAACATTAATCGCTATGATCGCTATTAGCATTTACAAATAAAAATATCACCATGTTGGCAAGCCAGCGAGTTTTCGCCTCAAAAGGAAGCGTGTGCCATGCCACACTTGCTCGATTGGTTAGTACATATTATACAAAATACATAATATAATATAATGCATAGTTATACACATTATGTTATATCTATATGATAAATATTGCTTTCAGATGGCAACGAAAGTCAAGACCGTTGGATTGCTTGACGAATCGCTCACTGTTGAGGCCTCAAAGGATAGTTTTTCAGGCAAAATACATCCAGGTCGAATAGCCAACTCAGTATCTGATTTACCTCCTCCTCTTTTAAGAGCCATTGAAAAAGTTCTGGCAGGTACACACTACAAAAATATTATTGTATCCAAAAGCTACCTATTGACACTGTCTTTTTTTAAATATTGAAACAAACATCAACTTTTTATTTAGACAAGAATGTGAGCAACCTACAAACAATTGGGGTGAAACTTGCAAAACAATTGCAAGGCCGATTTGACCCTGCTAAGGCCACTGAAGGGAGGAAATGGAAAAAAATTGAATACTCCAAAAGCACCTGCCTCTCCTACATGCTGAGCAGGATGCCAGCAGAGTACTCAGCCGTGGACCGAGCCTTCACCGAGATCTCCAAATGGTCTCCCAACTTTATACCAAAAACAATTTTTGATTTTGGCAGTGGTGTCGGTTCTGTTCCATGGTAAATTATCACTCAATTTGCTTACGATGTGAATATTGAAAAATAAAATCAAATTTATTCTTCCAGGGCTGCAATTTCAAGGTGGGGCAAAAAGTTGGACGAAATATTCTGCATCGACTCGTCACCTCACATGATAGAGTTAGCAGAGCTGCTTTTGAAAGGAGCTGATGCCAATGGACAGTTTTTTATTCCAAAGACATATTTTAAGCAGCTCATGTCTCCCAATCCCAACGTAGAGAAATATTAATTTTTTCCTGCACTAGCACTCACTTGTTTCTGAATTAACAGCGGAAATTTGACTTGGTCGTCAGTGCTCACACACTGTTTGAGTTTCCCACCATGGATAGTCGTCTAGAATGCTATCTGAACCTGTGGAGGAAGACTAATGATTATTTTGTTCTGGTTGAGCAAGGCACCACTGAAGGGTTTAAAGTACGGACGTTACTTTAACGTAAATCTTCCTGCTTATTAAAAATTATTGTTATCTGCACAGCTGGTTGATGAGGCCAAAGAGTTCCTGTTATTCCAATCGAAAAAAGATGGCCAGGAAATGCACGTCCTTGCTCCGGTAATAAACTTATGGCATTTTTTCAAATTTCTCTTCAACCCCCTCCTCTTTAGTGTCCGCACACTCAAGCGTGTCCGCGTTTGCTGCGAGAGGGCGACAGGACTCCTTGCAATTTCCAGAGTCGGTATACAGGATTTAAAAATGACTTGAGCCAATCACAAAGAGAGAGATTTTCTTTCGTAATTCTTGGGAAAGGTCCAAAGAAAAGCGCCGTTCCCAAGTGGCCGCGCATAGTAAGACAACCAATGGTCCGAGGTGGCCATGTGGTTAGTAGATTGTGCACGCCAGAAGGAAAACTCGAAGAGGTTATCTTTACAAGAGCAAAAGATGGAAAGTTAGTGTTTGAAGATTTGATAATTATTGATTTACTAAATGTTAATATACAACCACTTCTCAGAGGGTCTTACCTGTGCGCGAGGTCTAGTGAATGGGGAGATTTGCTGCCAGTGAAGGTCAGAGAAAAAGAGTTTGTAGTGCGTGACAAGGTTGCAAGAAAAGATGAACAAACCGAGCAATCAGATGAAGAAACAGACTTGAAACAAGCCAGTAATAACGAGTTGTAGAAGAAAAAATTAAATGTTGAATTTTGAAATGAAACAATAATAATTACTTCTAATGTGTTTTATATTTTAATTTTCACATCAAAACTAGAACTAAAATAATGGAATTTTATATAAAATATAAATATAGTTTTTTAATTAGCTTCTTGTGGAGGCCAAAAAGTTGTTGCATATTATCTCCAGGAAACAAAACTAGACGTATAGACACTGCACTAAAATTTAAAGTCAACAGCTATGTGGTGTCCGGATTTATGATGAAAGCCTAGTGAATAAAATAAGTGGTGAAATTACCGTTACGCCAGCTAAAATCTTTGAAATCTGACAACGTATTAGTACATTTTAGATAATCATAACATTTATTGATTGGAACTGATTGACTAAAAATGCTGCATAATAATGGCAAGAGCATTAGATTTCTCCTGCATAAATTCTTACTGTTAGGTAATTGTGTTTAGACTATTAGTATTAATTATGTAGATACATATTTATTTCAAAGGTTAGGAATATTATGTAGTACTATGGGGGTCTAAATGAGACCCCCATAATGGGCCGTGTTCGTGTCTTCAGTCGGTGGTCACCAGAATTATATGGGGGTCTAAATGAGAGAATGACCTTCCATCTTCCATATAAAAAAGGGAGTTTATTGGCGGAGTAGGATGGCTGCGTGTCGCTGACTCGGCCCTGGCTCGTCTTCTGGTTCGTCTTCTTCATATCTTGTCAGCCTCTGGTTTGTGAATGATTGTCGCCGAATCTTCTCTCGCCTTTTATTTAAAATCTAACAATGTGTTGATTGTTGAAAATTAATGTTGAGCGCCGAGCAAATCACGGTGCCCCTACAGTACACTCATTTTTTAATTGGCCTTTAGAATGATGATGAAATGGGTATAAAATCTTAATCTTAGCCCATGCGTAATCAGCGGTTCCATGGTGTAATGGTTAGCACTCTGGACTCTGAATCCAGCGATCCGAGTTCAAATCTCGGTGGGACCTGGTTTTTTACATCAGTGATCAGAGCTTTTGATATCGTTACTCGTTACCCAGATATCCACATTCCACACAACAATCTTAATGAGGACACGCCGAAAAAATTATTTTCACCAAAAACTGAAACTTTTACTTCAAGAGCATCTAGGTTTCAGTTTATTTCGTAAAATTTTGCGCATGGCCATGGCACTAAAGAATCCAAAGTTGTGGCGACGAGAAGTGACGTCAGCGGCAGGCAGAGGCAGGCTGTGGAGTGGGAGGAGTGAGCGACAGCGGAGCTTGCTTTTACATAAGCGCAGCAAAACATGCGGTTGCAGACGCAGACAACAAAAATATAGGCAAGTGAGGCAATTTCGAGGCTGGTTCGAGCTGATAGCGGCGCGCCAAAGATCACAGTCGGTAAGTTGGAAAGTCAGTTGCCGCAACAGTTGCCGCGAAAGTGCGCTGAGCTGGCACCGAAAGTGTATTTTTAGTCCGCGACTTTGATCGCAGACCGAAAGCAAAAGCGGGCGATTCTAACCCAATCATTTGCTTGGCGGGCAGGTGAATGAGTCATCGCCGCACGGTGTCCTTGGTATGCGATCAACGCAGGTGCTGCTGGAACGTGCGCTTCCGTGTTTCCTAAAATGATCGCTTGGTAATTATTATCGGCGAGGGGAGCCCCTATTTGTCAGCAGTGCACCGACAGCTCGACTGACAGTCGTTTAATCGCCGCCGTCCAGCCACTCCTCGTTCGATTTTGAGCTTTCTTCTCGGCTAATTAATTGCAAGATGCCGTCGAGCAACCCTGTGTACCAGCCCACGACCGTCAGCTACGAGCAACAAGGAAGTGAATGGCCCGGAAGCTACCTGTCGCAGACGGTGGCTTCCGGCTTCAGCAGGACTCAGTGTCTGCAGTGGATGGTGTTGGTGCTCGGACTTTTCTCGGTGGCCGCCGGCCTGATGATGGCCATCGAAGGCACCATCGACTACCGCGCCACCGAGAGCGTCCCGGTGCTCGAGTCCGAGACCTCCGGCGACCTGACCATCGCCATCTGCGGCGCCGTGCTGCTGCTGGTCGGCGTCATCCTCCTGCTCGGATACGTCGGCGTTGTCCGGAGGCACCAAGGCTTCTGCTTCTGCTGCGAGGACAAGGACCTCGGCCGCTTGCGTGATGGCAACAATGCCCAGGTTATTATATATTATTGTTTTTCAGAAAACAATTTTCTGATGCAATTTGTACCAAAAAAATTTAAGCATGTAAAAGCTTTTATCAGGTGTTGTTATGTATCTTAAAAGTGGAAATTCAGGAAGAATTCACTGTTTTGATTGTCTCATATTACACCAAACACAATTTCTAAACCTTTTCTTTGATAGAGAGACATTTGGAATTTTTTCCCGTTCTCAATTTGACTTGATATCTAGAAAATTAAATTTTGATTTTATATTCTAGCATAAATGTGAGTAAAATGAACTTTCTCTGACTGAGCTATTTTATGTATTTTACAATGGTTCCACTAGCAGTAAATCTATTTGATGTACTCTCTGCTCAGATTTAAATTTCGGTTTTTGCCTTTATTGGGACGTCTGGTTGAATAGGTTTTTTGATTTACTTTCATCAGACTTTCAATAACGCATAAGTATGAAAAATATTAATATAATATAATAACTAGGTTCAAACATAAAAGCGCGTTATAAATATTTTCCTAAAGAACTCAAACAAAATATTTATTTCAAATCCACAAATAAAAACGTTGTTTATGTTGTTACTATGTATTTAATTGGGTATAACAGTAATCATGATTCATAGTTGTCTTGAGTTCTATTCAAATTTTATTAATGCATCAACTTTTCAAACTTTGATCACATTTGAGATTTGAAAAATATTTGATTCATTTAGGAAGAATGGAAGAGTGATTGTCAGAGCTTGACGTAATACGAAATGGGTGAACTAATTTTGATTGAGATGATTTTTAGTGTTATTTGAATAAACAAAATTACTTTCTCTAAGGGCATTAGATGTTATAAGAATAGAAATTATCATTGAGAGCCATGGCATTTGAATAATTGAAATGTGTTCAGCACTAAAGAAAATTATGCAATTTCCGGCGATTGCAGATTTTGAATCTCGGCCCAACTTCGACAGACACTTTGGTAACAGCCCAGTATGGACCAGTGTCCGAAATTGCGTACCAGGCGCCGACGATCAATGACGAAGAAGAGACCAGGAAGCTAATGGAGCACAAAGAAAAGTGAGTATCTCTTTGGAGCTGATAATTGTTCCCTTCGTCATTCTAATCTTGACCACGTTTTAATAATCAAACCCTCGTCAGTTCCGAGGAGAATGAGCGCATGTTGGACCAAGACCCCAGAATTGTGCTGCGACCCCTTTGTGCTGCCGTACCTTCCGAACAAGAACAGAACTAATCGAGCCATTGAGTCATCAACGGAACATTCCTGTTTTGTGTTAATTTATGATAAGGTAACTAATGCCCAGTGACCTAACCCCTTTTTGCTGACGTTAGCGCTTTCTCGCTTGTGAAATAACCGCAAAATTTCCAGCTTATCAAGTTTGGCTTTTAACCTTGGCTTTTTTTGTCTCAGCCCGAGATTTGTTTGAGATGCTAGGGGTCAATATTATGTTTTAGAAGGTTGTTTTAGATTGATAAGGAGGTTCAAGTGTGAGGCTTGCGTATTTACACGTGGTAAACACCAGATTTACCAGATTTATCTGTCGATTTTTGATGAGGCTGCGATCAAATATTTGTGAACATTTAACTTTCCTCATTTTTGCCGGATTATCAATGACAATTCCGTCTTATAAAGTGGCACTGATAAGCGATATAATCAACCTTTTTAATCAGCCTACATGAACAAGGTTATTATTTTTAGTCATTCTTTAACCTTCGATAATGCCTGATGAAACATAATAATGATTTGAATCGCTGCATTTCCTCGCAATCTTAAGACATTCTCAAAGCAGTGGGAGAAATTTGAGCAGTTCGGGGATCTAATACTGATTGCCCAAGGTCAGAGATGGCAAAAGGTGGTTAATTTAGTGACTTGAAATGCTCAAATAGCTCAATGGGCTGAGAGGTTTTAAGGACCAATGTCTGGCGTTTCAATAAATAGAATTTGGTGCGGGGAGGCGAAAAGATGGCTACGATTGGGCCCAAGCTCCTCTGCGGCCACTCGGGCCCCATGTTATCCACTAGGCGGTGTTATTGGGGCTTGGTGAGCTCCTAGCCCACGGGATGTGCTGCGCAGGTTTCAAAAAACCTTTCTTCTGGACCAATGGGTTTCATTTTCTTGCAAAATATACCACGCTTTTAGAGCTTCGCTTATTGTTAACAAGTTCAGGATTCACACAGAGAGCAGAGAAATTATTATCTTGATTTGTTTACATGCCTTTGAATATTTTTTTGATTTTTTTAAGTATGTATTCATGAAATTTTTAATAAAGAAAATTACAGCCCTGCAATTTCTTTCAGAATTCCTACAGAAGAGGAGAAAAAAACCGAGGAAAAGCCCAAACCAGCCGCAGCAGTCTCCTTGGAAGCAGCTCCAATGGCAACATGCGAGGAAGAAATCACGCCCTCACTTCGATCTTCATTTTCGAGTATAGATTTCAGGGATACCTACTCAATTTCGAGCCTATCCATTAACTCATTTAACAGCCTATAGCGCTGACAAGTTGACAACGCCTCCCAGGCCTGCTATGTCCAAATTATTAGCCTCCCCTGAGTGTTTATTTGCGTACCATCTGTTGATTCACGATATACGCAATCTATCAAAGCAGCTTTCAATAGTACATCAGCAGTTCCAAGCACGCAGTCCTGTTAACATAATCAACTAAAAAAGGGGTTTGATTACATAGCTTTAGCCCTGGCCCTTGCATAACGTTTTAGGTAAACAACTCGCGTTTTATTCCATTCTTATTAACTATGTGAATGTATCCTCGTTTTTCTCTACTGAAGTGAATGTTGCTAACTTTGCAATTATACATGTTGGTGAAACAAAATAGTCATGCAATTTTGCGGCTGCAATGCTATACAATCAGCTCTTATGAGGTACTACAGACGAAAATAACGTAATCAGTGGACATGTGATAGTGAGGAGTTTGTCATTCACGCAATTCGTTCATTACTTGCATTTAGTTTTCAGGTACTGTCTTTAAACGCATCTTTGCTAAATTTTCACAACTTTTCTCAAGGTAAAAATAAGCAAGTGTGGCCATGTGTCTGTAAAATGATATCCGTCTAAAAAAACCTGCCAATTTTAGCCTAGAATATTGGATATATTCACGTGGAATATTGTTGTACCTTGTTGTCTAGATCAGATTGGTTTATGTCAATTTTTGGTATGAATTATTAATTGCGCAATGACTGCGGTAAAGCAAACGGATACGAGACTTATTAATAATAATAACTATTATGAATATTGGACTAATAATCAACTGTTAACAAGCCCAGGTGCACGCAACACTCAACAACCAATCTTCACCTAATTATTTTCCAACATTTCATGACGTGAGCGAGCACACATTATAGCCGATGACATGTATACATACAGTTCCACCGCTTCACTCTGGTTTACCGAACTTGCACAAACACGTTTTTATCATATTCTTTTTTGCAATATTTGCAGCTGCGTTTTTTTAGTGACGACTACACCTTTGTGTTTACCCCAAATGTGAGGAAGTGAAAGAAAACATTTTTGCTTTTACAAGTAAACAATTCATACAACAACGATTGAAAATATTTGTGAAATTTTGAAATTGTTTGTTTCTGTAAAAAAACATGAAGCAATGTCATTAATGTGATCTTATTTTTTTTCTACTATGCAATTTTTGCTGATAACGTTGTTTTTGTGTATTTTATGAATCTCAATATTGATAAACCTCATTTTGTGTTTCGTCCACATAAAAAGGAAAGTAATAGACTCTTGGTGTTCAATATTTGCACAAGAAATTTTTGGATTAGTTTTAAAGGTTTTAAATATACATTTAAAAATAACTGCTTGTGTGGAAACACTTCTATGTTCAAATTTTATTCAGTGTGTTTTTCTGATGCATATTTCTCGTTCCTTTTTATATAATGTTATATTCATCAATAAATTAATTGGTGTAAGCTCAATTCACAGGTCTTTTATTAAAAATTTCAATTCCCAAATATTTTTATGGTTTGTCCAGTTAATATTTAACGTATGTATTAAGTATCAGAACACAATAATTGACAAGCTGTGATAAAATTAAAATCATCTCGTGAGTTTCATTATTCGGCATGCTTACTAAAATTATAGCTATTATCTATTACATAATATCTCATCATTAATAAATCGAAAATATTAAAAATCTCTAATAAAACATTGTCTGGCTTCATAGTTTGTGCTTTCAATTTTATTTCTGAATAGAACAAAAGTTTTTCGATGAAATTGTTTCAGAAAATTAGACCATCCACAGGTTTTAAGTGAAGATACCACTTTTCTTTTTTTTCTCCAATTTTCCACAACGCGTCAATTTCTTCTTCATCCTCCCACGGCGGAAGAAACTTTCGAATTTTGGCGCTTTGAAGGCACCGTGACGTCACGGATTCCAGCTGTGTATACATTTTTGTGTCAGACGTTCTCCAATTACGCAAGAAATCACTCGAATGCGATGAAACATGAAGTTTCTTTCGACGGATAGGTGCTACATTTGACGTGCAAATTCCATAGACGACTGCCGGTGATATTTTTCAACGAGGCAACGCAATTCTTGAGCTGAGCGATCGCCGAGGCGAGCGTGTCGTGTTGCTTGCACATTCAACCCCTTGACTGGAACCGCGTACAGCTCTGTATAGTGCAGCATGAGCAAATCACACATGTACACCACGGCAAATCTGACGGACAAGGAGCTGAAAGACCAGGGCAACCGGCTCTTCAACCTCAAGAAATATGACGACGCCATCAACTGCTACACAAAAGCCATTGTACATATCATAAACAAAAGTCCACCTCTGAACTTGGTTTTCCGTTTCTAATCCACTCAATTTTTTACAGATCAAAAACCCCAACCAGGCCACGTATTTTACTAACAGGGCCTTATGTTACCTCAAAATGAAGCAGTGGGACAGGGTCGCACAGGACTGCCGTCGTGCCCTGGAGATGGACCCGAACCTTGTGAAAGGACACTTTTTCCTTGGTCAGTCTCTCCTCGAAACAGAGAACTACGACGAGGCTACCAAGCATTTACAGAGGGGTTGGTACAATTTTTACTTTTATTATTTTATATGATTTTGATTAGACTACAGAAGTGATAGAAAAATATATAATTATATTTTATTAATGTGTGATTCTGGCAGTTTTTCGTTAATCTCAGAATAACATTGTTATATAAACGCACAATTGACCGACTGTCTAATTTATTATTGTTAACTCAAGTCAATAGAAAAAATTAAAAGAAATTAAAGCAAGAATTAGCAAACAGTTAATTTGTATAAATCAGACAATGACTCTTCACTCTCAAGCCAGAAACACTTTATATAACCGAAGATGGATTATTTTTACAGACCCAAAGGTTTTGATCTTTCCGTGTGCCTTGAGATTTGATTTTATTTAGCATTTTCATTAAATTGCATTAAATGTACAACGCGACTCTTGGGTGCCTCTTGAATCCCATCAAGTGCGTTCTGTACTGTAATGGTCAAAAGTGAAATTGCATGACTAATCTTTCACACTGATCAGTGGAAGAAGAAAGCCCTCAAGTGCTGCAGCAGCTTGTAAATGAATTCTTGGCACACATCTATCTTGGTTTTCAAAGTGGTATTATGACGACTCGGTGCTGAACAACAACAGATTTCGGCGAGAACACTTTCTATTGGATTCATTTGTGAGTTGACCTGTTGGTATTTATTGCAGCAAGCGATTTGGCGAAGGAGCAGAAGCTCAACTTCGGCGATGACATCGCGGGCCAGCTCAGAATGGCGAGAAAGAAGAGATGGAATCTGCAGGAAGAGAAGCGAATTGCTCAAGAAATCGAACTTCAGGTGGGGTGGTGCATTACATTATTCTAAAAATTAATAAAGTATAATTTAATTTGTGGGTCTCAATTTCTCTTTTATTTTCAGTCTTATCTTAATCGTCTTGTCAGGCAAGACTTTCAAACCCAACTTGAGAGTTTGCAGGCTGAAGGGTTGATGGAGGAGCAAGCCGCAGAAAAAGCAATGGAGCTAGAAAATCAATGTGTAAGCTTTAATATTATTCTCTCAACACATGGGGCTGAGTAAATATTTTACAGGATAATTACCTAGGAGAACTGAATGCGATATTTGCGAAAATCGACGAAAGACGGAGGGTAAGACACACTCTGAACTTTAAGTTTGCCTTTTTTATTCAGAAGTATTTTGATGCAGAAATTAAATCACGAGCATTCCATTCTTTTTGTTAAAGAGTTCAAGCGCATCTCTATAGTTAATGCTCCTGGCAATAGCTTATTATCAAATATTTACTTTAATTTTTAATCTAGGCTCTCATCCTTTTGATTTGTTGACTGCCTGATATTAAATAGCTGAATTTTAAAACTTCCTTTGAGGATATTTGTTAAGTTACATGCTTTATGCTGTCGAACATGCAGAGGAAGAGTGGGAGATAAGCTGCATAGATAGCAGAATGAAAAAAGGGACTTATAAACTTGTTTTTGATATTAATGAAAAGGAGAAAATTGAGAAGTTCCAAATAAATTAAAATTTAACAAGTTTTACGATAAGCCCGATAAGCCTACAATCATTAATTCATTTTACCCTTGTGTAAAATGTCAGTTAGGTGCTTTCTTATTTTGAGGTTTTCTTTTATTAGGTTTTCTTGAGATTGTAAAAAAACCGAAGTAAAATCAAACAAATGGAAATGTTAATTATTATTATTATTGGCGTATTAACTGTTAAGTATTTAAGTGAGCACTCGATTTGCAATGTAACTAGTCTAATGGTGTTAAACTTGCAAAGCCTGCGCTGAAAGCAAATTATTAAACAATATCTTAAAGTTACTTAAAGCACTTAAATATATATGTTTTTCTCATTGGAACTAGAAATAATAAAAGCCCTATTGATAAATTTTGAATTGAACTCTCTATTGTTCAATTTTAGAAAATACTAAGGAAACAATAATTATTGTCTTTTATTTTCTATTATTGTCTTGCTGTTATTCCAACATAAACCAACTTAGAAAAAAAGGCAGACTCCTAACTTTGCACGACCTGGCAGTAACGCAAAACGCACGTTTGTGACTGATAATTTTAAGAAAGAAATTTGAAAGTTACAATGAAGCTAAACTTGCCACAGTCCTTGCTCGCTTTCTGAAATTTAGATTTCTATTAATTCATCTATGTTTAAAAGTTAAAAACAATTCCAATGACATAGAACCATATGTTTGAAGTGATCAAAATGTCCTTGTTTTGCAGAAGAGAGAAGTTCCTGATTATCTTTGTGGAAAGATAAGCTTCGAGGTCCTGAGAGACCCTGTCATAACCCCAAGCGGAATCACATATGAGAGAAAAGACATCGAAGAACACTTACAGGTATAGAGCACACAATTTCTGATTGAATTCAGCATCTGTTATAAACACGAAACTCGATTTTAGCGGGTCGGCCACTTTGACCCTGTGACGAGGGTGAAGTTGACCCAAGATCAACTGATTCCAAACTTTGCGATGAAAGAGGTAGTTGACAATTTCCTCCAGGAGAATGAATGGGCACACGACTATTAAAGACGCCGCCACATTTTTTTTCATCCCACTCGTCCCACTGTTAGTTTGCGTCCACAATAATTGTGTTTGGCTTTTACAACAGAACAAAATTTTGCCTGGTGCCATAGCTTGTAAATACCTCCCTGACTATTCAAGAACTCGCCGCCAATTTTGAGCAGGACTTCAACTAGACAACAAGCTTACGTTGAAACTTTTCTGCACAAATTTTGAATACTCAGTACGAATTAGGCGTGGATTTATGTACATTATTTTGCTAGCTGTCTGCTGTAACCCTCCCACTCTCGTCTCAATTGATTCATATTTATATTCTGGTACAAAGTTTTTAAAAAATGGCACCCTTAAATTAATACGGTATGGACCGCTGTAAATGTTGGATTAATATCAGAATGTTGATATTTTGAAAATAAATCTGTTCATTTTTCGCTTATTGCCCTGAGAAGCGTTCGGTGTTTGGTAAAAGGATATCTCAAGTTTTGGTATTCTCAGGGTATGGCCTGTACGATCATCATTTATGGAAGATATAATATGCCACGCGAGTTAATCCTGAACGAAGGCTGGCTGAAAAAGAGGCATTCGTGCGTTAGGCAACTGAAGTGCTTTTAGCTTTTTATTGTAAATAAATGTACATGATTTTAATTACTCATAAAAATAAAATTTCAACGCGATTAATTCTGTTTTATGTAAAACTTGTTTACCATGAACTCATCTCAAACCTTCAAGAAACTTAATCACTTTTATTAGCAGTTTGGATACCAGTATAATTGCTAAAAAATAGAAATAAAAAAATCCTAGAGAGGCGTGCGCGTCGTACGAATATTTTTGGTACCATAATTGTATGAGTTTTCGCAGGCGGCTCTGTGACTGAGTTATTACTGAATCTACTCGCGCCTCATTTGACGTCAAATGAAAGTGCACGGGTGAATCTACAACATAATATGAAGTCGGAACCATGACCGCAGACAATAAAATGGGACCAAGAAATTCGCGTTAGTAAAATGTTCTTTCGTGAAAGGAAAGAATGGAACAGCAGCAGTAGGCGACAGCAGAGACACCTGCACAAACCCATAGAGATATCAGATTCGTACACGCACAGTCGCACACGCAGTTCTAGCGGTCACGTGACTCCATCCCGCCATCTAATTGGTCTAGAGCAAGCACGCACTTAACTGCGAGGCTCACTGCTTAGGGGATGGAACGGAGAAGCAACAAGAAGTGCCTGCTCTTGGCTAATGAGATGGTAGGATTGGGTCACGTGACCGCTGGAACTGCGTGAGAGTACTAGAGTACTTCTCTGATATTGCTGCGTATGAGCAATTGAGCAGATGTCTCCACTGTCGCGTATTGCTGTCGCTAAGTCGCTACGTCCAATCCTAAGCAAAAAGACATAAAGATAAAGAGCACTTTTCGAACTTCGAACGGGATTTTCTCGGTTCAGTTTTTGGTCTGCGGTCATTTTTCCCACTTATTTTATTGTAATCAACTCGTGTCCTTTCGTTTAACAACAATTAAGGCGCAGAAATTCCGATACAGAGCCGGCAGTGGAAACTCAATTAATTATCACAGGGACCAAAAAGATGCGCAGGACTCCTCGAATTGGATGCGCACGGGCTCAGCTTTACGCCTCTCTCTGGTAATGGTAAGTACGTAAGTAGTTCTCTCCTTCCTAGGAGACCGTAGAAGTCGATTTAGAGAAAATTATTTTATTGGCGGTCGGATTTTTTGGCTAAAAGTGGCTTGTAGATAATAATGGCATTCATATTTATATTCATATTTTGCAACACGACGACGAACGATCGTTTTTATCACGTCCAATTAATGTAGTCCTAATTGATTTAAGCTTGATCATTGATGCCGAAATTCATTCAATATCCTGCGCTTTTTCACATGATGAGACCTTTGAAACCAATTCCATTAACCGCCGATGCCGATAGCAGGCAGTCTGAGCCAGCAGAGCGTATTCATGGCGGCGTCTCTGATTAAGAGACATATAATTCAGCATCCAAACGCGTGTTACACATGCATGAATTGTGTTGATGCAACGTCTAGACAGCAGGCGCGTTTGCAGGCAGCGCAGCTTTGGGCAAAAAAGCATCGAAAATAAGTAAGAGTGTATGGCGGCGACAACGCGGTCACATTGTCATGTACGGCTTTTAAAATAATTGCTGCTGCGGTGTGTGGCATCGTTCGTTATACGTATTTTAAATATGAAATCTCTGGCCGCTGGAATTTATTTATGCACACAAGCGACGACTTTCTCAGAACTCATCTTGCCGCGAGATAAATCATTTCTCGACTATTATTTTAATCAAATTAAGATCTAAAGACAATAAATATGCGCACTTGACGCTCGGCGGCAGCGGCGGCGGGGAAATTTTATACAATATTGAGAGACGTGCATTACGTTCGTGGCCGCCACTATCGATTGCATTGCAAAAGCACCATGCAGCCCCCCAGCCCCCAGCGCAACGCGCCGACAGAGTGCATTCACATTTGCACACACACACACACAATAAACACACACGGTGCGTGCATCAGCCGCGCCATTATTATGCATACAATGAAATATAACGACGAGACCGCGTGTGTGCATTCGAAAATTTATAACTGTGTTGCATGTCTCCATTATTCATCGCGGGGCCGCTCATTTTTCCGTTGCAACGTGCGCAGCCTGCAACTGCAACGCGCGTTTTATTGCAATTTATGAATTTGCATACAACACACAGCGAAACAGAAGCGATCCTGAGAAAACCTGATATTTCATAACAACGTATTTGAAGGCAAAAGCTCTTGCATGCATTTATTCCACTTTAGTAAAGCTTTGCTCTTATTTATTTTTGTTCAAAACGCACGCTTTACCTCAACTGGTTTAACAAGCTAACTGAAACCGTACGTCATCAATTTCTGATCGAGAATTGAAGTTTTTTCTCTTGACAGAAGAGTGGAATGAAAATAATATTGTTTTTCAATTGAACATAAAACCTATTTAATTTTAAAATTAGGATTTGAAGAAACAATTTAAAGTCTGTTTCAAATATTGATTTTTATATGATTCCTTTGATAAGGAATAATTAATGCAACAATTATATTTATGATCTCATAAACAAATGCTTGTATTTTGATTTGGTCGCGCAAAATTTCAGAAAATGTGGGTTTCTGCCGTCCAATTCAATTATGAGGAATCCGTTTGAAAACTTCCTTGGTACAGAAAACGTCTCCAACTCTCTGATGAACAATGAAAGAGAGAAAAATAACACAGTTCCTGGAGCCCTATTATCTTAATTAATTTTTCGTTGTTTGTCTAAAAAAAACACGACCTCAAAAAATAAAGTCCACTGTTACAACTCTAGGAAAATATTAGAACTATTCTTCCTTGTTTAAAATAATGTAAAAATACACTGTCTTTTAGGGGTTTTCCATCAACAGTTTACAGCTCTCAATTTTGACCTCAAAAAAATTTCCCAGCCACCTAGTTTAAGTCAAATCTGAGATAATTATTTCCTAAAAAAAATCGTCTGCTAATTTTTTAACTGTGTAGATTCTAGAAATTGAAGTTTGATTCCAACGAAATTTAGATTTCTGAGATTTACATTTGAAACACGGTTTTCAGAGATAATTTCCCCATATCTTATTTATTATTCTTTGACGTTTCAAAGGGTATGACACTAACTGCGTAGTGCCAATAAATTTCTCAAGCGGAATCATTGGTTCTGCAGTCGTAGCAAAACTTGAAACGAATAAAGTAACTTCAGAAATTGAATGCGAACTTTAACTTTGAGGTCCCACTCTTTCCGCTCAGTCAGCGAGCGGCGAGTTAAGACTTGAGCTCGGGAAAGTTTGAAACGCACGCGTCCCTTCGGAATCATATCAACTAGTTGTTGCGCTGCGCAGCCTAAACTCTGGAGCAATTCCTTATTCTCCGCGGCGGCGGCAGAGGCAAGCACGTCTCGCGCGCGTCCTTTCATTCTATTCGCAAAGTCTGAAACTGAAAGGGGGAAAAGGCGACTGCGAGCAGCAGACAGGGCAAAAAAGGAAGCGGCAGACTAACTAAAAAGTCGGAAAAAAGGGAGAGACGGCCGGCGAGTGCTCGAGTGTCGACGTCTGCCGCAGAAAAAGCAGCAGCCGTTGCGCAAATTGCGACCATACAGGCTATTCAGCATACTTTCCCGACCGACGACGCACACTTTTGCACCGCCGACATGCAAGTGAATTTAAACCTACGCCGTACACGTTTCTCCAGTGTGTACGCCACACCGGCGGTGGAGTAAAGAAAATGAATTGCGAAACACAACACACACACACATTATAATGTGCAGGCATTCAGGTATATAGTGTCACTTCTGCCGCGTCGCGCGACACACGTAAATGCAGTCTCGTGCCACCAAAGAAACACACTCGGCTGTAACGATATCAAAAGATCTTATGAAATATTGCATTGCTTGCAAATTAATTTTCCTCTTTGATTTTTTAACTTTTGGCGGAGTCATTCTAATTAAAACTCACCAAAAGTCAAATTTTGTTAAAAAAAAAATAAAACCGTACACAAAGGAAAAGAAAATTCCAGATATTAAAATGAAAAGTTTCTTTTTGACTGCCCCGCTGGTATTGAGGGAATTAAAAAATCGGCAAAAAGGATTCACGAGTAGAATTGGTTTGGCACTGGATCTGGTCTTAATCTCTTAAGACCTTAAGATAATGTCTCGAGATCTTATGAAGCTAGTTAGTTAAAATCTCGAAGTTTATGCCAAAAGTTGCCTATTTCAACGGTCAAAAACTTCAAAATTTCTGGAACTGCAAATTTAAGTAATTGAGTGAATTATTAAATTTAGAAAATCTCAAAAACGGCCCCTTTAAATTATATCAAAATTTTGTTTTGAAATTGTTCCCTATATGAGTATGTAGTGCCTAGAAATATTCAGGATGATAAAAACCTTCAGCTTTTTAGATACAGGTGTTTAAAACGAGTGTTTTAGAGTTTGGGTAAACATCGAGAAAATTAAAATTGCACGATTGGTTAGTTTTTTATGCTTGGAACATGCTAGGGCCCGACCCTGAGGTTAGATAAGACCATCAGAACAGTAAAGAAATCGAACCCTGGCATCAGAAATTATTAATTCCCTTGTGGAGCCATTTAAACGATGTCTGACGGGCTCTGTATTTGTTCGATCTTGGAACGGCCAATTCAAGAGCTTGTACAAAATGTGCAATTTGACCCTTTGGAAGCCTTCTGTGCGCTCAGGAACCAGATTTGGTTTTATTGAGCGCCTCCCGTCGACTAACACGGTCGCAAATGCCGTAAATGCAGCCAGTTACATAAAAATTTTGCTCTTTCAAAATCTGGATGCTGAAAGGTCTTGATCTGGTTAGTAAGTTTAAACGTTAGACTTAACTTAAATGCTGAAAAGCAACAGACCTAATCCACTTTGACAGGTTGAAACAAGGGTGCATCAAAAGATCTCGTGCCAGGTGCTAATATCGAGCGTTTTCCACAAAACTAAAAGCAACGCGAAAAGCTGGGCGGGCGGGTGGGCCTGAAGTGGTAACTCGAGCCGTACGCCGGCTCATAATTGGCATAATTCTCGAGAGTGCAGTGCATCTTTGGAGAGGGAGCACCCTTTGACGATCAAAGCAACATGCAGCGCGAGTAATTTACAAGCCGCGACTGCAAAATTAGCCGACGGCGTTCGGGCTGCTCCGGCATCGAGTGTGTGTGTGTGTGTGAGAGTGTGTGTGTGTGTGTCTGGTGTGGTGCAGTGCACGCGGATGCGAGTGAGCGAGATAGATGGGTGCACGCTCTGGATTTATTGCGCCAGAGCTGCGCCGCGCTCGTCCGTCCAGCCAAAGCCAGGCCGCAGCGTGATGTGCAAAAGATAAGCATCGCAGAAAACGCTGCCGCTCTTCCTCGCTGCCTCATAATAAAGTTGCATTCATTGTTTTATTGTTATCTGCGGAAACCGGTCTAAATTGATTATTGATCATGCAGTGAACGGCCCCGCGTGTCTTTCTCATAAAATCGTATTTTTCGCGACCTCTTTATTCGCGATTATTCGCCCCTGATATGCTGTGTTGTACATGTGCGATGCTGATGCTAATGCACGATCGCAACACACACGCTGTGCGAATCCCGGGTGGAAACAGATTGGACACCACACAGATGCCAGCTGAGAGCTAATTTCGCCCGATATTTGTTTGCTTTACAATGCAAATTCTCTTCGAATCGCCTCAGAACATTTTGCGTCATTACAATATACAGGTCATGGAGTTAATGTTAAGAGTTTAAATAAGTAATCAGAATAATTTTTTAGCTTAGAAATATCTGTAAAATAGGCACCTTAGTAAAAAATTGAATAAAATCTAAATTTCGAAAATTCTTTTTCTTTAATTAAGAAATTTGTGTTATCTAAAAATCAATTAGAAAATTCTAAACAATATAGATGAACAGATTTCTTGTTCATAATTAAATAGCCAAAAAGCGAGCAGAATTTCTAATGGAAAAACTTATTCATTCGGGTAAATTGAGTCATAATTTTAAGAATAAATCGACCAACCTTGAATTTTCAACATGTTCAGTGACTTACAATTAGTCGAGGCCAAAGAGAGTGCACAGTCATTCCTTATCATTGCTTATCAAGAATACACATGCACTCGCACAGTCGTGGCTTCTTTTCAAAAGGTCTTCGTGTAGGCGCTACTTTGCGGTTCAAATAACAGTTTCAAAATACTATTCATATCAAGATCATGGCTGATTTTCGATTGAAAGAGGTGCCGTTGGAAAATATTCCAAAATTTCTTGAAGTTCTTGAAAGTAAACTTCCTGACACGGTGGTGGTGAGTTTAATTCTATCATTGAAAAGAATATAAATAAACTGAATTAAATCTTCAAACAATAGCCACACCAATGGATTAAGATACAGAAAAATTGGGAAAGACATATTCCTGGCCTGAAAGTTCGTATTTTCACCGTGAACGGAGACTGGAGGGATGGGTCTGCAATTTGCTTGGCTGATGGACCTGTTGTGATGCATTTTTTGTTGGTTTTGGCAGATAAACATTATAAAAACATCTTCTAGGAAGGAAATAAAATGCTTGCAGCCATTTACGCAACAGAGGAAGGTCAAGAGGCACTTAAAAACGCTGCTATTTCTACAAACTTAATTGATTGGAAGCGGATTAAGATCTTTTACGCTGTGCTGGAGCGAAATGTTCCGATGTTAAGAGAAATATTGACAAATAAAGGATGCAAACTCTACGGTGACATCGAAAAAAGATGCTTCACGTTTTACCTTCCTTCAGAGAAAGCGATGGATTACCAGCTACCCCAGTAAGACACTGAATCTAAAATTAATGTATAAAAAACCTTGTACAAAATTTCTAGGCTACCAGAAAACGTCCGTGTAGGGCCACTAGGAGAGCAACATTTGCAAATCCTGTGCGAAAATTGGCCCATCTTTGACGAAGAATACACGCCATACGTGTTGAATACGATAAAATTGAACCTGACGGTCGGCGTTTTCGTGAAAAATAGCCGAGGAGAAGAGGAACTCGCTTCAATGGTCATGCACAGGGAGAGTGGCGAGGTCGGGCTTTTGCAGACTGTTCCTGAGCACCGGAGAAAGGGTTACGCGGAGATTGCGTTGGCCCACATTATCAAGCTCATAGGGCAAAAAGGATTAGTGCCGTTTGCAACCGTAATTGTTGAAAACAAAGCATCGAGGGGTCTATTTGAAAAGATGAATTTCGGGGTGCAGGGCATGTCAGCAGATATTGATGTCAAGGAATAATGTAAATCTCAAAATACCAAGAAAATACTTAATATTTTATCAATTTCGTAGATATGTATTAAATAGGTTTTTATAGAAAACTAAATCGTTTTATGCAATGATTTTTATTTCTTGCTAACAATAAGAAAGGATTTGCCCAATCGAATCCCTCCGCCTAAATCTACAAAAATAATCGTTATATATAAAAACGTTTCATTGATATTGTTTATTGCTGCTTAGAAAACTATGTTGGCAGGGAATTGAGCTCAATTGGAAGGAGGAAACAAACCATTTAACCAAATCGTTTATTAATCAAATAAAGCATCTTCGAGGTGCACGCATGCCCAAGTGGGCACGAAATCAGACCGCTTGAATGACCAGAAACCCACATGGCAATGTTGCAATCTTTACGCTGCATTTGCTCGGTGGCTCGTCTGCTCATAATCATTGCTATACTCCCAAGCAAATATTTGATTAAATGCGTCGAGTGTGCACTGCGATGTTTGCGTAGCAAATAATATATATGTATTACTCTGTCGCAAACGCAAACAGAGGCATTTGATTGAAGGTGGAGGGCGTGTTTGTTCTCTCGTATCTAGTGTCGATTGTTGACATTGCTAAACTGACCCCTACCTCCAAAAAATGAGACATGCGTTGGGTCTTAATTGCTTTAAATTAATTTACAAAGGATTCGAAAATACTAATTGGAAGACGAATCATTTTCAGTCAGACGTGCGGTTAGCCAATTAGCTTTGGCTATAATTTAAGACGAAAAAAACAGAAACGACTAGTAGAAATGGTTCTAATAATTTTAGGCTACCGGACAATATCCGTGAAGGGCCTGTTGAAGAGCACCTCTTAATAAACAACATCAAGCTGAACTCAACAATCGGCATCTTCGTGAACAACGAGCGTGGAGAAGAGGAACTCGCCTCAATGGTCATGTAAAGAGAATAGGGAGCAGTCGGACTGCCGCAAACCATTCCTGAATACCGTAGGAAGGGCCACGCGGCGATCGCTCTGGCTCACATTACCAAGAAGCTCACATGCCGTTTGCGACCGTGCTGATTGAGATAAAGGCGTTGACAGCTTTCTTTGGAAAGTTTCAATTTGAGACGTCTACACAAAATATTAAGGACCCCCATACTGATATTTTTGTTTGTGGCTGTGAAGAGGTTTACTAGCTTATGTGACTGCGTTTACAGGTGTTTTTACGCCAACTATCTATCAGCAATAAAGGATTACATGAATTATTCTCTGCGTGCATGTAAGTCAATAAATAGGCTCCATAGCAGCTGTAGTAATCGCGATATAGAAGCGTCTCTATGATAGTCCATAATAAAAAAGCTTACTGCAGCTTCATAAATCTGAGTTTTGCTCAATTCCCTTTTGCCATCAAGCAGGCAGACATAAAATTTCCTTTTCACACACCGGCCGTAAAAGCAGCAGCAGTGCGATCGAAAAACGAGTGCAGTGGTGTTCAAAGTAGACCAGACGAAGTGCAAACCCTTTTCACTCTCGGTCGGCGGCGCACTTGGTTCTCCATTTCGCAGAGCGCAGCTCGTTTGCAAAACTGCATTTCTGCGCGGTGGTGGCGGCAGCGGCGTCTGGTTTTTTGCTCCAGTGACGAGGGCGAACGCGTCAAAAGCCGCAGTGCAACAACTAATCCTCGCCATCCATCAATCCGGCCGCGCGGCCGACCATACATGTGCGCAGCACATATTTGCATATGAAGCCAGACAGGCATTAAACGCAGTGTGCGGGTGGGTGCCACGCCACGGTTGTTTGCTAATACATGCAGCGCGCGCGCTCACTAAGTACGTGCACACGCTGCAACTAATACCTATTTGTGTGTGTGTATGCCTGCGCTGTGTGGCCGAGCACCACCGTTGATAAATATTTTGCACAACGCCGCCCCCGGGGGATTGGTGGCGCACGCTGTGCAATCGTCGCCCTCTGTTGCCACCCTCAACAATGCACTCGACTCGACTACGCGGGCGGAACGGTGCTTAAATTCGCCGCTTTCGGCCTGTTCACCCGGTTTGCTCCCAGGCTCAATGATTAACCACTTAGATTGTTATTACCCAATTGAAGTGTGCGTTGTGCAGAGAGGCCGCATTCAATATTTTTGATCAATATCTTTTATACTCTGGATGAAAAGAGATTTTGCAATGAAAATAAAACACTTATTACATAATTTTTTTAGAGCTTTATAATTATTGAAACCTTAAAGATAGCAACAATCGGGTAATTGAGATAAATGAACAATGCTTGGATAACTGGCTAGAAAAGAACGATCAAATTTTATTATTTTTTTTAATAGTTTACAAATTAGACAACTGTTCGGCCCCTTAGCCGTATACTTAAATTTTGCAAAACAAATCAATGAACGGCCGTTGTGAACGATCGACTCCGCCACTTACCCTTTCTGCGACACAATTTTTACTAATAAAGAGTCACAAGCCCAAAATTACATCCTTTATTTGAAGTATTTTAATGAGTGAAATTCTGCTTGAACACGAAAATTGTGAGATTAAAAGCAAACAGAAAAACCTGAAATGAAATATCCTTGTATCTTATTGACCCAGCAAGAAAATGGATATCCGAAGGATATCCGAGATATCCATGGATATCCGGAGGATATACATCTGTACAGCCCGACCCGATGTCATAGGGCGGATATCCCGGATATCCAATTTCTTGTTGGGGAAGCTGCCATTGGTGCCCAATCTAGGAGGGTCGTATGTACCCTACAATATTTTTAATTTCAATTTAACAAATAGAGCGATTGCGTGTGTCGGCATTATTTAGTTTGTAAAAATTCCTGGAGCAAATGTGCTTCAAATTATTCAACTGATTGAGAGTCAATTACTTGATTAATTTAAACTGTTTAATTTTTAATACTTAAAATAGGGACGAAGAAATGTTGTAAGTTGCCAAATTACCTAATAATATCCCCTTCTAAACCACGAAATTTCAATTTTCTTGACCAGATTTACCAACAGTTAGAGGCTCTATGATGGAAAAATCGGAAAGTGGGAAACTAGTTGATTTTTAAAATTTTTTGTTTGAAACTAGAGTGGTTGCTATTTAAAATGTGCATTCACTTTTTGATATTTGAGGCTGATTTATTTAAAAATCAAAATTGCAGTGTTAGTTTTGAAATACTTTTTTCCGGAAAAAATATGTAATTTTTAATAGTATAATTACTCGGTATACAACTTGTCGGATTGAAATATTAAAGGAGGAGGATTTAAAGCTTTATTCAAGTATCAATTTTAAGTACGCACAGCAAAGAAAACATTTTTGAGATCTTGACCGGTTAATTTTGGGAAAAGATTACATTCCTTGAAAAGTTGTGTGTCCTGCACCACTGAAAATTTAAAAGAAAATAATAAAAGAATAGACTTTTTCAAACGATTCACTTGTAAATTTTGGAGTATCTTTCTATCAAGATTATTCATGTTAGGATTTGACTACTTGTTACAATATTAAGTTTAAACGAATTACTTAATAGTTTTGTAAACTGCTACAGTGAAAAATCCGATCATAAAAAATCTAAACTTTCTCGGTAAATTATTTTTATAGGAAAATGCTTGGCTGCACAAAACAGATAACTGATGCGCACAAAACAAAGCACCGGAGATCAGCGGGAGAGGGTGTGTGTGTTGTCAAGTTGCAAATATGTGCACCCGCACACATGCATCTAACAATAAGTACGTACAAACACACACACACACACACACACACACACACACACACACACACACACACACACACACACACACACACACACACACACACACACACACACACACACACACACACACACACACACACACACACACACACACACACACACACACACACACACACACATAGAGCGAGCGAGAGCACGAACTACGCGCGATGAAGCGCACCAGTAGGGTGGTTGCACTCGGCGCGTCTGGGGTTACTCGAGGGCGGGCGGGCGGGCGCCGCACCAGGGCCGAGGGGGTTGCACACACACTCACACACACAGTCTGGCTGAGCCAGACAGCGCTTGGCGAGGTGGGGTAGGTCGGGAGGACGCAGCCTAAATGTGTGATGGAGCAATGCTGGGTGTGTTATACTCTCACTCGGCTGGCGCGGCGGCGTCGGCGGCGGCGGCTGCTGCTGCTGCCGCCGCCGGGTCGATGAAACCGTCTACGCCGGGATAAAAAGCAGAGGCAGCCCCTCAAGATGTCAAAAGGCGTAAATTATCATCAGCTTTCGCCGTAAACAATGGCCGGTCCGCCAGCGAAGGGCGGCTCATTGCCTACATATTTCATATAGGCCGCAGACGCGCCGGCGTTTGTCTTGTCTGATGCATATTCTTCCTCTCGTCAGCGTCGGTGCCGCCGCCGCCGACGGCCTCTCGACCGCAGTGCACTTGATCGAAAGAGGATCCGGACCAGCAGGGTCTTTCTTTCTCTCTCTCTCTCTCTCTCTCTCTCTCGCGGCGGTGGCGACGGCTCAAGATGCTCTTTTCGCTCGGCAGACGACGTGAGTGCGTCCGCCGTCGCACTTTGATCTCGGCCCGGCCTGTGGCGGCGACGCCAATTTTGCAAATTGGATGGCGTTTGTGTGCGTTTATACTTCCTGCGGCCGCCGAGCGCGAGAATTAGTCTGCCGAGAGACGTGTGTGTGTGTTCGCTCGCTCGCTCCCAATTGTCTCTCGCTGCGATGGAGAGGAAAAAAGCGTCTGGCTCGAAAATCGATGTCGCTTTGTGTGTGTACGTACGTTTGTACAGTGTCAAAAGTTGAAAACGCTTTTCCGATGAAAGCAACTGCGCTCTTGCATGTGTTTGCTGAGCTTGCGCTTGTTGTTTGACATCTCCCGGCTACTTTTGATTTGTGATTGCTGACAAGATGAATAAATTTTGATGCTCTATTACACAAGAGCAGTTTCTTTGAAAGGAAACTAAAACCTCGTGTTTAATTGAATAAAATAATGTTTAATTTCAATTCGACATAAAATTTAAGTTCGGGGATTTTGAATTTTTAAGCTTATTTTAAAATGGCTAACCATCTTAAAATCACCTTAAGGCGTCTAAAATTGTAAAAACTCTAAGATATCAACATTAATGTAATGCATTTTCTTGCAAGAAAAAAAATAAAAAAAAATAAACTAAAACCTTGTCATTTTTTATGTTTTTTCGCACAGTTCAAATAAAATTTATCTTAGATCAATATTCAAGTAATGGGGAGGTTTGATTTAACAGGGAATGATAGAAACGGTTAGGAAAGATTTCCACTAGATTTGATATCTTGGCCTGCAATTTTCAATTTTTATTTTAGCACCATTCATTTTTTATTATATTTTAGGGTGGTGTAGATTTTTCAAAATTACAAAGTTTTCCGGATAAATTTAATGCACTTTTCCGGAAAATCAGGATAATACACGGAGAAAACGGGCCTCACGGTGTTCACAAAAATGAGGATATCTCGGATTTTAATTATGCAAACACCTAAACCTTTTTGCCTATTTAGACAGCCCACAACTTTATATGTTTGGGGTTATGAGGTGAAAAATAAATCTCTTGGGATCTTGAACAACTCTTCTTTCCAATCAGAAAGTCTCTTGCCGACTATGTCT
Source organism: Cloeon dipterum (assembly GCF_949628265.1). Lineage (NCBI taxonomy): Eukaryota > Metazoa > Arthropoda > Insecta > Ephemeroptera > Baetidae > Cloeon > Cloeon dipterum. The sequence goes on along the minus strand of NC_088788.1, from coordinate 33,262,440 downwards.
AACCTTTAAACAGAATTAATAATCGACTTTAGAATTAACAATTTGAGAGAATTGACTTGAGGAACAATTAAAAATTAGAAAAGAATTTACCCGAATGAGCTGGGTCCTTCTCAAATAAACGCTCGGAACTGTTTCAGATGCGACTTGTTTGCTCGTATTTCCGGCGGAAACTGATTTAAATTCAAAATCTCTCTCTGTTGCTTTAACGAATTTCTAACAAATAATATCGTCTAACATTCATTAATAACAATACCCTAGACCAAAATTGAAAAAGGAGTCCGCAACCACTACATAATATGTTAAATCATATTTATTGCATTTTTTTATAACATTAGTAATAATTCACCAGTTGCATAAACCCTAAGTGTTCGAAGCCACCAACAGATGGCGCCACCGTAGACTTTCAATTTTAAGGCACTTCCGCTGCGATTTCAGACTCAATCTAGCTACTGTGCATTCTTCAATTAATTTGCTAATTTTTGACGTGCTGAAAACCAAAATCGGTTTAGCCAATCGCCGTAGAATCGTGAAAAACTATTTTTTGAAATAAAAAAATCTTTTCCAACGTTTCTACGGCGAATGGCTGAACCGATTTTGGTTTTCAGCACGTCAAAAAAAAGAAAATTAATTAAAAAAATTAAAATGGCTAGATTGAGTCTGAAATCGCAGCGGAAATGCATTAAAACCGCTTAAAACAAAATTTTTAAGAAAGTCTGTGGTTGCGCCATCTGTTGGCGGCTTCAATAACTAAGGGTTTATGCAACTGGTCAATTGAGCTAATTTTTTAGTACTGCCACAATTTGATTTGATGTAAGGAAATTTTAAGGATAGTGAAACTTGTAGCTTTCGAGAAACTTAGGGTCAAAGGTTAAAAATGGGCGTTATGAGATCGGGTGAATAGTAAGAAAATAAAAAAGGCACAATAGGTTGATTTTGACCTGCGGAACATGCTTTTTGTTGCCCCATAAGGTTAGTCAAGACCATCGGAACAGGTGAGAATATCATTCAATTCTCATTTGTAGATGTTTAACCGACACCTGTGGGTTATGAATTGATTCGATCATTTGCAAGATTTGCTTACCGTTTGAACGTCGAAGTCGAGAGCTTTCTCGTGGAGACAACCGGGATTTTATTGGCTCTAGTTGTCAATATATTCAAATTAAAGTGTGGAAATCTTAAAAAAACTTATTATTTAAAAAACGGAATATTTTTAGATCACAGGAAGGCAAAAGATCAATCTGATTAGGGTACGAAAACAAAGGCACGGTATTTTTTTTAAATTTATAAATTGCAAAATCAAATTTCCAGTAAAAATCCGGTTAAAATAAACATGCCTAATTTATTCAAAACAAAAATATTTACAATTCGGCGTTTTCACTTCGTATAGCAGTTTCGCAGCAACAATAAATTTTCCTCTCAGCACTACACAGTGAGTTACGACTGGAATTTTAAAAAGAGCAACGATTGATTAAAAAAGTTGGCACGAGCAGCTCTTGGCTCGACTTATTATATCTGCATTTTCATGGTTTGATAAAGAATAAGAGCGACGATGAAGCAAGCGTGCTTTTTTCCACGAGACCATTCTGCTCTTGTGCGCCCGCTCCGCCGTGAAAGCTGGAGACTAGCGCCCCTATTTCGACGACACCGCAGCCTGCACAGCTTGGGCGTAGCGCGCGTTGCATAACTTTTTCTATTTACTGCATCTTGCGCGCACACGCTTTCATTTGCCTCTGCTCACCGGCCCGAAGAGAGCAGGAGAAAGAGCCGACGGAGGAATAAAGTTAAACGAATAAAACTGTAAAAAGTGTACTCCTGAACTTAAATTGAAACTTGCGACATGCACCTCGGGAAAGGTTGTGATGCGTAGTTTCTGCTTCATCCATTCAAGAGCTGTTTTGCTGATGTAGCCTTTTAATATACATATATAGTGTGCAACTTAACACGGCAAACTTTCCCCATTGAAACTTGACTTCTAATGGAAATAATTGGCATAATTATTAATACTAAATGTTTTTCTATTTAATTTTAGGCATTTTTTTTGTAAAAATTTTAAAAAAGACTTAACAAAAATCGATCAAAACTAGATCTGGAAATTATGCATCCAGCCAAGACGACATCTACCCAAAAGCTTTTAGACCTAATAATGTTCACTGTCAACAGGAAATCTGTTTTCCTAGTCCGGCGAAATATCAATTCCTCCTAGCAGCTGGGATTTATTTCTAGCCGGCGATAAATTAATCAGTCGAAGACGGCGTTCTGTTTCATTTCGTTGGTGATCGATTTGGCGGCACAAATGAAATAAATCATCTCGCGCGCACGCTGAAATTCATAGTAAGTAATAATCCGAGAATATCGATCCAGCGCGAGAGAGGACAACGACACGCACATTTTGACCTGCGACTCACGGACTCTCGAACCATTCTGTGCTAGGGCTGTGACAAATAGTTTGTTCTACTTTCAGCAAAGGCATGTCTGCGTTTGTTATGTAATTGCTAATAATTTAAGTCTTCGTCCCAAACAAATTCGAAGAGATTGTAATTAATTCGGTCAGAATTAATTTAATTTTACTGATTGTGAGTCGCATTATTTTATATTTATGTTAAATTTTATATCAATCAAATGACATCTCCAAGAAAGGTTCCCATTATGTTGTTACACAATTAAGTAATGTGAGCCCCATGATATTATATTTTTTATTCGTAACAATGTTTAATAAAAATTAAATAAATATATTTAAAATTTAAATAATACGCATTCTAGCCTTTAATAGTTTTGAGACTCTCCAAAAAAGAAGAGAAAAAGTATATTAAAACGGCAACGAGTATGCCCACTCATTTTATTTACTTTAAAAACGATGGTTGGAAAAACTGGTTGAACTCAGAGGAAATATTTTTTAAATCGCAGTGTATGAATTTTTCATGCACTTAGTGTTTAATTTTTTTATCTTTGCGCTAAATAATTGAAAATTTATGCTGTATAACCAAAGTTTAAGAAAAATAAGCACTGTTTTTCACGTCCCTAATTCCAACGGCACCGTTAAATCACTTGTGCCAACAAACACACAAAAGGAATTGGTCAGAATGCGTGCGAAGGGAGCATAGGCGGCAGCGGCAGACAGGACGGCGGACGGACGCACCGCATCCTGTTTTGGAGCAGCCAAAATCAATGTGCAAACGGTCTCTCTCTCTCTCTCTCTCTCTCTCTCTCTCTCTCTCTCTCTCTCTCTCTCTCTCGCACCAGCCGAGGCCGAGAGCCGACCGAGCGTACTTTTTATTGCGGCGCGCACACACACCCGATAAAAACTCTTGGCCCAATAATAAAAATTGTATTCCTAGGCGTGGAGGAAGGCATGCGTGCGGCGAGACGCTTTGCTCGTTGCTAGCAGGCGAAGTTAAAATTATCGTCCCTAAAAAGAGTTTGCGCCAGAGAGACGCAAATAGACGGACGAACGAACGGACGGACGGACGACGACTGCTTGAGCAGGAGAAAAAAATCGTTAAATTCCGCCCGTCTTTTACGATCTGTCTTTATACGAACATTAATTGCGGATATTGTCATCCTCCAGCAGCACGGCGGCGGCGAATTGCTTTTCTTATTGCCCTTCACCCCAGCGCAGACTACATATCAATTTTTCCTGCAAGTCGAGTGCACTCGGTGCCTTTCGCAACGTACTATAAGAGCTCCATCCATATACGCCGTCTGATAACAGCGAACAGAGTAGCGCGAGTAATTTTTATTGCCAAGGTTTCCGGCGCGATATTGCCCCGTTCGGCCCGCGGCTCAATCGCTGTGTTTTAAATAAACATTAGAAGTGGTTGCTTTTTGCAAATTGTTGTCGACGCTGAGATTTTTCAAGCGTCACTCAAGCTCGTTGGCGTAATGGCTCGCCTCCAGGAGCAGGGAGGCAATGGAAAGAAAAGCCTAATGATTATTTGCTCTTTGCTCAATTGAACTGTCTTGTTACACGGCACAACCTTGTCTTTTTTATTAAAAAACTTGAAACCCTAGGAGTCTGGAGAAAAATGGCGGGAATGGGAGAGGGAGGATTTTTTTAATTTTAAAATTTTCAACTCTTCAGAAGTGGTGGGTTTTACATTGGTTGAGTTATGCGTACTGTTAGGTGACAGGCTAGGCTGTTTTGCTTGATGCGTGATGAATTACTTTGTTTGATAGTTTAAGCATCCTTTTTTTAAAAAGACTTGTTTAAGAAAAATTTTATTACATTAAAAATCAATTTTTAAATCGACGTGTGATGAAAACTTTAAAAATGTTACCAGGAAAAATCTTTTTAGTACATAGAGGTCTCAGCCGCGTGATTTAAGGCGGCGGCTGGCGGGACCAGCTTAGCTAAATGTTTTGCCCGGCGATGGCGGCTGGCCATTTTCACCAGCGGCTGGCGCAGCCAACAATATTTTAAGCGTGAAGTTTTATGGTGCTTAATGGTCTGAAGGTCCGAAAGACTTTTTTCTTCTCCATTTTAATATTTGACCCCTTGACGGCTGGCGTTGCTGGCGCAGATCAGCCAGATTCACGGCGGCTGGACCCAAAATTTGCCGGCTGGCGGTGAACTCTACTTTTTATTATTTGGGAGGGTTCATTGTGTGTTCGAAGGTTCCAACAGTTGGCGCCACTGTTTTTTCTCGTTTTAAGCAATATCGCTTGCGGATTACAGATTCAATCCTGCTGGTAAGCATTCTAAACGCGGAATGAATTACTTTGATGTGCTGAAAATCAAAATCGAGGTAGAAATGAAAACACAATCATAACGTAAAAATCTTTGCTTTCGAGTCTACTACGATTGGCTGAATCGTAAATTTCCAGCAAAGAGTTTTTTCGTTCAAATTGTTCAGATTGCCGCAAAAATCTGAAATCTCAGTGGAAGGGCAATAAAGCTTTATGGTATTTTGATTTATGATTTGCTTTGACTGATATTTTGCTATTCATTGACAATAAATCTAAATAAAAACTGTAAATAGACGGTGGCATCATATGTGTATGCATGTTGGCGGCTTCAAACACAGTGGGCTTTCTCGGAAATGACCAATTTGGCATGAATAAAAAACATTGCCAATTTAGCAAACGCAGTGCCAACGCGTTTTGTCCGTGTTTTAAATCTCAATAGCAGAAATACGCGCGGTTGCTGGCTCACGTGCAGCTAGCGGCGTAAAAACATTATTTGCGCGGCGTTTGTCAGAATCGTCGATTTTTGCGCCTCTCCCATGCGAAGGTCTCTATCAAAAAGAAAAAGGAGTAGCTGCCGCCGTATAAATTGGAATCACGCACGCATCCAAGCCCGGTGATGGGCACGGACTCAGGCCCTATTGCCGCACTTTAGGCTGATGATGATGAAAAGGAGAAAACACACGCGCGCAGAATAAAAGCTGTGTGCCGCTTTTTTTCGGTTTGGTTTGCGTCGGGCCGGGCTAGACTCGGGCGGCTAGAGCAAGCGGGTTAGCTCATAGCTGGCTGGCTCTGCCTGGCTGTGGCTATTGATTCCGGACTAATTATAGAGAAGGACCTTCCTCGGGCCGCCGGCACCCATTCGCCGCATGCAGTATGCGTACGCCATTAGCGGAAAGAGCCCGAATAATTATCGTCTCAACACCATTACCGCCCCATAATCACAGCCCGTTGGACATTTTTCAGCTCTTGGCTCGCATTCGCTTTGCTGCGTAAGCGCGCTTTTCTCCAAAGTTGGATTAAACGAGCGTATTGCGCGCGGATTAATCAAACCCATGGGGGAGCGCCGGGTCTCGTTGATTATCTGCTGGCGTCTTTCTCCTTTTTAAACCTCTACTAATTAGTCGCTTACTTCAAATGACGCAAATTGTATAACTTCTATTCATTTAGTTTAACGTTCCTCAGGTACATTTGACAGTAAAATGCAAAATAAAAAATTTCTTCAGACCAATTCTTGGACACAACTGATTATTGTTCGAATGGACAAAGTAATTTTAAACTTAAGTGACATTTTATAATTATAAATTTAATTAAAACAAAAACATCTCAGTGTGTCAGTTGCTAAAATCTGAAACGCCCCTAAAATATGTTTTTATGTCACATTCGTACACTTTTGTGATGTTAACATGAACCACCAGTCGAAATTTCTCTAAACAACATTACTTATTGAGTTGCGGATGATTAGGAAACCTTAAAAACCGATATATAAATCCAACTTTTGTTCAATTAAAATAATTTTTGGTATGTAGAATCTTGTTGAGGAGACAAATAGATAGATTAATCTTTTTCCTGATAAATCACTTAATTTTTACATAGAGATCTTTTAGTGCCAGTAAAATATTATAATAAATCATTGATAATTATTCTGGAAACAGTTAAAATTTACAAATTTTTCATATCTATTATATTTTAAATTCCTAATTCCATAGCTCACCTGTGGTAGCAGATATAAACTTTTATTTGTTCATTATTTCTTTTAATTTCTTCTTAAGGCTTCATGTCAACGATGCAGAAAAATTCATTGTATAAGTTATTGATATCCAAATTAAAATTGAAAGATATTTAAATAAATTGTTTATTGTTAAAATTGGTTTCAAAGCTTTGCATGGCTAGCTTTGAATATTGATAGTAGAAAAGTGACATTTTTTGTGTTCAAAAACCCACTATCAAATAATTTTTGTGCAACACTATTTATGATCTAACTTGCAAAACATGGAAATTCAAGTGGCTTTTGCTTTCTAACAAATCTTAAGCTTTGTATGTACTTTTCGGCAAAAGCAGAAAAGTGCTGCAAAAACCGACAGATCAGGCTTGCACAATTTTTCAAGCCTGGCGAAATCATTCTCGCAGGGTTATTTATAACGATGATCCCTGATGATAAATGATGCCGATAGTCGCTACGAATTGAACACACTGCTTTATCCAGAAATTTAATCTTCCGGACGAGAAACAATATGTACAACCAGCCACGAGTATGCGCGCTAAAACTTTTTATCGAAATTTTTTGAGGCCGGCATTTTATCGGTTTACTCGAGCGCGCAGAAACAAGAATGCTGTTGTGCGCCACTCGGATTTTCTGTCCTGATATATTATGATATAGAGTGCGATGTTCCGCACGCACTCTTGGCTATTTCTAGCATTATCGATCAGCTTCTTGGAAAATTACGACCAAGAATTTTTCGTCAATCTACCTGCCCTGTTATTTCTTAGGGCGAGGCCATAAAATTTTGAACGCTATATATGTACGCGTTAAAACTCCTTTGTGTAATATTAAAGTTTTTATGACATGATTTTGTTATAAAAATGCACCTGTCAATTCTTTTCCTTACTGAGTTTTTTATCTTTTATTTCCTGAAAAGCGAAATTAACTTAACAATTTCACTTATCTTCTTTTAGGATCACCAAATAATAATGGAACAATTTTTCAAGTAAATGTTTGAAATGACAATTACCGAGGCAGACATTTTTATATTTTTACTGTAAGGAAAACCGTTCGAAAAATGAGTTGGTTTTGAAAAAAAAATAAAAAAAATACTTCAGAGATATGCGCAACATTTGAATATATTCAAAAAGAATTTCCTCATTTTAATCAATTTTGTGATGATCGCAGAGAGTACTTTCTTAAATGAATTGTGAAACTTCAGTGCTACCTTTAATTAAAAAAGCAATTGAACTGATAGAAGACGTGCTCGTTAATTTTTTATCATCATCAAATATAGATTTTGTCGGATTGCAAAGTTGTTTCTGCGCAGATTTCAATCATTCTTCTTTTGTGCTGTGCGCTTCACACTCGGTCCGACAATCAAGAAGAAAAACACAGCACATAGAAGGAGTATTGATCAAAGCAGCGTCGCACTCATCAAACGAGCGAAGCTCTCTCCGCGCGTCCAATTTACAAGTGACAATTTATCCTTCAACACGTTCAACTGACTTTTCCCATGCCCAATCGAAAAGAATATTATTTGCACGCCAACGGCATCGCATGCAGATTAATTTGCAGTGTCAATGGTGCGTGTATAATTACAAACTAAATAAAGCAGACTGCCGGCGGAGGCAGAGGGAGAGTCGCGTTCGTTGCGTTCCAGTTTGATAAATTGGAAAACTGTTCTTCGCAGAAAATCGAAGCGGCGTTTGAATAGGACGACGCATCCGAATAAGAAGAGCAAAAAAACAAACACCGCTCCTAGCATAATAAGAAAGAAACAAACTACTTTCCCATCGATACGACATTGGAATCGCACGTCATTACGACGCAGCCGCGCCATTTTTTGCTTGTTTTGCTCATCATACGCGCACACACATCTGCAACACCTCTCTAACGCAAAAGACGCGGCGAATCAAATCTCGGAGGAGAGTGTGTGCGTTTTTTTCATTTTTCGCCGGCCCAGCTAGCAGCTACCATATATATACACTCATTGTCCGTTCGTTTGGCTGCTTTTTATTTCTTTTTGCAAAAGGAACGCTCACTTATAAATAAATACGTCTCTCGGCGTGTGTGTGTGTAGAGCAGAGAAGTGGTAGTAGTGCTACCGTACTGCGCATTGCGTTTTCCCTGATTATTCCTCGCGTACACGCAAGCCGTGGCGAAAAATTCTCGCGCACACAGCCGGCAGCGATTTCTCATAATGTCGTGGAGCAACGAAACGAGAGAGGAATTGAAAAATTACATCAAATAATAAAGAGCGTTGTTATGATTATTATTACGACCGCACCGGCCGCCGCTACCGTTCACTGCTGCTGGCTAACAATAGATAATTTATTTTCTAGCAGCGGCAATGTGCATAAATATGTACGGGCGGACAATAATACGCGAGCGTTCTTGATGTGTTATTAATTATTTCAGCGTATCCAAAGGAAACTCGCTGCTTGCGGCTATATAAAACACAAAGTGCTATTACCAACCAACTCCGATTCCCCCCACCACTGCCGACAGCCTACGAGGTAGGCAATTTTTTGAGCACGCCTGTCGAGCGGCGCAACGCACGTCACCGGGTGCTCCAGCGAGAATTGAGCAGTGCGCAGTGTTGATGGGACTATAATTCTCCGCTTCAATCGAAGAAACCTTGGTGCTATTTATTGTTTGAATGATTTTCTTTTAGGGAAGGTCATGTTAAATATTATGGTTGTTTCACTCCAATTAACAGAGAACAGCTTCTTGAAAGTGTTCAAAGAAACTTAAAAAAATTTCAAAATTAATTTTTTTAAACGTATGAGGTAGAGTAAACAGACTCCAGCAGTACACACCATTAGTAAAACTCTTCAGTGTTTGGGAATCCAAGGTATCCAACAAATAAAAATTTCAGTTCTGACACGATCTACATATTACTTTGCAAGCTAACTATTTAAATAAAAAATATTAACTCACCATTTGCGAAAGCCCTTAACTGATTACATCTTTATTGAATTTTGGCGGGGTCATATACATCAGATACGTTTCAGTCTAATTAATATGCCCCCCAATTGCAATGCACACACAATATTACACATAAAAATCAAAATCAAAACTATGTTACAAATGTAAAGTATTCACCAGAACCGTAAAATTTATTTAGGTAAAGAAATTATTTTAAAGCAACGACCAACTTATCATATCGCGGCTCAAGCAGCCAACAGATGGCACCAGCGGTTATTTTCTATTTCAAGGCACTTTCGCTGCGATTTTAGACTCAATCCTGCTGCTGTGAATTCAACCTTTTAGATGATGTTTTCGAGATGCTGAAAAACAACAAAAATCAGTCCAACCAATCCCTGTAGGAACGTCAGCAAAGAGTTTTAATTTTGAAAAAATGTTTTTTATGATTATACGGCGATCAGCTGGTTTTATTTTTGGTTCCAAAACATCAAAATAAATACACAGTAGCAGGATTGAGTCTGAAATCGAAGCAGAAATGCCTTAAAATCGAAAGAAACCGATGGCACCATCTATTGGCAACTTCGAACACTAAGCGCCTTTGCAATTGGTGAATTAAGAGTATAAAAATGACAAAATATTAATTAACGTTTGGAAATTTATCTGAAAACTAAAAGTAAATAAAGAATACGTTGACACGTTAATTGTTTATGTTTCGGGTTTTTTTAAAGTTGGTTTTTGAATATTTTTTATCGAAGTTTAATTCAAAAATAAATCTCCTATTTCTAACCATGTTTAAATAGGGCCATGATGAGCTACAAAAATTTGAAATGGTATCAAAATCTAATTTGAAAGTCTCTGATGTCAATTTAGACCATTTTATTCGGGTCTCTTAAAAATTAAATTAAAATTAGTCCTCAAATTTAACAAAGTGGACTGAAATGAAAGTTAAAATTATGTTTGTTAGGCTTACTAATAAAAAAACAATTTAAATGAGTGGTTACAGTCATTGGAAATTAATCTAAAACATACTCATTCGAAGCAATTGAACATGTAACCTTGAAATTGTGTTTGTCGCGCTCACAGAGTTAATTTCAATAGCTGACAGAAGCAAACACTGACATCAACAAAAACTATAAATCAATCTGCCTGAAAATATCCCTATAGTAACTTTTTTAATACAGCAAATCACAACTTATTTATAGCAGTGAACAATCCATAGTTCAATTCAAAACGTATTCGGATGTATCCCATCTTCTCATCCTTAATCAAAAAACCGTTTACGGACGGCCACTTATAAGATTGTTTTGTTTTCATACCCATCATACTTCCTCCTCTCGAAACTAGTTTAAACGCAACCAGCGTGCACGGAAGCTTTCCGAAATTCAAACTGAATAAATAACACACGGAATATGGCCAAGGAAGAATGAGTCTGGCAAGCAATCTCCTGCTCTTCGTGGCCGGCAATGTGCACGCGGACTAAAAGCGTTTTCGGTTTTGTAATTCGTTTCACACATCGCTCTAGTTTGCGCCTAGCTGCGTTAAATAAAAGCAAGATTACGGCTTATTTTGAATAAAACAGATAAAGCGGGTGAAATAATAAAACAGCACCTCAGCCGCTCGGCCGCTCGCTCACTCACTCAATGTTAATGCAGCTTAGAGAGTGCGCGCCGCGCGCGCTTATGATAAATAGAATAAGCCAAGTCTGGCGGGCGGCGCGCCATAAAAAATCACATCGGACGCAATAAGTAATTCAGATATAAAATTGTCGTCCTCGGCGTGTTGTATATGCGCGCCCGGCCTGGATAATAAAGGCTTGCGTGACTCCTTGCGTGCCCTTAACAAATCATAATACGCCCGGGTTCGAGACCAGATTGTTAGCAGCTCAGCTACTTTTTCCACCGTGATTCTCGGCTGCACGACCGACTTTTTTTCCATACACGGTCTCTGTCTCTCGCACCGACCTGCGTCTGCTTTTCGGCTCTGTTTGTTTGCGACCATGCATGCGCTGGAAAATCGGAGCCGGTTCGATCTCTCAAGATCACGACTAGCCACGCTGCAGACTTGACTGAAATTTAGCACTTTTAATTAGTGCTTGCCGTAAAATATCGACGGAATTGTTCAAGTAACTCGTTAACATTAAAATCTTTAGCCTGCAGCTTAGACTTTGACATTTTCCTGAGCATAAATAATTGAATCGGCTGTTTTCCACGATCGTTAGATAATTAAGACACATTATATAGGGTATGTAAATGCATTAGCTAAAAGATTACCAAGGACAGACAAATACTATAAGGAGATTTTGTATAGCACTAGTTTGAATTGAAGGTTCTTCATACATGTTGTAGGGATAAATGAAAGGTTATTGTTGTTGCCAAAATTATAGATAAAAAAATCATGTATTTTCAGGTACAGTAATTCAATATTTAAGTTTCCATTTTTTTGCAACAAATAATTTTATTAAAAAAAACTTCAGGGTTACGAAAGCTACAAATATGCTGGTTGAACCTACAAACTTGTAAAGATATCCTCTACAACTTTTCAATTTAGATCAAGGTCATATGTTCAAAGAATTGAATTTATGTTTTTTGAAAAAAAAACACACTTTGATAAATATAATTTTTCCCTTCTTAATATATCATTGGTTATGTTTTGTGAAAAAATCGTGGTGACAATTTTTTTTGTCTTCAAGAAAATCGGCGCATATAATAAGCGATCTTAAATAATTAAAATGTATTTATATCCAATAAACGTTGCAAAAAATTACCATCTTAGACAAATCTTGAAATTTTTGAAAAAAGAATTCAATTGCTAAAAAATTTGATAAACGTGTCGAAAATTAAAATAGAATATGTCTGCACTCTGTACTATACATTTTATAAATTATCTCATTAGTTTATATGTTGTTTGAGAATGCCTTGCGAAGTGGGTAGGAGTAATTTCAGATTTTTTATAAGACTAACAGAGATGTGATAATTGCTTAAATCATCGCAATAATTATGTATTCAAAGTTATGTTTTTCCATATATTATTTCACAGAGTCGCGGACTGTTTGTGAGGCCACTGATGTAACTTAAATAAATGTGAGTACCTAGCAAATATTAAATGATGTGTGTTTATACACTGTAGAATTAAATTATTTGTATGAGGCGAAATAGTTTTTATATTTTATTTTAAAATCTAAATCGTTGTTTGATTTTTAATTAAATATTATGAATTAATTTTCAAAAAATGAAAAAAGAAAAATTAAATTTACTGTTTACCAAAATAAAATAAAACTTCCGATAAAAAAAAACGTTTTAAAATACTGTCAGTATATAAAGCCATCAAAATTAATCGCAGTTTTCTTTTTATTGCAGCTTCACATTCGAAGAAGCGAGTATAATGCAGCTTTTCCTCGCTTTTGGCGATCCTTCTCGAGATGTAAAGAGCGGAGAGAAGTGGCACCGCCTTTCAACTTTTTCACCAGCATTTTGTGCGAGAGCGGCGCGCAGAGTGTGTGTGTGTGAGTGATTCAATTTGAGTGCTCGGCGAGAGAAATGTGAGTAATTTTAATGAATCCTGTTGCGAAGACCCCCGTGTGTACTCATTATAGAGATGTAATCAAGATGAATAAAAGATAAAGAGAGGCTGCTCGGCACGGAAAGCCTCGCAATTGCGCTGAATTAGCGACGAGAGCGAAAGAGAAGCTGCGCTGTACAGTTACTTCCATCGCTCATTGTCACTGCATATTGTGTTTTATCATCTCATCATAGAAAAGAGAGAAGTGAGTGAGCGAGAGGAAAAAAATGTGTAGGAACTGCAAAGCTTCTTGCGCCGGTGCTCTTGCTTTTTTGTAATTTAACGCCTGCATTTGCAATTTCGCGGGAATTCCCGCAGCGAAGTCATAGACGCGTCACTTTTAAATTGCAACCTACCGTGCAAATTTTACACCATTAGGCCTCTCACTCGCTCAGCTGAAAATAAAAGTGCGCAAGCCGGATGGACATACCAACTGCAACCGACGCAAACACACTTACACACTTTAGAAAAAAAATTAATTCGCTCTTAAAACCAGCAAAAATGTTTTTATAACAGACTAAAATTGCGGCTATTTTTTGCTAAGGATTATATGATTTAATTTGAACGAGTATCAAGTGTAAAGGATTTTATTTTGTCACTCGGTTCATGCGATTCGTCGGCTGAAAAAAGAGATTTTACGATCGCTGCGGTGGCGAATCCAAAGTCACGCCACCGACGGCGTCCTAGGGTGGAAAAAAGTGTGTGAGTTTGGGACCTTGAAACGCGATGAACGAACCAACGGTGAGAGCGGTGAGCGAGCGCGTCTGTTCAGCCGGATATGCTGCATAGGCCATCAGGCGCGTGATGGCAAAAAAATTAAAAAAATAAAACGCTAAAAACGAAGATGGAGCGAATTCGGCCGCCGGAGTGGGGGCTACGCCAAATTCAATGTCGCCGCCGCCGCCGCGTATTACTCTGCTCTCTCGCATCCATCGGCGTCGATTTTATCGCCGAGAATTCTCACATTATTGCCGATTTTCGCATGCACACGCTGCGTAAAAAAGCGAATGAGCGTCTCGTTTGATTGATAGACACAGACCCACACAAACACCGAGCGAAGAATGGGATCACAGAGGCGGCGGAGAAAAACTGTTGCTTTTCTCTCGCATGTCGATTTGGAAGCTGAAAAGACGGTTATTGATGTACCTCTATTTGGTGCAGCTGGGAATTCAAGACAGTCTATCGCATACAACGCTCATTTGCAAAATGTGATGGGTTTGAATTATTTTGGCGTGAGAATTGAGAATAGAAGCACTGTAAAGAATTTAGTATTAATAAAATAGCAAAAAAAAAAAAACATTTTTCTTCAGTTAAATGAATGAACATCGGAGTTACCTAAGAAATTTTTTAATCTTGTTGCTTTTCAAGTTGACAAAAGAGATTTACATTTATCACGGGTTTCTTCTGAGAATGGGGTGAGAATTTGGAAAATACTAATCTCGTTTAAAAATTGATGAGAGCGCAGCCACCCGAAAATTTAATTACATCTTCGTGACAAGTAAAATTAACTTCAACTAAAGGACTATACGATTCAGTTATTAGTAAACTGAATTCATGCAATTTGAATTCCAAATGTGAACATTAATAGTTTATTTTTAATTTACAAAATTAATTTAGGAGACATTTTGTAACATCTCCTGACGAGACAGGATGCCCATGAATCAGGGCGGAAGCGAGAAACCAGAACTAGTTGAGCAGGATATTTCTGTAGCGGTACAACAACGCGGTCCTACTTTTTGTTGGAAGCCAGCAATTGTCGGCGGTTTGAATTATTGTAATTTTGCATTATTGTTTAACAGCAGAAAGATGATTTTAAAATAAGAGTTCAGTTTTCGTCCGTCAGCCAAACGGTGCTGACGTGATTTGTTTAATTGTGCAGAACCCGATTCAAAGGGGTGAGTCCAACCGTCAGTTAACAAAAGAATTTATCACTTATTATTGTAAACTATTTCAGTTCTTGTATTTCATTAAGTGTCCGATCGGATTTCCAACTGCGTAACCTAATACACCAACCAAATTCGTCTACCTTAATTCATCGGTCTTCATCATTTCAACCCTCTTCATATCTCCCAAATTTCTATAAAAAACACGAAAAAATAAACAGCTCGCTTTTCAGTGAGAAATCTGTTATTAAATTTCAAGTAAAAAAATTATAACATCATTTTTTTGTGCTTTTTATAAACATAAATTTGGATAAAAATATTTGAATTAAATAGAAACACATTATTGAAGAAGCTTTTGTACAGTCTTATATATAATATTATATTTTAATTTTTTTAATTTTTGCACAATTTAGTATTGAACTACTCCGTTTTGCTCTATTTCAGCATAATTAAAAAGGACTCAATTGCATCGGGCTGGGAAACGACAGGAGCGTACCAACACAGCAGTTTATGCAAATGCAGAAAGGCCATTTGTGCCATCAACATCTGCGCTCGCTGCTGCAGCAATTTCACTTTAGTCCATTTAGCCTCTCAATTTAATCTTTGATGTAATCATTCAAGTCGTCGCCGTGCAGAATACCAATGAAGTCCGCAAATTGGCTGCACGGCAAGCGGCAGCGTGCAAAGCGAGAGAGAAAGAAAGGAAACGCACTTTTGCCGCAAAAACAAAAGGAACGAACCCCAAGGTGCTATTTCGGCTGCGTCGCAGACTTTAAATAGGCAGACAGCGCAGGTCAACATAATTTGTCGTCATCTGCGGCATAGCGGAAACAACCGCGCATCAGAGCGCGAAACTCTCTTATTTTTCTCGTTCGCTTTTTGCTAAACTTGTTTAATCTCCGGTAGCAATCATGCGTGGCACGTTGGTAATAAATTATCAGGCGCATTCACCGGTGAATTTACGCTCGCATTTTCACAATTGGACAGGTCGGTTTTGCGCCAACGAAATTGACTCATTAAACGGATCAAACGTTCGCTAAAACTTGATAAAATCGATCACCAAAACTGGACTGGGCACAAACGGCCAACTTCATTTATTTTTCCACTCTATACATTCGAAACAACAATTGAAGGTAATTTGCTGAATCATTTTTGTTTTTGTAATTACCCAAAAGTCCGGCATTTTATAGAAAGCCGATTTCATTATATTTTTGTAAGAGAAAAAATGCTATCGACCTGGTCCCGGTAAAATTGCGCAACGTTCAACAAACACCCAAATTTTCATTGTCGAATTGGTTGTTGACCTTTTCTTGCAACAAGGAAATTCGCGTTTGGTTGTTGAAAGTAGCGCAATTTTACCGGGACCAGGACGCTATCCTATCCTACCACAATAATATGTACAGTTGTGGCATATACGATTAGGAAAAAGTTCGGCCCTTTCCCAATCTTTCAATGCGTTTTAAAAGTAAATTTTTTTTCGACGCGCGAAAACCCTGGAAAACTGATAGAGAATAACGAGACAAACTATTAAGCAAATGTTACGGTGCGTTTCAGCCCATAGAAAAAAAAATAAAATCAAAATTGTGCTTTTTGGGGGCCCGCGGCGGCAGACGGGGGCGGCTAGGGTGCCCAAATCGACGCAGAATTACGCGAGAAATATTCCTAACACCATAGTTGGACCTGATCAGAACTATAGATGCCAAGTTATTAATTTCTTAAGTAAAAAATCTCTATTTTGACTTAAGTTATTTTTTCGCGGGCCCTCTGCGCGGCCCTTATGGGCCCGGCGGTCCGCCGCTTACTCTCGAACGAAAGTCAAACTAATAATGATGTTGGTGCCAATTTTTCGCAGAGATATCTAGGGTTAAAGGGATAATCAGGTGCAAAAGTGGAAATTTTTCAGACACGGCAGAGCGCAGCCTTGATTTTGAGACAGGGTTCGGGCTGAAATTCGAAGCTTTGGGGAAATTCTGTGCATGCCTGCTGCAGATGACAATGCACACGAGACCACGAGTGCGTAGAGTGCGTACGTGTTGCTGGCAGCGAGTGGACGAGCGCGCACGCTGCTGCACTGCGGCCGGGATTGACCGGCTTGGGAGGCGACCTGCGGCTACAGGGCGGCCACCGAGGACCACAGCTGACCCGTGGCCGACGGACACACCGACGGATGGCTGAAGTTCCGCATTTTGGTGAGTACAAATACTAAATTTGCTGGGTGAGGAATTCCAGTGTAAATTGTTCGCTTCCAGCCAGGTTTCTTTTCATATTTTCGTTAATATTTCGTGAACCGCAAATCAGATTATAAGTTTTCGGTCTCATTTTACGAGATGAGACGATGTGGCTGACTCACTGGCCAGCCGACGGATTGAATTCACTATTTTAGCATTAGTTACTATGGGAGAGAGGTTAAGGATAGGTGAGATGCAGGTCAGATAAAGGTGACATGTAGGTCGGTTGAACGTTTTTCAGTTTTTTTGCGGGCCCACTTGAAGATTTATCTCATTTTGACTAGTTTGACTCGGCCGACGTAATGGCCGAACCAGCGGCCGAATTCGGCCCGACGGCCTGCCGAATAGCTGACAATGTTTTTGGCGTGTTTTTGTTGAGGCAATAAATTTACACATGATAAATTCATATATCAACTACTAACTTAAGCCCTTGCAAGAAAATACCTGCACTCATTTCTGACAATAAGGTCAATTAACGAAACAAGATATTTTTTATCACACTAAAAAGCTAAAGCTTTACAGAAAATTAGTGAAAAATCCAATGATTTTCCACGTTGTAAATTGATGAAAAAATCTATTCAGCTCCTAACCCGCACACCGTTTTAGATCGCAACGAGAGGATTAAAATCAAGTGAAAATCACAGTGACAAAACGTTTATCTAGTAATTTAGCAAAACATAAAATTTAACTGTTTTCTGTTTTTTTTACCCTTTTCAGCCCCAAATTTGCTACAAATAAATAAATTTTGTTTATGTTTCAGCAAACATTGAAATAAATCCCGACCTTTTGAATCACACAAAAAAATAAATAAAAGATTGAAATATTCATGATCTATTGAAGACAAAATATCCCAAATCATTGTTAGATTTTCTCAGTTCATGAGGCTTTCAGATCCAAATGCTCGATTTAGTTAGTTAGTTTGGATGAATCTCCAAATAAATTGATGTGTGTTTTGCACAAACGAATCAGTGTATAATAAAGAAGTTGGCGGTTGTGCTTGTTTAAACGCGTCACGCGGTGCTCTCAATTTTCGGGCGTTCGTGCGGGCAACAATGATTCGCTGACGTCACGACGTGTGATCAAGGTGATGTATAAATGTACATAATAATGCGTGCAAGAGAGGCAATAATAAAAAATCGCGGAGCGAGATCATTACACCGAGGTGGAGCATGGAACGCAATGGCGCGGAAAGCAGAGGCGGCTGGCAGGCCGCGGAGAGCGCGAGAGAGAGAGCCCAGTCGGCGGGCGGCGGAGAAGGAGGGGGTGGCTGTCGGGTGGGTGAGAGTGGGTGGGCGGGTGGCGGATTTTATTGTTGTTTGGGGTGGTGGGAGAGAGGAAAGGCGAAGGGCCTGCGTGAGGTCACGACCTTGCTAAAACATTTTTGTGCGCCGGTCGGCTCGCCCACCGCGGCCACCAGACTTTCAGTCTGCGCCGCGGTTGCTTTGTTGTCTCGTCCGCTTGCCTCACTCGCAACTCAAACAAATACATAATATTATACTAACGCACACTGCATTCCTCTTCTAAATCTTAACGTCATCTTCTATTCATTTGTCATTATTTATTTTTCATGCAAGCTTGACAATTTTTATAGACTGTTCAAGAATAAAAACTGACGTGTTCCAGATTTATGAATTTTTAAATGTGTTCTTGGGATGGACATTTAAGGAAGAAGAAATTAACCTCAAAGTTCGAGTTCTAATAGATTCAATAATTTTATTCTGCTTTCAACGCGCTCTACGTTTTAGAAAAAACTTGAAAATGTCAGAAAATACCTTCAAAGGTGACAATTAATAAATATTTTAAATTCGAAACAGGTCTGGAGGGAGAACTAGCAAAAGACATTCCCAATCACGCGAATCCCCACACTATTTCGTTGCTCCACAAGGTGAAAAGTAAAAAAACATTCTCTATATTGGCTTAATAATTAATCTAGAATCTTAAAAGTTATACCCACACTGTTTAAAATTGCGTAGCTAGCACTGTTTTTACTCCTCCAAGGTAAACGGATGCCCAAAAATTACTAATTGATTTGATAAAACCCCTCATTCTGTTTGCTTCGATTTAATTTTCACTCAAAAAAGTTGTAGTATTCATTTGACTTTACTTACAGCATAATAAAACATTATAGTCACTCATTTTTCATATGATTTCTTTCGAACTAAATTAAAATAACGGCAAAACAACCATACCCTCATTAACAGGCTAAAGAATTTTGAAAAGTGATGAAAACAGACTTAATTACCATTCGAAAAACATTTCAGCAGCTTCATGCAAACGATCGTCATGCAGAAAGTTTTAGAGCATTACCGACCAACTACACTTAAAGACTGCTTTAACGCAATTACATGTCCTCTTCCTAGTTCAGACAAAGAGCAGTTAACGACATCCAGCTCGGTGAAAATGAGGTAGAAAACGAAAACACTTGCGATTTTTTGGCTCTGCTCTGCGCCCGTTATAATCAGCTCACATTCCTGAAAGAAAACGAGCACGCAGTTGATGTCGGCCGGGAAAAGAGGCACAAAAAGCAGGAGCATCGCCGAAGTCACTCTCTGCGCTGTGCTTTCGCAAAGTTCCTCCGTGCGGTTGATTATTGTGCACAAGAATTGCGTTTCTACTTCAGTAAGTTCGCCATTTTCGGCCAACAACGAGAGTACTTAGGTTCAAAGCTGAAGTTTGGAGCAAAAAATGCGGGATTTCTTTGAGTTTTGCGTTCTAGACTAGAATAAGAGAATAAAAAATTATTACCTAAATCTCATTTTTTCAATATAATTTCCCAAGTAGCAACGGATTTAAACACAAACATTGTATTTTCCTGCAATCATTAGGAGCAATTATGAGTCTTATACGTTTTTAGCGTAAATGTTTGAAGTCAATTTTTTAATTCTAGTTCTATTAATTTGGTATTGGGTTATGTTGAGGGTAGAAAAATTGTCTGTAAAATAAATAAATGCTTAATTCGATCTTATTTATAGTCTTTAAACTATTATTGAGAGTGATTCGTAAAAAATACAAATAATGCCAGTAAATTCAGTGACCGAGAAAAAAATGCAAAATTCAAAGTCATGAGAGTCAGTTCGTCAGTTGTGCCACAATTAGCGTGCGTCATATACGTAATTCTGTAATACATTTTCCAGTCCGAGTCTGCATTTCTTAGAAATCGATTTTCGAAGGAAATGTAAGGCGTTTGGGCCACGCAGCACCACCCAAAAGCGGCTTTGTTCTGCGAATTTTGCGTTCCACACGCACCACCCTTGCTTGGCACCCCAACCGGAATTAAAAACATATTTCAGCTGCGTGTGCCCATTTCCTCAGCCTTCTCCGAATCTGATATTTGTTCTCGCGGCACGTGTGCGTGCGTTAGGCAAATTAATGCGGAGGCGCCGGTAAATCATAGGCAAACAAAGCATTTTCCATTTCCATTTCCACGCGGGCGGTTCCATCCTCTCATTTACACGCACGCCGCGTCCGAGCCGCCAGTGATACGGTTTCCTACTTCTTCTTCTTCTTCTTCCTATTTTTTTCCGTCGCTTTTTGTCCCAGGGAAACGGTTACACACCAACTGCGGCGGAGACGGGCTATATCGGGCTGCGTGTATGTCTATTAAACGGGAAACGCGAGTCATTTTTCAGCTGGTCCCAGGCGACCCGTGTTGCCTGCTTCTCGCTAAACGTTTGTGCACCGTCGTGTGTCTTTGCTCTTTGACAGCCGGCTTTTATTAAAATTTGTGTCGCCATAATGAGGTGCCTTTAGTCGAGATAGTTTGGATAATCAAGGGCAGTGAACCACCGCTGGAGATTTTCGAGACGTGGTTGGCGAAATATCCTAGCTTTGTTTTTGTACTTTAATTTGCCTCGTTTAAAAAATCTTTTTAATGAGTTTTGCCATTAGCTTATTGAGATTTTTTATTTTGTGCCAAATATTATGGAATTGGTGAGTGTTTTCTTAATAAATATTTTGGCACTATACCAGGGGGTGCCATAAAGCCAATGTTAAATGTTAGGGGGCGCACCGGGCAACAGGTTCCTCTTTTAATTTAGATATGGAACGTGCCTCGCTCGCATTCCCTCTCCGAATTTGGATGTGTGAACTCAGTTAATCTGGCTAATCAGACGCTTGACGCCCTGCGGTTTTGTTGGTCACCGGCTTTCCCACGCGAGTACTTACCCTCGCAATGGCACATCCAAACACTTTAGAGCGAAAAAGGTTTTTTGAATATGCTGAGTGTGAGTTAGGTGGCGAGTTTGTTGCCGGAACGGGGGCGGTCACGTGGAATGTTTTGTGCGGGGTCTTCAAATACCATACGGTGCTCTAGGCTGCTTATAACAATCTTTGTCCTCTTCCAAAAATTGAATGTGTAATAATCCTTTTCAATTAATCTTTTGGATTATGCTGGAATTCTTTGCGATCTGGGATCAATCCTATATTTTGTTGCTAAAATGGGCACTTTAAGTTGTAATGTGCCTATGCTATTTCAGCAAGTATAAAATAAATTTTCGGAATAAATAGTGAAATTTAGAAGGCTACTCTATATTAATTTGTAACTTGATAATTTCTAACAGTTTATTTATTAATTTATTATGAAATGTATTTCATACTTGCTAAAATAGCGTGGGTGCATTACAAAGTGCGATTTTAAAACACTAATATTCTTATAAGTTTTCAAAATTAGCAATCATTTCCTACTACAATGTCAATTTTAAAGTTTTCCCAGAAATAGTTGTGCATTTTTCCGATTGAATTCACCACACTTTTTTTTAAATAGGTGCGAAATGCAATTTCCTGTCGTTTTCGCCAACTCACAGTTCTTTAATTGCCGTTCGCTATACCAATCGCTATCGCTATACTAATTTTAGAAGACGGTGCCGTTCAGAAGAGTTGAAGTATGAATTTAACAGCTCGCATAAAACGTTATAAAGCCAAAAAAATGGAATCCTAATTTTTTGAATTCATAATTCCATTTAATTTTAAGGACTTATTTAGGATGCTTTTGATACCTAAAATCTTTTGTACGAATTAAATTTTAAAAATTTCACTTTGTGAAGATGCAACAAAAGAGCTCTCTGGTTTTTTTCTCTTGAAACGATGGTTAAATTGGCTTAAAAATTGCCCGTTTCACTACCCTCAACCCAAACTGGCACCGTGATGAACGCTGCATTTATAAATATTAAAAGAGGAGCGCGTCGTCGTGGCCGTGGCGCCTGGTCGTTCGTCAGGACACGTCGTGTACCGAAGAGAGAAATGGGCCTCGCGGCGTCCAGGTCGGCGGAGTGCGCGCCCTTAGCATGCTTATTGGCTGTTAACGCGCGCCTAATGTGCTTCTCCGCTCGCTCTTCCTCCTCGCAGTCAGATTGAGATGCGAGTCGCCGCAATAGATAGAGATATAGCCAGCCGTGCCCATGTACGTACGTATTCAAAATGAGAAGCAAACAGACGACCTCTGACATGAAGGAAAAGTTAAGGTCACGCCAATCAATTAAAATAATCTCGCGGCGAGGATCTTTCTCGCGAGCGCACCGACCCGAAGAGTTTGTGAATCAATTCAGCCGCAAATGAAATTTAGATTGATTTTTGAGTCCGGCTACTCTTGTGTGGAAAGAAGTAATTATTATTCCTGTTTTATCTCGCGGCTAAGTGCCACGCACAAGATGGATCTCATAAAATTCGTAAAACGAGATTTAAGTAAGAGGATTTATTACGAGGGAAAATGCGGCCGCATGCCGAATTTCATTAAAATTTCACATTAAATTCAGCCTTCGCCAACAAAAGCAATCACGCAAAACTCATTTGAATTTTATTGCGCACGCACGTACGTAATTTATCGGAAGTTAGCATTTGTTTCAGTATACGCACGTCCACAAAATAAATGTTTTCTGCGCTGCGAGTTGATTTTTGATAAATATGTAAAACTCGGCTTTTTACAATCGCATTAATTGGGTTTTCAGACTCATACAACAATTTCTAGAGGTCGTTAAAATAGAGCGAGCTTTATTGGGCCTATTTACCAGTTTCAATTCCTTGTAGCAAAAAATATTTAAATTTCTTTTCACGGGTTTTTTTTATTTTTCCCTATAAGTAAAATATTCTTAACAACTGGGAAACATATTTGACTTGAAAGAAAGAATTTCGTGAAAAGTCATGCCGTTATTCGAATTATCTCAAACAAATTTGTGACCATCAAATAATTATACAATCTCAAATTATTATGGGGCACGATAAAAATGTCAGATTTCTAGGATCCTAAATCGACGGTTATTGAAGTTGTGTTTTGAACAAATAAGTCGATTTTAATTCCGTTAAATGAAATTATCAAGATTTATTTTCAGGTATATGTCAAGGTGTGGAGCATTTTCAATGCACGAAAATTCACCCATAACGAATCACTATGTGAAACATTTCCTTATAGTCCCCATTGAAGAAAAAAGTGTTTGGACCCACATATTGATGCGATCGAGTATTGTTGATGCCATGAATGCTCCATTGACGAAGAATCAGCGAGTCATTATTTTATGGCGTTGCGGCCACAGCCGGCGCTTGGCTCCTGCTCTTTTTTCAATCGCTCGATTTGACGTGTGACAGTCACTGTTTTGTTGTCAGCTTTTTAATTTGCTATAAAAAGAGCAACACACCGTTTAAGGAAATAAAAGACCTCCCACGTGCTCCTTAAGGAAATAATATCGGGTGCGTGAGACGCTTTGTTGAGTCTTGTGTGAAATGGTTTTTGGCTAAAAAGCGAAAAATTGTATCCTGTTTAGCAGCCGGACCCGACTCTATCTTGTCGATCAACAATAACCGAAACTGCAAACAATCTGGGGAATTGATTTCAGCGGGTGATGAAAAAGTTAAACACTTTTAGCACGCATTGAATGGGAATGTTCATAATCGATTTTCTTCGCATCCGAGAGAAAATCGCATGCAAGATTTTCATTGATCTCCGGCATTCATCACGTGACTCGAAACGCAAGCTTCTCAATATGAGCGATTTAAGGAAGGTTTGTCAGAAAATTTTCCACCGCGTTACTTAATACTTAATTCTGATTCGTTTCCTAAGGGTTGGGAATTTGAAACGGTTTTTTTGTTGCTTCAAAACCAATTTGTTGCCTACAATTCTCACAATATTTTTTTTATTTGTATACTACTGTATTAAATGCAGGACAATTAAAAATTACACTTTCCCTGAACTATTTATAATTTTTGTTATTCTTTTAAATTTATATTTGGGTCTGATTAATGCTTAATTTGATTTTAATGGTTTTCGGGAAGCAAACAGCGTGTTTGTTAATTGTTTGTGAAAATGAAAACACAAAACCGCTCGTCCAAATTACTCTATAATTCGCTGTTTTTCCCGGTTAAGATAGCGTTTACTTTTTCATTACTTTAAACAATGCGGTAGGCAAAAAAGAGAGTTATTATGCAGAATCAAAAATCCTCTGCATAAAAGCTGCTCATTTTTTAATTATTCTCTCTTTGACAATTTTTAAGCAATTGAGACTGTTAAAAGTCAGAATATAAATGTAATCCTTAGGGAAATTACCAGAAGGCTCAGTCTGAAGTTCTCAACCCTAGGCATGATCGTTATTTTCTTGAATAAAACGTGTGAACCGTATATGCACGTTCGATTTTGCACGGCGTGGTGAGCGCCGGCGGAGTGATTAAGAGCAAAAGCGGCGATTGTGAGATAGCCAGCGAGAATGACCGTTCAGTTCATTATTATTATTTATGCGTGGCGTCGGTGTTATATATTATATTATTGCAGCAGACCATTCAGGGGATAATGAATACGTGTATGTGTGTGTATTTATAAAAAGGAGGCCGGGGAGTGACGGCTTGTAAATAACAGGAGCTGAACTGATTCGATATGAAAGACGTTTAGTTTATTTTCTACTTAGTTAGCATTAAGGTAAGGTGTATATAACGAGAATTAAAGTAAACAAGACGAAGAGCGAGAGCGCTGCCGTTGCAGCGCCATAAAATGCATTTATAATACACCGTAGAATGGGAGACGATGCCTCTTTTTATTTACACACACTATTATTACTCGCGTGTGTGTGAAGGATGAAGATAATTTAC
The DNA here is from genome assembly GCF_949628265.1 of Cloeon dipterum. NCBI lineage: Eukaryota > Metazoa > Arthropoda > Insecta > Ephemeroptera > Baetidae > Cloeon > Cloeon dipterum. The sequence goes on along the minus strand of NC_088788.1, from coordinate 33,237,391 downwards.
TCGAAGAGCGTGGTGCTCGGGCGTGAAATACTTTTCCCATAACAATTAGCGCGTCTATAGTTTAGAGTGCACCGTCGTTCGTTATTCACTCGTTTAGCGCTTTTTCGTCCGCCTCCTCGCGAAATTAAAAGCTTCGCTGCCTCTTCAATCGACGTTAGTATTGCAGGCTGATGAAGACATTCGTCCTAATTGAATGGCATTTCAACTTGTCAACAAGGCGTGCTTTGACAACACTTTTTTCACACTTGACCCAGTGAGAAAGGTTCGAAAGGATTTATGCTTAAGATATTACTGTTTTTCATTTGAGAGCCGTTCTTGTTTTAGATTATTCTTGATAACATAAAAAAATCAATAATTTTAAAATAAACGTTGTTTCTGTTATTTAAACCAAGACGTTCAGCGGAACGTTCGATAGAATTAAATGATTAAGTTCATCCAAAGTGTATTTCTTTTTTAATTTTTTTATATTCCATGTAAAAAAATCATAATTGGAGTAAACTGAAGAGTTTGAGAAACTATCGTTTCATTACAAAGAAGTCCTTGAATTTTTGCTGATAATTGAATAAAAATTAAACAGTTTATGATTAAAACGATTGTTTTGTACAACAAAGACACTTCGAGGGAAACTTTAACTCGTATTGATTGTGCAATAAAAGTTCTGCACTCTCTTTTAATTCTACTGAAAGCATAATTGCAGTAATTTTGTTAACTGATTGAAATACAGCACCTTTTTGTCTTGTTTTAGGTTGCGTAAATTAAAATTACTGAAAAGGTTTAAGAATGATGGGTAAAAACCGATGCAAATAATTAGTAACGCGAGTCTTGTGACGTGAGTTTGTTAAGAATTTGCACGTCAAAGAAAAGTTACGGATTAAAATCTGATTAGATTCTGCATGACATCAAATACGTCATCTTGCAAAAAAATGGTTAAAACTGTGTTGCAGCGACACGTTCTAGCAATCAAGCGTTGCCACAACAAATAAAAATATAATGCATTTATACACGGCTGTGATATATTTATATCAACATGCTTAAAGTAAGCTTGTTTCTATTTTTAACTATGGAAAGGAAAAATGACGTTATGCCGACAAGTTTTTTTTTTGGATATAGCTTTTATGTCAAGTTCACTTGAGATAGAGGCGTCGATAAATTTTTATTTGCGTTCGAAGACATTAATTTTCAATTAATCTTCTTATTGTTTTAAATGATTTTTAAAGAAAAACAGGTGGTTTGAATAAAAAGATTTTAATTAAAAATCCGTTTGGATGGATTTTGTCGTGTTTGATGGGTACCAAAGAATTTATGTGTGAGCTTAACAACTTCAAATTGCATTATTCTTGCCAATTCAGAGTTTCTAAAGCTCAGAAAAGTAGTCTAAAATTTCCCAGCCCTAAATCCAGCTTTTTGCTTCCTGAAGTTGGTGCGGCGGATAAGTCTGTGCCATCAATCCGATGATCGGCTTTATTGTTTACACTCAACCTTCGGTTTTGTCGGTCCACAGCCGAGCAACAAACTAGTTCACGATTCCCAAGTAAGTTTCCCGTCTCTAGTTGCAATAAATCGCGCGAAACTCTGCCACTATGCCGGGACAGGCGCACGTAATTACCTGAAGCTGGCATAACAATCGCGAGCAACACCTCTCCTAGATGCATTATTCCTCTCCGTCACTCACCGATGTGTGTGTGTGTGTGAGTGTGTTGTCGTGCTGCTGCACTAAAGCAGCAATCGCTCACTCTTTACAACCAATTAGCTGTTTGCGTCGGCATCAATCTAATTGCATGCCCGGCGCGCGAAGAGCCCTGTACATGCACACAATTTCATGTACGCCTGCCTATTAGGTGCGCGGCGGCGTCGGGACGGACAACCAACCGGCCGGCCGGCCGGCCGGCCGGCTGACGGGACGGACGGAGGTGCAGAGTGTGTAAGTCGAAGGGTGTCGTGTTCTCGCGCGCCACTTGACCCGGCCGAGATGCTGGCGATCCCTTCCAGAGATGTTATCCACACGCGGCCGGCCAATATATTTATATTTATTATCGAGAAGGAAGTTGGCCGGCCGCGCGCGCACTTATTTATAGACGATTTAACTGTCCGCTTTTCACTTGTTATTTCTAATTTATGGCCATTGTAATGCAATATAGAGTTGTGTGTCCCGCGCGCGACGACGAGTGCGAAACACACTCACTCACACACACACACTCATATGCAGAAACGTATCGGCCGTAATTTATTTTCCTCCTCTTGCTTGGGAATTTTAATAGTTTTGTAAATAATGCGCGGTATTGTGTGTGTGTACTTACAATCGCAATTTCTCTTTGCTTGACTTATGTGCGCTGCCAGCCTAGTTGACATGACCTGCTGCACGCCTGTCTAGTCGGCTCTTGTGCCTTTCTTGTTTCCTACAATTATTTTTAATGGGATTTGCACGCATATTGTCATGACTTTATAAAAATATATATCTATAACACTTTTTTAGAATAATTATAAAACTGACGCTTTTTGTCAGACTGCGGATGAAATAAAGAATATTCTGAATAATTTGAGTTCTTCATTTGAAATAAAAAATATAATTAAATTATTAATATATAAATTAAATTGTTTCTGTAAATTAAAGTTAAAAGAAAAAATCTTGTAATTATTAAAATTAATTACAAAACATAAGTTTTTATTTATATTTTGTCTTTGTATTTACTTTTTTAATAATTATGTTACTTTTGAAATTTTAGTAATATTTAATATTTTAACTTAATTTTGTAGACTATATTTTGTTATAAATTAAATTTTTATGAGTATACAGTGTTTCAATGAGTGGTTACAAATAAAGAATTAGTCTGTTTGGATATGTGGTTTGATGAGATATAATAACTGCTACATTTATATATCATCAAATTATTAAGATTGCAACCTTTATTGTTTGGAATGGTCCAAAAAATCAAAATATCACCGCTGTACTGATTACCGCTAATTAACTAAGCGGATCAAATTAAATTTGACCAATATTAGACTACAATAATTAGGGAAAATTAGAGGTAAATTCAAAGAAAATTAGCAATATATCGGTGAAACTGAGTTTTTTTGTTCTTATTAAACATTTAAAAAATAAACAAACAGTAAATTTAGAGTAGAACGACGTCCTGCATGTTGCGTTACAGATAAAGAAATTGCAAAGAAAAAGATTTCAACCGATGATTTAATCAGATTTTTCTACCGTAACAAAAACATGAAATATGTCAAAAAAATATATTATGGTTTGTCTGATTTCCATGTTATGTATCTCAAAACCAAACTGTTTTGGATTTTCCGAAGCTAAAATGAGCATACTTAATTATTAAAGTTCCTGCGAAAATGAACGGTTGACGCCATTTTGTGGTAATAATTGTTTGGGTAACTTGCTACAAATCTGTAATAATTTTTCAAACAAACAGTATGGTATTCTGCCAACCAAGCCTAACAGTTATTTTTAATAATAAAAATGGCGTCAATCGTTTAGTTCAGGAGGGGTTTGAACTGTGCCTGATTAGATATTATGTGATTCATTTTTTTTGTAAATTTATCTTTTTCTCGTTAAATTCCCTGATCGCCTTAATTAAAAAGTACTATTACGTTCTTTCAAATGTACTTTAGCAGACCGCATCAAATTGTTGTTTGCGTAACTCAATCTCAAAACTCTCTTCATGATAACTGCTATGAAAATATAAGCTGGAAATATCCGAGATATATCAGCGACAAAATTTGTCTAGCGTCCAAACAGCAAAATTAATCGCCGCAGCGTGTGCAACAGATATTCCATTACCCTGGCCGTGCTATCGCAATAAACGGGACAAACGATCGTTTTTCATCGGCGTTTTTGCCTGTTTACTGCACTGGAATCTAGTGTGATGCCAGCAGAAGAAAATAATATAAAATTTACTCGTTCGGCGCGCACACGACATTCAGGCTTCAGGCACTCTCTGTGGCGCGCAAGAAACGCTGCTCGGTCCGGCCGCCATCGCCGGCAGGCAAATGAAAAATCTGTTGTTTGGCTGCGCTCGGCCGTGTTATATTTTTGCACGGCACACACACGCAGACAAACAGCTGTGCACTTTGGCTACCGCGTCTCAATTTCCTGGCCCGCGACGCTCGTTTATCTCGGCGTCGACGTTTTCGTGCTAAAAGCAGATTATCGCGATAAATAACGATATGTAATTGCGGCGCGGGTGCATTATTCCCGCAGCAGGCAAAATAAATAAATATAAATAAATGGCAGAGAGAGAGAGAGATGAAAGCGAAGCAGCAGGCTGCTTGCAGATATATCCCACACGTGTGTTGATGCATAATAGAGAGAACCGCAAATAAGCACCGGTTGCTGCTTTGTAGCCGCTGAATGCACAATTTACGCGCGCGCCGATTGAATTATGGCGAAGGCGGAGGAGCGATTTAAATTGACACTTTGAAGCGCGCCGAGGATCAATTTGCCTGGCGAGTTATTGTTTCACTACTTCTGCTCTCTCAGCCCGTTTCAATTTGAGGAACAATGTGCCCGAGAGCGGCGGCGGTGCCGGCGCCAATTGGTAATTGAGTGCTGCTTTGTTCTGCGCCAATCTGATCATCTTTGCTTTATGTCCGAGTGCTGCCGCGCGCGCGCGCGAGCGCGGTGCGATGTCGATTACGTATTTGGACACCAGCAAAAACGATCCCTTTCATCGGCACCCGAGGTGCAAATTAACGAGTGATTTATGGTAAATCTCTCATTTCATACTTTAATCAACAAATCGAGAATTTAATTTTTGTCGCTACTGGAACGTAGTTATGTACCGCAAAATCTCCGTTAAAATAATATTTTGATGGGCTATAAAAAATTTTGTGGCATTATAATATTAATCAAAACTTCATTTTAAACACTTTTTAATTACAAACAATTATTTATAACACATTTTTTTGTGTAATTTTTTAATCTTTTACTTAACCATACTGAAAATTTTAATTTTTTTATTTTCATAATATAACTTTATTTTATAGGCTGTTTTGTTCAAATTTATAATTTCTCTCGATACAGTATTGAAAAGAGATTGTGTCGTGATAAATTTCTCATTTCGAATAATGTCGGTACTCTTGCCATTATTTTCCTTAAATGATTTTAAATATCTCGCATTAATACTTCCTATAAAACTAGCAGTCAAGACAAATTTTGAGTAAGCTGCTGGACCTTTTGTAAGAAGATTTTGCGATTTAAATTGGAGCACAAATTACCTGGTATCTCACTGAACTAAAACTGGTTACGCGTTTTACAGCTTTTTTACTGAATTTTATTAATCTCTAATCTCCTGCTTTAATTGAAAATATCAGCTAATGCTCATTTAACAGCTAAACATTACTTAAAAAGTTTTCTGATGTTTATTTTTAAATTCAATTGAAAGAAATTTGTAATAATCTTAAAAAATCAAAAGAGCAAAGAAAAAAGGGAGACACTTCACACTACAGCTATATAAGTTTACATATGATCTTGTCAAAGCCAAAGGGAACCCAAGAAAATGAATAAACATAACGAATGCTTCAATTGTTTCTTAAAAATGTTCAAACCAAAGCGAAGAAGATAAATAAAGTTGAGCAATGCCTTCTGCTCTGCTAAAGGGTACAAACCAGCAAAACTATAGCTTGGTCTGACCGAAATAAATGCTCTAAAATCTGTTATGAAAATATAAAAACCATATACTGATACAAGGAAATTTAGATGATATTACATTGCAGTCATTTTTTATTCAGAGAGATCTTCCTCATTCAAAAATTTTTCTGCCTGTGTCATTTAAATGAAATAATTAATCTGTGCCTACATCTTAAAATAGCTATTTGTAACAGTAAATTATTTACAGAAAAAAATGTCAAGTAAATCCAGTGCGTGGCAATTTGTCAGGTGTTTATAGCAAATGTAGACATTCTCATTTTCAGCGAAACCTGCCAGAGACGATTGCAAAAAAGAATTCCGAGAGAAATTGGATAAAGCACTCGTCGCCGATGGTGTTTCGCGATATAAACCAGTGTCAGCAGGTTCGAAATCGCAAAAAGCGGAAAGCGGACACACACAGCCGGCGGTGTGAGAAAATCCGCTTCACGTGGCTCACCAGGCCGGCATTCATCCCTTAATTTGCCCGCTCAATCGACGCCGATTATTTATTAAAAATATTTCGCGCACTCGCTGACTAAAGGTGCTGCACGCGCGGAATCCGATCCCGCTGGAGCGCATTGACACTGAATAAATTTTTTGCCGCTCGCACGAAGAGCAGCCAGGTGCAAGAAGGCTTTGGCGAAAGACGCCTGCCTACTCGCAGAATGCATTCAGAGCGGGAGAGACGCAACTAGCGCGATTTTTGCTCTTTTTGCACCAACTCTCATTCGCGATGGATCATTTATTAAAGGAGCAGAGAATCGGATTCTCCCACAGCCGCGCGCGTTCTCTTAAGGGGCGCGCGGGGGGAGGGTCGGCCGACCGGCCAGCTCGATTTTTATGTATTCTGACGCGCTTTGCAAAAGGAAAAGCAAAAGAAGCTATAGTAGTCCTCCTTTCAAGCAACTCGCGCGGCGAATCACGACGAGCCGGCTGCTGATGGCCTATGAATTTTGCAAAATGCTATTCCGCTTCGATTTTTGCTTCCCATGGACGTTTTTGCTTTTTTGCGCGGTTTCGTGTGTCGAAAAGTCTCACGCACTCCAGCCGGCTGGCACGCAGTTTTCTATTATTTCTTACCGGAATAGGCAGACGAAAATGATCAAAAATAAAACAAGAGCTAACATAGTTAGCAAAACGATCTTTTGGCCCAGCGTGGGAAACAAATTTCAGCAATAGCAAAATGGCTGAAAATAAAAAATAAAATCAACCAAATGTGCACTTACAAATAAATAGGCTTTCAATCACTTTATTTTATGATGTTGCTTGCAGAACGATCAAAGCCACATTATAATGCATCTCTATATAAGTAGGGCTGCGAATTTTAGACGATCGACAGTTTTTCTAAGCGGGACCATCTTGCGATTTGAGGTTCAAAATGAAATTTATTGTGGTTCAGCAGGGTCACTCTGCCCCATAAATTACCACCTCCAGACAAAAACAATATAAAACACAACAAATGAAAAGTTTAAGAAGGGTGAGACAAAGTGTTTGATACATCTTGAAGGATTTTTCTTTGCTTTTCTCTTCAAATGCACTGATGTTCTCATTTAAACACGTATTATGTTGAATTATGTACATGCCAAAAGACAAATAAAGATTATTATCATTCGTCTGCAAATCATTCCACAAGCGGTAGCACTGAACTTGAAAACAATTCTCTGCACTTCGACGCTCACAAAAGGAGCTAACAGAAGATTCATCTTGTGTGTTTTACCTAATAAATTAACATCTCGCATGGTAATAAATATCAAATGGATACAGGTGTGATGGGCAGTTTTTGTACAGTACTTTGTGTGTCTGAACTATAGTAAGTTTAGTGGTATTTCCTACGATCAGTAATATCAAGAATTTGATATTATTTACTATACAAAATTGAAAGACGTTGTCCGCGTTCTACATGGCAAATGTAATGAATTACATTATTCTGTAATGTTTGGAGTTTATATATCTGAGATGCACTAATGTTAAAAAATACGCTGTAATAAAAATGTGGTTAAATAAGGCTCATAACTAACTGGATTCTAATTTAAAGCTGTTTACCTATACTTAAAACCGTCTAAAATTGTCAAAACCAACTAAAAGCGTCGGCAAAAATAGTCTAAAAATCTAAAGTGGCAAAAAAAAAGAATAAGGCAAATATTTGTTATTTTCACGCAAGGAAATTTTTCTCATATATGGTTTCGTTTTTAGCGGAATTTTTTAGTCCAATATATTTACTATAATTCTTCAGTCTAAACGGGGTTTCTCATATGAAAGTAGGTTAGACCCGTTAAAAACTGTCAGAACTGTCCTCATTTTGGTCATTTTGGTTCAAAAAATTTTTAGAAAGTTTTCATTTCCATTTTCCATCTTTATCATTTTGAAATCATTCTCTGGAAAAACACACATGTCTCGTTTGTTTTGGTGGTTGATGTCACAAGTTTAAAAAGCCTAAAGGTTCGTGTATGATTAAAATAGGGTTCAAATCACTCTCAAAATTTAATAAAAATACCTCTTCGATTCCGTTGTTAATATTTTAAGAGTAGATGGGAAAATATGGACAGCAAGTTTTTTTTTAAATATTTTTTAATTCGTGCATTTGGTAAAGTTTCCCTTAAATATTCTGAAAATTTTAAGATGACGTTTTCGTTTACTTTATATTTCCTACAGTTTGCACGTATTGCAATAGGGCGTCACACGCAACGTGTCGGATAAAATAAATACTGATTACAAGCTGAAAATATGGGATTGTCGGCCTTGTGGTTGCTCCACATTGTAAACCAAGTCAGCAGCTCACGTCTATCCTCTTTCTCGTCCCGCCTTAATTACTGAGCCGGGAAGTTTCGCGACCATCAAGTGTGCTGCGCGCTCGGAAATTTTCCGCCGCACATCATATTTCCATTATCATAGCCGACGGGCACGTAATTGCAGCCGAGTAATAATGAATTGCATAACGGGCCGCGCTCTCCGCATCACGCGGCGTGCACCATTTATTTCACCGCGCGTGTGTGTATATATATTTCATGAAAGAAGAAGCAGACGAGAATGAAATATGATTTCGTATGTGCGCCGCGTGCTGCTAGCGAAAAACGCAGCTCGCATTTGTAAAAATTCAGCCGCCCGTCGCGTATTATTCTTTTCCTCTCTCTTCTGCGTGACACGTTCGCAATGCACATATTACACACACATACACACACAAGGCAAAAAATACACACATTATATTCTGTGTGTATGCGAACCAGCGTTTTCTCATTAAGGTGCAGCGCTGGTCGGACAAATTAGCCTCGTAATTAACTCAAAGAGCAGTAAATTATTTAAAAGGCATAATTGAGACGTCATTTTGCTGCACACGTTGCAACGCTACTGCCGGCGAAATAAACTGTTTGTGACGTGCGAAAATTGCTCCGCAAAATTGGCATAAACGGTTGAGATAATTTTAAAGATAACTGCGTGTCAGTTTTCTTCAAGTCAAAACAGCAAAAATATTTAGTCCGCAGGGTTCAGCATTTGTACAATTAATTATTATTATAGTAGAATTTATATCCAGTTTTTTCTGCTTAATAAATACCACAAATTTTACGCGCGAATTTTGATAAAAAAAAAATGGAAAGATTTTGACTGCTTTAGACTTCTATTGGATATTTGAAAACATACTGATTGATCCATAAACCATAGGCAAAAAATATTTATAATAGAAATTAAAACGAATCGTTATATAATATCCATAAAATCGAACTTCACTTAATGTAAAAAAATGGAAAGAAAAATAGCATTTGGCTAAATATCCTTAGATGGTGTACCAAATACATATTGCTGAAGGGTTTTTAGACGGCATAAGGTTTTTTATATTAAAGCGGGAGTTGTTCTCAATTTGTATATTATTATATGACTTGATTAGATCAAAATAATAGTTTTAAATTCCATCAAGGAATCTAATTGTTTCAAGCTGAATTTAATAATGTTTTTTATTATTTATTTGGATTAAAAAGTTTTAAATATTGCCAGTCTATGGGAATTTTCCAAACAAAAATATCTTGGCTATTTTTTTTCAGACCAAAAATTTTATTCTCTTTTCAATTGTGGTTTATTATATACAACAAAATAAATGAAAAAATTTTCATTGACTTAAATTTAAAAAAAGATTTATTACTAGACGAAAATTTATCGCTTTTTCTATTATTATCATTAAAGGAGTATAGCATTTTCAGAAAGGACCCGGTAGTGTCACTGCCACAGTTAAGTATGAAATGTAACAGCCATATGTCACATTTAATAAGAGAACACCTGCAATGAGCAATGGAGACATTCGCCCGACTAATGAAGCAATTTACGAGAAAAATTTCTTAATGACTCGGTAGATTCCATCACTCGTGGCAACTGGTTTTCCAGGAAAAAAGACGCGCCGAATGTGGCAGAAAGATGGGTGAATAAAAATGCGCGGAGCACACACATTTTATTTTTACGATGCACTCCGCATACACTTTCACAATAACGCAATTTTTCAGCGACGGGCTGCGTGATGCAGCAGCCAAGCACCGCGCATTCTGCTCCGGCCTCGTAAGAATAAAACGCGAAACGGCCGGCCTGTCCTTTTTTCGCTGCTAGCATGAATAATGAGACGCACACACACACAGCTTCTAATAATAATAAGTACACTCACTCGGCCGGGCGTTGTGTGTGAGTGTGTGCATGCAAGTAAATAGCCTAGGAAGGGAAAAGTTGGACGAGTAGCAGGCGGAATTTTTCGCTCTCACGCTATCGGCGCGCATCGTCCGTCGCTCGCGCGGAGACAGAAAAACAAGTTATCGCAGCCTCATGCACACACACACTCTCTTGATGTCACGTCTCGGCGCTGAAAAGAGAGCAGAAAAAATGGATTCGCGGCGAAAAAGGAAGAAAAAATCGGCGAATGCACTTTTTTATTTGGCGCAACCGGTCAGGTATGAAAATAATCGGCGGCCTTTCACGGCATAATGCTTGTATAGGCCGCGCTGCTGGAGCAGGGAGGCAAAGAAAAAAATACACACCCCTTTCATGAGCTTGCATCAAAAGGCCCTCATTATTTCGCGCGCGCAGGCACTGCTTGACAACTTTGTACTACAATCTCTTATTATTTCCAATGTGTGTTCCAGCGCTCCCTTTATTTCTCGCTCCGTCTTCTCGTAATCACCGCGTACATACACAGAACCATATAAACGTCGTGAACTATACGCGAGTGTGTGTATGTGTGTGCAATGCAGAGCGTAATTCACTTAACACATGCGATGCTGTGGGATAAGCAGTAATTCTTGGGTGTGTTTTGTGTTCAACACACACTCACTCGCGATATTCAGCACAGGCAGACAGGAAATCTGGGTTGTAAAATGAGATTCGTTTTATTTTTCGAAAATTGCATGGTGCTTCGCTTTAACCGTTTGAATATTTGAGCTCGATGTACCGGAATCACTGTTCTCTGTAGGAAAAAATCCGATAATTTTCACGGACGGAAACCCTGCACTTAAACCATTAGTAACCCTGGGAAAATTTTTGGATTGAAAATCAACGTAGCAAATTATTTCTTCTGAGGATTCCCGAGAAGTACCAACCCTTCAAAATGGAACAGTTAAAATTAAAATATCATTGATAGATACAATCCATTGATTTTTTCCATGCAAATATGGTAGAAAAATTAGCCAATTTCTAAAATTGTGAAGTTTTGATATTTTTATCTTGTAGAGCACAAAAAATTAGGTAAAATAGTAAATTTCTGAAGTGGCGTTTAGCTTTATTTTTTTTTTTTTTTATTAAAAACCATAAAAGTGGTACTTTCTGCGGGTTTTCAAAAAATGTTTACACCCAAATCTCAGTTACCAGTCGTCAGATTTTTAAAAACCGCACACCGCTAGACTATTTTCAACCTCCCCTAGATAGCCGAAGCAGTCTATAAGGGTGTCAAGTCTTCAACCCCCTTTTCTAAGCCCTAAATTGTACACTTTTTTATGTTTGCACCTCACTGTGCAACGGAATTTAATGTTCATCACCCTGAAACTACTTCAGTACATCGTGAAACGTGAAGTCGAGTCGAGCGGTGTGCAGTTTTCGTATTATTTGTGACTCTTGGAACCCGAGATTTAGTTGACACACTGATTTTTAACGGCGCCAATCTCCGCAATCTGCGAAACAAAACACGTTTTTCACCAAATCTAGCTTCTAACCTTCCTGTGTGTATTTTTTCTCATGCTGATAATTTTTTTAAAGTTCGCGGTGTATAGTAAAATATGCAAATTCACAGGCACTAAATTAATCGGAAAAAAGGAACTTCTTATGGCTATATTATACTAATTTTAGTATGTGCTTGAAGTTCAAACTAAAGATTTCTTTTCTATTTTAATAAATTGAAATTTTTTGCACAATGAATGTGGTCTATGAACTATTCTTGAACACGCATCATGAATTTTGCAGTGACATAATTTAATATATTTTAATAACAACAAGGTGCAGTGAAATAAATGATAAATTTCAATTAAATTTTCTTATGAGGTTGAAGCAGAAATATCTCAACATCCAGTTAAGCACTGTATGAGCATCCATAGAGAAAAAATATTTTATATAAATCAGCAACCGTCAGAGTGCAATTCGCCTGTATGTAACGTGTACCATGCATTATACGACTTGGACTTTAATTGAAACATTACACCGCAGTCATCAGCAAATTGAATCGAATGAATAGTTTCACACGGCAGACCGCGTTTAGCAACGAGCGGCGGCGATCATTTTTATGTTCATATATATTTTATATACGTGCGGCGGCTCCTTTGCATTGGAGTGCGTTTTATTTACGACTTATTTATCTTGGTGTACGCATCCTCTCCCTCATTATAATTATGACATGTGTACACGGCATGCTAAATAATGCATACGTGAGCTGCATGTACATGCTGAGCCGACTGGTCGCTTATCTTGATGCCTTGTCAACTGTAATTTAGTTACGATTTAACATCAAATTAGTGTGCTGAGAGGACGCATGCATTTTAATTTGACGTTTCTCGAATTCAAACTTTTACTCTGCATGAAAAATCGGACGTTTTTCGTCCTAAAAGCATCTTAAATCGTTCAAGCGGGACAATCTTTGGTTCATCAATTAATTTTACTAGGCTGTTCAAATCAAAGAAGGAAACAAAATTTAAATTTTTTTAAATCCAGATTAGTTGCAAAGCAAACATCACTGTCAAAAATTTATTTGAAAAATAAAAATAATTTTGACTTAATTTTCACACTAAAATTTTTATAAAATTTTGGGAAGGCCAAAGAAACCTATTTTATATAAAAAATCATGATCAATTTGCAGCTTCTAGGGATAGCTATCAAGTTATACAATGCAATCCTTTTCACTTAAAAAGCTTTGGTGGAGGTCACAGCTCTTTTTGTTTCATCTCCGCTGTGCGAGCGAAGATGTCAATTACTGTGTCCCTTGCTCCCGGAATAAGTGGTTTCGCGCCGGGTGTACACGCTGTCGGCTGTACACAGTTCTGGTTGGACTGCGATTCATTGCATTATTGCCATTATTCGACCGAATGCGGATGACACGCCTGATTTTTCGGCAGATGTACACAACCGTGGCTCGTTCTCACCTGTGCGAGAGGCTTTGTGCACGTACGTTCGCACTCTTGAGTTCTCGAGTGTACGCTATTGCAAATATTCGTCATGGCGCATCTCCAGTAATGCGGAAACACAATACTCCATCTATAAAAATCTCATTACCAGAGGAGAGCGTCAAATTTGACACTTAATAACAATAATCGCACACCGTGGCAGCAGCGATGAATGGAAAAAATATTTTCGCTTCTCTGCGGGCCAAGGCGCTACTGTAAAGCTCCTGTCTGCGCTTGCTTTGGAGACTCGTTGATCGATGCGTTGAACAAAAAATGTAAATTAGAAGAGATTTGAAGCATAGACATGATGCATGGAAAGTGGCTATAATCTATCGCTTATAATTTTACTGAAATGTGGAGATGCTTTCAATGAACACTTTCGGTTTTTGAGTAGTGCATGGAATTTCGGCCTTGTGCCAATGTGTTCTGTCCATTGCAGCCAGTTTAGTTTTGTCCTGCACAAATGATGAACATTTTGGTGTATTATCCGGCCTTAAATTTTGACATAACGCTCCCATAAAATCTTCACAGTAATTTGTTGACGGTCCTCTCTATCCAGAAGATGTACTACCAAGATTGCCAAGGTCGTTCATAAATTCGTCATAAATCATTTAGATTTCTATTGAGAAATCAGGTATCGATTGGCCCAACAACCATTCTGAAATGCGGTGTAGATGGAAATTTTAAAACTGGCAGATAATATTAAAAAAGTTACATAATCATTTATTATTTTGAGAATTTCGAAAAATTGTAGTTGTTACATTTACGCTAATCAGGTTTGATCACCTGATGATTGTTCCAAAGGAAGTTGACTGAACAAAAGTAAAGTTTGAGCTCGGTGACCTAATTTTTGAGAGAGACGAAGATAACATTTTAGGACATGAAAAACTTGACTTTTTTGTGATAAGTTTCATAATGAACTTTATTGTGATTCAGCAGGGCCACTCTGCCCCAAACATTGCCACCTCCAGACAAAATGAACAAATTAACACAAATGAATTATACCTCATGTTCTATATTTAAAGTAATTGGAATGAAAAAACCTACACTTTCTTCAATTATGGAGCATTGTTATGTTGGACACTCTAAGTAGTCCACTTCACACAGTTTCTACTTGAATGTGCGTGCAACGTTTCAAGGAAAAAATTATTTGAGTTGCACGGTAAAGAAGAGGGGAATACTGCCATTAAAAAAGCCTTGCTCACTTGTCTTGTGTTAAAATGACCATTTAAATGACACCACGTATGCGCACAGAAGTAATTTATTATGATTAGATATCTCCACACACCAAAACGCCTTCAGTACTTCACGTTCTTCAAACTCTTTCCTCTACCGTCAGAATGAAAAGGTGTAATATACTACATTTTTTGCAAATATTTGCTCTCGTGGTAGTTATTTGCTGTAATATGTGGCTCATAGCAAACCAGACAATATGTCCAAAAGATTTTAACTTATCTGAACAAAACACTCTTGACTTGGGTTCGATAAAAGCGCACGAACAGAGTTCTACAAGCACAGCCAAAGTGGTAAAAAGCATAAAGAGTAAGTAGCTTTATATATAAATTGCTGAATTTTGTTTTTCAACACTTTTTGACTTTTGCAGAATCAGACGTAGTAGGGCTGCCCCCCAATGACGAGCGGTTGGTCGAATTCACTCGAAACCTTCTTATAAAACCTGATTTTACAAAGCCGTATGTTTTGGACGCGCCTGAAAAGGTTGATCAATCCTGGTTTAACACATCGACTCTGATTCTTAGTCTGGCTAACAAGAAGGCAAGACTTGGGTGTCATAAAATTCATACCATGATTACGACAACTGGTGTATTTATACAGAATGGCGGCTTTTTCGTCGAGTGTGGAGCTCACGAGGGAGAAGCTATGTCAAACACTATATTACTCGAAAGAGCATTCGGATGGACAGGGCTGCTGGTTGAAGGTGCGCCGTGATCGATCGCAAAAATGTTGATCAAGAGCAGGAAAGCGTGGATTGCACCGGCTTGCATGAGCCTCACCTATACTTCTGTCATGGTTCGTTCAAAAATTATCAATGGCAAGAAATTATACTTTCCTTGTTGTAAAGACTACCTTTTATGACAACAATTATGGTGGAAGAGTGAGTCCGAAACGGGGATTCGTCAGTGAGGGTGTACACGTGGATGCATTATGCATTCCATTCAACACTCTAATGCGCGCGATGGATAGAACGGAAGTAGATCTCTTTAGTCTGGACGTCGAATCGTTCGAGTTGGACATCCTCAAAACGATAAATTTCCTGGATGTTAAAATCAATGTATGACTCGACAGATGGTGTGCAGGGATAGCGATGATCTTCTTAATATTTTATTTTGCAGATTCTATGTGTCGAGTTTTTCCTGCTAAGCCCAATTCGCGCCAAGGAGCTACTGGTGTTGATGAAAGAACAAAAATTTAGGCTCATCAGCAGGACCGATCAGGACTTGATTTACGTGCATGAAACCTATGTCCTGCCAGCAGGAATTAAACCAATGGTTATAACCGAAGAGGAAATAATGAAAAGTCTGAAAGGTGTACCATATTAATTCTTATTCCGTGGCATCAATTGCGAACATATTTTTGTTGTGGTATGAAAAATGAAACGATATTTTGTAACTTGATTGCACGTTGCACGTAAATAAATTTTAAATTAAAGCAAAACTGCAATAGATTCGCACTATATTTTTGGTGATTTTAAATTACAAAATAAAATCCTGGCCTAATATCAAATCTATATTTTATTTATAAATTGCGATCAAGAGCGAAGGTTTTTCGAAAATGAGGTAATTAACAGAAAATCTCTTCTGTGTGATTATCTTAGCAAACGAATTTTCCACTTCAAGCTGCCCGTTCTGAAACACACAGAATAAACATTTTTTATTTAAATTTTCCTGATTCGTAATTTAACGATGTAGGATAAACACAATCGGCCGGCCAATCAATCACGCTGCTAATTTCTTTCTTTTGGCGAACTTAAGATTGAATTGATGACTACCAACTAAGCATCAGAGATTTTTTCCTGGTAATTGCCTCTCAAACTTGAAGCATTGACCACTTGTTTGCAAAAGTTATCAAGCCCCGAAAGAAGCTTTTCATGATTGCAGCTGGCTGCGAGCTCTAGCGGCGCTACTGTTGGCGATTTTTTGCACTCGCTGCGCATCTTCTTGAGTGAATGAGTCAAGGAAAATCAGAACGAAAAGCGCGAGTCTGCGTGCACTCTTTTGCTGTCAACGTCCTTCATGCAGGTGGAAACCCCTTTGGCGCACCTCCCACTACTCGAAGCACACGTAAATGCGCGCACAAATGCACCTTTGCTCGCACTTTTCGCTGCTCTCGTTGTTCACAATTTCGTGCCGTCGACGACGACAGCTCGAGGAGGCAAAACCCACCCGCCCGCCGATTTCATTTGCGGTCGGACGGGTTTTATGTATAATTTATTCCATCATCATCTTCATCAAGCTGCTCTCCTTTTTAAATGTACGGACATGCCCGTGTCTGCATACTGCACAGGCGGAGGCAATCGCGCGCTGTGGAATGAAATGTACGTGTTCTGCGTGGATCACTGCACACTCCCCCGCGTGGCCTTACAAATTATTTGCGGCGTGAATTTTAATCAAGGCCTTCTCGTCGCGCGCGATTGTGTATGCTGCAGCTCGTTTTCTTTAATTCTTTCTGCTTCGCCTGATATTCCCTCTGCTGCCTCGCTCGCTCGGATTATTGAATTAAGATTGGCAGCAGTAATTTAGTGGAAGCGCAGTCGTAAAATGCGAAAGGTGAACGGGCTGAATTACTATTATTTAGTGTGACGAGCCGAGTGTGTGCGTACTTGATAGAGTTGTAAGGATTGGCCATAAATGTCAATTTGAACGGCGAGTCGCGTCTTCCACTGGGCAATTTATGACGACACGTTTTTTATTCCTTACAAAAGCATATGCAGAGATTTCACCACCACGGTTTGACACAGTCCTCTGGCGTATGCTCATTTAAAGAAGTGTGAGATATAAAAATAATAATTTGTCGTCAAGAGCAAAAAATTATTATCTGTAAAATTTCCTTCAACGTTTTCATGGTCAAAATTCACAATCCATTGAACGTGTCGTTTTCACATTTAGTTTTTAACTCTTTATGTTGATCAAGATCTCTCTTTTCTTATGGTAAGGAGTTGAATAATTTTAATCCAGAACAAAAAGATTTTTCTCTCCAACTCAACAAATATTTTAAATTTATCTTATATTTAATGGCTGATTTTACCAATTACTATTAATAATGCTTTCTAGAGCATGAGTGCACTATATTACAAGGCAAACTTCAAACTAAAGGAAATGATGAATGAAAGAAAATTCATAACATAATAATGTAACAGCTTTACCTTTCCGTTGCAATTCGCTCCATTTTCGAATGCAATTAATGAAACAATATCTAAAAAATCGTGTTTCAAGTTTATAACCAGACGCAAACAGCATTAATTCCTAAGTATTAATGATTCACCCTCCATTTTTCAAACAAGATAATCCAATTTACAATATTTTATTTGGCTCTAAACATTTTGGAACACTGCAATAGAAGAGCAATTGACAATTTGATCGTTTACACGGTGTCGAATGAAGTAGTAGACACGAGGTGCTGTGGCGAAAAAAGTTGAGATTTGCAAAAGTCACGACTGTGCAGGTGAAACAATGAGAAACGCTGCATCCGCAGGATAATCCTTTTCATGTAAAACCGAAAAGAACTGGAATTCCCCATTGTGCCGAATAATGTCCAGGCAGGAGCTGCTGATTCCCTTCACTTGGTACGCAGCAAAAAGCGCAAGCACCGTTCGTTTTTTTAGCCTGACACGGAAAATCGAGTCGAAAAAATTGGTGCAAAAGCAAAAAATGTGAAGTTTCGGCTCGTCTCGCCTCATATTAATTGATTTTTGTCAGCGGCGAGAATCGAATCAGGCTTGGCAGTGGAAAAAGTTGGCCGGCCATAATAATTGCATTTCCGACGCAGATTGTGCTGACAAAATGAGCGATGGGCAAAGTTGGCGCACGTACGCTGCTGAATGGCCAACTGCGGAGCGAGTGATGTAATTTCCAAAGTGCTACCGTGCTTCTTTCCTCTCGAATTGCGCGCCGTCACTTCTCGCTCATTCTCTCGCGCGCCTACTTTTGCCAAATTAACACGATGGCAAAAAAGCAGCCGCACAATGCGATGCGCCGAGTGCACCACGGACCGTGATTTTGAAAACAGCGCCTCCGAGAAGTGTATAAATAAAATTAGCGCTAATTGCCGAACGTGCACCTGGCCGTCCGTCAATCTATCTATCTGCTTTATCTCGACAGCGGCTGCATTATATTTATTGTGTGTCTGTCTTTGCAGAGCTGTGTCGCGCACACCACTCTCGTCTCGGTCCGCTCTTTTGAGCGCGAAAAATGGAATCAATGAAGCAACGGCGACAATGGCGCGCTGTTGACGAATGACTATTCAATGAAAATGTAGCTTGTGCTCTGCGGCCAGAGCCACGCTGCTTCCGAGAGATAATTGTTTTGGCGCTGTGCTATGTGCACATGTACCTACAGTTTACTTTACCTGTGAGCCACACGCAATTCATTCGCCGCGGCCCAGCTGCGGAAGTTTTGTTCTCGTTTGTAAATGGACACGTTAGTCTCGCCTCTGCGAAAGCTAAAATTAGCAGAGAGTGAGGCAACCGAAGCGTGCGGTGGTTCCGCAAATATTATATGCAGCTCGGTTGAAATTTTATGGTCTAAATTCGTGAGAATATGAGAAAGAAGCAGTTTTGATTGACAGCAAGAAAATTTGATTGATAAGTGTAAACTTTAGCTGCTGGATTTTTCACATTTTTATATAAAAATTTACCCCCAACAATCAATTTGTACGAATAAAAAAAACTAATTATGGTATTTCAATCGGAAACTAGGCTTAATTTGTGAATGATCCTATTTTCTTACCATTTCTGCCTAAAATAAATAAATTTGCTGCTCATTTTATGGAACAATCAAACCTCATCGCATAATGTTGGATAAGGAAAAGCGTCCAATAATAAAAAAGTTTAATAAAAGTTTCAACCATAGTAATTAAAATATCCAGACTATCGCAGAAATTCGTAAAAATGTTTCTTAAAGCTAATGGCGGAAAGAATCAGCTTCAACCCGACCAATCTGCTGTTTCATTTCTTCTTTTAAGCCTCATTAACCACCTTTCGAATGCAAATTATGTTCTCCCAGGGCCAGTTCAATAATTAATCTTAATCAGTTAAAAGTTATTATTTTATTTTTATTTGATGTTTATTCTCACAAGTTGAAAATATTTCAACGATGATCTAATACTTTTTGTTTATAATAATTATGCAAACAATAGTCTTGATATTTAAAGCTGTTGTTTGAAAATTTGGGTTAAAATCTTATCTTTAGTATATAATTATGGAGAGTACTTGTGTTATTGCTTTTATGTGAAATTTAAAATTGTTGAATTTTTCCTTGATCGGTTCATCTCTTTCAAGTTGAGTTACCCCCTGATAGCGAATAGCTCGCGGGAACTCGTGTGTGCCAATAACACCCAATAGGCTCATGGGCCTCATTGGACCAGCTCGTGTCGCTGCCCCCGCATCGGCATCTTTTAATGAAATGCTAGACTTCCGTCCCGTAAAATTAATTCACGCCTGACGGAAAGGATCAAAGCAGCTACTCAGCCTGCACTCGACCCCCAAACACCGCTCGGATTCTCACATTGAAAGTGCTCGCAAAGCATGCTCTTAACAGTTTCTGTTTAACTATAGGTATATTGTTTTCATATTTACCCATTTTTTAATCAACAAATAAGTCCATCTAAATCTTAGCATTACAATACCAAATTCCAAACTGGAATTGCTAATATCTTTAAAGAAACTGCAACCAAAACAGTCTCCAAAAGGTTAAGAAATCATAGATTCATTGTCTTCGCACGCAGTGGAAACTCTAAAATTGTGTTGTAACTGCAAATTGATACTCATGAGCACGAGCCGCAGGGAGCGCGAAAGGCTAATAAGCTGGGTGATGGGAAAAGTGCATGGGCTTTCGTGCAACGCGATACATACAGTTTTAATTTTATTGTTTTCGCATGCATCAATCACTTGCCCAGTGAGAATTGCACCGGCGGGGGTTTGAGTAGATCGTCACACCGGTGCATGCGACAAAACGCTCTCTCAGCTTCTTATATGAGAGTGCAACGGCGTTCTCATGCTTTGACACTGCCTGGTATTTTCCTCGTTGTTGCGTCCACCTTTCTTGTCCCTCAACTTGAGTTCTGCCACTTTGGCTGTGCGCTTGTTTTATTTGTCAGCACTTTTAAGTGCATCTACACTGATCTCGGGGAAGAGAAAACAAAAGCGGCGAAAACGTGACATCACTTTGAGCCGAGGGAATTTTTCAGAATCCGACAGTGTGGCTCAAAGGAGACTTCAATTCTTGGAAAATTCAGTCAGAAAAGTTTTACCCCTTGCGATTGAGACAAACTCCAATTTACTTAAAACCTGCTTGGTTGCCTGTTTTTCTTAAAATCTATCGGTTTTTATTCACTTTTGCACTTTTTCTTATGCACATCTATGAATGGGATATCAATTAATAATAAATGCCACACTAAATTAAAGAAGTTATATTGTTTATAGTATTACGATTCTTGAGGACTATGTAGTCTATTACATATATATTAACTAGCTTAATAAATATAAAATAAATAGGTGCGGCAATTATTATACAAAATTTACTAAAATTGTACATAAAAAAGACAATATTTAAAAATTGTTAATTTTTTAAATATATTATTAATATATGGTATATATGACGGCGTTTCCATATCTATCATTGTGTAATTTTCTCGACTGTAGTTGTAATTTTAAATGAATTTTAAACCAATCTATTATTTTAATATTGTTATAACTGTAAACTTTTGTGATGTGTTTAGTGTAAATATCACAAAAATGTTCTTTTTGCAAGTTGACTCGCTGATAAACTTAATATGTGCAATAGATACAAGTTTGTACACTTATGAAGCATTTAAAATTTTCTCTGCTTTTAATTTCAATTTTCCACGTTATATTTCAGTTGTGATGCGAACAAATCGCTCAATACTGACATTCTGGTTTTTGATTATTTTATTTGCATTCTTAGGAGTGTTCAAATATTACACAATCTTGAAAAATATTAATTTGTAATTGGAGAAATAGGGTAGGAGAGAGTCTAAAACATGATTGACAAATAATAAGCCTATATATACTAATAATTGAATAAAAAAATTGTGTCATTCAAAAACACAGTAGAATGTAATGAAGGAAATAAAATTCAATTTTGATTTTTATCCCTATTTTAGGTTCTGCCGTGGATATAACGCGTCAGAGAAGCATGGGCTGGCGATTGTCGCGCGAGTGGCGCGAATCGGCGCGACTCTCGGCCGTGAGAATCGTCGCCTTTCGCATTTTATTTCAGCTATGCACGGCCATCTCGGCGTAAAGCGGCTGCAGCAGGCCCACGGCTGGCTAATAACACGTAATGGGCCTCGCACATATTTCCCAGGCAGGCTCGCGTGTCGCGTTACACTTATTTAATTATTACTAATGAACTGTAATTAATTACTTCGAGGCCTGCCGACAGCAGCCAGTCCGCGCGCACGTTGCTGTGTGTGTGTGTTTGCTTAAATGCCTGCGCTT
Source organism: Cloeon dipterum (assembly GCF_949628265.1). Classification (NCBI taxonomy): domain Eukaryota; kingdom Metazoa; phylum Arthropoda; class Insecta; order Ephemeroptera; family Baetidae; genus Cloeon; species Cloeon dipterum. The sequence continues at coordinate 33,215,445 of NC_088788.1, read as the reverse complement.
AAGCTTTTTTTCCTCTCTTTTTCGCCTTCGCTGAGCACAGGTTGAAATCGCCTTTTGAGGTTTCGCGTAGCCGGTTTGTTTCATTCCAAGGGAGTCGGGTGAAAATAAAAATAAAACAGGATCGACGGAATTTTCAGCACCTCTCTGCGTATGTGTTTACGGCCAAGAGGGTTGCGCGGACGCAGCAATTAAAAATTAATAATTTCTGACCCTTGCAACGACACCGGCCGGCATCGGTTGGGAAATACATTTTTTTTCAGGCGCCCAGACTCGCTTGCGTATCGTTTTTATGGCGGTGATAAAGCCCTGTCTGATATAGCCATTTCGGGCAAATTGTCGGGCTGCGACTGCTGATTTGAATCTGAATGGAACTTTAATTGAGCAAGGCACGCAAAATTTACACAACCGCCGATGCGAGGGGAGATTCTCACCAGACCCAGAGGCTCTGCGATAAACTTCGCAGAGTGCTGGAATTTCGCAATAAAATTAGTCGACATGATGCGAAATATGCATGCTTCCCTCCCACCGGACGCACGTTTGTAAATGAAACACCTTTGCTTCACAAAAAAGCTGTGTAGAATTATTATTACATCATAGCCAAATTTTATCAATTACAAATTAAAATTTTCCTTTCAGGTACATTCATCCGGGGAAACCCCAGTTAAGTTGATTTGGGCAAAATTAATTTGGGCCTGTTACAGCGACCCATCATGCTTGGAGCACTGATGATTTGATATTTATCAAATGATCATTAATATATTAATACATTTTAAAAAATAATTTGCTACTAAAACCACATGTAAATTTGTATATAATTTATAAAAATTATTTAAATTTTTTTTAAAAAAAAATTGCTGAGGATATGGTAGTAATTTTATATTTGATACCATCTAACAGAAAAATTAATATCGTGCAGCTGAATTATGTTACAAATAATATTGCGAACCTTTTTTTTAAATTGTGCAAATTTTGAATTAAATTATTTTCTCTGGTAACAGGGTTCATTATCTATTTTGATCCTGCCTGTATTTGGTAATTTGGTGCCATCAAAAAGACATCGATTCGCTTTTTAAAAGGAAGTAAAGAATCGCTTATGAGCTTCATAAAACGTTCTTAATTACTCTTCTTGCACTCGATGATATTTCATCTGCAGACGACGCGGCGGACTGTTCCTCGGCAGCTAATCTAATCGCTTTTTGAAACCATTACTCTGCGCAGCGCACAAACAAAAACAAGAGAGCAGAGAGCGCTTGCACACGGCAGTAAAACGCAGCGTGCGCTAATTTGCCATTTGTCCGTAGCGCCAGGCAGCAGTCGCGATTCCCACGTGCACGTATGTAATTGCAAAGCGCAGTAAATGCATCTGCATGCGCGCACGGCGAGCGAAACACAATGATATGTAATTAAAAGCGAGCGTCGAGCATTAAAAAGTGGGCATTTAAAAGCAAATGCTCTCCCGACGTGGCTCTCTCTCTCTATCGTTTGCGCGCACAGAGACGTGCAGTGCAGCGGGAAAAGTGCATGGACAGAGTGCGAGCAGAGAGCAGCACAAAAGCTGGATGATGCACTCTGCATCGGCGTGCTGCTTAATCATCGCACGTTGCGCGCCGCCGTGTTTGTGCTTTAACACCAAAGCTATTTACATGTAAGCCTCATTACACGCTGGGTCCCTTTTTATTTAATGCCTCTTCTTTCTGTGCTATCACAAACATACACACACACTCACACGTATGGGTATAAAATAGCAGCAACAGCTATTGGCTGCACGCTTAAAACAACTGAAGCAACACATTTATAAATTACAACTAACCGCGCCGAGAGAGAAAGGACACAACCACAACAAAACAAAAGCGGTGGCTCACGGAAAGATGCCAAAGGCGTTAAGTTTTTTTTTGCAATAGAACAGAGGCTGACTTTAGAAGCGCCCTAGAAAATCTAATTGCTATTGCCATTAATTAATCATTGTGTAATTTAGAAACATTTCATCTAAAATGTTTGGAGGTTTCGATCACCTTTAAAATACATTAGATCTCGTTTTAACGTCTAAAAATCACAGAAGAAATCAGAGGGCACAAAAATTGATTCATGCTGTCAAAATCAAGTAATGAATCGTGATACTGAACATTTAATTAGACAAAAAGGAATTATATATAGACTTATATATTTATGTGTAATTTAATTATTGATTTTTTTTCAATAAAAATTACTTTAAACCTAATTAATGTCAGAAGTGATGGTGGTTCAAATAAAATACAGTTATTTATTAAGAATCAAAATTTCCTCCTTCGAATTTGCAACCAAAATTGATAAATAAATATCACAAATATGTAAATGATTCTTATATAAGGACACATTTTCTTTCGAGGTTCGCTGTATTGTGGAAATTGACTTTAACATTCATTCTGAATTTCAACGAGGATGTACTCTGTTCATACAATTTACACTATGTAAATGATTAAAAAAACTGATTTAATTTATAGTAATAGTTCGGTAGACTAAGTTTTGATTTAATTATATAATATTTGATTTTAAAATAAGACTCCGCAGCTCGACACATGATTTAGACGTTAACTGTTTAAAAGTTCTAAGAAAGTTACCCTGAGAACAATAAAATAAAATAATTATATATCGTATCATATTTTAATTTCCATTTATCGAGACAATAGCTACATGCAACCTTAAACATAAATGGATTTATCAAGCCAAGCGGGCATAACAATAAATTAAATAGCAAGCATTTAAGTTGTTTCTAAGGTTTGTGCAATTTTTCTTTCCGTTTAAACGTTTGCTCTTTGTCACAAACTAGGTGCAATCACTCACAGATTTAAGACAAACTTAATTTAAGCATGATTCTCGTACGTGTTCTCCTTTTTAATCAGCTGCATTGAATCAAGGTGTGGCGCTATTCTTGTGCTGGAGCAGGAATGGCAGAGGTGACGCGGCGAGCAACATTGTTGCAGCCGTGGAATAATATCGAATTCATCAACTCGCATTTCTCAGAAATCACTTCCAACCGATTCGGTACGCCGTCCACAAACACGCGTGAGAGCAGCGACGCCGTTTTTTGCTCGGCTGCGCGAATTTCCATCATCCTCCTTTTCCTTTTTCATTTTATTTTCTCTCTGGTATATATACAAACACACACACACACACTTTTCGCAGTAGGTGAAGAGGATGCTGCGCGACGGCGGCGGCTCTTATTATTATCATCGTCATTATTGCCATTATGGGCCGGAGGAACGAAGCTGCCGTGAATTTGCGCGTGATTGTGTAACAATGAGCGGTGCGAGGAGTTAGCAGATGAATGTGTGTGTGTGTGTGTGTGCATTATACGTATATATACACGCCATGTGTGTGTGAGAAATTCGCGAAATCCCTCTTCTGCGCTGCGGAGGTACACTTATTGCGGCGGCAGAAGGCACCGCCGCGCACCTGAACTTTGGTGCACGAACAATGCAGAGGCAATTTTGATGGACGGCCGCGCAAAATGCGTGCACCGAGTTGGGAATAATAAGAATGCGCGGCGTGCGGATATATAGAAGAGAGAGGAGCCCTTTGTGCGCTCGGCTCGATGGAAATTGAGCACGGCGGCAGTTGAATGGAACCGACGGCACTCTAATCCGCCTCTGCTCTTTTCCACGCGAAAATGTGTGCGGCTGAAAAAAGGACGTTGCCCGAGTAAATTTGCGTTTGATTGGCTAATTACTCTGCTGTCGTTTTGCGATCTTTGATGGGAGATTTTAAATGCTGGTCGCATTTTTTTTCGGAGTTTTTATCCAGCAAACAACTGTTTTAATCGACTAAACCTGTCTTACATCGTCTGATAATAAAAAGTGTCAAGAGCCGGTGAAAATTGCCAATTTTAAGTCTATTTTGCATAGATAACAAACTATCTATAGTGGGACGAATAAAATATTTACAATAAATAGATAACAAACGAGGTAGTCGTTGGCAGATAATTCCAATTTCAATTCGTTTTTATTTCTCCATAAGTCATACTATTTTATTATTGAAATTAATATCTGTTAAAACTTCCGATGAAAACCCAAATTTACCAGATCAAACGAGTAATTTGTATAAATGGAGAGAATTGTAACTGCAAATTGAGAAGTCAGATCAAAATTTCATTACATTCGATTTTGATGAATTTGATCTCCCACAAAAGAAATTTCAAACAACAAAAATCGTTTGATTGAAAGTTGGAGAGATGAACAAATATCGAAATAGTTCTGTAGCGGTACAACAACGCGGTCCTGCTTTTTGTTGGAAGCCAACAATTGTCGGCGGTTTGAATTATTGTAATTTTGCATTATTGTTTAACAGCAGAAAGATGATTTTAAAATAAGAATTCAGTTTTCGTCCGTCAGCCACACGGTGCTGACGTGATTCGTTTAATTGTGCAGAACCCGATTCAAAGGGGTGAGTCCAACCGTCAGTTAGCAAAAGAATTTATCACTTATTATTGTAAACCATTTCAGTTCTTGTATTTGATTAAGCATCCGATCGGATTTCCAACTGTAACCAATCCACGAACAAAATTCTTAATCTGAATTCATCGGTCTTCATCATTTCAACCCTCTTCATTCTCCCAAAGTTCAATTTTTTATGTATAATTTCCATGTCAATAATTCGAATTTTCAACAGAATATATATTTATGAAAATTTTCTCTGTTGCTATTGAGCTTGAAGTAAAATCAATCCCAAAAAGTGACTTTTAGAGAAATCACAGATTTTGTTGAAACTGGGGAAATTCAAGCAGAACACAGTAGTGACGATGACGTCCCATAGAGATTTGCAAAACGCTCCAAAAATACGCCACAAGCACAATTATGCCGCGCACCATAAAATTTTGCTTGAAGAATAATCAGGCTAGAAATCAATCTGCATCTTGCGTCGTTCGAGAGCCTCGCCCCCTTCGATCAGCAATATAATTTCACGGAGATTTGTGCACAAGATCGGTATGGCTGCAGAAAGTGGCGAACAACGTTTTCATGCTCGCATTCGCGATCGTATCTTTGGTTTTCACCGATACACGAAGGGTCCCGAGCGCAGGCAGGCTTTTAATGACTAAATTTCGCATCACGAAATGAGCATTAATTTCGAAAAATAACATAATTCGCTGGCGCAAAAAGATTTACGCGCTCTTTCGGCGGCAAATTGTGTCAGCCGGTTGGGCATCGAGACAGAGCGAGCTCTTTAAAATGCAAATTAAGAACAAAATCTTTAGCTAATCGCCGTGTGCGAGAGAGCAGCAACAGCAGCAGCAGCAGCGGCCGCCTTCGCACAGCGGGCGGAGAGTGTGTGTGGATGTGCGGCCGGCGGAATGGTAATTTATGGCCCTTTTTACTTGCTTAGAAAAATGTAATTACATTTTTGCTCGAATTTGCATTGCTTGGGAGGAACTGGCTCGGCTGCTTTTCTTTCATTCCCGCGCTCTTTGTGCCTGTTTTCTTTTGCATGCAGCCAGCCTTTGGATGGACTAATTAGTGCTCAAATTACTACCTCTTCGCGTCTTGTGTGTGTATGCGAGAGAGAGAGAGAGAGAGAGAGAGAGAGAGAGAGAGAGAGAGAGAGAGAGAGAGAGAGAGAGAGAGAGAGAGAGAGAGAGAGAGAGAGAGAGAGAGAAAGAAAGAAAGAAAGAAAGAGAGTTTGTAGTGCAAAGTATATGTGTGTATATGCACCTCCGCCGCCGCCGCCGCCGACGACGACGACGACGTGCATGCATGTAGTACTCTTTGCGTCTCTGCACTGCTCGTCTGTTTAATCTGCACGCTTTTTTGCCTCTCCTTTGTTTTGCTTTCATTCGGCATGTGCGAAAAACTCTCAGGACGTGCGCACATACTCGAGACAAGCATGAACTTTTAATTGAAAAGCAGATTATGCTCATTAATTGTGTTTTGTTTTTCATGATGAGCTCTCCACCTTTTCAAGTTAAAATACTGATTGTTCCGTTGTGCTATCAAATTTGCTTCTCATTATTTTAAACTTTCAATTTGCAATAATATATTTTCAACGTTTTCTTCAATAATAAAGCCGATCTTATGAATTGATTTTAAATTAAAAATTAATGTATTTTTGCAGTGGTTTAAAAATTTATTTTTTTTTTCTTTGTGGTGCATATAACAATTTTAATTACCTTTACTGACCTAAAGGTACAGTTGATGTGAATTTAAGTCATCTTTAATGTTGTTTGTTTATTTTTACTGGTATTTTACAGGTTAGACCTAAAATGTTCTGTTAAGACGTTTAATTAAATTTTCCATTTATTCAGCAAAAAAAGGAGTTAAATTAACAATTTGTTTGAGTAGAATCCGTATTAGTGAAATTATCTGATAGATGGATTTTCCTGTGGTTAAATTCTTCCTCCGCAACAGAGTTTTCAAGAGCACAAATTGTGGGTTGTAATTTATGTGTTAGTGTTACGTAATGAAATTATTTTACCAAATTTTCAAAACGTTATTATTTAAATAAATAAACATGCTTGCTTAAAACAGCATCTTTCCACCAGTGCAGATTTATTATTAAAATTAAAGGAGAAGCAAATAAATCAACACTGAAAGGTACGACGATGATACACTCACAAATTGAATAAAAACCTAGCAAAGGTACGCTTTTTGTCCGTGCAAAAACTAGAGATGGTCCGAATCATAGCGGCGTATCCAAATTCGGAAACAAGCATTGTGCACCAACGCACCGGAGCGCATAAAATGCTGATTTGCAAGCAAAAAGCCACGGGATCGCAGAAATGAGAAAAGCGCAGCAGCGAATTCGGTCCACGAGATATCGTCGTGCATCTCTTTCTCTGCTCTTTTTAATTGCCGCGCCACATAGAGTTGGCTGGGGCTAATAAATAACGACTTAATTAATTGTTGGCCAGTGATGCGCAAAGTCTGCCGCGGCAGGGGGGCTTCCAGAAAAGGAAATTTCGCCTCGCCGCGATCTCTATTCTCCGCGCGGCGCGCAACAATCTAATATTGTGTTATTGGAGCTGCAGCGAAGGAACGACTTTTCCGTTTCGTCCCAGGCAAGCGAGCGCGGACGGAGCAAATCGCATGCATCTGGCGAATCATCATCTCTCACTCAATTATTCGGCGTGCATCCGCCTCCAAAAGGTGGAAATTTCGAGCGGTGCGTGCAACTCGGCAACGGCAACAATCGCCGCGCCGCGCGGCCCCGCTTGTGTGTACCGACTCAAGCAAGTAGTGTGTGAGCATGTAGACACACGATAAAATGATGATGATGGTGATGAATTAAACAGATAAGGCTCTCCCAGCACAAGAAACTCGGCTATATAGAGAATACATATCGCGCGAGCAGAACGCAGGCAGGCGAGTAAAAAACAAAGCAAACAAAGCATTAGCTCCACTCACACACTCACAGCTCGAACATGTGTTGCTTGGGCGTTTGATGTCGGCACTTCTGCGTCCATAATTAATTTGAAATTACATTCCAGACTAACATGATCAATTTCGGTTTTAATCTCTCAGCTTGAACGGAAAAGGAAGAGTGATTTTGTAAAATATTGTTTGAGCTTTGAGGGGCAAGCTTGAAACAATCTACTCATTTTTTTTTATTGAAGTTTTAAATGTTGTTTCTTTCTTGGAAGTTATGAATAGTATGTGTTAAGATGGTAAACAGGTAATGATAATAATTTCCCAAGATTAGATAGAGCTGGTTTGCTTACATTGCTAAGGTATTCTTCGCAGTTTCAAGGAATTGGGAGAAAATTTAGCATTTCAGGTGTTCTATACTGGCAGCCAAATGTCAGAGATGACAAAAGGTATACAATTTAGTGACTTTGAAATGCTTAAATAGCTTTTTGCTGGTTTCCGTACCTTTCCAGCGGCATTAGGGACAAATGCCAGGCGACTCAATCAAAAACCTTGGTGCAGGGAGGCGAAAAGGTGGCCACAATTTGGCCCAAGCTCCTCTACGGCCTTCAGGCCCCATGTTTTTTTGGTTAAACAATATTATAAAAGAATTGTGCGTTATAATTTTGAAGAATCATGTCATTGTTTGTTTGGTGTTGATTTTTTTTGCTAAATACAACTCTCAGCCTTTCGTGTTACTGTTAAATTTTTGTCTTGAAAGCTCCAGAACGCCGAAATTATTAGTATAATTTATTGCATTTTTACGAGAGGAAAGAATGTTCTGGCTGTTCTGCCTGTCTGGAAACAAACGCAACTGCAATGATTTAATTGCATATTTCACGAGACAGCCTCACAACTCATTTATAATTACGCATTGCTCGCATATTAGGGAAAAACGTCGCTCGCAAGATTATCTACCATCTGCAGAAAACGAAATTATTTTAAGGTCTGCAAGTTCATCACGCACGCACACGTCAGGAATTTTCAGCGTTTCATGCTCGTCGAATGCGTCAGGTGCAATTATTTGCTCCAACGCAGTCAGTTAATTCCTTTACATTTTCAACACCGGCAAATCCTGCTATATACCATTTATAAAGGTGGGTGAGAAAATTAAATAATTTAGCACTCACTGTTAAGCCTCATGTTCTACCGAAAGGATTTTTTTATTAATTTGTAAATATTTGAACGAACTCCAACAAGAGGAAGATGATAATAATTATATATTTGTCATAAGAAAGCAATAATTTTACCATACTGTATATCTGTAGATTATTTTATGTTCAATGAAAAGGAGGAAATAACTGATCAGTAAAGAAACTTAGTCAAATTTTCTTTTACTTGTTCTCTGGTTAGAATAAACGTGTTTGAAAATCTCCGCTGAAAGTCTCAAATACTGAATATTTTTTTTTTATAAAACGGAACAAGAATCTTTAAGATAAAATCCGCGATTTCGGGGCGAAGACGGTATTTTCATGGGAATGAAAAATAACGAATGGGCTGTCTGCCGAGCTCTGTGCTTTGTGGCGGCCGGGCGAAACCCAAACCGGCCGTTTTTCGTTAATTACGCCTGCATGAAGCATTATTACTCGCAGACGCCGGTGGAAGGAAGATACGCACGCACGAAAAGGAACGCGAACGGGCCGCGGCGTGGCGAACACAATATACAAATGCGTGTCCTTTGACCTCAGGCGGCGGCGGCTGCGGCGTCGGTGCTCCGTTTCGCACGCCGCCACAAAAAAGAGTTTGGCTAGACATGGTGCGTGGATGCGTGACGCTGCTGCCTGCTTTATTTTATGTTTCCACATTCGCCGCAGCCTCTCTCTCGCTCGCTCGCCCGCTTTTATATTCTTTACACTTCGAGACCTTGAAAGGTGAACTGGCTCGCTGCGTTATTTTTGCCAAGGGATTTTTTCTATACATTACAACAACGCCTAAAGCATGATCGTGATCATGTAACTTTTTATATATATTATGCGCGCGAGAGCATTATTTTTTATCTGGCCCGCTCTCCCGCGTGTACATAGCAGGCCTATGTACAGGTACATAGCAGGTCTTTTCTTTCTCAACGCAGCAGCAGCAGCAGCGTTTTATATCCGGGCCACGCTGCTGAACTAGACGCAGACACGCGGAGATTGCAATCATCACTCTCGTGAAAGGTATGTGTCCCGTGCCCAGCAGGCCTCGGTCGCTCCGCAGCGAAAAGAATTTAATTTTCCTCCCGTCGTCGCATTTGACCCCGGCGTCAGATTAAATAACAGCCAATTTTGGCCAAATGCGCGTCGCCTGATGGAGCGTTTCGGATTTTTTCGCTCACCAACAGCTGTTGGCACCGGAGAAATAATAATTTAATGCTGCGCACTCTCCTATACCCGAAGAGATAATAAATAGCGAAAATGCGCTTTCCTACTCACATATTATTGTTCTTGAATATTTAAATTAACTCTTCCTAAAGAGGTTTCCGAGGAAGATTCCTGATGATTGTGAAAATTTCCAGGATTTGGAACTCAGCAAGTTGATAGAAATATTTTTTAAGTGGTTGAGAAGCTTTGAAACCTCTCTTTAGTGCAATTTTAATGATTTTAGATTCAACTCACTGAGCTCTGTCGAATCGACACCAAATTTGATGTCCAAGACCAAAAGTAATTTGATTTTTAGTTAAAAACTTGAAAATGCGAGCTCAGGATTTTAAAATTTTGCTCAAAAGATTTTATTTTTTATTTAAAAATTTGTGTGAATACTTATGGGTGGTGTTCCTCTGTCATTTTCGAGAAATACAACTTCAAAAACGGAAAACATGATTTTTCACCTTTTTTTTGTGCCTTTTGCGATTATTGCCAACTTTAAATCGTTGCTCCTAACAATCAGAATTGCAAAAACTAACCACATTTAGACTCTTTTTGACCTCCATGACGAGCTGAAGGGTTTAAGGGCTGCTTACACCCACCCCTTTCAACCCCCATGCTAAAATATTTCTATAAAGTGCAAAATAATAGAAATTGGCATCATTATAAAGGTTTTTACTTTTCCACGGCTTTTTAAATATAGCAATTTATTAGGGGTAGAGGGTACATAACCCCAAACCCATCAGTTTGACAGGGTAGATCATTACGAGTCTAATGGTGGTTAGTTTTGCAATTATGATGATTAGAACCCGAGATTTGGAGTTTCTTGACCTCATGCAAATTTTGTCCTCCGACGCGTGACAATTAGTCATTAATAATAATTATTTCACCATTGTAATTCCTCTCTCAATTTATTTTACTTGCTTCCTAGTTGCACAATAAGTTACTCTTTATTCCAAATTGAATTGCAATTTGTGGAAGAAAAATCTGTGAATTATCGAATGGTACGTTGTCAATTGTGATTTAATGCTTGTTGCAATACCTGCCTCCAGTAAAATTAATTCATGATTTTAAATAAATATGTGAATCAACAAAAACTTTTAACTGCATTTGATGTGTTAAAAAATAATTAATTTGAATGGTGAGTATGCAGATCGTGATCCCACAACTCTCAAATTGCCGATGGAGGAGTTGGGAATATAGGAGATCCATTTCGCATGCGGCCAGTGCGCTGGTATGTCGTGTGTACATATTAAAATGACACTGCACATTGATAAACAATGGGCAGAAATTGTTCAAGCGACAACTCGCCCGCCAGCAGCTGGAAGGTACACAACGCCGAGCGCGGGCACACAATAAATTTCAGTTCAAATGGACGTACGTGGAAATGCGTACCACCAGTGGAGAGAACTGCGCGCCGGCGGTCGTTGTTGCGATATTTTTTCGACTCTGCGCGCGGCCGTTACGCTGCAGATAACGAGAACGCCGCAGCCACCGCTACCGCCGCCGCCGCCGACTGCGATTCTAAATTGAGAATCGGGGTGAATTGCGGTCGTCGAATACGGCATGCGCTTCTCTCCCCAAGTGAAAGTGAGAAATTTCCAAATTGGAGACATCAACGCTGGGGCGAGTGATTTTCTCCGTCCAACACGGAGATTGATGCACAAATTTTGATTATGCAGTATTGTTTGTTAATAGACAATTTTTCTAGGTTGGTATTTATAAAATCGATTTTTTTTGCTTCGGATAAAGTCAAAGTCATTGAAATATCTTGACCACCTGACTTGCTTAAATGAGATTTACAGGCCAGCAATCAAGAAAATTTTGCATTGTTGACAATAGCAAGAAGTTTATTGTTAGTGAAATTTAGCAACATTTTATCTCAACGATGTGCAATAATGAAATCAGGACCGACCAACTCATAAATTTCAGATTCTATATTTTAAGGAAAAAAACAAGCACCGGAAAGTCTCTAAAAATTCACGAGAAAATTTAGGAATTCCTCTCAGAAATTATTCAATGTTTCGTGCGTGTGAAACAGTATTGTGAGCTTTGATGGGAGATTGAAATCACTGGAGCGCATGTAAAGTCTAAATAAATATCGACTGGACGCAGAGATGTGTGAAGCGGTATTCCCAGGACTCACAGACTGATAGCACGTACAAAAGAAAATATGCGGTATTTGCCGGAGTGATTGTGCCAAAAGTACACGTTGGGCCGCTGCGAAGAAATCTGCAGATCAACTGACCGGGCAGGCCGAGCATCAAGAGTACGTACGTCTCGCAGCTCGCGCGCGTGCATTGCGCCGCTCACCATCAAGATCGGGTCGCACACATTTTGCCAAAGTGCGATTCACTTAGACGATAGCCAACGGAAAATAACTCGCATTTTCGACTCCATTATCGCAGCGTGCGCATCGCTAATTGCAAGTTTGCCCAGACGCGGGGCACGTATTTTTCTCTCATGAGCGGTGAAAAGATTCTGTTGACTTTAAAAATTGTTTGCTTTTCAAGATGATCGGACGAACGATTCCCACAGTGAATGAAGCTAACTGTGTTTAATAATTAGGATGTGAGCTACCTTTAGCACTAATTAAATTTCGTGAAAGTCCTGAATTTTAAAATGAGAGTGCTGCAAATTTGAAATTTGAAAATTCCTATGTGTCGGCGTGAGATGGAATTTTAACCCTGATAAATTTAATGAAAATTTAATAAATAATGATCGAGAAAAAGTGGGAAATGAAAGTAATCCAAGTTTTATCGTGGAAAACAAGAGGTGCTGCATTTTATCTTAAAAATTTTGAATTAAATTTAAAAGAAATATTTTAAATCGACAATTTTAGGCCATTTTACTCTTAGCAGAAAGTTTGAGGGGTGTAGAGCTTGAAAATGGTGTGTGCAAATCCTGGAAAATTGATCTAAATCACAATTAATAGGCCAGAGGTGGAATTGGTTGTGGCTTCAATATTCAAAATTTATTATTTGTAAGAAGGGGAAATTTATTTAATGATTAAATTGAAGTTTATAACCCTTTGGTTAGGCCATTTTTTAATTCGAGTAAACGGAGGAAATCAAGCGTTCGCAAGTGCTTCCTGAATGAAATATAAGGCTGTGTTTGTTTGCAGTTAACTATGAAAAAGCAATAGAAGGTGAAACCCATACAAAGAAGACATATCCGGGTATTTTCCTTGCACGAAGGAAATTTCGTGAAATTTGATCCGAAAAAAGGCAGTTCTTCAAAAATTCCATTAAAATATCCTATTTAATTATTCGACCTAGATCAATATTAAAGTTATTGGTGCATTTTGTCCTACACTGTAGAGACAACTCAAAAATTGTAAAATCGAGAAGGGAATTCAGGTTAGTTCTCTGCATTAAAAATTGAACGATCCGGCACGCTAAGTGCCTATTAGCACCGAAAAGCTAACTATCTCGTTACCAATTAAACGCACAAAAGTTTAATTTGCAGACGCAAATCTCATCGGCTGCGCTGTTGAGCAAATACGCTCTCGGCGCGTATCGCCAGAGCTCATTCGCTAAATATATAATGTATGTGTGTGTGTGTGTATATTGTGTGCCGGGCCCCAGTCATGCGTGAAATAGGTTCCGAGTATATGTACATGAGAACTCTAGCAGGCGAGCGAGCACACCTCATTGCCATCACGGCCGGCTCTATTGTTACGTCACTCATCCGTAATTGTTATTATTAAATCATATTTACTACACGTGAGCAGAGCAAACAGCCAAGAAATCTGCTGCGTGGCCTGTCCCTGCGATATTGCAGTGCCGACCGACCGGCCGATCCGACGGGGCTTAGTTGTGTGTACGTATATCAAACGCGGATATCGTCCCATCGCTCGATTGCACGCTCGTCCGTAAATTGCGCGAGCGCAATCTGATGCTCCCGCTCGCTGCCAGACGGGCGTGCTTTGTCTATAAATTCTTTCCGCGACATTAAAAGCGCAATTAAAATTTCTGACACACAACAAGAGCAAATGGCTTTTAATACAAGAAAAATGGTCTGGCTTCTGCAACGATGCCAAGATATTAAATATTTATTTATATCTTAATGGAAGAGTTGCGACTTTCAATCCTATCAGAAATACTACATGACTCTTAAATTAACGTCGCGCAAATTAAAGTTCTAAAACATTTTAGCTCTGTGTCAATTGGAATTGTGATGTCGATGAAAGTCTTTCTAAATAATGGTTTTAAATAAAAACGGCAAATGTTTGTAAAGAAAAGATGCTTTACACCGCTTATGGATTAGTTTGAGTTTTGAGTGGAAAATATTGATTATTTTCTTGGTATTTTGAGTTTATTTAAAACGAAATGGTATAAAATTTTTATATCTCCTTTTTTATAATTATGAACTTATTATTTATTGATGGGTTATTTATAGAAATATTTTTGGTGTTTATTCACACATCTAACAAGAGAGCTTAAAATTTCACCCAACAAAAACGGTTCAAAATCATACTCTTTTGTCAGGGGAAAATTGAATAAAAAATTATCTTTAAATTCTATGATACTTAGTGCTGATTTAATTTTTTTAAATGTCCTTGTCCTGTTTTTTTTTAATCCAAGTCAAATTTAATCTTGTACAGCGTGAATCTAGTACCGTTTTTCAGAAACAGCTCTTCAAACTAAATTTTTCTTGAAAACCCAATTTGGTTGATTTATGGCTTATGGCACTGGCCTGCCTCTCTAAAGCGCTAAATGGAGCAAGAAATTGGTTTTAAAACTGGAGATAAACTTGAAAAGGAGAAAGCTGTGCGAATATAGCAATAACTCATAATTTTGCGTTTTCAGCAGCAGGGGCATTTAGAACTCCAGCACAGCGGCGTGCCGAAATCGCGAGTCAAGCGTGCCGCTGCCGCGCGGCCAGCTTTTTGTGACAGAGAGCACCAGGGCGTCACTCACTAAAGCTACACTCCTGTGTGGCTCCTTGGCGCGGCTTCTTCCCTGGGCGCGCGATACGCTCAATGGCGAATAAAAATGTTCAGTTATTTGGGCACCCGTTGAGCAGCAAGGAGTGAGGAAGAGAGAGAAATTTTGCTGGCACCTGTTGAATGCGATGCTTTTGACAGAGCTTATTGCCGTGGCGGAGTGAGTGAGAGAGAGTGTGTGTGTGTGAGAGAGAGAGAGAGAGAGAGAGAGAGAGAGAGAGAGAGAGAGAGACCCGCGCGCATTTACATACTGTATTATAGTGGAAAGAGCGAGCGTACATATTTCACCGCCGCCGCGTGTGTTTGTGTTGCTCCGACCTGCTAGCTCAGGGGTGATTTGAGCGCGGTTGTAAATGGATTCTCGGCAAGAGGAACACCACTTTGTCGATATTAATTGCCTCTTTTGCAAGTAACTGTGTAAATAATACATTATTGATCAATAAAAAATAAAATAATTTAATATTAGTAAATTTATTTAAAATTGCAACAGACGATGCCCTTTTTTCAAATCAAAAGAGGAGCGATTATTATATTTGGTCTCCCAGCTGCAAGATGCCCATCCTCTAAATGAACACAGATACCACTAAACAAAAAAGGCTTTATTTAAATTTTCCTCGCAGGGTGGAAAGGAGTAATTCAGTTTGAAGTAAAAAGCAGTCATTTAAGCCAAAGCAAAGTCCAAAATGGGCAAAATACAGTCATTATGTATGCTAGAATATGGGCTCACTTCGGCTTCAACCTCTTAGAAAGGTCTTAGTCAACTTGTTTTAGTCACCATTTCTCACATGGCACATAAAAATCGCTATAACAAATTGTGAGACCTAGCAACCATAAAATTAAACATATCGCACTCCCCAAAAATCATACGCTTTAAATCAAGGGAAATCAGCTTTTCGAGTAATTTAATTTAGTTTTAAAAATAGACACAAGCGGGAAAAATTGCTTTTGTTATCAAAGTTTTGGAAATATACATGGCAAATAGTGTTCGTGCTTACATTTTTCAGCAGTACAGTAAGTGTCCCTGTGCCATTCTCTGCCAAAGATCCGTGTCCAATCGAGACCTCTCTCTCTCTCTCTCTCTCTCTCTCTCTCTCTCTCTCTCTCTCTCTCTCTCTCTCTCTCTCTCTCTCTCTCTCTCTCTCTCTCTCTCAAGGTTTACTCATAGGTTCCTTCCATTGAATTAACTTTTCCAAATCCAATTAGAAATTACGATTTGTTTTGCAAGGCACTTACGATATGTAACGTATGCAATGGAAACGAGATGAAATCTGCTCGCACCGCAGAGAGGGGCGCCGCTTCTTTTCTTTTCTTTTCTTTTCGCAAGAGTGTCGGATATTTGAATTCGGCCTCGACGCACACACCGCAATTCATTTAAAACACACTTACATGCCTCATTGGGCGCTGCCATTTGCATATAAATACACATACGCTCGGTCGGTTGGTACACATTTCACCGGTCAGTGGCGAACATATCGCCGATCTTCGCGGCCGATCTTTCCTTACGACTTTCCGCCGGGCATTACTTAGGCTGCTTTTCTCCATTAATTGCGTGCGCCGCGATAAATCGCATTCACACTCTCTTTGATACGCAAACCTGGCAAACATTTATGCACGCTGCATTAAGTGCCAGCGCAGGCCTGATAAATACGTGGCTTGTGTGCCGACGACGAGAGGCTGCATATAATTTTTAATTGATGGCGCGGCGTTAAAAGTGCGAGTTTGCTGCTCCTCCATACCGAGAACAGCAGAGATAGATAAACGAGAGCGTTTTGCATATTATTTTCGCCACGCATTGCACTCCTCGGGCCCGAGTTTGTTGCTAATTGGCTGTAGCTCAACCGGCAGATACATATGTGTAGAGCGCGCAGACAGACATTGTAAACGCTGGCAAAAAATCCCCCATTCGCTGCCACTCGTAGTTTACTATCTTCTGACAGTGAGTGGCGTTGGAATAATCGATTAGCTATAAATGTTCTCACACTTGCAATGAATAGATAATGCTGCGAATTGCCAAGATATCAATTCAAATAGGATTGAACCACGCAAGTGGAACTTGGAGTTGATTTTTTTCTTTCTTAAAAGAGATCTAAAAAATAATTTTCACCCTCTTTTGGCCATGATTTCTTCAAACCTTTTATTTTTCCGAACCGAATAAAGTTCCAATTAACTCCAACCCTGATTAGAACATTTCTTTATTTTTTATCTTTACAGAGAATAACTTTTATTTTCTGGGATCTGTTGATTTGATATTACTTTTGACTTATCTTGTTGGATTTGCATCACAAAATGAAAATCGCACTGTGTAAATTTCAAAGAGTTATTAAAATCATTATATTTAATTTAAGATGACGTCTTGTGATAGTGGGTTAGTTGAAGTACAGCATTCATATTTGACAACCGTACATGCAGATTTCTCCTCGATGACAGTTGTCAAAACGGCGTTTTCATAAACAAAACGGCGTTTTCACGTATAAATCCTTTAGCGTCCGACATCTAAACTTCCAATCTAAAGTCTAGATTACACGTAAATCGTAGTAGAAGCTCATGAGCAACCTTTGACGAAAATAAGATCATGATTTTCTTTAGAGCCAAAGGATTTTTTTAAAACAACAGAACAATCAAACTCATGATGGTTAAAAATAGAATAGCAAGAAGAACGTGCTTGCTGATCATGTTCTGCAGTAGAATAGGATTCTGGCCAGAAAAATATACCATTTTTTAGTCAAATGTTTAATTTTAGCTTGTGGTTTTTGTAAATAAATAATTTGAAAACTTCAAAATTGAACTGTCAGTTGCAAAAAATTTTACTTATTGCTTGGTAAATAATTCATGCTGTTTGTTAATCCCAAAACCGTGTAAAATCCAAGATTCGGTCTAGTTTCGTGAGTTCCGGCGCAATTTGCCACGTACACCAGCCATTTCGCCACAACCAGACAGGCCGAACAATAACACGATGTGCGACAGTGACACCCGACACGTTCATTTGCACCAGAAAAGTTGACCCAGCTGACATTCCGGCGGCCGCGTCCACACATATACATATACATTCACGGCCGTGTCAGGCTGGCAGGTATAATTTGCGCGTCGCCGTGACTCTTTATCAGCGCGACTGCATCTTCGGCGTAAAAGGAATAATAATTAACGCGCGCGCGATAATTCAGCAGATAATATTCGCTTTCAGAGAGAGGCAAATGAGCGAGATATGTGCATGTGTGCTGCTGACTGAGTGAGTGAGTGAGCGGCAGCCGCGGACTCTCTCTTGTGTGCACACATGTGCGCTGAATGAGAGAGAATAAGAGCGCGACAAAAGCCAGCTCTCGTCGCTCGCACACAAAGACACAAAGAGAGGAAATCGCAGGAGCAGAACGACATCAAAAGTGTGGCAAAATCAACCCGCAGTCATTTCGGCTTTTTTGCGCGTCTGCCGACTCGAGTCGCGCGCGCGGTCTCCACTGCACACTCTTGACTCGCACCCCGTTATTTGAGACAGAACCAATTGTGGCCGGATTATTTTTTCCTCTGGTCAGACTAAGACAAAGAAACGATTTACTATCTGTCTCCTTTAAAACAGAGTGGATTGTGTGCATCAATGATACATTTTTTTTCTCTAAATTAAATAAAAGTCGTTTTTTGTTTCCAAACAAGCTCCTTTCATTTCATTTTGGAGATTGCGAATTTTATCACTTTCCAAACCATTTGTTTAAAACAAATTTGTCAATCTGGTCAAGCTCTAATTTTTTTGTGAGATTGTAGCCCAAAAAGTCATTACAAGAGGCTTCATTTAAATTGTCTGGCTATAGCTTTTAATCAGAATAGTGAAAAGAAATAAATCACCCTTTTAAGTTTTTTTTTAATCTCAATCGCGCATGTAATCAGTTTTATGGTAATAACACGACGAGAGAAAGTTGAATTAATACCTGGTTTATGGTATTTGATTGTGGTTTGGGGGTTGTATGGCCAGAACACTAACAACCCACGAAGAGAATTAATCTGAAAGTTGATTTCGACTAATTTTGTTTCCCAAGGAGGCGAAACATTCAAAACTCAAATTTTAGGGGGTGGAAAAATCGTATGGGTGAGTTAAGGGTTGGGTTAGTGTTGCACTTGAACTAACATACCCTCATACACATCCCCTGAAAATTTCATAACGATTATATGAAAAATATTTAGACTGCAGTGAGAAAGCAATAATTGTAAATGCCTAGGATGCGTTCGCTGCTGTTCAAGTACGCACATTTATGTGCAACCGATTTTCTCGAAAACAACGATAGATGGTTATTCATGTTAATAAACAACATTTTTTCGTAAGACTAACCATTTTAAGGGGGTGGGGGGCACATTTTTGGTACATTTAATTGAAAAATTTGACCTTGAATTAAATTACCTTTGACCTACAAAAACATTTCCTTGTGGTGAGTTTTTAAGCGTAAAAAGCTGTACAGAGTGGTGGAAATTTCATCCTGATATTTCAACTACTGACCGAGAAATCCTACGATATGGTTAAAAAAACATATAACCGAAAACACTCAAATACTTAACCTAAGTCTTTGTTGCTTCGATCCAGCCGTTTTTATCGTCTTTATCAATTACATAGGTGGCTAACACCAAACACCACTAACGTAACTTTTAATTTTATCTACATATGATTAAAGTTACCCCTGGGCGAATTTATTTTAAATTATTTAAACTTGTCTAACTACATTAAGGATCAAAGCGTAGATTTGCAATCAAATAATTTAATATTTGCTATAAAAAGAATTAATAAATAATTAAATTTGTAAATTAAAATATTTACAAATGATTTTATATAATCTTAAAATTAAAAACTTATTATATTATATTAAAAAAATTTTTATGTATACAGAATTATAACTTTGTATGTAATGCACTTTCAGTAAAACATTGTCAAAATTGAAATATTAGTGACCTGCCATCTACCATCGTCTCAGCATCCACACCCCGGTGTGTATTACGAGAAGGCTGCGCGAAAATGTAGAAAAAATGGTAATTTCCTCCCACGAGCGGCAGTTTGCGTTCGTTTTTCTCGGTGCGCACGCGGCGGGAATGTGTTCTCTTTTCTTTCTTTATTCTTTCTCTCTCTCGGAGGCATTTTAATATTTTCGAACGTGTAACAATATGCGTGTACGTGAGCGTGTGTGTGCGCGAAAATAAAACCGGTTTGCGTGTATAAAGTTTAGCTCGCTCCAGCATAATATCACGATGATGTGGTGTGTAATTTAAATATTCGCTCTTTAGTCTATGTGGCAGAGCTCGCTGCATTCCCAGGCAGGTCCATATGCATCCATAATGAAAGACACACACACACACACACACACACACACTGAGTCGTCGTTAATGCATGCAGGCGGCAGATGCTGCTGCTGCCGTGCTGTCCGATCCATTCCGCTGCCAATTCATAACGAGACGATAATCAAGACTCGAGACTATACCCGTTTAATCGAAAAGGGAAAATTTTTCATATTCTTTTTCTTTCGCGTTTTTCCCTTCTCGCCTTCGCTGATTTTTCAACGGCTCGTGACTCTCCAATAAAAGTATTCATTTTTTATTGCGACCCGGCGAAAAATTCGTTGGAGTACAGAGCGCGGCCGGGCTTGTAATTTGATATTTTTCCTAATTGAAGATGGATGTAAAGTGTATAAAGGCGTGCGTGTTAAGTGGTTCGGTTGGTCAAGAACGAGTAAGACAACGCTGATTGCGAATATCAGCAAAAAATTCTTGCTTCTTATACGCAATCGTCTCATATAGCTTAAACGGTTATCCGAATTCATTAAAATTAATGAGCGTTTTTAATACTAGTATAATATACATATTATGCGCCATTTAAAGTTGAATTTGGGCTTCATTTTGGCTGTAAAATGCCATTTCCATGATTTCTGATTTACAATGTGTAAGACAAAGAGGAAAAATCAACAGAAAATTTCATTAGTAATCCATTTGCCATTTTTATCTGTTAAAAATAGCACAATTCATGCAAATTGGGGAACTGCTCAACGAGAAATGATAATGAGAAACTCAAAAAGATCTTTGTTGTCACTGCACAGGTGACACTGTAATTTATTTTAGAAAAGATGAGGCTGCACACATTGCTTGCTTATCAGAAGAGCTGTCTCCTTACTAAGAAATCAAGGGTATAATATCAGGGTTGATTTATCCAAATCTCCACTATAACCTAACTCCTTTCAGAAAAAATCTTGATATATATCGTAGCTTTGAGTGTGCAAACGAGACTTTGGATTGGAAATTTGGATGTCGTACTGATTTGCACGTGCTACCGAAGAAACCGTTTTAAAGATTGTCGGCAAGATGAAAACTGAATATCTGTAAATAACTAAACAACCACAATTATTATTTGCCAAGATGTCATTTTAAATTAATTTTGGCGATATTATTCATACTTTAAAATTTCATCAAATGGCATTTAAATTTTTTAACCAAATCCAATAAGACAATATATCAGATCCATAAATCACTCCAACCAAACAGATACCACTTTCAACGGCAAACAAGATTCTGAATCAACACATCATTTTATAGACGAGTCAATCAAGACAATATCTGTCATAAAAACGAAGCTATTGCTAATTTTAGCAGTTACAAGTTTCCAATTAAAACAGAAAGTTTACATTAAATCAAGCCAATAGCATTTCCATTTCCCCTTGTAACCAGAAAAAATAATCCAAAATAAATTAATGATGTTTTAATTTGCTTGCTACCCGGAGATGAGTGAGATGAAATCTTCCTTGATAACCCGCATAAATTCTAAGACAATTTAAGTAATGTTAAGAATTTAAGAATAGTTTATGTAACTTTTTTTCCGCAGTGCAAAAAACAGTTTCCTCTGAAAGTTGAATTGTGATCAGCAAAAACGTAAAAATCGCCTTCCCGGATAATTCAATTAAACAGTTAATGTGTACGTTATAGCCTCTCGACGTAATTTCTCCAAGTAAACACCATTGTTCGGTTGAATTCGCATTGCCGTGCGATGCAGGTTTCTCGAACAACAGCCAGTAGCTGCAAAAGAGGGATTAGTGATGCTGTGGAAAAAATTCAATCGCTGCACGCCGAGACAATAAAGAGTTGTGTGCGCGCAAAGCTGGTGCGCTCATATCGAAGAGCTCGCTGCATTTTATAGCGTGAGAAGGTTGCATTTTTATATCTCGTTTACATTGTTATAACCACCAGCGAGTGCATTTAATACACCCATACGGTGCACATGATACACCATAAAACGTGGTCAAAAACCCGCACGCTGTGAGAGGAGCACCGGCGATTTTTCTGCTCTCACTCGCTCGCTCGCTGCAGCGCGTCCCAGGTAGAGGTAACCACTTGTGTGAGCAGCAGACACGCAGCGCAGCAAGGCAAAAACGTGCAGCCGAGGAGAAAGAGCCGAGCAAAACACACACACACACACACACACACACACACACACACACACACACACACACACACAATTTACATTGAAAAAAGGGGCAAAAGCTAGTCTATCTTATATTACCTTTTGTGGGAGTATCTCGTTGCCCTGCTCTCTCGGTACGCCGCCGCGGCCGGCCGACCGGCGTTGCACATTAAGGTGGAAATAAACTTATGTATGTGTTTTTAAGTCACTCTGTCTCTCTCTCTCTCTCTCTCTCTCTCTCTCTCACTTGCTGGCTGGCGGTGCGAGCTAAAATGTAAACTTGCCCAAGTTATAACATAATCTCGCGTCTGGCATCTTAATATGACATCACCTCTCGCACTTAAATGCGCCAACCTGAACTGAGGACTTCATTTTTAGTGATTTCATTGCGCGATCACTGCATTTAGGACCACCGCATCGGATTGTCCGGCACTAAAATAAACCTTTTATGCAGTGTTACTTCTTTTTTCTTCGTGCACACCAGTTACAACAATGGCTATTTCACAATAAACAAGGTTTTTGTGCCAGACAATTCAATGCGGCGTGATTTTTTCTTTCCGTCCTGCGATGCGATACCTGTGCTCACATCAATAAACGGCGGTTCATTTGAATCCACCACAACAATGCAAAATCGCAACGCATTGAAACATTCAGCATCCCTTTCTCTTATTTAATTGTAAGGAAAATGCTGCACCGGCCTGAATTTTGAATCAATAAATAGGTTTTTATTTATTTTAATATGGATCATGGCTTTTTTAAATGAATGAGACACTTTTTCGTTCAAATTAATCGCAGAGTACTGGGCGTTTATTTTTCCTTGTTTCACCTACAGAAATTTCCTGCTCCATTAGTTCCGGCTGCTGGTTGGATCCACGAGTTTCCTTTCCCGTCTGCTTTGGCCTTACTCTGCAAAGAAAATAAATTTTCATTAAATTATTTGTTCTACAAAAAGAATTAGTTTAAGAGAAGCAGCAAATAGTTGTAAAATTGATTCTACTAGTGTTGCATGCATAATTGCGTTTAATAAATTATTAATTCGATTAATTAATTAAATTACACTTATTTTTTAAACTGCGAAACTCTCATTCATTTTGGTTTAAAAAAGCGACAGTTTTTATGTCAGTCGAGGGTGAAATTCTTGAACAAAATGCATCAACTCTATAGAGAGTATGCATCTATGAATTTCAGTTTAAAATTACTGAATTTTATTTTTAATCATGGTTGTGATGTCGGCGTGATGAGGCACGTCCTCATTTTCTTGTAAAACAGTTTACCAGCGTCGTGAAATCAAAATTTAACGCATTTTGCTGAATCGCCGAAAGAGCGAACGCTCACTTGCGTTTTGAACAGCTCATGCAGGCAGGCTGTGAGAGACGTCGCGCGGAATGAGTTCGTTAGCCACAAAGACGGATTGCATCGTTCGAGCATATCAATTTGAACGCGCAATCTCTTTAAATTCGTTACGAGCCGCGTTCGCTTCTCTCTCACACACACTCTTTGGGTAAAAATAAACGCGCACTTGCACTTCTTGCGCACAAAAAGAGGCAGAAAGTTGCTAATCATGCACCGGAAGCGTTTTGTTCTGGCTCGCGAGAAAAACAGCGCGGCCGCCGCCGCCGGTTTCTTGAGCGCGCCGAGACGCTTTTTCAGGCGTGCACAAAAAGAATCGCACTAATTTATTTTCGCAGACGGAAAAACAAGGCAAACACGACGCGCACAGAGTGCATGCACGGGCTCCATTCATGAGAAATTTGCACGTTAATTACGGCATTAAGTGCGCGCGGCTGGCCGAGCTGGAGGAACGCGCAGTGGGTGACTGAATCCGAATTCTGCAGACACAGACGCAGGGATTCCCGGTGCTTCATTAAATCTCGCGTCCTATTGTCAGCGCAGCGTGCTAAAAATGTATCTACGACCGTGTGTTGCGCTCCGGAAGCAAAAATCGCCGGCCATGGTTTTTTATTCAGCGGCTGGCAGGCATCAACTAAGCATAAAATTAACTATAGGTAATTTATTAGTTCTTTAAATGTCTAATTTTAGACCCATGATGTTCCATTTAATCCATATAGGTGCTTCGAGATCATTTTACCGTCTAGGAATTTGTATAAAGAATATAGTAAACTCTTTTGGCAATCAAGTGGATATTTATGGGATATTTTAATCGTTTTTAGACATTTTACAGAATTGTCAAAATTACTTTAAAGCGTTCTTTTAACGTGGAAACCTTCCTTGTTCAATATTTTGCCTATTTTAGGTATTGTTTCAACAATTCTTGTGAACATTAGAAAGAAGCAAACCTTTCTCAACTAAAATACCCGAAATTTGGCTTCCACGCCGATTTTCGATTTTCGCGTGCAGGGGGCAACAAACGCACGCAGTGGGACTTGACTGAAGGCAAGCACAAGGGAACTTATCGCGTTCGGCGCGCCGATCATAACAATAAAAATAATAATAGTCATGGTGGGTGAGTATTACTCGTCTTTTTTTATGTGTTTCTTATTCTTACCAGGATGTCACGCAGAAAAGAGCACGCGCGTGATTTACCGTGTGCCGGCGTGCAAATACCAGTTCTCAATTTACATCATCTCGTTATCTCCACCTTCACTCTAATATGACTCGATCTCCGCGGGCCAGCCAGCATTATTTTATCCTGCGCCGTTCGTATTCAATACGTCTTCGTGCCTTGTTGTGCGAGTGAGTGCACCTCGCGCGCGCAATTTCATTTTATTCCGCGCGCGTCACTTATATCCTCGCACAAATACACACACACACACACACACACACACACACACACACACTCTTTGCAGCTATCGCTCGTGATTGTTTTGCCGGCGGGCCCTTTATTAAGAGTCTGCTTTCGCAGTTTTAATCGCGACCTGCCCCAGCCCTCGCATTTTCCTTCTCTTCTGCGTGTTTGTTGCTATCGCAAAACTTTTCTTGCGCACAGCTTCACGCGTCCGAGATAAAATAAATCAGGTGTTCCTACTACTCCTCCCCGGCTAATAAACGGACGACGTGCCCGAGATTGTGAGATTCGCCGTTGCGAATTGCCTTTCAAGGGTGTCAATTTTTCGGCACCAGCAGAGGTAACGTGCAGTAATGAATTCAAATTGGAATAAGAGTAGGAAAAGTGGGGATTTAACTTGAGATAAAACCAAATAAATTTGAGGGAAAGTTAGATTTCAGATTATCTGGGATTGAAAAGATAAAAAAATAACATTTTTGGGAGGAAAAATATATTTATATCAAATAATTATGGTTTCTGAGCCATTTAGTGCCTTTTATAACCTTTTTAAAATCACTTAATTTTATTAATAATTTTTTTTTCAATCCACCTCGTAGGCTATGATCACATCGGGTCCCAATAATACCTGGCGAGCGGATAACATGGAGCCCGAGTGGCCGTAGAGAAGCTTGTACCAATGTGGCCATCTATTCGCCTCTCCGCATCGAGGTCTTTTATTGAAACGCCACGAGATTTGTCCCTAAATCTTCTGGAAACGTGCGGAAAACAGCAAGTGGCGCCTCTCAGCCCGTTGAGCGATTTGAGCATTTCGAGTCACTTCATAAACAGCACCTTTTGCGCCATTTATGACATGAAAGCAGTCAGAAGTAGTTCCCCCAAATTCTCTAAAATATCTCACGCCTCCCATTGCCTTAAATCTACGAAGAATGCTTTAATCTCAAGTGAGCCAGAACTGGTTTTAAGGAATAGTAGAAATTTTTATGGCTTTTAACGCAGCTCAAAATTTGAGAAAAATTAGAATTTGTCTGTGCCTTTGTGTGGCTTTTTTACCCATTGATAATTAGCATAAAAATATCATTTTTTATTCATCACTTCATTAGCACGAATATTAATTTTTAATCTCTTTTCCAGAGTTACTCATTTGTTATACATAATTCATATTTAAAAAAAGGTTATTTTGAAAAATTTGCTTAAATTGATGAATCCATTTGTTGTGTAACCAAAACCCAAAATAATTTTTAAACTTAAATTTTCCTATACCCTTGAAGCAGATAAAAACATTTTGAAAATTTTCCCTTTCTATTTCTCTTCTCCTCTGACTTCAGATCACTGCGTCAGCACTGCCAGCAAATTAATCCGCATGAGAAATGTATTGTAAGTTTTGAAATAATCGCTGAAAACACAGCCAGGATGATTTATTATCAAGAATGACCGCGTCGAAACGCAATTGAGAGGTTTACGTTGCCCGGCCAGCGCTTGCCATTTTTCCAAAGTCATGATTAGCCTGAAATTGTTTTTTGGCTGGCTGGCTGTTGGAGCGGGCAAGTGGCAGCAGTCCACGACCCCATCACCGCAATTATTAAGCTGGTGTCAGACACGTCATTTTCCGTTTTGATTCTTCGCGAAAATCCAGATCACGACCACGAGATATCCTTCAGCGTTCAAACGTTTGATGCGAGCGAATGATAAACTTGATCTCGATTTAATCAGATATGCTTCTTCACTAAACGAATTGTGTTATATTTCCCTTTAAGAATTTTTTCGTGATGTTAGGAGCAATTTTTCGCTCTTTGAAAATAGTTTACATAATAAAGGATGGCATTTTTGTCTGAGTTGAATTTTTTAAGATGGGATTTATATCACAGGGAACTGCGAGTTGTAGGGTTGCTCGTTTTTCTTTGCAGTGGGACGTTTTTAACTTAACTATCACTCTGCATTTAATACTTCGGCTGTGATTTTTTTTAGGTAGAGCACAGCTGATAAAATCGATATAATAATTAGATGCAGCTTCCTTTGGTTCCATACCGAGCTGTTTATTTTTCCGCGTACCTAATCTACAGGAATTTCTAACTGAGCAACTGGGATATGGATTGATTGTCATGTGTTTAACTTTGAGATGGTGTGCCTAGCGATTCGTACTTTTTTATAGTATCTTGTTTAATTGAGTTAAAAATATGATTTATTTAGAGAGACAATTTTAGATCGTATAATTACCTACGAAATTAACGTTTGCGTATATTTGATTAAATCGTCTATTTAGGCATAAGCAGAGCTAGCAAGGAAAGTTAGGGGTAATAATTTTTTAACGAAATGGATGCATCTTTCAAGCAGTTGGCTTATTATTTCTTAAATATCTGTATATAAGCCAGGGAAGTAATACCTTTCTCAATATTTCGTTTCTTACAAACAATTACGAATCCTAGGTACCTTCAATTATTAAATCCATTACTGCATTTTCTAGTAAAACGCGTTCCTCATGCCTCATTGTGCGCGCACTCTCGTTGCCGCGGCTGTTCAAACAAACGCAGGCTCTAGTAGTGCACTCGATATTTTAATTAAAACAGACTGCTAATTAGCGCATCAGTCAATAGGGCATCGGCCAGCCAGACGTTTGCACTGTCGGGTCAAAGCGCCGTTCGCCGGACCAACAGCGAGCAAGTGCATATTATAGTGAAAATTCCTGTGCACTGCACACACACACTCACACACGCTGCCGCAGTTAAGAGCTGCGACTCAAAATAATGATCCTTCAGGGGAATGATGTTGTTATAATATTATGGTAGCATTAAATTACAAACACGCCGCAGAGAGCGAAAGAGCAGCAAATGCACACACGTCGCTCGGCGGGAAATGCCGTGTATGCGGATTAAGACGAGGCGTGGGCGTGAAAGGTGTGAGCGATCATAAGTGGAGCTCGAGAGTGCGGGTGTCCATGCAGTCCGGCCACTAGCTGCGAGGAGGCTTTCGTCCGCGGAATGCTCCCGAGAGACAAAGAGGAAAGTGGCAAAGTCGGCGGGTTCAATTTCAAGCAATAAATCGCGCCCGCCCGCCCGCCCTCCCTCCCTCCCTCCTGCCATTCTCACATGCCGCGCGTATTAAGCGAACATGCACGTTGGAAACGAAAAAATTATGTCCGTCCGCGTACACGCCATATCAGCCTCTTACCTGAAAATTCACATAAATTAATTTGCCGGCCAGCCACGCTCGTTATTTTTTCGCTTAATTCTCCAGCTCTTTTTGAAATTAATGAGACGGTCAACAAATTATTTAAGCCTGAAAGAGAGTGAAATTTTATCGCCGCCTACCGTTGACACTTTCGCTGCTTGAGTGTAAAAAAGCGAATTTATTGGCGTGACCTGCGCATAATTACTGTAGTAATTTCAGCGAGTGTGTAAGTATTGGCCTGCACGATGCATTGGTCTTAATGGCGTGGAATGCTGCCGCAGAAGACGCTTCGGTGGCGCATCGTGCATCATCCGCTGATGGACTCCTCTGCTTACGAGCAGATCTCAATGCAAAATTCAATAAAAATCGCACCATGTCTAAAAAAATCCGACAAAAATGCTTCAAATTTATCAAGCGTAAATTCTTAATGGGTAAATTGTAAAAAAATTATTTTCCCTAATCAATACAGAACATTTTTAAATAATTTTGCACAATAATTTAAAGATTCGTATTTGAATTGGTAAAAAATTACATCGTGGAAGGACACAATACATGATATACCATCGTTTTTAGTCTTTAAGAAAAAAGCGAGTTACGATAAATAATGTGGTACCTCTGCTCGTTACTTTTGTCGATTTTTTAACGTAATTTAATCAGATTTCTCGCCTTACTTATTAAAATGTTATGAAAATTACTAAACTGATCAAAACTTTGTAACACGTCTGTTTATTTGATTTTTGTGCCGAAAGAAATCGCTTAATAGCATACGGAAAATTGTCAATTTAAACAACGATAAGTTGTTAAATGTTTTGTCAGCTTTAGAGATTTTTCAATCTGGATAAAATGACCTGCAATTGCAATAATTCCATATTCATTGCTTTTTTAAAAGCTCTCAAACAAAAAATAAAAAAGCTAATATCTTATCTATCGTCTAAATTTCTCAGACCAACACACAACTGGTTCTTATAAGGAATGAATTTACTTCACATATGTGTGCCAAAACATGTCATCTGAAATGTGCTAATTGTGGCGTCTCCACTAGATGTTTGGAGAACGTGTCAAATAGTCAGTTCCTTCTCATCAAGCTGCTCGAATCACTTATGTCAGACAGATGCTCAGCAGGTTGCATACCCCAGCAAATTGATAATCATTTATTTCGTCAAGCACAAAAAATTCCCTAAAATAAACGGTGACGCTTACGTATCGCAATAAATTAATATACGAAAGCAAACTTACTTTAAATTCACATTGAGAAACAAAATTGCAGAGCAATTTATTTAACACAATTTACAGCACCCACATTCAGGTGTGATTTAATAAAAACACGTACGCAATTTGATTCACACAAGAGCAGAGAAAATCGACGGCGTGAAATGCGCGTGGGCCTAATTAGTCTTTTTGAAAAACGTTGTTGGCCAAAACACGGAGAGAGAGCACCTGGGATGTAAGGCGGCGTGGCGCGGACGGAATGCCTTGCATGCACTTATGAATTTATGTGCGCGCGGTGTGGCGCGGCGTAAATAAAATTACGCACGTAGGCCGCGCGCGGCGGAGGTGCGGAGGCTCATTTTATGGGCCGATCCTCGCACAATAAAGCAAAGAGGGCTGCCTGCGCTTGAAACTCGAGATGAAGATTGCCGCTCGCGCTCTTTCTCTCTCTCTTTGCAGGCGCGTAAGAAGAGGTACAAATGCGTGTGTCGAGTACATTAAATGCTATACGACGACGACGACGAGAGAGAGCAGCAGACAAATAATTTTATTCGCCGAGTGTCACTTTATCAAATCATCTACTTTATGCGCGGTGCATTTTACGCCGTGCAATTTGTTGCACTATCAACACCTCCTTTATATTATTTGTAAGCAATAAAACGATATTTATTCGCTCAATCAATGGAGGCAGCCGTTTTGCATTATTGCCGCCGAGAGGGAGGCAGAGCGAGAGCCAGAGAATGGTGCATTAATTTCTTTTTACGAGATGGCCAACTTGTCACACTCCCTCTCTCACTCTCTGCGCTGGAAAATGAAAAATTGGCTCGTTCTCGCGCGCTATCCAGCCAGGCACGGCCCGAGCGATGATGTTATTGTGCTGCGCCAGTTTATGGTGGCGGGCGTGAATTTCCGAGATTGATTTTTATTGTTTGCTTTTGCGACGAGAGCAGTGCATTTTCAATTTGCTCGAGTTGGCGTCAGCGCCGCCGAATGAATGCATTTTCACGCAGCTGACAGCAAATCGAAACCGTTTATTATAATCGACAGCTTTTAATTGAGGACGGTTTGTGTACTCAATTTCGCAATGAGATTAATTGCTAGGATGTGGAATTGAGATAAATTTGTTGTTTTATGAACTTATACCATTCATCGATCAAATCTTCAAAACCTTTTAATTCCTATTTAAAAGATGGTGGTTAAATCCTATTTAAAAGTCGTGAAATTAATTTAAGCTGTTTATTAGCACTTCTCTAGAGACTCCACAGGCGATTTAAAAGACAAAAATTATGATGTTGGTTTATGATTTAAAATTAATGATGAATTACCTACAGAAAGAAAATAACATTTATTTCCTGTTCAATTAAAAACTCATTCAATTTAATATTGCTAAAGCTGTCACTTATTTACGCTGATTTATTTAACCATGCAATTAAATAAATTATTTTTACGCTCGGTAGTTAAATACAAGATTAAAAAAGGAGAATAGTAAAATTTCAGATTTTGCTCCATTTCGATCCCTCCTTTGTCACGATCTATCCAATGGTGTGCAAATTATGAGCTAAATTTCCTTCTGGCAAAATAAATCATGGGTTTCAATAAAGAGACAATGCTCGCTGCTTGTTTTGCCGATTTTCTCAAAATTTAAACGCATAACTTACGAAATTTTTAGCTTTTTCCTTTTTTATTTAGATAGCTTTTCAATTAAAGGTGAATATGATTTTTTTCTAATTTGCTGCACAGTTTTACTTTAATTTTATTTGCAAATTATAATCGTTAGGATTAGATAGTATTTAATTATCCAATTATGAAAAAACATTGTAGTGATTTTTGCTGTTACGTTACGATTAATATTGATGACTATTTTCCGAAAAGCGATTGCTCAATTTCACAGCCGAAAATTAATCATGAATACATATTGGGCATCTTCCTTCCCGGCCGGCGGCAAACTTTTCGCCAATCAGAGAAGTTCCGAAGTCGAAAACGTGTTTACAGAGCCGCGTGTCTAGACGTTTTCGCTGAGAGCCGAACAGCTTAATTATAATTACCGACTAATTCCGCAGCAAGCCTGCAATTACGCTGTGCGCGCGAGCTAATGAAAAGAAAATTTTTAATTACCGTCCGCGCGAGCAAATTAAACAGTCATTTTTCATCTTCATCATCCATCGCCGTCAAAGACAGAGAGAAAGGAGCTATTTCCCATCATTTCATAGTCGAACGCGTGGGGCGGAGGAGGCGTTCTTTCTTCCTCGTCTACATATTTTTGCGAAGTGTACAATGTATTGCGCGTCGGAAGGAGCACTTGAGCGGCGAAACACGTACGTTCTAGTGCTGGCACTCATGCCACGGCAGTAATTACTGATATTAGGCCTATACACACACAGTCTCCGGCGGGCGAAAAAGCGCCGAGTTTTACGACTATGCGCTGCTTTTCTCTCTGTCTCTGTCTTTCTTTTTAAAATGTTAGCACGCATGTAATGGTAATGAAACACGCAAATGAGAAAATTAACTTGGCGGCCGAGGCGATTTTTCCTCCTTTCCTGCGCCGTGCGCTGCGTACAGCCATTATTTAATAAAAACACGCGAGCCGCCGCTCAATCGATTCGAATCATCGGCGGCGGCACCGCGAGAAATTGCTCCGAGTGCGTGAATAATAAGAACGCGAAGCAAGCGACTGGCTGGCTGGCTGGTTGGCTGGCTGACTCGTTCGTTCTCTTTGTGCCCGAACGCGCTGATAAAAATTTCCATTACAATATGCCCGCAATAATATTCCGGCGGCAGCGGTGCGCGGCTTGAATATTATGCTGACACTGCTCCCGTTCGCCTTAAAAATGCCCTGCTGGCCGCACGAGACGGTGGCACGAAAAAAGGGTTGAGAAGGATTGGAAGTTGCGTTTTCATTCCAAGTATTGGGCTTCTTTGCCGCCTGATTTTTCGTTCTTTATGCTTCATTTTTAGCTAGAGGACTTATATAACGTAGAGCTGTTATTTTTAGACGGGTTTTCCAGCAATTTAGTCGGTTTTGAATTGATAATTAGTCATTTAGATTGAGGTTTTTCAAGACATCGTTTCAGTCAAATTAACACAAACTGTCAAAATTTGGTATTTTTACTGAAAAATCTGTCTATTATATTTTTTTATTTAATAATTTTATAACATATGAAATTTTAAAAAAAAAACTTGTGTTTAAGATATTTGATAAAAATATAAACAAAATATTACATAAACAAATTTAAACCATAAATTACAAATAATAATTTTAACTGTAAAATATAAATAGAATGCCTTTTCTCCCTATCACAAAATCTTAGTTAATAAAAATCTGTATTAGACACCAAAGATCTTAGCATCGAATATTAAATTTGTATTGTAAACTGGAAGATGTATAATGATCATATAATAAATTTATACGATTAGCTGCTCCAACGCCTTCAACTCCAACTAAGTTTGATCCCTAAAATAAAGTAACTAAAATTTGCCAACTAAACCGTGTTTATTGGCCAGTCTGAAATAAATTAAGAACCAATAGCAGCCATTCTTGATATTGCAAAATACTTTAATAATTCCTAATTTTTCTCGCACAATCAGGCAAATGATCGTGTTACGTCCAGAACGCAGCTAGAAAACACTGGCCGATACACACACTTCTTCACGAGAGCGTGTACGTATTTATAGGATGCAAACGAACCGGTTAGAGGTTTGCGCGAGTAATAAAAATCGCCATTAAGATAATTCCTCTTATCCGCACACAGAGCATACATACGTACACACACGCTCGTCCAGTGCTGGGAGACTACAAGGATTTTTATAATTTCAGAATAGTCGCCGCCAATTCCAGCAGCAGCACCGCCGAAAATACATACACACACTCACTCGTGTCTTTTCGCATACACGTACATGTATAAAATGTGCCCGCCGAGAGTGTATTTTGTTCGTTTTACAGCTGTAAAAAAACTGCGTGCAGGTGAAGAAGATGGGTTTACTCTGTTTTATTGCTGATAATTTTTGCGAGGGAACTTTTGTCTGGCCGACTAAAATTTAATTACTTGAGTGGCGGTTCAATGTTTGTGCGTTTCAACGCAGTAAAAACTCTCTTGAATACTAATTAGAATTTTTCAATTAATATATATATCGGCTTTTCTGTACTTTTAATATGAATTTTTGGAGCTGAATTGTAAACAAAAACCGGTTTAATATTTTTTAGTACTTTTACATTCCAGAAACAACCCAAAAACCAGTAACGCGCTGTTCCAAACAACTTTTAATGCAGCACACCAAGAAAATCAATTTATAATCATAACATTTTTTTGCAAACTTTACCGAGGTCGTTGCTGCAAAGTATTTTATTTTTATTACAAGACGAGCAGCCGAGTCGTGAACATTGTTTGATTTTATGGAGGCAAACTTTGCCGGCGTATACGTTTTTTGTTTGGCTTCTGCGTTCCGTCTTGGAACACGGTGCACACAGAGAGCGAGAGAGGAGTCTGTGTGTGCATGTACGTGGACGATACGTATATATATTGTTAGGCCGATCAAAAACCACACACATGCACCCAGGAATAATAATAAGGGGGATAAATTGTGCTCCTCTCGATGTGTATGCACCTGCATGCGGTATTGTTCGCTTATAATATTTTTATGCATTCAGCATTCAATCGTGCAATAAATCGTTCGAAAAAGCAGGCTCATCATCTCGCTCGCGCGTTTATAATGCTATTCTACATTCTCACACACACACACACACATACACACGCTCCGAGTTTTGTGTCTCTCAATGCAAATGCGGTGACGACCGTTCTTGGAACTCAAATGTGTCGGCAAGCGTTATTGCATAATCTATTATTTATGCTTGCGTTGGCGTGCGGATGCGCTCTAAAGGAATGTGTTTGCTTTGTTTAATTGCATGACTAGAACTCAAGATGATTATATTTTATTTTGTAAGACAAGTGTTGTTTTATTTCAATGTAAAAAAACTAAGCAAGAAATTAATTACTAAATGGCTCTACCCTGCGCAAGATTTGTTACTGGAGCCTATGCCCAGGAAAGATGCTTCAGCTCTCGCAGAGGCTGAGGATCTTGAATGAAATGAAGAATACGCCATTGAGAAATCCCCGACTTTCTCACACCTACATTTTCAGTTTTCTCCAAATCGGACCAAATTGGTCGTAGAGAAAAACGTTTGACGTCATTGAACTTGTCTCGTTAAATGGGACAAATTTCCTTTTATCCTCAAAGGTCAAGGTCAATAAAATCTAATTTTCAAAATGGAGCTCTAATTTGAAAATGGATTTATTTTTTTAAGCGTATTTTGATATTGCCAGCTTGTTGTTTGCACTAAATCGCGTTTCCGCGGTACACTCAGCACGACCGACAACTCCAATATTGTTGTGTCGAGGAATCTTTATTTGCACGACAAAATCAAAAGTGAAGTTGTACTTTTACAATGCAAACATATGAAAACTTCGTAATTTATGCTATTGTTGGGTATGGAAATTTCTACTCCAGCAAATAATTAATAAGAATTTTGAATTCATTCCTCTACTTTTCATGGGAAACTATTTTACAAGGGAAACATTTTGCAACCAATCCGACAGTTTCTTGTTCAGAGAGAAAAAAAGGAAATATTTCCGAGGCATCCATTCACGCAAATCTGGCGCCGGGCCCAGTTTGGTGGCAAACACGGACGGACCGCGGGCGTCTTTCAGCGACAAGTAACTCTGGCAATAGTGCACGGAGGAGCATAAAAGAAAACTGATTTCTGCAGTTTCCAAAGTACCGCGTAGCTAGAGCAGTTGAAGAAGTGCTGAACTCTCGGTCCGGAGAGCTGGGGCGCAGGAAAGAAGCAGGGCGCGCGTGCACGGCCGGCCGGGAGAAAAGAGGTGACCTAAAAAGGAGTCGGCATGTGCACCACCACCACTGACAGTACATACACTCTGTACTCGAGAGCAGCAGCAGCAGCATAGGACGCGCGGGGCAGCGGCTCGGAAGCAGCAGCGCGTGATCCCACACAAAGGAGCGCGCCAATTTTTCTAGTGTCAAGTTGGCTGATGCTGGGAAATCAATTTCGAACTCGGCGCGGCGGCTGCTGCCGCTGGAAAACGGGTTAAAGGGAAGATCGGGCCGTCACGATTGCTCTTTGAAGTCGCTTCTGCTGCTGCTGCTGCCAGTGAGCGCTTATCAGAAATGCCGCGCGGGTTGCATATTATAGAGAAAGGCGGCGTGCCGGCGGCGGCGGCGGCGGGCGCGCATTTATACGTATTAAATTTGCATCACACGCGGCGGCGGCGGCTGCGGCGGCGGGTGCAGCGGCAGCTGATGTGCTCCAGACGAGCGAATCGAGCTGCACACGAGCGAGCGAGCGAGAGAGAGAGAGAGAGAGAGAGCCAGACGTACATTACATAACATAGCCTCGATTCTGACGGCGCAATTTCTCCCCAGACAAAGAGAGGCAGTGAAAAAGAGGGTAGGTATGCAACCGTTGCGTCTCTCGGAGTCGCAGCGTTGCACGAGCGAGATAAGGTGCGCGCGGAGGCTGCGTTCGCTGCTTTTTCTGCTGCTTCGCTTTTAATTTCGCTCACACGCAAAGGCCGCCGACGCCGCCACTGCCGCCGCCGCCGGGAATTATTTTTCAGGCTTAATTGAATCCGAGAGAGCAGCTAATTTATGCATTCATATGCATTGCAAATCGGGTCCTGCCGCGGGAGTGGCTATTTTTCATGTGAAAATTTTTCCTCGGCGGCTGCAGTTGTGGCAAAATAAATAAACGAATAAATCTCAGTCAATAACAATTTGTTGAAATCGGCAGCGGAGCGAGCTTGAAATGCAAATCAATGCGCGCCGCCGAGGCCGAAGACAGATGGAGTGCATCAGTCACAATAAATCAATGAATAATCAATTAAGCCTCGCTTGCGCCGGGCAAATAATTTAGCTTTTAATTGCGTTGTTGATTTTAATGCGAACGTTCAGATAGTTAGCAGCAGTCGTCGGTGTTTGCTCTGCTCCTGCTGAACAACGCACCGCAGATCGCCGAGCCTGATAGTTCTACCTTTTTTTCTAGCTTGTTAATTACTGTTTGCTTTGTGGATTGTAGTCGGACTCATTCCCCAGTCAATGGCAGACACAGAATACAAAAGTAAAGAGAGTCAAGTGCGACTCTCTTTTTTGCTCCACCACGCAGTACATTTTTTCTCAAGGGCTCTCTTGAGTTTCATTACCGAAACTGCTTTCTCTTGGTTTGAATTTGATAAAATAACTCACATAAATTGAAAATACATTTATAAAATAGTTGGTCCTTTGAAATTAAGTTTTTATCTTCCATGCTAAAAAAATACATGCTAAGCAAATTAAACAAGCCTAAAAATGTCGGAATTATCTTCAATAATCTAAATATCTTCAGGGAGTATCCAAATTCATTTGAATTGGGGCAAATGCTGACTCTTTTGCATCAGCGACAGCAATTAAAGTGATTTATATAATTAATTTTGCTGATTTTGCTCAAATCTGCTTAAATGATAGTGCCCATTTTTTAGATAAATATCCCCATAGAGCAAGGATATTTTTTAAAAGAGAGTGATAGCTTGATTAAAAACCGTTTTAAATTTTGATAAATGGCAAAAAATCTAATTTTGTAAAGTTGTAAATTACTTTAGTGTCTGATATCAAGAACTGCTGAAATTATAAAAAATATGCACTCTCCAGAATTTAATTTTCTAAAGACATTCCATGACAGGAAAACTATCGCAGACAGTTTTGCATGAAAAACAGAATAATAAATAGCTTCCATCGCTCTGCTGACTGATTATTTTCCACGCTGCAAAAGGGCTTTTATCTTCCCTGGTCGGCTCACGATACGCGACCCTGGCTAACAAGCACAATTAAATTTTCGTTCAGTTGCAGTTTCCGAGCGGCGCGCAGCACATGTATAAAATAACGCGCGTGTACGTGTGCACATACAAAGTGCAGCGCTAGAGTAGAATATAGAGAGCCGCGGCCCAACTGTGCTGGCTGGCTGGCTGGCTCTCATCAAAAAGTGTATCGCCGGCGCATAAAATGAATGTGTGTGTGTGTGTCTGTCTGGCCGTAGCGGCTCGCCGGTGGAACCTGACGTGTGCAAGGATCAAACCGCCCCCGGGCCCACTCAGCAGTAATAACAGACTCTTTATAAAAGGCAAACTAGATCATTACAGTGCAAACACCGGCAGCAGTTGGAGTTTTAGCTCTCACGCTGCCGCGCATATTGACATTTTTGATGCATTCATTCAGTCGCGAGACGGCCGATCGGCGCGCAGTCGTTTAAATTAATCCACGCTCGTGCTCCCGCTTGCGTTCAGCCGGCGGCGGCGGGGCCAACTCTTTCTCCGAGTGATTATGATTATGAGCGGAGCAGAATGTGCATGCAGCAGCCCCGTTTTGCCCGAGATCCGTCGCCGTCGCCGCCACTGCTGGTGCACGAGCAGCGGCAGTCTATTGCCGATGCAAATTAAAATTTAATCGCGCAGCTGCACACTTTGACTCTAATGTTCGTCGTCGTCGTCGACGTCGTCGTCGGCACTTTAATTGAATTCGCGTTGGAAAAAATTTACGACATCGACGGTGGTGACTGTGCTCTCTCTCTCTCTCTCTCTCTCTCTCTCTCTCTCTCTCTCTCCGCATGATCAGCCGGCGAAAAAAGTAAATACACGTTGCGCTTGAGACGAATGGGTCGCTGCGAACTGCGAACGAGCGTGAACGCAGTGCAGAGAGGCGCGAAATGACGCATTCACTAGCTCTCTAATGAGACGCAGTCAGTGTATGGATTCTCGATTCGATATATTTGCCTTTTCTGCGTGAAATCTGGTTTTACCGTGGCGTGTGCTTCGTACAAGTCTTAACAGTGGTTATTGGAAAAACGTACGTTGCTCTACAAGAGAGAACAATTTCTGATAAACTTGTGCACTGATTGATAATATGACTGTGTAATTGGAAATTACGACCCAGTTGCTGTACCAATGCATATTTTATACTATATTGAAGATATTTTAAATTTACTATGTAGTTTGTGATTGAAACTACTAATAAATAAGGTCAATTTTTTAGTTCAACATAAAAAAATTCATTTATAATAAAAAAAATCGATTTCAGAAAAGGTGTGCTTCGGGTTCAATTGAATAAATACAAAATTTAAAATCTTTGGGCCACTAGGATCCCAGAGTGCTTTTGATCTTTCGTGAAAATTTCAGGGTGGAGGTTGCTGACGAAGTTGTCAAGAGGACTCGAGCCAAAACATGATTTTTTTATTGATATTTTTTTTTCAAATACTGCAAAATTTATAACTGTTAAAAAATTCAAAAACACCAACCGTTCAACTTATCTTCATCTTCCATGGTGTATTGAAGGGACTTTAAGGCCAAAAATTTACTTTAAAAAAAACTAAAACTCAAAATTTTGCTTTAAGAATTTCTCATTTGAGCAATGCACTATTCTTCGTTGCAAATTTGACTGTTTTTTAGGTGAGGAATAAATTGGGTTCAAAATTAAAATTCATATTTGTAGCCAAACTGTTCTACTCGGAAAATAACACTGGTTGGTTAGTAAATAACGCTCTTAATATGAAAAAAGCATATCAACTAGAAAAATGAGCTCTATAGAGCACTGATTTTCTACTTCATTCCTCTTTTTATTGAAATGTAGAGCAGCTAATTGCAGAAATTTCGCCTCTTGTTACTTTTTGAATAACAAGCAAGCGTCCGTCGCGTATATTATATATAAAGAAAATATCTGCTGTGCTTTCGCAACACAAAGTTGCGCAAAACAAAATCAGCACAAACACGAGAAAAAGTGCGCTGCAGGCTGCGTCAGAGCAAGGCGACCAGCAACTTTTTAAAAGGGAGGAAAACAGAAATTTCCCAGCTTACGCGGCGCAGATGAGAAAGAGCACCAACTGCGAGAGCGCAGCTAGCGCACTGCGAATGCAATTGCCGTGGAGGATTTTTTGCCGCTGCCGCTCGCGGAGCACGCAATAAAGGGCGAAACAATTTCCTACTTTAGAGTCTTCTTGCATTCAAGCGGCGGCGGCAGCAGCAGCAGCGGAGGCGAAACGAGGGCGAGGCGGCAATGCACGCGCCGGGCGCGTTCGCTGGCTGCACAGCGGGTTGCCTATATCACTCTCGTCCCTTACCCTCGCAACCCTTTCAGCCATGGTCTATTTAGTAGCGGCTGCATGTGCCTCATAAATCTCACGTACGTTAACTGGCAGAAAAAAGGCAGCCGAGCAGAGAGATGCAGCAGCATTTTTCTTCTCTCTCTCTCGCTCGCTCGCTCGGTGCCATATTATATGCGAGCCCGGCTCTGTGTGCTGCACACATTCGGTCGTGAACGCTGGCCGTCCATCTCTCTCTCGGCTGCACACGTTGCATTTCGCTGGCTGGTGGCGGCGGCGGCGTCGGCGGGGTGCATTATTGAGCCCAGGGGAATTGCGGCATCGTTCTCCGCACACGACCTTTCTTTGTCTCGGAGATGGTCGCAGATGATGCCTCTTTGCAACCGTAACTTTTTGCCAAACAAAAAATTACAAAAGGTTTTTCTATCTAAATTAATGTGTTCGTATTTAATTTAATTTGCAAAGATATAAATTAGACTGTAGATCGATGCTAATAAAGGCAGAAATACACGAGGTCAATAAATTTTCAGTTTAAATGAAATGCAGCTTCCTTGGTGAATTTTCCCGTATTTCTGAATAGAAGTTTCCTGCTCAACTAGTTTCTGTGGCTGCTTAATTTGCAGGACACTTAGCCCTCAGACGGGAAAGAATTCTCATGAATTAGGGCAGCCGAAACTATTTCTGTGGAAATATGGAAAAATACACCAAGGAAGCTACATTTAATTTCACAAAAATATTTAGCTCCCTTTAAACATTATGAGTTTTCCACACTTAAAATTAAAATTTTTTAAGTAATTAAAAGCTTGAAATTTTAATGGTCTGGTTCTAGACGTAGACATAATTCTGAAAATAAGACAAATTAGAATGGCTTCATATGTATTTTTCTCCATGTAATCATTTTGAGAGTGACGCGCGTATCTTGTTAATTTTCCTCCGGCTTCACAGAGTCAACTAAAATAAAATAGAAGCAATGAACCTTTTAAAATTCCTCATTACCATTTGTACGTCTTGATGTCGTCGTGTGTGCAACTGTGCAGCAGGCGGTGTGCAGCAGTGATTTATTTTCGAAATATCTAACAATTTCATGAATTCCTCCTGCGAGAGGCAATAAAAGACACAAAACTGTAACGTGTTTCGTGCGTGAGAGACACTTATCGTCGGCGCAATTATACGTACCAAGGAACCGGACAGGCCGGGCTGATAAAACGACAATTTCACCGAGACCGCGCATATTAAAGCGTGCGTGTTATCAATTTGTGCGAAGTGCTCGCCGGCGTATAAGTGACTCCGCCCGCTTCGTCGCATGAAATTAACCCTAAAACGGGCCGAGAGGACACCAACTTTTGAGAGAATGAAGGGCACGGCTGCGGTGAAAAAATGTTTACATTAAACGTGGAATAGAGAATGGTAATCTGGATAAAAATAGTCCTTGAAAAAAGGTTTTGTGAGGAAAAATAATCGGGCTACGATGAAAATCTGATTTTGCAAATAGAATCAGGCATTTTGCTGCTAAAAATTAT
Source organism: Cloeon dipterum (assembly GCF_949628265.1). NCBI lineage: Eukaryota > Metazoa > Arthropoda > Insecta > Ephemeroptera > Baetidae > Cloeon > Cloeon dipterum. The sequence continues at coordinate 33,174,593 of NC_088788.1, read as the reverse complement.
GTTTAGCATTGGAGTATTTTTTCTATTTTTCTGCCTGCCTAACTGGTTCAAGTATTTTTCCTTTAAAAATATTTTCCCCTAAATTCACTGCTTTAAGCCATTAATTTATTAGTTTTATTTTCAACGGTGAATTCAATTAAAATTTTATTTTCCTGTCCTTTTAGAATATTCAATAATTAATCATCCAACAGCTTTGAACTGGCTAATTTCTAGTTGTGCACTTATCAGCGGGCAAGCACAAGGACAAATAAGGTAGATTAAATTAGTTAACGTTTCACCGCCAGAAGAAATAGTTTAAATTTTCGCATTAGCCGCATTGTGTTGACCAGCACGAACTGATCTGTCTTGCTATGCCGTTAAAAGCCGAAAATTTCCTCTTCGATTTGATTAATGCGATGAGTGCGCAAAGAGGCCATCAGCCCGCTGCGATGGTCATTGTCATTCAGATGGCTTTTATTGAAATGAGCAGGCACGACTCGAGTCCGAAAAGTGCAGATCGGCCGCGTCGGAGGCACCATGCAGTCTGCGACGGCGGGTTCTTTTTATCCGTGATTTCATTGCTTTTGCATGCTCGGAAGAACAGGCATTCTCTTTGCGAAAACGCGCCGTGCTGCACAAACACATCCATCTCGGCGGCAGCCAGAAAGGCAGCCAAGCCAGCCAGGCAGCCAGTCGGCGGCGGCTGCTGATGCCGCTTTTTGTCACTTGGTACACTCGCGCAGTGACAGTAAATTATTATTATTTTTCCTCGTTAGGCCAAGGCCCGCGCGACCACTTTTGTTCTTTTCTCTATGTCTAATGGCAGCCGCTGCTGGATACACTTGGCTTGTTTGGCCGAAAATCATTCAGCCGCAGTGCAACAATGGCCTCGGAGAAAGGAAGAGACGCGACGCTTTTTGCATTACACATCCAAAGCGACTCGGCGCGCTGGCTGCTCGCTTTTTTAATTAATGCCCGCCGCCGCTCATTGATTTGCGGCGACGGCGGCTGCAAAATAATATATTTAAATCAGGCCCGGCGGGGAGTTTTCCCGGTATATGGGCAAAAACTGTGACGGGGTGGAACGTTTCAATTCATTTTTTGCATCCAGCAGCAGACACCGGTGCCAAATTGTACGCGCGGGCGGCTGTCTGCAAGCGTCGGAGATGTGAATCGGGCCGCTGAATTCTGTGAAATTACGACGGACCACACTTTTTCTGCCGCTCCACGTCCAGAGGTGGCCCATGGGAAATCAGTTTTAAACGCCGCGAGCCGCCGCTGGACATGTGTTGAATTCGCACAAAAGCCTTTTGAGCGGACGCATTCATCGCGGCAAACGCTCAAATTCCGTCTTCAAACGCGTCTTCAAGTGCGCTATTATCCCCCCTTTAGTGCAGTGAAAATAATATTCCTCTGTTTGGATGGAGGACAAAATTGATTCCATTCAGAAATCACAAAGAAGCGGCATAAAAATAGAATTAAGCATTCCAGACAGCGCTGCTGCTGCTGACACGATGACGATGATGACATTTAACCACCTTTTATCTCCACCACTGTATCACCTTCACTGTGGGAAAATTTGCATTATTTCCGAGTCAAGATTTTTCTGAATGGAGTGCTCCTTCTTTCTTTCTTTCTTTCTTTCTCTCGGTTTCAAACAGGCAGTTATCTCATTTTATGCGCTTTAATTTGATGCATGTCACAGTAACTTGATTACATGTAAGCAGGTTTGACATTCAAGATGCGGTGTAACAGATACGCGTGTGCATGCCTACTGAATCTTGGGGCGATTTCTCAGCAGAAAACGCACAAAAAGTGACGCAAAGAGCATTGCGGGCTCAATTAATGCCAGTTTGCATTTGATGAAGATTGAAAGTTGATGTTTTGAGGGATATCACAGCAGGGGGAGGGGGTCAAGAGGATCAAAATGTGCGTGCGTAATGAGTTTATCTCGTCGCATATCTGAGGAGAGGGCTGGGATGAAAGGGGCCTGGTGAACAATGAACTCACACTGTGGCTAAACATGTATAAGAGATGACAGGCCTCTCACGCACCACAAGTTTGGAGCCATTCATGAGGATCTGATATTAAATGACGAAAATGACCATCTTAAAGCAAATATTTGAAGCTTTATTCACCTTAAAAGCCTTTGACACATGACAGCATTGTTAATTTACAAGTTTTGGTCTTTCCTGCTTTGTTTTCGTGCTCAACTCTGCTTTTTAAATACCATTTGGCAAGCTTAAAAATCACAACGAGTCCAGCAGGCCGCAGAAAAAACCATATAAAATTGTACATAATATACTGCCGTTTCTCCCGCTAAAGGCATAACAGATTTTAAGATTTTGATGCCAAATGGAAGCTTTTATGTATAAAATGAACAGTAGCAGAGTTAAGCCCGAAATCTGTGCGAAAAATGAACCAAATAATATCAGCAGCAAAAAGTGCGTGAGGTGCGTGTGGCTTGAAACTCTCGCACGCTGCCTAGCAAAGCTCGAGACATTGAACAGCAAATAAATAATGAAATGAAACAGTAAATAAACAAAACGCAACAAGCTCTCACTTTGTACAGTGCCGAGATAGAGGAACGTACACAACATTTCAGCCTTTTGCCCACGTTGCCAATGGCGCACTGACTGACAATGTGTGACCATTTCCTCAGCTTTCATCCAATTCAACTCGGCACACGAGCAAACAACTTTTCTGCAAGAGCAAACTGCAATTCAATGCATTAGGAATGCAACAGTAAAGTCACCTTTTGTCGCACTAAATGGCTCTCAGCGTCGCACTCTCTTGTGCTGCGAAAGTGCGCAGCTAGACGAGAGAGGAGAGGAGATGCACTGCACCCGCGAGAGTGCAAAGTGCGCACGTCCCTGCATCCCCCTGCAGCCACCACCAACCCCGTCCGGCCGGCGGTGGAGGCGGCGGCGGTGGTGGCCGCGACGGCGCAGGGGAAGGCTCCCGTCTGCGTAGAAAGGGAGTGCGAAGTGCGAAAGCTGCGACCAGACCAGACCAGACTCCACTACTTTTATTCTCCATTCATTCATGAGTTGAGCGGAGAGTGCGGAAAGGGAAAAACTGGCGAGACGAGCATGCTTTTACTGCGACTTCGCATTTTTCCATCTAAACATAGCATAACTGGCGTGTAAACGCAAAGCCACGGTCAATCTCGAAGTGCATGTGACATAAGTGCGAAACTGAAACCTGTTGTTTGCTCAGCGTGGAATTTGAACTGTTGCAAAGTGTGAAAACTTCACTTACGCACTTTTACGCACTTCAACATATTGCTTTTTTCTCTTTATTGATTTCAATTTTTAACTTTTGTTTGGTATACTATCATTCTTTGATGCTGTTTTGGTCAAATTTATTTTATTTAACCGAAAGCCATTAATTTTACAAATATTTTATCACAGAAATTTCAAAATTTACAGGCCGAAGGGTCATTTTTTCAGCATTTTGGTGTTTGATACGGAAAATTGAGAACACAATGGTTGAACCTTCGGTTCTGTCCTGTTTTTGCAATGGCACCGATGGATGTCCTCGATTTAACGTACTCTTTTTGAAACGATAAAAGAGCAAGCAAGGTAAATTTTACTATTCGAGGGTGTTGAGTTCATAAAATCCCAAAAATGGGCTCCAACTTAAATGTCCCTTGATACGTTAAAAGGAAAAGTATTAACTCTCTAACCCTGCTCATCAAATGTCTTCAAATTCAATTTAAATGATAGGCATTGAAAATTTACCACAAAAATTACTGATTTTTTGCAGATTTTATTTTTGGTTTTAACGTTTTTGAGTAGAGGATTTAGTGTTAGAGATACTTTAGCTACTTTTTTTAAAGAATTATTTTTATTTTGAAAGCTACAGAAGTCCAGCCAATTCCGGAGAATTAACGGCTGGTGCTTATTCTGCTACACAAGGCAGCATAATTTTAGTACATTAGTGTGCAAATCACATCAATCAAATATTTTTAATGCAGTGTCGTCATTGAGAGTCCATTCAATTTTTAATAGGCCACTTTTTGATGTTTCGCTTCACAACACATTTGCCAGTTAAATTTTTTAGTTCACTTGGTAACATGTTCCAAAGTCTTGGCAAGATACATTCAGATGTTCGGTTAAAATATTTGTTTACAAGCATTGGTTCCACAACTGGGGCAGAAAGCAATTTTCGAGTATTATACTGGTGTGTTCTCTGAACACCAAAATCGCCATCAAAATATTTAACACTCAGTAAATTCAGTTGGTAAATTTTGTCAACAGGCAATACATTCCAAAATGAAGCAAACTTCACAGACATTTGAAACATGGAGTCTGTCGGATAATTGGATTCATTTTGTGGCTTTTTTAATTTAAGAGGGGCTAGAAAACCAATAATTAAAATGGACCCAAATGTTGAAAGCGAATTCACTCGAAATTTCACAAACCTTTTCTTTGGCTGAAATAACCCTTAAGGTATTTGAAAAATGTGATATCAGAAGTTTGTTGAAAATGATGAATGAGTAAGACGAATTTATACAATAAACAGAGGACAATTTAAAATCTTTGCGATCATCTATTGCAACAACGTTATTTGGTTTTTTATCACCCCTTTATCAGAAAGCGCTTTTTACAAATTTTCCTTTAGCTCTTTCATAGAGCAGTCGAATTATTCAGCTTTCAGGTATTTAAAATTATTAATGCGGACTCAAAAAACTACTTTATATTCAGAGAATCCACATGTCCTTTCCGAGTAAAACATGCGTGGACTTCTAGCGAGTGCGATCACACAAATGATCTGCAACTACAATTAGTTGTGATGTACAACAAAACCGCAAAGCTTACATTCAGACTGCGTGCAGACACCGTCTGGTGTGTCCAAAAAGTTTGCCACCTGATGTGCATGCCGACACCTCGTCGGGCAATCCGAAACTAATTAAATCGGACGGCGTGCGGGCCGAAAGAATGATGTTACACGGTGGCGGCGGTGAGCGAAATTTGCCTCTTTGCTCGTTTTGCGGTTCGTTTTGATAAAGAGAGCCGACGCTGGGCGGGCGGGCGGGCACATACCAGGCGCGATGATCAAGATTCCACCCTCGTCCGCGGCGGCGGTGGACCCAGCGGCCGGTCGGCTGGCCGGCCAAGCAACTCGGCGGCAGAGTGTAGGTGAGGTGAGGCAGCGCAGCATTATCAAAAGCAGCAGAGAAGCAGGCCACCCTGGGAGACTCAATGAGCCAGCGAGAGCGGAAAGATCGTGTTAAAAAATAAAGTTCTTTAAGCCTCCTTTGTTTTTATTTATGTTACATATTAAACGTGCACGAGAGTCGAGACCCTCTCGGACGCCAGAGAGAAAGAGAGAGAGAGAGAGAGAGAGAGAGAGAGAGAGAGAGGCTGGGCATGTTGCAGCAGGCCTCGCGGTATTATCATCATGATCTCATCATATATGAGGCCGTACCACATTAATTATTTTGTCTCTCTCGCGCGCGCGGGCTCGATACATATACATACCCTGCGATAAGGTGAGTAATAATTAATAACACTGCAGCGGCCATGCATCATTACGCGAAGGAGGCCTGCCAGTCTGCCCCTCTTGCTCGCTCGTTCTCCCTCACTCGAGTCTGCATACGGCACACAGGATGCAAATCATACTGCACATACACGCACACACATAAACTTGCACAAGCCCTGGCTTTCGCACTGTGTCAAGGCCCCCTATGATGTGGTCCACGCGAGGTTCTGATCAAATTGACGCACAGAGGGATGAATTGCCTTCATCGTCGAATTCTCTTTGCAGAAATTGAATTCTGCCTTTCCGTGTGAGCTGTCATATCACATCCTAGAACCAAATAGTACGATTGACTCTTTTAGAAAATTTAATCAAGCCGTACCTCAAGACTCTGGTCTTCATTCACCCTTTCATCTTTCTGAAAAATGCTCAGTTAAATAATCGACAACGTACCTACTCAAATTTCAATTTGTGAATCTTATCATGAGTCCCGATATCCTGATTTTTAAGTTTACTTTTAACAGCAGTTAGCAATCGACATTGATCAGCATTAAAAAAATCTCTAAAAATTATAATTATACTGTACGCAGTTTAAAAAAAATTGCCATCATTCGCCGCCAAATTAGCTTTTTATGACAAGACACTCTAAAAGCCAGTGGTTACTTAAAATGAAAGCTAGGTTTAATGCAACCCATAAGTCATTGCATTCATTTTAATCATTATAGACCAACCAATTTTCTTTAAAATTTACGTATATTTTCCATACCTAATTAACGATTCAAATTTTGTAGCAAAATTCAGACCAAAATCATTCCTGACGATTTTTATCGTTTGGTAGCATCAAGGTTTGTGGTCAAAAATAGGTTAAATTGTGATCTAATTTCTGTAGCACTCAATTTTCAATCTAAAAAGCTCATTTTCTGTGTAAAAGTCATCATCTAACCTATTAAAAACTTTTCACAATTAATTCCGCCCTCCTCCCTCAATTATTTGGTATGGCCCGTTCAAAGGAGGTCTCGGCCGGTTCTATGTGCACACATTATGATGTGGATGCATAATGCACCATGTGGTGACCCAAGTTCATTAGTGCCCTCGGTCATTGGGAAACAATCAACCCGCAGCGCGAGCGCTCTCTCTCTCTCTCTCAAACTGTTGGGAAATCAAATTCGTCTATCGCCGGGTGCATTCATTCATTATGGATGGATGTGCTCTTAGGCACAAGAGTGCATTCGCCGTTACCGCCGCCACCGCCGGTCTGACTGCTGCTGCTGCTGCTCTTGGTCGTCGATTCGGTTAGCTGCTGGTTGTGGTCGGCTTGCGACTGACTTACTTAAATTGTATGCATGAGTGTACTATTATGCACTTGGGCGTGTTATTGTGCACTTGCTGCCGTCGCCGCGCCGCCGAATTCAATGCACATTCATGCATGTAAATATTCAGAGGCAAGGCAGGAGGCCGGTCTTATTATTGTTGCCCAGGCTGCCTCTCAGTAAGCAGTCTCTAGCAACAATGCTTCAAATATCAACAGATTTTTGCTGAACACTGGGTTAAGTTAGCTACATTTGGTTGGCTTGAATCTGGTTAGATCACAATTTAATTCTTAGTTTTATTTAATCTTTAAATTTTATTTTTTATAGACCATAAAAGCAGGATTTTAATAAAACTCGAGATTTGAGTAGCATACATTTTATGCGAAATAGATAAAGATGATGACGATGTAAGTGCTACCCTATTTATTTATTAATTTTTGTAACAAATAAATATTTATTTTAATAAAATGTAATAAATATCATGGTATACTAATAACATGAAAATATTAAAATAAAAAATTGTTATGTACTTTTTATCGTAAAAAACTTTTTAATTAAAAAATAAATTAAATTTTCAACAAACGTCTAAAAAAATTTACAATGGGTATTTAAAATATATGTATATAACTATATATATTGTAAGTAGGAGCTCTGAACTCTTTAGTAAATCAAGCCTTAGTTAAAACTGAAAACACTCAATTTAAACTTCTTGAATTTAAATTATCCTAGACAATTATTTGCCAACATAATTTCTATGGTTATTAAAATTGCAATGCGACTGGTGAGCACTGTGAGCAGGACGACATAATAACAATATGGCGAATTGCATTTTACGCAGCATTGATTTTGCAATTTCTTTGCTCCGTGGCGTTGTATCTCGGGACGAGAAACACACCCTCGCACGCGCCAATTCTGCCGGGTCACAGAGTGGCCATGAGCCGCCGCCGCCGCTGCCGCCGCCACCACCGCCGCATCCCCCCGCCACTTTCCATCGCAAGTCGCAGCGGAGCCTAGCCGGTGCAGCAGCAGCAAGTGCACAGAAAGGAAGCTGCACAATTGATTTTGACTGTTCTCCGCTGACGTCACGGGAGGCTAGAATTCCTAGAAGCGCGAGGGGGCTGCTCGGCGTTGGCGGCGCCGGCAGCAGGGGTGGCAGGGGCGGCGGACGGCCTGGCGGAGGGGTGGGTGTGCGAGTGTGTGTGTGTGTGTTGGGGTAGGGCTCGGAATAGTGAGGCAGGCAGAAAGGCCGGCTGCATGCGAGAGAGCGACTGCAGCAGCCAAAATCGATTACCTACTTTGTATCAAAGAGCTGCTGCTGCTGCTGCAGACGCGCTAGAAACTGCTTTTTCTCTCTTGCACACATTTCGACATACACACGCCGACCGGCAGACCAAAGTGTACACGCCTCCCGGTTTTTTGCACTGCGCCCCAGACGAGATTTAAGATAAATGGGTGCATTTGAAGAAAATCCTAACCGGCAGAAAGAGCTTTTTCTTTGCGCTGCAAGCAGCAATTTTTTGCCCTTCCTCCGCTTTGAAGATGCAAAATTGCTGCTGCTATACCGTGCTGAACTTTGAAAACGGCGGACGTGCATATGTGTGTGTGTCGGCGAATTCGCGAAACTTTTTCAAAGGCGTGCACTTCTCTAGCGAGAACTGATGCGTTCTAACTAGCTGAAAAGATTAAAAAGGATGGCGCACTGCTACTGCAAATCGTTTGACGCAGACTGCAAGTGGGCTCTCATTTCGCTGCTTGTGCTGTGTGTGCATTCTCGTCGGCTCGCTGCTTTTTATGCATGAAAAGCAAGCGCATAAATAAATTCCTTTTTAGTTAAAGCATAGTAATAACGACGCACGAGTTTATTACTCTCATTAGAGGTCGTTACAGGGTTTGTTTGCGAGTGGGAAAAGGTGCTTGCACTTGAATTTTCCACGAGTGCCGTAGCCCCGTTTGTGCGTAAAGCAAGCGCACTTTTCAACGTTTAAAATCTCATTTCATATTTGAAGAGTACGTTCAATTAACAGACAGGGTGGAGTGACTTGCACTTTCCAACAGATATTCCTTGGAGTAAACGCGAGAAACTAATTTATTTATAAAACTTAAATTTTAAATTAATGAATTTAAGTTAGTGTTTAATGATTAGCAACAGTTGTTTCAATATCTTCTCCTAAGATTTGAAAAAGCACAGATTTAATCATTCAACCAAGCCCAAATTAACAAGTTCTAAATCCAAACAGCCAGGAAACACTGGTTTAAAAAATTAAAAGCTATCACAAAATTTCACATTTTAATTCTTCTTGCTGTTTTTATAAGTGGAACAAACAGAGTGCTTTATCTCCACACTGAATCATCTGTGAAAAAAATTCGAAGTCTACCTAGTTCCAAGCTAGTTTGAAATAATTGTATTATTCTATATGGCTTTGGAAATTAGCTTTGAAGGGCATACAAGGAGCAGCCGCAATTTCCATAAAATTTAAATTTCAAACCCCGACTGCGAACAAAGAAAGGGCCTCTTGGACGCAAAAACTTGTGCAAGAGAACGCAGGGTTAGGTAGGGATGAGAGGGTGGAAAGCGGAGAGGCGGCGGCAATTTGCGCTCGTGGGAGAGAGAGAGAGAGAGAGAGAGAGACGAAGAATTTACGGGCAATTTGACTGCGAGAGGCGAGCTTAGATGCAAAATCGAAGAGGCGTCAGCAAAACCTCTTATGCCTCACTCATTCTCCAAGTTTGGAGCACGTGCATTTGGGCCCTTTGAAGGCGCGCAGATGCAGAGGGCGGAGGGTGCTCTCGACAGCAAGTTCAAAGATAATCCGGGGCGGCCGCGCGACGATGGTGCTCATTGAGACGCATTTGATGACCTATAAACTCTCAAGGGGTAAACACCTCGAGCACCTCCAGCAAGAAAGAATAAGAAAGGCGGCCAAGGAGGAGAGACGCCGGCCGAGCCCTTTCTTTCTCTCTCTCTCTCTCTCTCTCTCTCTCTCTCTCTCTCTCTCTCTCTCTCTCGCAGCCGTTTTTCCCTCGCTCACTTGTGTGTTGTTAGTTGCATAATACGAAAAGAGTAAGGAGAAGTCATTGAAACGCCAGCCAGCCAGCCAGCGTCGGCCAGACGCTGTGTCGTCGTCGGAGAAACTTTTTTATGCGAGCGCCAGACATAAGGGAAATGAAGAGTGCAGCCGGAGAGTAACCTTTTGATCATGTTGATGAGAGAGCGCGCGCGAGCGAGCTATTATGACGAGAAATGCATTTGAAAGCAAAAGCTAGGCGTCGTCTCTGCATTCGTATGCAATCCCGAGTTATGTGCAATGTGGAGTAAGTAGTAGAAAATGCCACCACGTTTTTGCTGTCCTTGCTGCGGATATCGGGAGCCTGGCCGCTGCTGCTCGTCGGCCAATCTGCCGCCGGCCGTTTTCGCGGGTGCCATCATAGTGTGCCAACGAAAATAATACACTTAGGTTTACTGAAAAGCCAAAAACTAAAATATTATAGAATATCTAGACTTTAATTATCTTTTTGTCCAATTTTAAAATAAAATATTCGTTTTAAGAGTGCAAAAAATTGGTGACCCATTTCCAGGAACAAAATTCATATAAAAATTCTGTCCCATTTCATTTTTTCATCTATTTTAATTCTTAAAAAAGTATGATTTGTAAATCCTATGACATTGAAAATATGATGTAAGTTTATATACCTAATTATTTCTTAAATCCTAAAAGCCTAATTTTTCTTCACTATTCGTGCTTGCATAGGAAATTTCAAGATATGTCTTATTTTACAGGAAATTAAACGGTAATTATTATTACTCCTCGCATTTTAAAAGTGAGAGTAGTTTGTTTAATTATTGAAGGAGTAAAATTAATGGTGGGAAAAAATCCCTAGACGTTAATAAGTCGAGAAACATCAAATAATTGTTTGGTGCTACACGGTACTGACCTCAGATAAACACAAAAGGGTTGCTCATTCATAACACTTGTGGCAAGTCAATAAAATACAAACAGCACCTGAACTTGACGACGAGATTATTTTGTGAATTTTTCTAGTAACCATGTTGATATAAAAGTCAAGATTACAAAAATTGAGGAAGTTAAATGAAGAGCGCACTGACTTTTTTTAGGTTACATGACCGCAATTAGAAAAATGACTATGCAATTTTTCCTTTGATTATTTGACCCAAATATTTTTTTAACACTGGAAAATTAAGCTGTAAAAATCTGAAGAAGTTCAGAATAATGATTAACATTGTTTGCGTTTCAAGTAGGAGGCATCGCACTTTTATAATTTCCCAAATAAAGTTATTAATTGCTTTTTGTTGTGTAGCGCACGAAAATTAAAGAAAAAAAGCAAAATTAAACTTTTTGTTTAAATTTAATCACATAAAAAACAGGCTTTTATTGCTTCAAAAATTTTAAATAATAATAACTTATCACAATTCGGCCCCTTCATTTAAATATAAGTTTTTAAATACTCCCTTTTCCTAAACATCATAGTTTTGTGCTTTCCCGGTATTAATTTTCCTTTAGGACAAAGTGCGGCACCCCGTTTTTGCTCGTCGGCCCGACTTGCAAGCATTGTGCGCCTTTGACGACGCCGAGAGTGCACGTCGGCGGTGGCGGAGAGCAGCTCCTCTTCTTTGTGTCTGCCCGGCACCATTCAGAAGGCAGGCAGCCCCGGCTGAATGTGCAGCCTAAATTATTTTTTTTTGAGCGCGCGGCGCCCGTAATTGCATAGCCGTGCCGTTTTGAAAGGGTGTGTCGTTATGCAACTCGCTCGCTCACTCACTCACACGGCCGGCCGACGAGCCGCGCGCGCGGCAGCCCGCCCGGCTCTATCTCTGCGCCCTTGCTATCTGGGTCACACATGTATGAAAATTCTAGAGCGAAATTTCGCTATCTACGTCGATACTCTCATCCCATGCCCCGACTATGTTGCACTGCAAATTTATGTCTCGCGCGGTGCAGCGTGCAGTTGCCATGGTGCGCCCCGCGCCCGCCCGAGCGGGCCTAGCTTTTGTGAAAATTGCATGTGCACATACAGCAAAAGTTTAGTCCACCGGCACTGCGCAGCGCACCACTTATTTTCAAGTTTATGGCACTGCTCTGAAATTGGCTTTGTTGGGCTGGATTGTTGGCTGGCGCCGATTCAGTCACTGCATGGCTTTCAGTGTTGTTGGCCAATGTCGCACGTGCACGACCACTTCAATTCCATTATTTTGTGGCTCATTGGTATTTATTCTCATAAATGTTCACTATGCCTTTTATCATTTTTTTCGCTCTCTTTACCAGAGCCATTAAACGGGGAAGAAGTGTTCTAAATTCTATTAGACGCGAATATTTATTCCTAGATTAGCTAACGTCAAAAATGATGTTGAATATAGACGCGATTAGCTTATAGAAGGTTTTTTCTGCAGATCCAAACGTTAAATAAATAGAACGCTACAAAATTAATGCGGAGGTGAAAATTAGGCTGCTTTTATTGATTGTAAAATTTGTTTCAGGTTTAATTCTTGGATTTTAAGCAAATATATGTATATGATCAAATTTGTTGAGTAAACCTGTAACGTTGTATTGGATTGATTGGCATTTGACGAAATTGGCACGTAAATTATTCAAACAGACGAGTAATCAAAACGTTTTCCCACGTTGAACAAAATTTAGTTGTCTCATGTACGCTGGGGGTGGTCGATTTGGCGCATGCAGGGTGGAATTTTTGTACATAATTATGCAATATTTCTAATCAAACATTTTATCAAAATTTGAGACATTTTTTAGTAAATCAAGTTCTCGAGCTTCTCCTTTGGCAAGAGCAAATCAGATGTAATAATTCTTACGATTTAATCTCCGCAATGAATCTTTAAGTGGCACACTTTTAACTAACTTGAATCTACTTGAATTCTTGATTATGATGTGTTTTTTTTATCTGTTATCACTTTTCAGGCCTGCAGCAATAATCTTGGCAGGCAAAAGTTTAAATCAAATGTCTAGACATGAATAATCTTGTTTTTAATGGTTTATTTACTGATTCAGGCGGTATGTATGTCAGGGCATATGTAAACATGGACAATTTGAGTACGACTTTTGCCAATGTAAATGTGGTCATACGAAGTTTCCAAAGCAAATAGATGGAAATAAATAAGGCAAAAGCGTCTAAATTTTATGTTCTAGAGTTATCAAAAAGAAAAAGACAAACAAACATTTGCAAATACCGAAAATTCAGCCATTTTTAAAAGACGCATAAACATCTTGATGGCTCTCGACAAAAAATCACAATTTAGCTTTTCAAAACTGCACCATTTAAATATTGCATACAAATCTAAATTGACTAAAATGCAAGTGAAATGGTCTAAACTCGGCACCTGCAGGCTGCAGCGATTGTTTCGTCCAAAATAATGCAACAGGCGGTACCAAATTCGTGCAAACACTCGGCAAAATAGTGAGCCAGCGAAAAGAGCGACACTGTTGCACAACAAACTAACTGCTCTTCATTGGCAGCGGGTCCTCTTGCCTCCTGGCGGCTGTTAAGCCCCTCAAATCCAACCATCGACGGTGGCGGGCGGGCTGCGAGGCGCACCGTGCAGCAACACCCACCCTCACCGAATCGACAAACAATAATTTAAAATTTGCAAATTTAAGTGAGCAGCGCGCGGGCATAATAAATGAGGCCCGGCGGCGGTGGCGACTAGCCGAGAGCGGAGAACAAAAGAAGCAGCAGGAATTACACGGCATGCAGTGGCACGGTGATTAAAATTCATCACAAAGTTGTATTTTAAGTGCAACACATGCTCGCTATCAAATGCTACCATCTTTCAGGGTGGTCTGCGCGCCGAGAGAGAGAATGTCGTGATCGGCGCGCGGCCTCTTCGGCGCGTCCAGCACCGACTTGATGTCTCGCAACGCATTTAATTTTCACTGCATTACACCTATAATGAGAGGTCCTCGCCGTATTTACAATGAGTTCTGCTTACAAAAGCCGCCTAATCTCAATTTCTGCATCTCCCTGCGAGTGTGCATCCCAGGCAGAAACGCCTTTATTTTTCTCCGCATTCCTCACTCGTTCGCTCGCTCTCTCTCCTTGGCTCTCTGCTGCGCGCGGCCAATAAATATAATTATCCTCCTCTTCTCGCTCCGCTTATATTTACTTTACTCCACTTACTTGTTTATTTGCGCCGTCTCTCAAATTGATGCTTAATTGGAGATTATTTGAATATACGTACACACATATTTATTCTGCGGCACCGGCGTGACTGCGGCCTCCGACAGGCCAACCTCTGACCTCTAATTATGTTCGTGTGACTTATTCCGGCTGCTTGCGGCGCACCAAGAGCTGATTTGCTAAACGAGCGTTAAATGTATTCAAAAATGAAATCCTCATCAATCACGCTGATAAAGACGTACGAACTCCACGCGTGCGTTGTTTCTAATCCGAAATTTTCGTGCTGAAAAAAAAATTAAACCCCACGGAGACGCGCTGCTTTCTGAATAATTGTTTCCATCCCATCGAGTGTAATCATTCTTCATCATGAATAAACATATCGCTTTACAGCACTTTTCTCGTTGCTTTGGTTCTGTCTGTCTGAGCAATAGAGACGACGGCAAATTTTTGTAGAGCACCGGAAAGTGGTCATGAAAAACTCGGCACTCTTTTGTGCTGGCTGTGCAAACACAGAGTTCAAGCAAAACAAACGCTGTTTATTGGCAGCGTTTCTCATCCATTTATAGCAAATGGCATTTTTTTTCATTACACGGCCGCATTTTATGCTTTGATGGGTACATGATTTCTTTATTTTTGCTTTAACAATTTAATTCTTTTGAAATAAAAAAATAGGAATTTATGAAACGTTTCACTCTATATCACATTGGAAAGCTGCAATATATTATTAAAACAATGGATTTTTAGAGGGTTAGTTAGGGGTTGGTGATAAAGGGCATGCAAAACTATTTTAAGGGGATTTCAAACATTCAGGACCAGTTACGATGCAATTAGCGCTGAAAAAATAAATAAATTCCTTTATAAGATGAGGAGCAGAGGAGGGATGAAAAGGGGAACTACTCTGAAACATTTTTGTTCGTCAGGGGGCATCAAGACGATGCAGTTTTTCCATTTCCGGCAAGCAGAAGCCGAGATCTCGGGCTAACTTGATTTTTCGATTTAACCTTTAACCAGAAATATCTCAAAAACTAAAAATATCACCTCGGCTAAAATTTCATGGTTGATTATGGTAAATTTTGCAACATTTTTGTAATATATTTGTAATATATATTTTTGTAAATATAGAAACAACAAGAACAGGCTTGTGGATTGATTTATTAATTGTAATAAAATTAAATCAAATATATTACATTTTTATCCATAAATTAAGTTTATTGCTGATATATCCGGCTGACGATTGGTTGAAAATCTGTTGCATTATAAAGAGGCACTTTTTAACTTTTCGCATCGTCGGCGGATAATTCTTGCGAATGGATGAAAACGCACAAGTGTTGGGAACGAGACGAGAGGCATTAAAAAAATACCACTTGGTCGGAATAGGAAGTGAAAATGAGAGAGAAAAAAGCAAGTCATGCAAAGTCGGTTGAGAGCTGTAACATCGGGCCAAAAAGTGTAGCCAAACGAGTCCATAATCGGAAGCTTTTTTCAACAAACTTTCAGCTCGGCCTGCGTCCGCGTCCACTCTCTGGTTTGTGCGAATGTTTCCGTTTTTGCGGCGCGGCGTATACACGAGTGCGAGCTGAAAATCCAGGGCATGCAGTCGTTGACTGCGTGCAAAAGGCCGTTTATCCTGCGGCCTACACACACACTCACATTATTCGGCGCGTACCGACCGACCGAAAAGCATGCAGGATGCTGCTGGACCGTGTTGTCGTTGGCGCTGAAAATCAGCACGCGTGGAAAATTGGCGTTGACCACCGCAGAGACGCCAGCGAAACAAAACCGTTTTATTTTCGCAATGCCCTGCAAACAGAGGATATCGTAGAAGTTTTTGCCGCTGCGGAAAATAGGTAAGCGCAAATCGGATGAGCCAATCCTCAGCTTTTGCTCTGCATGTGTGTTATTTGCTTGCGTTTCACCGGTCTCTGCTCGCTCGATTTTGCCGGCTTCTCCGCTCCGTAAATGTGTGAAATTTAGTCGTGCATCAAAGGGTTCGCCACTCTAGGCGTGTAGTGCCTTGGCACAAAATAAAATAATGATAAATAGATAAAACATATAAATAGCGGTGTGCTTTAAAGACATTCTCTCTTCTGGCGAAATAAATCATGATTTCCAACACAGAGACAGTGCTATCCGTTGAGCCAAAAATCAGGTTGCCAAAAATTTAGTCGGCAACCTGGGAAATTGTTTTAGCTTTTTCCTAATTTTTAGATAGTATTTCAAGTATGGGCAAAAAAATTTTTGTACAAATTTTCTATAAATAAGCTTTGCTTTGTGCGATGGTAAGAAAATTCAACATTCTTCTTATTAAAAATTATATTTATAGCCGTTTCAATCCGTCTTGTTACTTCTTGAAATAACGGTTTAAATTGCAGAGCCAAATAAAAATCATTCAAAAAAAATTATGGCCGTTAAATATCTGCAAGAGTTTGAACGATCGTTGGCAAATTCATCCTGGAAAAAGAAAAAGTAAATTCGCAACTTCAGTCGTTACGCAACAGGCTTTCGTTTATTTTTCTGAACGCGTTGCACTTTTCAATTATTAATGCGGAGTGCTTTTTTCTCTCCATTTATTTTCGCATGCACTTTTCTGACACACTAGCTAGCTGCTGCCGCTGCTGCTGCAAGGACGGGTGCGTCAGCAGAATGTCGTTGGCTGATCGGTTGAAAGGTTTTATATTATTGATGAATGTGTACGCCGGTATGCTGGCTGCTGCTCATTTTATTTTTATATTCCACTTGCAGCTAGTGCGCGGAAAATAAATGCATAATGGGATTTACCTACACTCTGTCGCGCGTGAGACGTAAAATAAAGCTTCACTCCGGCACACCTGGATTTTCTTACATAGCGGCGTGCACGCTTGCCTTTGCGCGATTTTTATTTTGTCGTCTCGCCCATGAGGTGTGGGAACGTTTGGCTCTAATTTCGCGAAACGGATTGCGTGATCTGATTAGTCATCATAAATGTGATTGCTCTTTCAATTGAGGCAAACGAATCAGAGTTTTTCTTATTCATTCACTGAGGTGGCATGGGATAGGCTTATTTTTTATTTGTTTATCAGCCACCCTTAATTTTAATGTTAGGTTTTGATTAAATTTGCACTATTGGTTGCTACATTCTCCCATCAAGATGCGCCACAGCTAAAATAATCCTACATGTTTTTAAAATTAAATTATCTCTCTTAAGCAGCTAGGAATTTTTAAATAAATTTTAGTATATAATCTATACCAATCTTGTACAGTACATCTTAAAAGTAAATAAAATAAAAAAATATAAATAAAAATGCATTAAATTTAAAAAAAAATTAATTGTTTGAATAACTTATTTCTTAAATAAATGTATCAATTACTTAGTAAGCATTAATAAAAGATTTTAAAATGCATTTTTTTCTAATTTCTAGCATTATGTTTTACAATTTGGACTCCTTAATAAAAACAATTGAATTTTACCTTAGAGTAGATTTTACAAACCAAATGAGGCAAACAATACGTGCGATTTCGCTCTTTGAAACTTATCAAATAAGTGAAATATGTTTCCCAGATTAACATTTTTAATTTGCAACATACCCTCTCGATTACTTACTTTTTTCCACAGCCAGCGTAACTTTTTCGCAACGCAAACACTACTCGAATTGCGTCCACAACAGTGTGTTGCACGTATGCACATATACATCTGTGTCACATGACACACGCAGCAACATCAGTCCACGCGGCTAAATTGTCGTGTTTTGCGAGTAGCGAACTGCCGCCGCCGCGCGCTTTTTATTTGTAGTGCAAAGGAAGTGCGCCCATCAATATTGCGATGAAAAGGTGTTTATGCACGCTGGAGTGTCGCAAAACCGCTGAAACGAGTACAAATAGAGAAACTAGTAGTGTCAGTGTGTGAGTGTCGGAACGAAAATAAACGCCAAACGAGCCAATTAACGTGGCACCGCTAAAGAACCGTGTACGGTGCCACAGAAGAACCTTTTATAGCTGTTAATGATGCAGCAATTGAATTTAAATGCGCTGGAAATTGCTTATTCCAATTTGCAAAAGATGTAGTGACGCTCGTCACTAATTGCGACCAGAGAGGTGTGGGAAATGCACGTTTGCAAATTGATTGGGTGTTGACGATGAATATGCTTGCGATGAGACGTTTTTTTTAGTTATCATTCAGTGCTCATATTTAATTCCGTTGAATGAAGTGGTTTTCGAAAACATTGCAACTAATGCAGAATGATTTATCTTAATAAAAAATGCAGTTCTTATTCAAAATGATTAAAATATTTTAGCCTGAGGCATATCCTGAAATTCGAAAATATTAAAGGTCAGTGCAACAAAATTTTGATCCACCTTACGGTTTAAATATCAATATTTTTAGGCAAACTTTTCATGTCCATGAACTGAATTTCCATTTGGAGCCGAAATTTATTTTGTGTATTTAAACTTCATAGTTTTTCCAAGACCTAATTAGAAGGAGTTTAAATCATTTTTAGCACTAGGAAAGTTTTCAATCCAGTAAACTGATTTTTACAAATACTTAAAATACAGTCAATACAATTTCAACGCTTTTAAAAAGTTATTCTTCATGCTTTATTCCGGTGTTGGAGCTTAGGTGTAATTATTGTTGATTATTTTAAGTAATAAATGCAGTTCTTGCCTGCAGAGCATGAAAAAAGAATTTCAACTAGCCTACGATTATTTCTCATTGAAAGTTTGACAGATGTTCCAAAATAAGCGCGTGGATAACATTTCATGAATCAATCGTGATCACTCTGTGAAAGCTCTTTATGGCGCATTTGATTAGCTGCTATAAATTTTAACAACTTCAGTGCTGTTCCAAATTGGCGCGAATCTTCGATTCTGATCTCGCGAATCCCACATAATTTTGCTTACAGGCTCAACTTGATTGCGTTCGATTGATTGTCCTTTTGACAGCCCTGAGCAGAAAATTAAGCGATATTGCAGCGTATTAAGTGTTCAATTAAATTACAATGCCACTGGCCGTATCGCGTTCACCTGACACATGGGGAGCGCATTGCCGTTTGGCTTGCACGAGTGGCTTTTCGCTTGAAATCAGAGAGCGAGAGTTTAGTGTGCGTCGTGGTCCGAAAGAGAGACACATTTTCAGATAGCATCGGCGGCGCGCATCTTTTTCGCATGATTGATTTTCATTATTTAGCCGAGACAATGGCTGCTTTCGTGTTTGAATACAAAGTGATTACATTTTGAGATTTTTCATGCGCTTTCCTGGAAAGCTGCTGCGAGTGAGAAAGAGCCGTGCTGCTCCGTACGGCGAGAGAGCAGCGCAGAGCGCCGAGAGAGGACAATGGACCAGAATAAGGGGCGAGGCAGCATAATTTACAGGGTGCCCTCTTGATGCATAGCTCCTTTTGCAACTATAACTTACAAGGCAGCCAGAGCCAACGAGCGAACGGTCACGATCGTGAACGTGAATGTCAGTCGCGTATATGGAGATCAGCTCTCTCAGCTAGCTAGCGGCGTGCCTCGAACCGACAAACCTCTCTCTCTTCTCTCGTCTCTCTCTCGCTCGCTCCTCGGCGCTGCAATTTCATCTGCTTGCGTACGAACATTAATCGGACGCGCCGCGAATTTTTGAGCCTTGACAGCGTGGGCGGATTCGGGAATTTTGGTTTCCACCATTTGTGCTGCGCGATAATGGGTGGTCCGCTGATAAAAAAAATAACGTTTTAACTTTTATTGATTGCGATCGGCCCGGTCGGATTTTGGGTCTTTACGAGGCCGCCGAGAGTGGCGTGTTTGCCGGATTACGCAAGCAATCCACCTTTGCGCGTTCGCCCGCTAATCGCCTCCCGCTGAATGCTTAAAATTTTTAGCTTCCTACTGAAATCCAATACATTGCAGGGAAAGGTCGTGCTCGCACGCCAACAGAATTGCTTCTCGAACGTATTTGAGCAAAGGAGCAAGAAACAGGCACGAATTTTTCTCTATAAATTCACTCTGCCTTATAAAACGAAGCCTTTTGCGTAGCCTGAAAAACTTTTTTACTTGTTTCCGCTTTGCCAAAGGTGCGTGATTTGTATGGGGCTTGTTTTTATACCATATGAGGTCGAAATCTTTGCTGAAAAAGTTGCAAAGTGAGTCTCCAGAGTATCATGGAAAGCTACAATACATATTTTTCGAATTTGTTTATAGAGCAAGCCGAATTACAATTTTTATAGATTCTGTCCGATTAATTTCTTGAATATTTTTAAGTTTAATCTACTGGAAATTGTGAACATTGACTATGCCAATTTGTATTGGACATTTGCCAATGCTTTAAAGAAATTAAAGAGAGAAAATATTATTATATGGGCCTTATTAAGCAAATATTTGAATATATATGCTCATAAAAGAAAATTACAAACAAGTGGCATTTATTTAAGTGCAGCCGCACCAAATTAAAATATTGCTAAATTTTTGAGTTAACCAAAAATTTACCCGTTCGCGCAGGAAGTTATGGAATTTTGCCAAGACCGATTAGAATGAAAAAGATAGTAAAATTGGAAAAAATATAAGTTGGAAGTGGAAATTGTCCATTAGCTTGTACGATCACGTTAAAAATTGTGTCAAGGAAAATAATAATTATAGAATCAATTGGAGCACTGGATTTTATATAAAAGCAGCTATTGGAATATTTTCAATTTCAACAACATTTGGTCCAAAAATGTGATCGCAAAGATGAAATGTATTTATTATGAAAACTGCTATTATGAAAAATTCTGGGAAAATATGGTTTTTTTTAAAACCTTATTATCAACGTGAGAAGATTAATTAAAATCATAATCAGTATAGGGGCACTATAGAGCTATAATTAGGCGATTACGATTTGGCCATTAGGAAAAAAACAACCAGAAAGAATAAATCATCATCAAATAATTTAATTTGGAATGTATTTTGAATTCAGACAGACAGGATACACATTTATTTTTTAGTCGCAGCAAGGATTTGGCAATGACGTAATTTATGGAAGGATGAGTTGTTTACACTGTGGCATTATTTCCACATTTTGTGCAACAGCCGACGCACAATTTGCGCTCTATGCACTTCCGGCTGCCAGGTGTGTCGATGGCGAATTTCATTAGCTCGCATACAAAAAAGAAAAAGCGGTGCGTCAGAAATGAAAGGTCGGCGACAGAGAAGAGAGGAATGCCAGACGCAGATGTGCGCGTAGTGATTGATCAATAGTGCGGCCGATGCACGGCGTTATATTATATATAATAATAATATAATATCGACTGATTAGCAATAAATTTCACGCGGCGCTCGCACAAAGTTTGCTGGCGCGTTATTGCTCCGTCAGCGTGCCGCACTTTTATTGGTAAATTCCAATAAACTGATGCGCTTGCATCGATTTCGAATACACCCTCTCATATTTCAGGACGTGACACTCGTCGGCGCGTTGCAAAGTCCTTTCCAGAAGTCATTTCCGCCGCGCGGTGCGAAAAGAGCAAATCACAGGCCGTTTGTCACATGCTGCGCGGATTGACAAGAGGAATGATGACAACCGGGGAGAGAAAGAGAAAGAAAATAATTAACCGCACTTTTCTCACACTCTTTTTGCAAACACGCTGCGCCGTTGTTCGTTTCGCGTCCACGTTTTGCTGTTGCTGGAAAATACCACTTGAGCACGGGCCACGGCGAAATGACAGAATGCGTTCCAAGCCAGTGACAACAGCATTACAAATAAATTAACGCTATAGACACAACTTTTTCCTCTTTCGGAATGCACGCTCCAACGAGCCAACAGTAGCGCTGCTCTATTAAACTGGACATTCATTATTTCATTGTGTGATGATTAATTTACAATATTAAAGAAGACTCTGCTCACAATTTAAAGACCTCATTATAACACAATACAGGTATATCAATAGACACATAAATTCTTCAGATTTATTTGTGATATCTATGCTTATGTGATTATAGAATACAGTTGAAATTTTTATATTAGTATTGAGTCTTTCTGATTCTATTTAATCTGTTTAGTAAGATTCTTTCATAAATTAAATAATTCAAAAACCATTTTATTTAAAATTGCTATCCCTTAAGCAATGAACTAAAAATTGATTAGGATAAAAAAGCAAAAGTTTGTTAAATAAAATTAAACACTTAAGTAACACTAAAACGTCAAACTGCACTACAGTTTGTAAAATATTATATGAAACAGAACGAATGATAAATGATGATTAGCGAAGAGCTCTCTTTAATGATACACACATTTATACTAGATATGATTGCCACAGTTACCACTATTTATACTGTTCCACTGTTTCGTCTCATTATTAACTAAGTTCTGTGGAGACCAATGTGAAAAGTGATCAAGTATAATATTATGAAAATGCGTTACAGAGAAGAAGTAGCAACGAAGTGGAATTTGTGATGTATTATTGTATAGAGTGGTGGGCCTACGGCGTACAATAAACATAATTCATAGTAATTTATAATGTTATGAATATTCCTCCCAGTATCCCCTTCAAAAATTGTGATAAATAAAAGTGCAATTAGGGTCATTTCCTTAAATCCAAATCGTATTTATATTCTAAAAAATAATTAAATTCAAGGTTTTTCATAAAATCCTTTTGATTAATTTTTAAACCAATTTTTCAAGACATCTGGCATCATGTTCGCTCCAGTGGATAAGTTGAAGTTCTTAGTTTCCACACGATGATGCTCTTGGGTGGAAGTTTAGGGCCGCAGTACCGCACTGGGCTAAACTGGATCAAGACCCAACCTTTAGTTAGATCATGCCTTTTTAATTTCGCACTTTCCCAAGGGTAAATGAGACGCCAAAGCGTTGCCATCCCATAGCACCCGAACGCCCAATAAACACGTTAGCCTACACGGGCAGGGTTAATCGAAAGGCCGACTCGCGCGAGTGAGAAAAGAAAGAAAAGTGCAGTGTGCGTCTGCAAGCCGCTGATTTGGGTCGAGAGGCGGGCAAAACAATGGAAAAATAAGCAAGTGTGAGGCAGAAAAAGCAATATCGGGTTGAACGGCACGATAATAAATACAAATATATGGGGCATACACACACACACACACACACACACACATGCACAAACTGTGCAGAGAGAGTCAAGTGTGCACAATGGCAAAGGTGGCTCTCGCACCATAGCTTTATTGTATAATATTCAACGCCAATAAAGTGGCTTACAGCGTCTGCTCTGCTCAGATATGTATGTATGTGCGCTGGCTGGCTGATATCGCGCGCGCATTTTCAGCTATTGTAACCACATCTTAAGCAGCATTTTATTTTTATCTGTACTCCTGTATCTTTCACGCTTAACCGAATGACATTAGCATTATTATACACATCGCGCCGCTCGCTCTGCAGCGCGCATATACACATACGTATATGCCGCGGCGGGCCGTCCAGCAGGCCGACCGACCGACCGAGAAGTGCCCGCGTGCATTGTTAAGACCAAGGCGACGAGCAAATCCGACGTGCATTAGCTTCAGCTAGGCTGCATGCGAACGGGTTCCGCGAAACAGTCACTCTTGTCGCTTAAGCAGGCGGATAGAATGAGAGTGTTGTGATATTTATGCTCCTTCTACTCAATTGCCTGCATGATGAGCACTCCCACCGTTTGCTGCGCTGCACCACTCAATGTCACCGATTTATTCCGTTTCTTTGAAAATCTTGTTAAAATATTACTTGCTGAATCGTTTATAATTGTTCTAGGAATTTTTACAAAATAAATACTAATCAACACAGGACTGTAGCATTTTTTTATAAGCTTCAAGCTTATTCGTTAACTTTTCTCGTCCAAAATTTTCGTTTTCAGAGAAGAAGAAGACGTTATAAAATAAATTTAGCTAGTTTATTCTTAGGAACGGTTAACATGAAATACCAGTGGCTTCTTGCATTTTTTGTTGGTCAGACTAAGACTTAGTCTGTGCCCTTATTGGCAGTGTAGAGGGCACTGCCCAATTATGTTTTTTAGGTTTGAAATTTATTTTATTTTCATTAAGGTACAAACATTCATATTATATTCAATGACACTAATTTAATAGTTGCCAAAATCTATTCATTTATTTAAAATCACATTTTGGTAAAAAAAAGGTATGAGTCAGTGCAGTGTTTTGAGTTAAAGGAAAGCAGAAAATGGGAAAAAAATAATTTTTACCTTTACTTGAGAAACTATTTAAAATTTTGGAAGAAGCTAACAATTCCCTCGGTTGCCGATTAATTTTTTCAAAAGTTTGCATGCTAATCAAACGGCGAGCATCAATAAAAATTGTCTCCTTATTGTAAAAAATTTGGATAATTTTTCTTCATAATCCGCACACAAATGGATAGATCGCAACAAGAAATCTAGCGAAAAATTCATTGAAAATAATAAAACATTTTCGAGAAAATTGGTAAAATCTGAAATTAAGTTGGTACCTGGTCCTGAGTTAATTATTACACATTGCAAAGATAAAAAGTTGTTAAATTTCACAATCAATGAACTAATTTTGCTACATTCACAATGCTAAAATAGTCTTAATTGTTGGCCTGTAAATCTCTACTTTAAAAGCAAGGGTGGTTAAAAATTTATCTGATAATAAATTCTCCAGTTGGGTGACCTAATTTAAAATCAGTCCTCTAAATGAAACGCAAATGAGCACTTTATATAGCATTTGAAAAAAGCGAAATACTAAAATTTATTCTTCTCTTCGTCACATACTCTTAATAGGCAATTACTTAACACGATGTTCTCCATCAAAAGCATCTTCCGCCAATTAACTTATCGCTTGTAAAAGCTGCATGTTGATTAGTGCGTTCTGGTGTAAAAATAACTTCCCACAGCTAGACAAATTCGCGAAATTTGCATTTCGCACATAATACAATGAAATATTCCACCTCCAAAAAAGCTTCATTCAAAAAGTAGCAATGAGGCAGCAGTTAAAAGTGGCCAGGTAATTAATCACCTGCAGTTCCGGGTACGCCAAAGGTGTTCTCGCATTAAAATAATCCTGCGGCCGAGCATTCATTATATATTGTGTTACACCTCGTGCGCGGATGGAAATCCGCAGACACACACACACATTGAGAGCAGGCAGAGAGCGGTGGCAAAAGCGCGTGACCGGGGAGCGGGCAATTCCCACCGTGCGCGCCGTGCGGAGACTGCGAAGTGCATCGCGTCCAAATTAGCTTCATTATCCCGAACTGTCCATCATGCAAACTAAAAGCAGCAGTTCCTCTTTCTAATTGCACACACACAGAGTGCGAAAAGAGACGAAAGGATGAGAGGACGCGCAGCAAAAAACTGAAATTCTGCTTGGTCATATTATTTTGACGCGGCAGCAAAAAAATGTTTTGACACATAATCGAGCGGCCGCGTATACAAATTAATTCCGCTGTTTTTTCCTCTTAGTTTTAACTTTTGTGTTTAAGCCGGTGCCACTGCGTGTGGTTGAAAATTATATTCATGTGATAGCTGTTTGCAGTTTGGAGCCGTCCCGATTTATTTCAGTTATATCAGTGCTCCGTGATAAAACGACAGTAAAATTTTAATACCATTTTCTAAACCGTTCACGTTCATTGTGGTTTAAATTTACTTTAAAATAAACCCCTGTTTTTATACGGAATTTTTTCCAATATAAGTTTAAGACTGTTTAATGTGGATTTTTATTCTTGAAAACAATGATTAAAATGATTTTAATGTAAAACCCTATGTCCAGAGGGTTCTGAGGATCTTCTTGCAATTTTTTACTGAAACTAGGCCCTACGCCATTGAGTAAGCCCCGAATTTCCCACATTTGCGGGCTTTACGAATTTTGAGTTTTCTCGAAATCGGGTCAAATTAGTCTTCAAAACAAAAATCCAGAAACCATTCAACTCTTTGTGTGAAGTGGAGCAACTTACCTGTTGACCTCAAAGTAAAAGGTTAAAGGTTAGGGTCAATAAAATCGAATTTTCGAAATGAAAATATTTGAAATAATGAATATATTATTCTTTTTAATTTTTCTAACTTGTAGAGCGTGCAAAATGACGATAGATAAGGTAAAATCTAGAATGCTGTTTTCATTTTTATGTTTACACGCCCAAATCTCAGGTTCTAATGGTCAAAATTTAAAAAACCACACATCTCTAGATTTGTTTGAACCTCCCCTAGATAGCCTAACTAGTGTAAGGGTGCCAACCCTTCAACCCCTTTTTCTCCCCATAAAAAGCGGTAAATTTTACAAAATTACGTTGTTTAGTGAATGGAATTTAGTGTTTATCAACCTGAAACTACTTCAGTACATCGTGGAACGTGAAGACGAGTCGAGTGGTGTGCAGTTTTCGTACTTGTGACTCTTGAACCCGAGATTTAGTTGACAAACTGATTTGAACTATTGCAATCTCTGCAATCTAAAAAAACACGCTTTTCACTTGATCTCGACATCTAACAATCAGATTTACAAAAACTGCACACCATTCGACTTATATTCTCCCAAGACAGTTCAAGGAGTCAAATGACATAAAGCCGTTTAAATACATATTTAAAAAATATTTGAATAAAAATTAATAACAAGGGGAGAAGCTGAAAATTCGCTCGTTTAAATTAATTAATTAATTAATTAAATAACACTAAAATCAAGGAATATCATGTCCTGTTATTCATTTACCTCTCAAGAACAGTGAGCGAATTTTTAATTTGAGCTTTTAGGACATGCATTAACAAAGCACCAGAAGTGAAACAGCTATAGTCTGTTTAATGCCAAACTTCGTGCTATCTGCAGCGATCCAAGTCTCAAACTTGAGTTTACGGCTGACTGAGACGGACTCTCGACGAGATTCTGTCGGAAATTTAACAATTTTGCAAGCTTAGATTAGGACGCAGCGGTGAGTTCATGCCTGCGTGCCGTGTAATTATCGACGCAGCAGGGCAAGGTTGTCTCGGGCAAGCAGGAGGGCCATCGAGAGGCGGCTCGGCTCGCTGGCTGGCTCGCCTGCTCGTTCACTATATAGTGCTTGATGATGTTTGAGCAAAAATAATGATTACGACGCTGGCTGGCGTCGGCGGGTGCGTGCAGGCGTCGGGGAAAAAACGCGAGCCCTAGAAAAGAGTTGGCTGCTCGGGAGATGATGGAAATTACCTGCCTCGGCAGCGGCGTTGCGTGTCACTTGCCCATATTACAAAGGAGCGAGCGAGCGAGTGAGAGAGAGAGAGAGAGAGAGAGCCTCCTATGCTTTTTTACATCGCGTACACATTCGTCTTGCTGCCTTTATTTTATTTTCGCTGCTCTAACTCGCCGTGTGTGTACGTAGGTACATAAACACACACACACGCTGGCTATGTACTCGCTGTGTGTGTCGTTGCTTATTCTCTCATTATTGCATTGTAGGCCAGCACGCCGAAAATACCCACACAATGTCGCTCAAGGAAACGCACGTGAGACCTGAAGGAGCGGATAATTTATTTTGTGCGCGTGAACATTTTTAATTGCTTTCGGCCCTTGCTCGCCTGCGCTCGCTCGTTCTTGCTGCTTTTTGTGCTCAAAATTGGAACTCGCAAGGGGATGAAAGCGCGATTATTGCGCTTCATTACGTGTATTTTGTGTTTCAGGTGCTTTGCGTCGACGGTGATATCGATTTCTATATATATATATATATACAGGGTGTACAAGAAATGAACGACCACTGATCCCGGGGCTCTATTTTGAGAACCCGGAGTCCGATCCGAAAAATTCCAACGGCGGCATAAACTTTGGCTGTGGAGGAAGAGACCAATAATTGGTGTCTACCCTCCCAGGTCGATTGTTGCGCCGGTACAATGCAAAATGCTCAGGCGAAAAAGGTGTCTTATGGAAAACTCAGGTTAAATTTTTCCGAGACACGAACCTTCGTTTTTCTATCGTGCAAACAGGTTTTCTAGGGTAAAATTTCACGGGGATTCCGAATCCAGCGTTATTTTTTCGATTTGCAATGTTAAATTTTTCAGGAAAGCGAAATTTTGAATTTCAGGTCACCAAAAATTACGGCTTTCCCAAATTTTCTCACAAAATGTGAAGCGCAACATCGATTCTGGCTGAAATTTTCCGGCGAAGCCATTGTTGATGTGAAACAATCGAAAAAATTATGATTTTTCATGAAAATCGGTGAAAATGTCTAACTCCGGCAACACGTGTCGGGAAGCTCAGCTCGAAAGGAGAGTTAGGGGACAAATCTTGTCGAATAAAGTCGAAATTCGGTATGCTGCTAGAAAATGGCAAGATGGTCTGGAAAAATTTTAGTTTTTGAAAATCAGACCAAAATTGTCCACTTTCATAAGGGGTCCGTGTTTGGCCATGCAGCTCGGCACCTATGGGTCTGAGAGTAAAAATAAGCACAGATTCTGAAAGCTGATAAAATTTGCAATCTTCTTTGTGTGGAACAAAAATTTCTTCCGCCTTCGACTTTCCCGGAAAAGTCCTTTAAAAATTCACTAAACTTCTTGGGAAAAGGAAAAACATCGAGAAAAAATTTTCAAGATAGCCAAAACCTAGCTGGGGTCTTTATTAACTTCTCGTGAAAAAATAAAAACATTCGTGCAAGCCGTTTTCATGCTGCGCACGATTTCCCAAGTGTCCAACTTGAAAAAACCGAAAAAAATCGAAAGTGTCCAAAAATGGTCAAATTGCACATTTTCGGACTCCTCACAAAGTGCTGATTCAAAAAATGTTTGGTTTTTGAAAATCCGAGCATTATTCGAAAAGTTATGAAACTTTGAAACATTTAAGAAATTTTTGAAAATTTCAACTTTTTAAAAATGGTGTAACTTTTTGAAAAATTATCCGATTCTAAAAAACTAAACATTTTTGGAATCAGCATTTCATGACGAGTCCAAAAATGTGTAATTTGACCATTTTTGGAAAATTTCAATTTTTTTTAATTTTTCAAGTTGGACACTTGGGAAAACGCGTGCTACACGAAAACGGCTTGCACGAATGTTTTTATTTTTTCACGAAAAGTTAATAAAGACCCCAGCTAAGTTTTGGCTATCTTGAAAAATTTTTCTCGATATTTTTCCTTTTCCCAAGAAGTCAAGTGATTTTTTAATGGAATTTTCCGGAAAATTCGAAGGCGGAGGAAATTTTTTTCCCCCATGAAGAAGATTGCAAATTTTATCAGCTTTCAGAATCTGCGCTTATTTTTGCTCTCAGACGCATAGGTGTTGAGCTGCAATGCAAAACACAGACCCCTTATGAAAATGGACATTTTTGGTCTGATTTTCAAAAACCAAAATTTTTTCTGCTCAGCACTTTATTTTGTGCCCTCAAACCGAATTTCACGTTTTTATGTCGAGATTTATGACATTTGACCGCCTATACGAAATGCGTTCCTCGGTTGGTAACGAAAAGTCGGGTTTTGGTCGAATTTTCTTAACAATCTAAAAAACTCCGAACAATTTCAAGTTTTCAACTTCAAATTTGGTCTTTGCGGAAAATTTCACCCTGAAAACATGTGCGACACGACACTTTTTGTCGACTTTGACGTCGACCGTCATCCCCTGTCAGCCACGCAACCCTATACCCTCAAAAAAACACCCCTTTTGCGCGACGATTTTAAACCCTGGACTGTAACCTAACCTCCACAGGTTGCGCAACCTTATGACTGTTTCTACGCGGTTTTTCTGGCACCCTGTATATATATATATCATTTTTTGCAATAAATTGAATTTTTTAAAAGATTATAATTTTACTGTGATGTCGCTGGGGATAGTTTTTGGTTAACGTTCATCCATCAGTAATTTTTCATTTCAAGCTTGCTGCCAGTTAAATTCTGTGTTCATATTTTGCAATAAAGTCCAGTTAAACTTAAAAGTGCTTAAAAAATATAACGTCATTGCTGCCACTTGGTTCTTTGATGACAAAATGGGGGTTTCGAAGGATATGTAATTGTTGAAAAATTTATCTGACCGAACATTTTGAAGACCATAATTTCGCTACAAATAATATCAATAATTGTAATAGTTTTCCCAAACAAATATTTTGTTAAATAGTTCTTCCATTAGATCTGCAGAACAGACCTTCAAAATAAAATGGAATTTTTAAAACATATAACTGAAAATCAGTTATTTCCATTAATCTTATTGGTTTTGATCTAAATAGTCAATTACTGCATAAGTAATTAATGAATTAAGTATCGCCCATACATTTAGTCGTCGATTACGGCAGTCTGGCGGGAAAAATTATTAGATCCATTCATCAGCAATACTAAGAATAAGACGCACTGTCACTAAATTTGTGCAAAGTGGCAAGGAATGATGGAAATCCAAAACTCGCCCCCGGATTTTTTCAATCTCTCTTAGTAAGAGATAACAACTTACTTTTATGGCAAACAGTTTTATGCCATCGCTCTATATGTGTCAAGCACAGTGAAAAATCTCTATTTGCGAGCAAATATTTTCAGTAAACCATTTCACCGTGGCAAAAAAAGTTTGAGTGCGAGTAACGCAAGGGCGTATACTATATCAAATTTGCATGAATATTTCAAAATGCTGGTGAGCACCGCACTCGGCGCGGCTCTTCGACGGCGGCGGAATAAAAATCATACGAGCAGAAATGGCGAAAAATTTCTCGACTGTCATTGCAAACTAAATGCGCATAAGTCTTTTTTTTATATTTTTGCGACAGAGCAGTTTGCAATTTTACAACCAAACAGACAATCTCGCCGGGCCGGGCACACAAAAACAATCGTAAAAGGTCAAGCGACCGCAGTTTTCGCCGAGTGTATTTCGACGCCGGCCGCCCGCTTTTTTCCGCCTTTTGTTATGATAAAAACGGAAAATTCTGCTCTCTATTATTATTCGCTGTGCTCAAAGGGAAATAAAGAATTATTGCTTGAATGCGTGCCAGAGAGCAGAAATTGATCGCTCCTTATTTTCGACGCCGCCGCCGCCGCTGCTGGCCGCCGTGAGCGCGTTTCTCATTGACACACACTGCTCGCATTCACACACTCACTCAGTATATATGGCCTTTGAACGCGGACGATGTGCGAAAATTCCGCTTTTTTCGCTCGCCCTACTCGCAAAAGAGAATCGAATTAATTCCGCAAAGACAGGTCGGCACAAATCGATGATCGATGGCTCCTCTCCTTTCCCACCAACAGATGAACCGATTTTTTACAAATGCTGGATTGATAAGTCATACTTCATATTCGTAGGATTTTCTATATTATGAGTTTGGTAACAGCCGAGAGTAAGATTTTTAATAAAAGATGTACAACACCGTAAAATGCACCGATTTAAAAACGATAATGTGGTTTGCCTAGAAAGTAAAATATCAAATTAAAAAATAATAGCATTTTTTAAGATTGCGTGCGTTAGAGTTAAAATCGCGGAAAAACATTTAGATTATTTCCTACGTACTTAAAATTCAAAGGAATGCCTGCACTGCCCCGTGTGTGATTTTTTTCTCTAGATGTCGATCCCTCTCGTCTGTGCGAATTAAGATCTCAATTTCCTTTCTGGCGAAATAAATCATTATTTCCAATTAGGAGACTTTGATTAGCATGCAAACTTTTGAGCCGGTTTACTCAATAATTTGACCTGGGAAATTTTAGCTTTTCCCTAATTTTTTCGATAGCATTTCAAGTAAAAGTAAAAAGGATTTTCACAAATTTCATGTAAAGCTTTTCCTAAATATTCATTGCAATAGACTCCAGCTCAATAATTTAAATATGCATCTCCAACTGCTACGCTGCAAATAAGAGAAAAAACTTTATTTGCGTCTGATTGACTAAACTTTACTCAAGTAGTGTTTTTAGAGCCAGATGATAAAAATGAAACTATTCTTGAATAATATAGACTAGGCAGAGGCATGAAAGCACATTTCGAGGCAAACTGTGTGCACGGCGTGGAAAACTTTCTCAGTCCGCTTCGAGAGTATCCCAAGCCAAGCCATCATCCAAACACAAGAAGAGACCTTGCACGTCTCCAGCAGCAACGTGCGTGCCAACGGTAGCCGAAAAATGATAATTTTTCACCGAGCAAAACAAATGTGCTGAAAACCGCAGCGGTAGGCTCGAATTTCCAACCGAAAGGGAATCCGCCGCGCACGAAGAGAGCCGGCCGGCCGGTGCGAGGCGTCGGCGGCGGCGGTGGCGAAATCGTTTTCCCGAAATTGGCCGCAAGTGCCCGCGAAAGGCGCGTTCGCTTCCCCGAAGGAAGAAAGAAAGAAGGAAAATATAATTTCTTCCTGGTATGCGAGTGTGCGAGCCTGGCGAATTATCGATTCGGCCTCGCCGACACGCGGGTGCTACCGGAGTTATAATTAAATACTGTTTGCCCAGGATGATGAAAAACTTATTACATTTTTAAAACGTGCACGCAGATCACGCACATAATGTCGAGTCACGCATGGCCGTAATAGACGGCGGCCTTTCTCGGCGCACAGCGGCGGCGGAGCTTCTCACCGAGCGAGCCAAAAAGAAGAGCGAGGAGCAGCCAGCGAACGAACGAGCAGGCGAGCGAGCGATTTTTTCTTATTTATTTTCTTCCTCTCTCCGCTTGCTCTTTTTTCGCCAATTTCCATCAAGGTTCGTTGGTTGGTTCTCTCTGCTGCTGGGATAGGTGTGTGTGGCAGCGAGAGAGAGAGAGAGAGAAAGAGAGAGAGAGAGAGAGAGAGCGTTTTAAGGGGGCAGCTAGCTTAGAGCAGAAGAAGTTTGCAATAAGGAGAGGGAGGCCGGCCAAGTAAGTACGTACGTGTACCACGAGTACAGATCGGCGGCGGAGCCTCCTGCTCTATTCTCTCCCGTGCACGCAGCGCGCGGATCCGCCGCCGTGCATCTCTCTCTCTCTCTCACACTCTCGCACTCTCGCACACACACACACACACACACACACACACACACACACTCCGCAACATCGAAAAGGTGAAGAGAGTCCCTGTGCACTCGCGGCGTTCACTCGCAGAGAGTCTCGCTCGCTCACTCGCTCTGTGAGTGCTGGCGAAGGAAACGAAGTCGCTGGTCGCTGCTGAGAGGCGGACGAATTCTGATTGTGTTCATTTGGTTGTGTTCTCTGTTAGTGCTGCATGTGATTTTCCGCGCGTTTCCCGACTCTGTTTCAGAGCTGCGCTGCCCTCTTTGAGGTGAGTACCGCGCCTTTGCGATTTTTACAATTTTTTTACATTTTAGTCTAACTTATATAGTTAAGCTTTGAAGGGACCTCGTTCTTAATAATTCATTTAAATCATTGAAGCCTCGTTCATAATAAATCTGGCATTACGCTCAACTTCTGTTAAATTATTTTTATTTTTTTATTTTGCTATAGTCAAATAATTTTCACAAATAAATTAACTCTGCCTTCTTCAGTAAGTTTTTTTTATTTTTGGTATGAATCAAAGACAGCTAAACATTATTATATATAATTTATTACTATTTTTTCCCACATTGTTTTAAGATAAAGCTGTTTGATCAATTTTAAAAACAAATTCAAAAGCAATGATTATACAAGCGTGTTTTAAGTTATTGCCGATTGTTGCTTCAAAGCCAAGCCAATGAGCCGCATGTGAATTAGAATATCGATTGGAGACGGCGACGCGCATTTTGCACCTTCTTTCTGCGTACCCCCTTTCAAGCATCTGACGGGAGATAGACAACGTGCACGACACGTTTGTCTCCCCGGTTGCGTTTACCCCGTCCTAATTTTTCACACATGCGCTGCGGTCCAAATTCACCCTCCACGTGGGTTCCGTTAAATTTCTTAAACCAATTTAGCCACACTGAAAGCTTGGGTGAATCTTCCCGGGGAAAAAATCAAATCTTAAGTCATGAGTTAGATAGCTCTAAAATTTATTGAAAAATATTGCAAAAGAAAGGTAATAAACATAATTTTCAAATTATTCCGATACGAATTCTTACAAAGCTTTACTAATTTTTGAAATTTACAAAATTAAATTAAAGTTTATGAATATTGTTGAGAAGGCTTGTTATGCTACACTTGTGTGTATTTTTGAGAGGGAATAAACGCGCGCATATTATGAAATTAAGCAGAAAAAGTGCGGAAGAGTCTCGTAAAAAGCGGAACTACGTGCTAACAGTCGTATAGTACGGAATTTCATTAATTTGCACCGCAGATTATCATAAAATTTTGTAACAGACAACTCAACAGCTCCCTCGAGCAATAAAATTCTAATCTGCGCGCGCGGAAGGAGCTGCCAAACGCCTACTCGCCTTAGTTTCCGACGAAAAACGCGCGACGAAAATTTATGCACGCTGGCCCTACGTGCGTGTTTGCTCAAGTGCAGACCGGCTAATTACCATTTTTCTGCTCGGACGCGATAAATCGAACGCCGATGCGCCGGCAGCAGCAAATTCGAAACATGCCCGCCCGTAATAACTAACGATTTGCGCGCCTAATTACCACGAGTAAAACGTTGTGTTGCGATTTCACGAACTCCTCCCATGAGTAAATCATACATAAATTAATTAGCATAAATTAATTGCCACCCGCTCTCAGCTCTCTAGTCCGTCTCTAACGTAAACTCACTCACTCCCATCGCCGCCGCCGCGTGCATATTTGTGTGGGTTGGAAAATTTATGGCCTTTTCATCGAGCATAAAAAGTATGAAAAGCGCCTAAAGCGTTGTTTAACTGCATTATGTGAGAGGAACGTGTGTGTGTGTGTGTGTGTGTGTGTGTGTGTGTGTGTGTATAACCGGCGCTAAGTACGGCACATTCGACTTTGAAAATATTGAAATTACCAGCGTCATAAAATTTCCCGCTGCTTTGATTTAAAGGCTTATCTTAATGAGTTTAATATAGAGAGGTTAATAATATTATTATTGCATACACACAGAGCAGAGCCTGATCTCGTGTGATGATGGTCATGCACGACCTAACATCGCAAATAATAAAAATTTCTATACATAGACACTGACTGCTGCTCTTATGAGGAGCATAATTCCCACTTTGTACAGAGAGCGAGCGCGCGGAGATAATACACGTATATAATACACGCACGCACTCGCGGAGGAAAGAGAAAAATTTCGACTCGAGACGACGCCCTTAAACGCGAATAACGTGTTGGCGGGGGAGGCTATAACTTCTTTTTTTAATAACCTGAAGTAAGTGAGTGAGTGTCCAGGTCGCATGTGCGCATGCAACGTAGGTACTTATCCGCGCGCGTTTTTTGCTCCGCGCGCCGAACCTTAACGGCGGCCGGGCGCGATCAAGAGAGCAGAAAAGTTAAGTTAGTGTGTGTTTAACGCAGACATGATCGAGTGCAAATCTCGAACGTGGACACGAAAGGGCCCATCCATCTCGGCGCGAACCGGTTTCTTTCATTTCGGACACCAGGTGGCCGGCCGGCCGGCATTTTATGACTTTTCGATGCGTGCGCGATTACGTTATTAAAATTATTCAATTTGTAATCGAATTCCGGTGATTACGGTTATCGAACGAGATTTTCTCATCCCGATACATTCGCAACCTGGCCCGGATCGTCTGCTCCGGCGTGTTTTGACCACACGATCGAGCGCGTAGATGCATGCCCCCATGATTTATGGCGAATTAGCCGCACGCCGCGCTGATTATTCAACATCTTGCCAAGGATTAATTTTGCGCCTAAGTACTGCCTTGTTTTCCCAGCCTCCGCCAGCAACTTTGTATGAATTTATCGTTTTTAATGCGGGATTTTTAGTCATCGGTGTTTTTCAAAAGGCCACTCTCGCGCTTGTCTTACACAAACACGAAAGTTAATAAAGCCGTGTTCAGGTGACACAACATAAATGCTCGCACTGCATGCGCGGAAATTCAACTTGAAAAATTCGTGTTTCATTATAGAGTTAAATGAGTTGGCTGAAAATTCCTTTACACAGTAAATGTTTACAGTTGATGCTTTGAGCTTCCATTCGTTTTAGAAAATCAATGAGCCATAGAATGATGAAACTTGTAGCTGATTTATCTCACCAACATCTAATTGCTTGTCTGAATTTGCAAAACAACAAACACATGGCTAAATTCAATTTAAAATACTGTTAAAACCCGTAGGACTTTCAGCGCTGGCTGACTGGTTTGAAAGCCAATTTACCCCTTTTGTTCAACCAATAATTAATACTTTTATGGACTGAATATTTTCAGATTTTGTATTTCCTAATTATTAGATTTT
Organism: Cloeon dipterum; assembly: GCF_949628265.1. Lineage (NCBI taxonomy): Eukaryota > Metazoa > Arthropoda > Insecta > Ephemeroptera > Baetidae > Cloeon > Cloeon dipterum. The sequence continues at coordinate 33,138,607 of NC_088788.1, read as the reverse complement.
AAATTCAGTTCTATCGATGGCATTCTTGACAGATTTCGAATGTGTGCTGGCACTTGGGAGAGTTTTTCTATCCTATCAAATTTTTCTGTGGCTAGGCTTACTGTGTATGTGCTCCAAGAGATGTTAAAAATCAGTCTTTTAAAATATTATGTTTATCAAACTCTTTGATAAAAAATTAACTCATCAAAAGCATCTTTGTTAAGATAATTGTTATATGTTATAACCAACGAGTAATTGTGACAGTGCATTATCGAAATAATCGAAAAAAATATCATATCGGTCCATAAATTTGTTTCACCGACATATCTCGAATAAAACAGATTTACGATGTACTCACAAAACTCTACCGACTTCCTCTTCTCTGTGGAGTTGACGGGTTATTAAAAGGCAACATTTAATATTCGCTTCTTTGTCTTAGACAGCAGAAAACGACCAAACTCCGTTTTGTTGAAAAATCTCATTTCTAACAATAAAAATGTAGACTGTTATTAGAGCGATTTTAAAATGTTTGGAAAGCTTCACAAACAGTTTTAAACGGTTTTTGGTGCTTTTGGTGAATAGAAAAGATTTTAGATATGCTTTCATTTAGCCTCAAAATTGCGCGATTCGTGCTCATTTAGAACCTAATAAATTAATCAGACAAACAGAAAGAAATCAAGTTGAATTTCAGCCCCTGATTTTTAAAAGAACATAAAAACCTTATTGAGTTAAGCGTTGTGGTCTATTTTGCTTTAGAATTTACTCAACGAGGACTTCAATCTGGGAAAAAACTGATCTCAATTTGCCAATCAATCATTTGTTTTAAATCCCGCAAAAAAATATCTGCATCCAGTACGTGGTAAAACATCCAGCAGTTTAATTCCATAATGGAGGAAAATTTACAAAGCGCGCGCTATTAATTGAATGAGAGCGCTGCTGCGTCTCGTCTGATTTGCTTTTTTCCACTCTCACGCCAGAGCCCATGGTATCGATTCACTTGTGTGTGTGAGTGCAGACCCAATATACTTATATAAATTTTATGAAATAATATGTACATTTTAAAAACACTAATTGGAACTGGATATCGACTGATTATCGCATTAATTGCGGTTTGGAGCTCGCCGCGCTGCGTCGCTCGCCTGCCCACCTATAATAAAATTCAATCGCGGAGCCACACGTTGAATGGCATAAGCGCGCGAGAAAGGCACAAAAACAATTTCCATGCGACAGCCAAAGCCTGTATTTTATGCAAAACTCGCGGGGAGGAACAATGCGCAAAACTTCTGGCCGAGAGGCTCGTTATCAAATTGGGAGCCGATTACATTTCCTGCACAACACAGAAAACGAGTAGGTGTATGTGTATTATATATATATATAAATATCGCAGACTCACACGCGCGCCCAACACACACTCACTCAATTTATCTGCGGCCCTTCCCTCGAACGTATACGGGTGCGTTTTTCACTAATTTCGCTTTCGTGAAAGCAGCGGCGGTAATAAAACAAAAACTCCGGGCGCAACTTTTTTTTCCGAAACTGCCGCACACTCGGAATTCTTCGGAAAAGGCGTGCGTGCCGAAAAAAGCGTGCCCTTGTGTGCGAGCAGCCGCATACATACACACACACACTCTGTTCTGCCGGCTGAAATGAAATTTTTATCAGACTAGCACGTAGGCGTTGCTGCTGGAATGAAACTCGCACTCGCACACACACTCACGTAAGTGTGTTATTGTGTGTGCGGCCCAGCGGTAGACTTTTGCTCGTTCGCTTGCTCGCTCGCTCGCTCGTTCACTCACCGGCGGCGAAGGAGGGTTCATTGAATGGAAAATGATGGAAATTATTGGCACGGCCACGGATCAATCCGTTTTCTGGCGAAAGAAGCGGGTCGGACTGCTGCTGCGTGTTCCCTTTACGTGGTCACGCGTCATTTCTTGCCATACCAAATGAAAAACGTGGGCTTGGATCGGCACGCATGCTGGGTCGCCTTGCTGAACCTTCCCCGCGCGATCGAAACTGGGTTAAAACTGTGTGTGTGCGTGCGTGGTGAAACGCCAATTTACCCAATTTATTATATCAAAATTCCGCACGAAAGTTGAGAAACTGAATTATTTGACAAATACTAACATGCTTGCAACAAACTTAAAACTTTTGAGCTGGATGAATTGCAAAAAAAAAATTATATTTAATGCTGTATTGAAATGAGCTAAATTAAGACCCCTGTAAAAAATAAAGAGCGAAAGCAGTTGTGCGCATTTGAAATACAGAAGCATAATTTTACACGTAAGTTTAGGAGCATTTTTAAACTCTTTTGCAAAATAGACGATTTTTTCATGTTTCTGGCTTACAAATAATTTTTTTTAGTTTTCCGAAAACAAATTTATTACAATTGTAATGCATTCAGCACAGATAAATTAACTATGGAGAAAAATGTTAGCTTAATTTTAGGACTGGGTTCCAATGATGCCCTGGAAAACAGTTTAAGACCGTCTAAATTGGGTAAAAACCCGTCTAAAATTCACAGCCCTAAAGATATACAAAGCAGATTCGAAGAAAACTGAATGGTTTTCTTGTTTGCCAATCAAGACAGCGCTCCTCTTAAAAAAGTTCATTAGATGAAAATTTGCACGTCCATTTATATCCAAGCTAAAATTAACTTGAGTTTTTTTTAGGATATTCCAAAAATACCTACAAAATCTTAAATATATTTAATCCCTTTGATTTTCCAGATTCCAAATGATAATTCCAAGTTCCTTTAATGAAACAGAGCCATTAGTGAATTTTAAATTATCTAATCCGCTTATCCAAATTCGAGGCGGCGCTTTGGCAGCCAAAACGACAGTCCTCTTTGCTCGTTAGCCCTACGACGGAATTGCGAAGGGCAAATAGAAAACACGCGGCAGCCTATTATTCGGCACGGCTGATGTCAATATTTGCATCTGAGAGCTAGAGCGGCGCGCTCTCCTTTTTTCTCCATTTTACGCGTCGCGCTCTACGTAAGTACACACACCGGTGCGATGTACATTCGCAACCGCGCGAGCGTTTGTTGACTCGCGCGCGGCAGACACAAAATCGGCGCATTGTAGGAAACGCGGCGACGGCACCGCGTGCGAGCGAGGCCGAAATAATAAAATTTCTCCTCTTTTTGCCGTGCTAGCCCATATTGATTGCGTGAGTTTGCATAAGTTCGGCGATTATTCTCTCTGCGCTCTAGCCCCGTGCTCGCAGACGCTAAATTTAATCCTTTTACTTTTGCCGTAACGGCGGTGGTGGCGGCGGCGACGCTGGCTCGATAAAAAATCGATGCATCATCGAAAGGAGCGCGTTCGTAGACAACACACACACGCTCGTTCGCTCGCTCGCACAAACGCACTTGTCTTGCTCACATGCAGGTGCGCCGCAACATTCGCTTTCAGACGCACATTAGTTAATATGAAGGGGGACGAAAGTGAGGTTCTATGCTGCCAAATCTCTTGAGGTTGCCTAATCATAAAACTATAAATAATGCAACAAAAGAAGAAATTAAGGATTGCACACTCAGCAATGGAAAGCTGAGATAGAATGAAGGAAAATTGATTGGCCAAAAAGGAATATTTTTATGCAACATTTATTGGCCAGGCTCCAGTTAGCAACAATGATTTTTTTACTGAAAATCAATAGAAGTTTGATTATTTTTAAAATCAGCTTATTATAATCTTATAAAAAGTGCACGTGTTGTTTTATTCAACCTTGAAAGGCTTGAAAACCTTGAAAAATGGGGATAACTTGGTACGTTTGCTCTTTATTGGAGTCGGAACCTTCCAATGGTAAATTAGTTTCTGAACGGGCACTAAAACCATGCAGTTTTTACATTATCAAAATTTAAAGAGAAAATAAAAATTTTTTCATTTAGTGTATATTTATGACCTACGCATTTGAGAGAAATATTTTCATTACGGTTAAAACAAATAAAATTCACAATTTAAATTGTAAAACATTGTCTCGTCCACCACCGTGGGCTATGGGGAAACTTTTATCTATTTTAAATTTTAAATAAAAAAAAACAAAGTCAGATTGAATAAATCAACATAATTTCGTTTCTCATTTCTACATTTCTTTGCACTCAGAGATGGAGTGCAGGCGGACGTTTTAAAAATTCTCTACAGCTAATAAAATTTATACAGTGGTTATGAATTTTGTTTGGAGGTAAAGTACTGCTGATGAGGCCTGCGGTGCCAAAACAGCCGAGAGTGTTATTTTTTTCGATTTTTTAGCCTTCCATTCCCAGATGATCACCTGCGAGAGCAGTCAAATTAAAATAATTTTAACATTAAAAATACTATCCAAATTTTTGTTATAAAATATATATCGTTCAAAGAGATTTTTGACAGAAAAATCCATATATATATATATATATATATATATATATATGAATGAGAAACAAAGCCAATAAAGGCGAGTGTTAACACGATTAGATTTAGTTGCAAAAAAAGCCGACCTCAACTGCGGCTGCATGGAAAACCTGAACTAATAGCACGCAGCGAGCGCACAGCTTTGGCTGCTGGCTGCTAAAAGTGCGAGCGAGACGGTCGGTGCCGCCGCTGCCGCTGCTGCTCGCGGCCGGTGTCAATACCCCCGAATCTGCACCGCGCACATTTCGCATTTGCTGTGCGTGTGAACTCGCGTTCGCTAATTCCGCCTTCGCTTTTACACTTTCCACCGTGCGTCTGCTGCTTTTTCGCTAACGATTCTCGCGACTCAATTTGCATGCGCTGGTAAATTGCCGCGCGGCCGCCAAAATAACACTGGGCCTGCTATTTTTTTCAATAGATCTGCCAGCCTTTCAGATTATTTTCGAATCATGTACACAATATCACTTCTTATCTGCTGCAGAGGCCGCTGCCGTTCTCTCGATATTATTTGGGTCACTCACCCGTGGAGTCGGGCGCGATTTTTCACCATTTACTGCGTTTTTGCCTGTGTATGTCTGTGTGCGTTCGCATTACACACGTGGGTGCCTTCGCGCAAAGAGAGCAACCGACGACCGACCGCCGCGCGATGGACTCTGCCCGATCGTATTATTTGCATTTTCATGAGTCATACGCAAATCGCGCCGAAATCGTCTTTCGCCGACTCCGCGTGCGGTGCTCTTTGTCAGCTGATCGAAAGAAGGAGTATCTATCTGCATGGCTTTTTTCCGGAAGCTATAGAGCCGATCGAGGATTGAATAATACGTTTCGCTGACAATCTTCACGCTTGATACGTTTCGTGGCTCGGCACTCTATAGGGGCCCTACAAGGTTTAGAATTATTACTTTGGAATAATAATTTCATGCTTGTATCAGTTTTCGTATAAAAAGGATTTTTTTAATAAATTTATTAAAATTTTTAATGTGTTTAAAAAGGATTAAGAAACGTGGTTCGAAAACAAAGAGATCATTCGAATTTTTTTGGGCTGCCTGAAATTAAAGTTTCATTTGTAAATTTGGTACACTAAGATGCGCTGTAAGTTAACGGCGGTTACGCTTTCATAAAAATTACTCAATAATGAGAAATATTTTCGTTCATCTTAATGTTGGTCTCTAATTGGTAAAAGCTACACTCAAACTGACCCTGACGCAGTCGGTTAGAGCGCTAATCACAATAGCAAACAAATTTTTAAAGAAGATACTGATAGTGTACCATTAAAATACTTCTAACCATGGGTCAAAATGTCATCAAGGTTCTATGTTTGCGTGAGAAACTAAAAAATGCCTCATCAACACGCTCTCGCCGTAATAAAACCAGGGTTTGAATAGCTCGCTAAAAAACACCGCAGCCAAACGCGCATGAACTTAAAAACAAAAACTAAAAATGTTTTAAGGAAGTGTATAACTCTTATATTTCGTCCATATTAAAAGCATTTAGATTGTTACAAGATAATAAATATCAAAGAAGGAAATAAAAAAGCCAAATTTTAAAAGTAAAGCTTTACTGAAAATTCGTGAAATATTCCTTTTACCTTTGCTTAAAATACTATCTAAAAATGAGGAAAGTGCTAAAAACTTTATGTTTAAATTGTTTAGAAAATCGGCTCAAAAGTTTACATGCTAATCAAGCGGCGAGCATTGTCTCCTTATTGGAAATCATGATTTAATTCACCAGAAGGGAAATTTAGCTCATAATTCGTACGCCATTAGATAGATCACGACGAAAGTGATCGAAATCAAGCGAAAATATCATTGGCAATCAGATTAATTTCGAGAAATTTGGCAAAATCTGAAATTGTAACTGTTCCTCAGTCATGATTTCATTATTGCACAATGTAGTGGTTAACTGTTGCTAAATTTCTCAAACAACAAACCCAATGATTGTTTTCAAGTTATTCAGCCCTAATTATTTCCAATAACCGTTTATCATTTGTTTTAATTTCATGAGATTAATTTGTTTTTAGACAATGGCAAGTCCGCAAATATGAACGTGCGTGAATTGAAATGAAAGCCTAATTTTTTATCTGAACCTTGGATTGTTAGAGATTATTGTCAGTTGTTTTCGACAATGAAGTGGACCGAGTAAAATTCCCTAGCCTGACGACAATTTTAACCTTCTGCGAATTTGACCGAAAATAGCGCAACGAGAGTGGCCAAGGAGCAAAGCAAAAAACAATCGGATCGAGGGTGCCGCACGCACTCGGGTGTGTGATTCATTTTCCTATTTGCTGCCTTCAGCAGAGAGGGCCTCTGGTTCGATTCCTGGCCGCGTGCGAGCGCGAGTCAGCGAGCGAGCGAACGAGTGAGTGAGTGTGTGTGTGTGTGTGTGTGTGTGTGTGTGCGCGCGCGGCGAGGCAGCGAGCAAGCGAGTGAGTGAGCGAGTGTGTGTTAAATTCGCGGCGGCGCGGGCGACAGAGCAGCGGCGGCAAGGTTGGTTTTGCTCGGCTCGCGGGTCCAGCCGGCGCAGCAAGGGGAGCGAGTAGGGGAGCCTCGACCATAGCACTAGAGACGACGTCACAAGGACCGTCGGCAGTAGGCCGGGATACGCGAGGCACCATCGATGCCGTGGCCGAGACACTCGCTCGTCTTCATATGCGTCTAGCCAGGTACGCACCGTCGCCGCCGCCGCCGCGTTCTCCGCAAGCAGACCCCGACTGCCGCCCGCGAGTGCGTTATCACCGCGATCTGTGCCGCCGCCAGTGAATGACACACGCACGCAGGGAAGGAATAAAAATATTCGTGAGTGTGTGTGCGAGCGAGCGAGCGAGTGTGTGCACCGCAGATGGACCGACACACACACACTCTACGTAGAGAATTAATTTCAATGCGGCGACGGTCTATTTCGGGTGCGGGAATGCGACTGCCACTAGCTGCAATGAGACAGTGAGTACATTCACGAATAACGAGAGGGAATATTTTATCGTGTTCACGTGCGTGCGTGCCTTCCCGAAAGTAAGTTGTATTTTTTCGCGGCGCCCACGGCTTATTAAAATTATCATTCTCCCTTGCCGAGTGGAGTGTTTGCACTTGGCCTGTCTATGATATTGATTTTTCCAACGAGACACGACGATTTGCTTTTTATTATTTCCATCGGGTGGCCGCTGTGCCGCCTGTTTCCGATTCGCCCCCCGAGAGCGAGCGTGCGTTATTAGGCACACGCACACAGCACTACTTTTCATTTGTAACCTTGATGTGCGTACAAAGCTCAAAATACACTCTCTCTTGCTCGGCCAGTGTGGCGGGCAGCAGCCGCTCGCCAGTGCAGTGCAGAGGGGAACTTGAAATTCACAATTTTATCAGCTGATAAAAACGCCCGTCCTCGTGGCCTCGTGTGTGCGGTGTGGTGCGGTGCGGCCACCCTCGCCATGCGTACAGTGCGTGCGCCAGCAGCATAATTGTGCGTGAGTCCGTGGCAACGAGGCAGTGGCAACTCGCGGCGCCGGCCCGACCCACCGGGCCAGGGCCCCACCGACCGGCCGCCGCCGCCGGTTCGGCCTGCGTCTCGTCGCGTTCGGCGTGCTAGCCGCTTTCGCGGCCGCCGCCGAGAATTTGCTCTGTTTCAAACTACGCGCCACAAAATCGATACTCGGGCGGGGGAGCCGCTTTGGGGCCGCTTATCGTCGCCTCCGCCGCCGTAATTCCCGATTCAAATTTAGGACGTCGGCAAATCGGCCCGGACGGCCGAATTCGGCTTCGGCGGGAGGTAATTTACAATGAAAATCGAAATCGAGATGGAGTCGATACGATATCTCCCACTCACCCCCCCAATATCAACCCTTATTTTTTTACCATTTTTTAAGAACAAAATTGTTGCTTTATGATTATTGTCTCATTTTGATCTATCTTCATTATTGTTAGCGTTGTTTTTTAAGTTCATATTTTAAAGGTAAGACTTTGTTCACCTTTTCTGGTGTTTGTGAATTTCATTTTACTGTGAAATTTCAACCATTTCTAATTTAAATTAAATTGTTATTTTGAAAATCGGGGCAGCTAGTTAAATTTCGACAGCGTAATAATTCAAATTAATTCAATTCGTAAGACGAGGAATAAAATTTGCTCAATTCTCTCTTATTAAAATTTTCTTCTGCGTGTTTTTTTAAATAATTGTGGAGCAATCAGAAAACGATGCATAATATCGATATTGATAAACCCATCCCTCGTCGACGAATTTTCAGTGTGCGTGTGTCGAATGCGTGGTGGGAGTGGGCGGGCGGGCGCGGTTGACTCGCGTAGTCGCGAATCGCGAGAGCAGTCAGTGGCCGAGCCTCCCCCGTCTCCGTCTGGTCGGAAGGATGAGTGTGTCTTCTAGTCTGGCGCAAAATTAAATGTTTGCGCGTTTCGAGCCGCCGTAACTCCGGCAGGCCGAGTGGGAAAATGCTGTGAAACGATGCTAGTCAGATAGCCGAAAAACGCCCTCATGGGAAGAGAGGTGAGAACCGATCTAATGCGAACAAACGCGGCGGCGTCCGTCGCGCCGACACCGATTATTTGGGGGTTGGGGGGAGGGTGCCAGCCGAGCCGAGGGAGGCCTATTGTTGTCTGCCTGATGAGTGGCCATTTAAAGATTGCTCTTGCGCCTATTAAAAATGGCTCCCCCGACGCGGGGGTTGTATTCGCGACGAGCCGCCGGCAAATTCAGTCAGCGCGGTCTAAATTCGCATGAATTAATTTACATAAATGTTTTAATTTGAAATTAATTAAAAAAATTAATACGGACACTTTCTTCATTTAAATCACTCCAGTTTGAGATATATGTACTATAGTGATACTTGTGAGCATCAAATTGTTTGTTTCAACAATATCAGTTTAAAAAGCGAGTTTATTTTAATTTAAGAAGCTTCAAAATTAAAAAAAAATATTATCGCTATAATGCAATACGGATATTTAAATATTTTTGTCTTTATGCTAAATAGCAAGCTAATTTTTTGAAGGAAGTAATAGTTGAAGATAATTTTTGATAAATTTCAATCTTCAATTCAGGACACTGTAAGAATATGAATTCATATTTAAAAATAATTCATTTCCCCCATGTTAAATAATAGTGCTTGGAATGAATTAAAAATAAAGATTGTTATTTGCGTTTCAATTGTTTCAGGGTTTAGTCATGGGAAGCGAACAATACTGCCTCCGGTGGAACAATCATCAGAGCAACTTGCTGGGGGTGTTCAATCAGCTGCTTCAGGATGAGTCGCTGGTGGACGTGACCTTGGCGTGCGAGGGCCACTCGCTCAGGGCGCACAAGGTGGTGCTCTCGGCGTGCTCGTCCTTCTTCCAGTCGCTCTTCGTGGACCACCCGGACCGCCATCCGATCGTCATCCTGAAGGACGTCAAATTCTCAGAGCTGAAAACGTTGCTCGAGTTCATGTACAAGGGCGAGGTGAACGTCGAGTACGGCCAGCTGTCGGCCCTGCTGCAGACGGCCGAGAGCCTCAGGGTCAAGGGTCTGGTCGAGATGACGGCCAGCGTGGAGAAGCGAGCGTGTGCCAGCCCGGAGGCCGCGCCCTTAAGCCTAGAGACGCCCAAGCGGCCGCCGGCGGACGCCCCGTCGCCGCAGCCGCTCGAACTGAAAACCACCCCCGCACCCACCCCGCCCGCCCCCTGCAGCAGACAAGACTCAGGCCCGCCGACTTCCTCGGACAGCGAGAACGAAGAGGACGAGGATGAAGCCATGCAAGAGGTGAGAGAGAAGTGAGGGTGTCGATTGATTCGTCTGGCAATGAGCAAAGTGGGTGTCAGCAGGTTTTGACACACACGCGCCGCTCGTACGTTTTAATGCTGCTAAATTGTTGCACAATCGTTTGATTTCACAAATATATTGATCAAAACACAAAAGACAGTAGCAGTTTGTCGGCTAATTTTGACATTATTTTCTGTGTTTTATTGTATAGTCAAACATTTAAGGAGTTAGAAAAATTAATTTCTATAGGTTTTGGAGCTTAACTCTCAATCAAACCAAACAGAGGAATATTTTGGGTAAAAAAACTAGATTTGGATTATTGGGTCAGGTCAGACTCTTCACATGAGGGAAAGGAACTTCCAATAGCTAAGCATATCCGACTTGATTTTGAAAAAATCTTAGTTCTAATTTTTATATAAACGATTGATCTTAAGGCAAAAAGAACATTTTTTTTTAATTCATAGCCTCTTCGTGTTAATGGTTTTTTTCCAAGATATAACCTCTGGACATTGCTGGCAATACTATTTTTCTCAGCTAATTTAAGCTGACAATAAGCTACATAGAGTCTCACAATTTTTTTTATTTAATTGTACTATGGGAACCGCCAATTCATACACCCAGAGTACGAAATGTTGCATTTTAATAACTACCACACAATTATGAAGACTTAGTCAATTGTTAATTTTTAACACATCATACTTTTTCATTTTCTACCAAATACTTAAAAACAATCAAATTCTACTTTTTTAATCTAGTCACAAGTCTAATTCTCTTCTTAAATTTCAGAGTGAAGAAAATACACCTGGACCACATGCAATACCAGGAGAACCGCCTGGGGGGCTAACGTCGCCCAGAGCAGATCCAATACCGGGACCATCAGGGTTGTTACCAGTCCAGCAAGTGCCACTGGTGAGCTTTTGTCACATTTTTCTGCGACAGACTGACACGTGCCAGCAGCCTTTCACACGCGCGCTTTGAAAGGAGGCAGAATGCACCTTTTTTGGCGCAAAAGTAATTTTCTGGCGTGTCCGTAGTCTCGTTCTTTGAGCTTTGTGAAACTAAAAATATCCCTTTGTCCACGTTGCAGTCTTTGAAGAAAGAAGTTGATTGGGGTGAACGGAGTAGTACTGGCGATGATAAAAGCACAACAGGGGAAGGCTCATCAGAATATAGACCACCTTTAGATCCAGTAAGTGATGATCCAGCTTTTCTCACGACCTTTGCCTTACTTTCAGTTTCTCTCTTTTTTCTTAATGATATTGATACAAATCGATATTATTTCTGATGATCTTTGGAGTGCATGTTGAGCATGTTTTTGTCAGAGTTCAATAACTGTTTCGAGGGCAAGATCACAAAGTCAAAAAAACCAAAACGAAACGTTTCAGCCTTTCTTTAATTATTGCCACTCAAAAGATGCTAAATTTAATTTAAGACAAATTGAACAAGCTAAACCCATTCCTAGAGTAGGAGAATTTCTAATGACTATACAAGCGCACAATTAAATCTATGTATTTTCAAACTCCCGTCTGCAGAGGAACCGAAATTTCATGATGTTTTTCCCATGGATGTCATGGCGTAATAAAACTTCGGTATGTAAACTCGCCAGTTGATAATTTGCATACATCAGTTCCATATAAACCCATTAGTAAGACATTGAGCATTATTTGGCAACTCTTCTTATCCCAAGCAACATCATGATATCAGACTTTTGGACTATCTAGACATTTTTCCACCCCCCCCCCGTACACCCCCTTGTGTATGAATCCGCTGACAATGAGTGAAGAGCGTGCTATTTGCGATGTGCAAATTCCTTTTAGCACAAACTAACTGTCAAAAAGCAATTTTAGGGAGGCCTACATACATTCTCTAAAATCTAAAACTAAAAGTATGTGACGACTTTGCTGTTGTTTTGTTTTTAAGTTTGTTAGAAGTTGACCTTCATTTTCTCCAAATGGCCGCCCATTCTGAGATTTTGAGTCTACAATAATTTTATGCATTTGTGTCAATGGAAGTGCAAACTAAAGATTGTCAAACTATGACTGTGTCTCTTTTGACAATAATTATGCTATATACTCTATATACATACATATATATTTTTGGTTTTTGTGTTTTGTGAGGTAACTTTGAGATCTCAACTCCCTTGATTGTAAAGTCTCAGACAATCCTGCTTTGATTTTTGGACAAATGAACGTCAACTTCTTTCTTTTCGCAATCTCGACTCCATCCTTGAGACAATCAATACATTGGTGAGCGCCAATTAGCAAATAACTGGAAAAGAATTTGGAACAAACACGAGCAAGAAATCTCTTCCCTTGCTTGCGTATAACGTACTTTGGACATGTAAAGAGCACATTATATATATTTACGATACTATCTCTCTCATCCAAAAGAAACTTGATTTGTTCTCAAAAGAATAAAAATTTGCAAACAAACCAAAACCTTAACCAGGGCTGGATAAAAGAAGTTGATGTTTATTTGTTGCAGGATAGCGAAGAGGGAGGGGATAAAAGTCTACCAAACAAGTTGTATTCCTGTATGTATTGCGCTGCCATATTCCCGCATCAAAGCAAGTTAACCAGGCACATACTGTCGCACAGTCTTGACTCGCTCAAGTACCGCGACCCTTGTTTCCTCCTGCCACCGACGACGGCGCCCATCGAGCCGCTCAACCTGGACAACCACTTCCGGCCGCAGCTCAAGTCCGACTCTGCGGCGTCGGCGGCCTCGTCGTCGGCGCTGGGCCTGTCGGCCGCCGAGTCCGACTTCGGCCCGTTCAAACTGGACTTTTCGCCGTCGTCGGCCGGCTCGTCGGCCGTCGACGCGGCCGAGGGCTCGGCCGTCGTCTGCAAGTTCTGCGGCCAGGCGTTCCCGGACGTCAGCGCCCTGGTGGCCCATTTGCCGGCCCACACCGGCGACCGGCCCTTCAAGTGTACCTACTGCGGCAAGGCGTTCAAGCTGCGCCACCACATGAAAGACCATTGCCGCGTGCACACGGGTGAGCGGCCCTTTCGCTGCAGTATGTGCGGAAAGACGTTCTCGCGCAGCACCATCCTCAAGGCGCACGAGAAGACGCACTACCCCAAGTACATGCGCAAGTTTCTCTCGCCGAGCCCCGTGGACGGCTCCGAGTCGTCGCAGCAGCCGCCCCACCCGCCTCCACCGTTAAGTTCCTTATCAAGAACGCCGCCCCCGTAGAGCGGGACCCCAGGTCCGAGGCAGGCCGCCCGCCCCCGCGGCCGCCGCGAGTCGCGAGCGCAAATCCCGGTGATCTCGAAACACTGGACGCCCAGCCGGGCGCCAAAGATCTCTATGGTCAGAGCTTTTGTTAAATTCGATCGGTCTGAGTGACACTCTGGCGGTGATTTAAATTTTTTCTCTCTTAATTTACAACGTGTTGCAAATTGCCGGTGGCTGTGCTGAGGGAGGTTCTCTGACGGCAAAAGGGACGACTCGTTTCTGGCAATGCTATTCTAATCTAACGACCAATTTGCCACATGCCTGCCTGATTTAGTACTTTCAAAGTACTTTCCAGAACGTGGAGACATTCCAATTAAAGAAATTCTTCTTAGTTCGTTTCATTTGCGTTTACGATTTTTCAAATGATAATTATCGACCAATGTTACAATAAACTCCAGTTTTTCTTTACCTCTGCTGACAATCAACGATTTTTTTCTTTGTAATTTCGATGACAGGCATTACTTCTCACGCCAACAGCGATTAATAACGTTGCCAATTTGGAAAATTTCCATCGCCCCGATTCGTCTCAGGGACTCAACTGGCTGAAAATGCACAACCACCGTTTTATCGGCTGAACAAAATTCGTTATTGTTTGAAAATTTTCTTATTGAAATTTTGGTCACGAGCTCGTGCTCTGCTTCAAAATCGATGCTGGTTCGCAGCTTGAAGTGGGCGCGAGGCGTCGTTTCGCAATTTGGTGATATTAACAAATTAGGTTTATATTTACAAAGCCCGGTCTGGAATCCGTTTTGCAACCCGATTCTGAGACTGCTTTGAAACAATTTTTGTGGATTTGCGCCGCACTCGCCCGCCGCGCCGCGCGGGGTCGCCGCGCGCGCCACCTCGCGATCTGCCACCCCCGCCACGGCCCCTTCCCTGTTTTTTATAAGGTATAATTTCCTCTGGCGAGCACCGCCGGTTCGAAAGGTGCCCGCGAGACATCTCTGCCCAGTTGTTGTTTGTATAAGCGTAGGAATGAGTTGTTACTGACTGCCGTGTCGCATCGCACCCGCAACGAGCAACTCGGCGCACGCATCGGACACTTAAGCAGCAGCAGCAACGACAACAAATTCATCTAGTCCTATTTTCGTGATGATTGGCGAAACAAATTTTGTTGTTTCTTCGTAAAATCCAAGGATTTGGCCAAAACTTTCTCTATCTCTCTCTATCTATCTATCTATCTATCTATCTATCTATCTGTCTCTCCCTCTTGTTAGAACGAATTATTTTTTGGAAAAATGCGATTATTTTGACTATTAAATTTTTATATGTTTATTTGTTTACTAGGCGGCGCCTCTGAGCGCGTCGCCACTTCCGAAATTTACATTAAAAAAAAACGAAAATCATCATTAAAAGAGCAAAAAAGGATTGACAAACTGGGTAGGTGACCCTTAAGACACATCATAATATGCAACAAAAGAGACGAGCCGCGAGTAAGAATTCTCGAAGCTGGCTCTTTTTTAAGCTGTGATAGTTCTTGACACACACACACACACACAACACACACACACACATACACATACTAGGATTATTTGTTAGTGAGGTATAAATAAGTAGGAACCCCGAATCACCCCACCCCAAATTAAATTTAATATTTAGTTGAGAAATGAAGTGCACTCGAGCACCGCTTCTTATTCGGAAAGAAATTGCAATGCGACTGCTGTAGTGCGTCATTTATAAATCAGTTCTGAAGCTTAATTTATTATTTAATTAAAATGAAAAGAGTGAAATTCGAAGGCTGCAGACCAAGGAAATTTACTAGGAAAAAAAGAGAGAATTGAGATTAAGATGTGAAAAAGGCTTTTTTGTTTTAGACGATTAAACAAATGAAGCACTTTGTGATTCACACGGATTAGGATCTCAAGATATTAATTAAGAACTTATTAGTGAATGGAAGTACTACCACTTATACTTTGTTGAGAGTAACTGCATTTCCCTCTACAATTTTTCTCATTATATAGTTGGTGGGAAACGAGTTGAGTTGTGTGTCGGTTTGACACCGCTGCACTTTCCGCCAGCGCAGCAGCTCGTCAATACTCAATTTCGTTTTCGTCTCTCCGCGTAACTTATCGTCATCTTGAATTAATAGATATTTCCTTTGTACGATTGGCCCCCCTCTAGATCTTCCATGAGAGATTTAAGTGACTTGACTAAACCATACGTATTTACAATTCCAATTTAAAAGTAGAGCTGTCTGAAGCCTTTGGTTACTGAAATCACGAAACACGCAAACTGAAACATTCCTAGTATAAAAAAGATTATTGAAAGAAGTCGTCGTCGTTGTTGATTATTTAGTCGTGAGACAAATTTTGTTGCGGAATCGATCGGAGTTTTTCTTCCAAAAGTTTATTGATTTGGCACGTTTGTGATATATTTGCGGATTTGTAACGTTTTGCTTTCGAAGAGCAGTATTAGCTATTTAACGGCCAACGGAATTAATATCTTTTAATGGTTAATTATTTGCAAGTTACGTTCACCAGCTATTTCTTGTGATAACTTAATAAAATGTTTTATTTCCGGAAAAAATCGTCATCAAAAATTGAGCAGTGGTCGCATCGCTTTTCGATGAACACGCCACTCATTTTCTTGAGAAAAGATTGAAAACAAAATACTCCCTACTTATTCCTAATTAATGTTTGCTGCCTTATTCATGCCATTTTAATTAATTTAATTTACAAGAAAATTATGTGCAAAATTCCTAGTAAGTCATTATGAAGTGTTTTAATTTCTTGGAGAGAGACAAGAAAACCATACATTATCAAGAAAGTTCCTGAAGAAACGTTGAGGAGAATGAGATTGTTCTGCGCAAACTTAAAATAATAATTTATTTAACCTGATTAACCTTTGAATGTTGCGTTTGAATAATTTGTGCGAGGTGCTTTCACGAAAATAATTCGTCCAGGCTCCGCTGAACGGACCTTATTTATTTCTCGCTCCGCCGGAATACCACGTTTACTGTCGAAGAAACATCAATGATGAAAAGCACACACACAATATATACACACACACACTCGGACACACAACCTCCCCTGTAACTCTTCCCACTCTAGAAGGACCTACAAGTTAAAATAGGAGATAATGTTTTGTAGACAAAGTAGCACAGGTTTTAATTTAATTAGCCTTTGAATCTTTTTTGTTTGCCATTCCATAAATGAAATTACAATAGTTGAAAGTTCTCTTTTTGTGTATAAATTTTAAGACGATTTCTGGGTGGATAACTTTTAATTTTGTGTAACATTTGTTTAGCATAGTTTGCCTCCGTAGCCTACCGATCCAGGTGGAAACCAAAGTTTTGCCTTTTTAACCCGTTTTACTCAGTTTACAAATGAACGACTGTAGCACACACATTACAAGCATAAAAAAACGCGACGACGAGTTGATGAAATTGGGGTTGAGACCACCTGGACAAGGGCTGGTTCTTTTTTTAATCCGATTTCAAATCTACGATGCTCTCTGTTAGTGAAAACAACTCCAAACACGGTGAATTACTATACATACTCCACGATCAGACTAAGAACTGCACATTCTAAAAAAAATCGATTATCGGTACATAACGTGCGTTAATATTCTCTGTGTCTCTAATTTGAGTTTTAGCTCTGACGAGGTTTTCGTGTGTTTTGTCGTTTAAAACAATATTATGAGAAAAAAATGAGGATTAGCAAGCTGTTTGAGAGGCAAAAGACTACTGTTATATGGGCAATATTGATTAATTAAACTTAATTGCGTGTAATCACTGACTTAATGTTACATAAATACATGTCTCTGTCTCTATCCGTTCTGTCGCCTTCTCTCTGTGTCTGATCTGTCAAAATTGTGACGCATAAATGTTTAAAAAGTTGATAAACTATTATTGAAAATAACACCACGAGGCTGTAGGAACGAAACACAATTCACTAGCTTAAAAAAGCGGTTCATTTTATCCCCGTTGCGATCGAGAAGAGTCACTAGGCATCACACGACACACACTCCAACTTCACGCATGCATACATCAATGATAATTAGAACAATCAATCAATCAAGTCGGAATATAATTATTGAGTTTGAGAGCAATAATAATGACGTACCTTTACGCGTTTGTATATTTTTCGTAAGTTATATGCACACACACATACACACACTGAACACTCGAAATACCTTGACCTCTCCGGCGAATGCGACGAGGAAAAGCAATTTTTACCGTGACGACTTGGATATATTTTGATAGAGACGACTTTAGTGACTTTTAATTGGATGTACTAGAACCTTTGCGACACCTCCTCTATATGCTCTCTCCGCGCCTAACGCTATCTTTTTCCGCTTTGCAACACACAAGGAGACGTTGGTTGATTGATCACACACACACACACACACTAACACACAAGAAATCATACACGAGATAAAATAAGGCTTAATTTCGCCGTTTGATCCTTTTGAGCGATGCACATACACACACATTACACACTTGGAATAATACATTTAACACACACACACGTTGTATCACACAATTAGCGTTTACAGCATGAAAACCCCCTTAGAATGAGAACAATAATGTAAAGAGGAAGATGAAAAAATTGAAAAAATCTCACACAGACACATTTTCTCACTTTCACAGGCAATAGTTACATAGCTTAACGATAATAAAAGTAATAATCATTTAGGCCTTTCTAATTGATACTCGACACACTGAATTATTCTCTATTGTAAACCGCATTATATTGTTATCGGATAATTAAGTAACTGGTCATGTAAAGGAGAATTTTTACATAAAAATAGCTTATTTAGCATATCGCGAGACACAGTGTAAATACTACATTACTATTGCAAACACAGTAAACAGGCACGTGGGCGAGCGGACGTACCGGGCGAGTGGGTGCTCTCGACGGCGGGAATCTCTATTTTTAAGACGTGTTTGCGTTGTCATCAGCTGTTGACACGAGAGTACCAGTTGTGCGGAAAATATCAAAGTGCCTATGAATGCAGAAAGCAAGTCAAATTTCACCTTTGGTCAATTCCCCTCCGCAGGAACGCACCCCCACGCGTAAGTTGTTCCTGATGATTTCTCAACTGCTCCTGTCTGTCTGATCTCTTTTTTACAAAAGCAGCAGCGCATCGAAATAGGCAACCGCGAGTTCTGGTTTTCGGAAAACACTCTAACCACCCACATTTTCCCCACCCACTCGGTACTTGACTAATGAAATACTAATTACACGAAATCTTAACTGGTAAACAGGGTCCACATCAAACCGCACTCACTTTCTAGACGGAAAAATCAAACATTTTCCCATGTGGCTTTGCATACACACGACATTTGTATTTTTACTGCGGCTGACGACGGTTGAAACGAATAATATAATATTTAAAGAAAAACTCTGTGTGAAGAAAATAAAAGAAATAATCTGGGAGAATTTTTTCGCGTCAGACAGCACATATCGAAAGCGATCACCGCGAGCTATTTTAAATGAAAACCCACCAAGCAGCAGATATCACTGCCATTGTTCTGAGGAAAACCGATTCTGCACTGATATGAGAAACGCGAAACGAGATTAATTTGTCGAAGCAACTCGAAATAATATACACACACACACACACACTCACGATTTTATTATTATACCCGCGCGCGAGTAACGATACTGACATATTATAGTTTTTTCAAAGCGAAAAACCGGACTGACTTTACGACGCACATGGCACCATCGATGAATTCGCAGTTTGTGATATTGTGCCTTGCGAGTTTGTTAGATATTCACTGAGTGTTGCTGATTTTTCGTCTGTTTCGCCCGTCGAGAAGCCGCTGGCCCGCCAAGTCCGCCCGAGCCGCGAGAACCCAACCGCTCGACTCCATTCAAAATTAACGCATAAGCTGTAACCACTTAAATTACTACTGTACGTGTTTAGCTAGGCGAATCGTGTTGTTTGAACTTACGAAAAACTACAGAAGATACAATAAGCACCGCGCGACTTTCGACGAAAATGAAGGAAACTCGCAATTTAAATTTTCTATTCATAGGTGCTACTCGGCGAATCGGCGCCGATCAGACTTTGATAAGAAAACGACGAAAAAAAATTAAACTAATATCGCGAGTAAATGCTGACGAGGGATGTTACAAGGGCTGTGTCTAAAATAACCGGAACAGAAGATAACGTGCGCTGTTATTTCCACTGTAAAAATTAAAAGTCGACGATTAATATTGAATCGAGAGAGTATTTTTCTATGCGTGTGATTTGTCAAGTCGGAAATGATGGCAAACTTTCAATTGGCAAAGCGTCGCTGGTCGAGACACAGACACACTTTTGAACACACAATACAATACTGTTCTGCACTGCGCATAAATTTAAAAACACGAGAGACTTGTGAATGTTGTTTAACTGAATTAAGAAAAATCAAATTATTTAGCAAAACGGAAATTTTCGAGGATTCGTTGTTTATTTTGTTTTCGATTTATTGTTATCGTGCTTTTTAGTCAATTCGCAATTGAGGAACATTTGCGTAAAGGAAAATACACTCGCACATGGAATAATTGCAATAAATTTAGGTCTAAAACAATAATGAAGTAAAAACGACATGAAAATAGCCACAGTGTCTTATGATTTAACATCATCTCTGTATATTTGAGCAGAAAATTGTCACATTTCGCAGCCCCATAATTCTGCGCGGTTATTAGTTTGTACTGGTACTTACACGTGAATTGTGCTGTAGGCTTTCAAGTTATTGTTGAATTATTGATTCTATAATGTGTATTATGGGGTCCAAAAATCGAAAGAAGTTGACACTCGAAAAACGATGAAATAATGTATAATTGACTGAATTGGGCCGAGGTCTTCTGTGATAGAATGTGATGATGCAAGCTTGTAACATCGTGTTGAGGTATGGAAGAGCATAAATTTGTACACACACAAAAATCACTCATGACACCGTTGTACCGAACAAGTTTCGTTCATTCGTTTGCTCCCGCAGGTTCTGTAACGCCCCGTTAATTTATTGCCCTTTCTATATTATTCTTTGTATGCACACTCACACACAGACACACATTGCTACGATTATGTTCTCCGACGAAACAATGTATTCTCTCAATCTGTCCTTCTCTGTTCACATGTATCCTTGTGTTAAGTCGATAGTTGATTACACAGTAATGTCCATCTTATGATTTGCCCATGTTCAATGCTTGTTTGTTTCTATTTAAATAATTGAATAATTATTATTCTTGAATAACAATAAAAGTATGCTCTTTCAAACACAAATGCATATCATAGTTGTAAAAGATTTTTGACAGAATAAAAATACTGTAAATGGAATTGCTCCCGAGTCTTCTTCGAGTTTGGTTCCTCGATCATGCATTATTTGCTAATATAGTTTTTCCAAGGCGAAAGTTATTTTCATGCACGGACTTTTTGCAGTTTGGTTTTTCTCTGTTAGTTTGCTGCATGTTGCATTATTCACATAAAAATCGGGAAATACGCCAATTTTAGGTGAAATTTGACCATCGTTTTTATGATAAAAATCATTTAATTTAGTTTTGACTTGTTTTTTTTTTAACTTAAAAAGTTTCCCAGAACCGAAGAAGATATTAAAAAATATTTAGAACTTCAGTGAGTACCTCCAAATGAAAAAGTTGAGTGGTTTCAAATTTTTGCTTCGAGCTTTTACTGAAACAGATTTCTTGAATTGGTATAATATGAATCGTGGCTTTGGAAATTCTAAGGTTGATTATTATACTCCCAAAAAATAGGGATTTTAAGGATTGATTTTTCTAACAAATGTAAAAATTTATAATTTTTTCTTTCACATATAAATAAAAGCGAATGCATAAAGCATTTTATTTTAACCGGCTTCATTCGTCACTGGAAATAACTAGCGTTTTAAGTAAATTTGTATATTTTGACATAAATATTTCCATAAATCGAGTGATTTAGCTAATCTCTAAAATTTAATTTACAAACCAGTTTAAAATTTAAATTTTTTAAAAAGGTCTCCAAGTAAATTCAAGTTTTAATTTTAGGCCTAGAGTAATCGTAGTTTAAATACCAACTTTATATAAATTTTAATCTCATTCTCACTCAGAGAGCGCTGCTTTCATTATCTTTTTCGTTTTTTGCTACAGTGAAAAATGTTTCAATGAGAAAAAGGTGCAAGAGATCCATTATTTCCGTGTCATTTTTGACGATGTTGCATTGCTTGCAGGAAGACATCACTTCGCCCGAGGTGATGATCATCGAGGGCAGCTACGCGTCGCCGCCGTCGTTCTCGCCGTCGCCGTCACCACGAGACTCGGCCAGTCCAGCGTCGTCGCCGCTGCCGTTTCCGTTTCCGATCTCGAACGGCGCCGGCGGCATCCCGACCATCACGGTGGGCGACGGCCAGCCGGCGGCCTCGCTGGCCAGCCTGCTGCAGACGGGCGGCGAGGCACTGCAGCGCTTCCTGGCCGCCTCGGCGGCCGCGGCCGGCTCCGACCCGGCGGCCACGGTCAAGTGTCCGCTGTGCATGGCGCACTTCCCGGCCTCGATGCCGCTGGACCAGCACCTGTGCCTGCACTCGCGTGAGAAGCCGTTCAAGTGCGACCAGTGCGGCCAGTGCTACAAGTACCAGTCGGCCTACGCCAAGCACCGCGAGCAGAACCACACGGCCCGGCTGCCAGGCGAGAAGCCGTTCCGCTGCGAAATCTGCGGCATGCAGTTCCGCTACCTCAAGTCATTCAAGAAGCACAGACTGAACCACGCCGTGGAACGGCTGCAGCCGCCCGGCGGGCGCTCCGACGCCGACGACGCCGTCCTGCTGGCCCGCCTCTACCACCACCAACAACAGCAGCAGCGGCAGACGCCGCCACCCCCGCCTCCGCCGGCACCCCCAGAGGCTGACGACCCCGACAGACACACTCCTGGCTGCCTTGAGGCACCCGACAACCACGTCACCAGCTCAAACGAGGCGGTTGGGAGGTAAGTAACAACTCGTTAATCTGAAATTTGATTTAAATGGAGTGTTTAACTTACTTGTATTTATTTAAAAGCATCATTGTGACAGCTTTGAATGAAAAAAAATAAAATTAAAAACCATTCATAAATAATAGTGAATTTTTTTTTTAAGAATTACCAATTGCAGGCCGTTTTTTCGACAGAAAAATGATAATATACTTGACCTTTTTGTACATAACTCTCAAGCTATGAAACCCACTAGCCCGCCATTAAGGAATTTTCCTGCTTATTCAATTTTTTTCGCTTTCATGATTTCTCGGTAATAATTCAGCCGGTTGCACGGACAAATATTGATGGTTTTGAACGGTTCGTTGGCAGTTTAGAAAATTTTTACATTGCACATTCAATACCTGAAATAGTCATCAAACGCATGAAATTAAACCTGAACTGTGCTCATTTCGTTAATAAAATTAAACAATAGATGAAAAAAAATGCCAATCTCATTTCAATGAAAAAAATAGATTCCCCACAAGCAAAAGAGAAAAAAATACTAATAGGGAGGATTAGTTTAGGATATGTACCAAAATAGATCTGTTCCTTAGGAATTAAAGATCATAATTTCATAAATTCTTGGCTCTTGATTAACAGGTGTGCGCAGGAGGAACGCTCAGAGCAGGACAACACGATCGACAGCCTGGCCATCGCGTTGGCGCTTGCCTCCTCGAGCAGCAACAACCAGCAGGCGTCCACTAGTGGCGGTGGGCAGCAGACGGGGGCGTCGGCTCCCTCGGCCCCCGCCGCCACGGCCGCCTCCGCGCCGACCACCGAGCCTTCCTCGCTGTACAATTTGCTGAAGCTGGACGAGATCCAGCGCAAGTTCACCTGCGTCTTCTGCCACAAGTCGTTCCGCTCCAAGGAGAACCTGAAGCTGCACGTGCGCAAGCACACGGGCGAGAAGCCGTTCGAGTGCGAGTTCTGCGGCCGCGCGTTTGGCGGCAAGAGCGACATGAATCGTCACCTGCGCATCCACACCGGCGAACGGCCCTATCACTGCGACATCTGCGGCAAGTGCTTCGCCAGGGCCGATTATTTGTCCAAGCATCTCACCACCCACCTCAACAATTCGCACTAGACCCCCTTTGCCGAACGAGCAAGCGCACAATTTTGGCCGCCCGCGACTGATGGATTGGTGACCGCGTGTATCTCATTACTCCCTCACTCCGACTTGGTCTCGGCGCTGATGTCGACCCTTTTTGACGCACGAACGGGCGCCGACAAAGTAATTCCTAAGTTCAAGTTCAAGACCGTGTGCCAAAATGACTTTGCTGAAGGTTGATTTCTACTGCCAATAAGCAAGACTTTTAGGAATACTTTCGTAGAATTAAGTGATGTGCGGATATCAAGCAAGGGGTGCCGCACGTGCTCACAATCAGCAATTTTCTGACCAATTCCGTAAGTAGTTTGTGCTCCAAGCCGTCGACAGTTGGAACCACTGTCTCTTAGCAAGTTTTAGTAACTCCTGCTCTGATTTTGGTTTCAGTCCTGCTTGGGTGCATGAAAATTTGTCCACCACGGTTAATTCAATTAATCGCAGTAGAGTCGATCTAAAGATTTTAATCACAAAAATTAGTTTCTTCTGTTTTTTTATTTCTGCAATTACACTATAAACCTTGTTCATATTAAAGCAGCAAGATTGAAACGAAAATAAGAGCGGAAATGTCCTAGCTAGCCGAAGAACGGTCGTGGTGCCATCTTTCAATAAAAAAATTTGCCCCTCGCAAGCATTTAGCACGTAGTGCAGCTTGCGCACCAAATCTTGAAAACCCCAGAAATTTTCAATCAATTCTAAATTTTTGAGGATTATTAAATCTAGGAGTTGCTTCTGGGGAGCAAAAATGGTCGTTAATGGAGTTCGAGCAACGTCTTGGCCAACACAAAAATTTAGTTCCCGAGTCCAAGCTGCACTCGGTGTTTATTGCTTGCTGAAATCGAATTTTGAGCAAGGCACACCCTTGCGAATATCTGCTACGTCGGCTAAAATTGTAACTGATTACTTTGTAACTGAACAAACTTTTGGCACAGGTCGCAGCCATATACTTGCAATTCATTGGTCCGCAGAATGAAATAGCTTTCTACCTCTCAAAGGCTCACTGGTGATCCACAGAACACTCTCTCTTCTTCACTATTCTTTCACAGATCCGCTTCATCCGTTATACAACGTACATATACATACTTCCACACTCCATTTTTTACATATTTTATTGCAACTATACAGCAATTGGCCTATTTTTAATTTCGCTGACGAGTATTTTTAAAAATTTGCACATACACACAATAGAACTTAATCGACGATGATGATAATAGCTATACAGATGAGGACCGAATGGCTTCCTGGCGAAGCCGCGGAACGAGATATTTTTCAACCACAATATACATATACACATAACATAATATAGAAATAGAAACTCGTAGATAACACGCAACATTCGACACCACAAGCTGTATCTCATCTACCTCCGACTTATTTGTACTCTTTCTTACACTACACATTTTGCAACTGTTTTTTGTTACAGAAGTTAACGTAAGAGACTTCCTTTGTTATATGATCTGCAAAATTTGCGTTTGTTATTGCGACTGATTTTTGAGTATTTATTAAACTTGGCCGGCCGGTCCGGCGGAGGAGGACATTGCAGCGGCAATGAGCGTCCTCTGCTGGGCCCGCCGGCCAAATGCAACAGTTGGTTCCTATTGATACACAGTTTACACAACAACAACAACAGCCATGATAGTTCTGATACGAATATTATAAAAAAAATGCTGAGGTGGTTATGGTCGACGAGAAGAATCACACTCACACACACATTCAAACACTCTCACCCACACGCGCTCTCCATGAATGTTTCAATTTTACGAATTTGGGCAAAAATGCAGCATCCATGTATACAACCACTCACTAACACACATCAAAAATTAAGAAACTATATACGCAGCAATTCTTGTACTTGATCGGACCCGCTCCGAATACGCAGTCGTTGATTCCTTCATTCTCTTTACACTTACTACGCTACATTATAAGACGCATATTTACATACTTACTTAATTAATGCACTTGCATTCTATTATGCTTTTGCGAGACGTTTGTTCCAGATATGGTTGAGATTATTTATACATAATACCGAACGCCGTACACGTTATCACCTTCTTCGAGGAGCGTCCGAAAAGCGGCGCGCGCGTGCGACAAACGCGTGCTCTGCTCTTGATAAAAAGAGAAATGTTTAAAATGGCGATTTGGAGCTCTTGATAATACGCGCAATAGCTTCCGCTTGATACCTCATAACTAGATGCCTTTTCATTAATTGTACGATCACTGTTGAGACGCAGATTGTTTCTCCGCGACCCACTTACGCATGCCACTGTTATTATCATTTCTATATACCTGTCCCACCCCGTTCGAAATTCAGAGCATGACAATAGAACAGACGATGAGAGGATTCACAGAAGACAAGACGATATATATCCAAAAATATCTCCGCAAAATCTCACGTTTCTTTCCATTTCGTTCAAATCGAGAATTAAGCTACGCAAACTGCCAATACGGAAACAAGAACGAGAAATGAAGAATGAGTTCAAAAAATAATATTTATTATGTAATTGAGATGCAACAAAAAATCGATAAATTTTCAAAGTGCCATTTTAGTAAGCAGGAGGAAAAAAGACGAACCGAGAGACTCTCTGTCTACAAACACATGAAGTTAATATGAAAGAGATTTAGATTGTAAAAAGCGTGTGCCATGAAGAATTTAAAACTGACGGGAAATGAAGAAGCAGCAGCAGCAAAAGGTTTGCGAGAATCTAATTAGTATGTGAAGAAAATTATTAAAATAGATGCAGAAGATATTTTCAGAGATGTGTATTCTATTTTGATGGATATTGTATGGTGTTACATAGAGTGGTTTTAGACGTGTATACTGATTAACTTCGATGTCCCCATCACAGTGTGTAGGAGCTTCTAAAAACTAGTTACAGTGATATAATAATAAAAAAGAGTTAAAAGCGATGATAAATCGAAACTATACGTCAGAGCCACTCGCGCGAATCGATGTTTGTCGCCGTTGAATGCAATCATCCGAACAATGAAAAGGCTGGAGTTTTTAGGCAACTTTGCATGACATGTGATCCATGAAATTGAAGAGAAAAGCATAGTCACGATATTGTTCATCCAATCATTAGTAAAAGTCTCCCTTGATTTTGAGAACGACGTGCTAAAAAAAGCAGTTTTGAAATTATGTGAAACAATCAACAGGCTTCCTCTTAAACTGTCTCTACGCCCCCTTTCCCCCCTATATAATTCAAATACGCCTATATTGTAACTTTCGACGTGTTGGAAAATGGACGAAATCGCAGCGATGTAATTAAGGATAATAATCAAAATAGTTTTCACCGCAGGAGTAAGATGTAATAATCGCGCGGGACTCGTTTGTGCTTTTTGGACTTGCTCAAAATTGTGTTTTCCTCGTTTCAGCCTCGTATAAACGTCTCCGTTCCCAGCCCCCTCCTCTGAAGCATCTCGGAGCTTCTGAACTCTGAAAATTCCCTTTGGCTGTAAATTACTGCGAAATTAAAGTTTTTCCGCCAAATACACAACGTTGAAACAAGTTTTGGTCAAATTTTAAGAAAATACCGTCTCTCTCGAACTCTTTCTCTCTAGGTGGCTTACCTGATACGCAATAAACTTAATTAATTAATTAATAACCACTTGCTACGATCCATGACTACCCTATAAATAGCAGCAGAGATGTTAAATATGAAAAGATACACTTAGCAGGTACCTTCATTGTAAATATTTTTTAAAAATTAAACACTCAAGAGATGACAATGTTGATAGGAAACTCATTTTTTGTGATTTTCCCTGTGTTTCTTTGGCAACAAATACATACTTATAGGACGTAATTCTGATTAGGAAAATTTTGCTGTTGTGATTAGGAAACTAGACAGGTACTTTTTTCGATTTACTCTGTAAACGTAACTATTATCTTATTTATTTTGAGCTTTGATACATACGATATTTTGCCACTATTTGTTACTGTCGTTTTTGTTAGTTTTAAACGTTCAATAGTCAATCAGCTGTCGATTACCTCAGAACTTTTTTACTACGAACACGGCATGGAGTTTTGCACTCCTGAAAACGTACAATCTCATTTTAGCCATTGTTTTTGAGACACACTCGCTATATTGTTGTAATTTAGTTTTCATTTTCCGGTGTAACTCGAAACATATTTTGCCAATTCAAACGCCGCCCCGTCGAAAGAAAATTTACGACCTGCATTGGCAATCATATTAAACAGTCGAAATTTGGTGCATTAGCCGCCAAATTAAAAATTCAACCTGAAACGAAATTACTAACGGAAAATTCGTCGTCTGATTGTGTAAGAAAAATGAAAAATTCTTCCTCAAATTTTTACCAGAATTGGAAGAACATATCACAAAAAAATATTAATTCATAACAAACTCTCTCTCTCTCTCACACACACACACACACACAGCACACACGCGCGCGCATTACATTACTAAGTGTCATATAAAATGTGTGAACAGATACGAGATTTAATTAATTTCAAGGTCTAAAATAGAGCACACACATACACACGGGTTTCAATGTGAACAGTAAATAAACAGAATTTTTGCATCAGTCTTTATGTGTTATGTACGAAAATCAGTTGATGATTTCCTTGTGACCTGCAAATCTTGATTGATTACAGCATTGATATTTTTACTAGTTTTATAAAGCACACACTCAACAGCAGCAATATAAAGACAAAATCTGTTTGATTGATGGTTATTTGTGGATTTCTTTTCGATGGCAATAAAGTATTTACTGTGAAATTAAACCTTGCTTGCAGCTTCATTTTGTTCCCCTTGATTACAACAGAATGAGAGTAAAATTCAACTTTTGCCTTTCTTCAAGCAGCATTAAAAACGCAGAAACAGTTTAGCTAGATTGCTGATAGCACATATTAAGTAAAGATAAAAGCTTTTGTCTTTCAAAGACTTCCAATGAATTAGTGTAGCCTCTCCAGCAGCGACTGACGGCATAAGATCAACGGCAATTCCAAACAAAATTTCAAGTGGATGAAAGGCTGGCACGATGCTAATCACTTAATTTTATCATCTCTCTAGAATATTGAAATGACGTGACGACTGCAAAAGTTGCTGGTTTTCGTTTAACTTGATGCATAATCATCCGAGATAAGTCCCAACCAAAGAGAGAAATATTTTCGATAATTTCCTTATCATTTGAAATGTGTTTTTCTGAAATGCGATGAGTGTCGATCTCTGTTTGAGGAATTCTTAATAGTAGTGCCAAAGATTAAAAACGGACAATTAAATTGTCCATCTTCCTAAATTAATCCCTCATGTGGGTGTGGCGTCTCCTCGTTATTAAATTCAGTTTGTTTTGTGCGTTTTGTGAAATGATCCGACCTCATTCACAAAATGCTCCTAAAACCTCTATGCATGAACACTACAAACAAAAACCGAGCCCCGTTCGCAATTACTATTACTTCTCAAATTTTTAAGAGAATGTGAGCTGGAAAAGGCGCTCCATATAAATAACATGGACCCGAGAGGGGCATTGCACGTGCTTTTAGCGCCAAAAAGGAGCAAAATGACTCAAAGGGGCGTGTACTGGCCGCCATTGTTGTTTATAAATTGAGCGATGTTCTAGCACTTCTAGCCAGCAACGAAAACAACGACGAAGATTCGAGTCGGTCACAAATTAACTTGAAATTAAAAACAATAACAAAGGTAATTGTAGCTAAACCAACATTAAATTTACTCAAAGTCTAATCTTAACATTAATTGCAGAAGGCTGTGGTGTCGTCCTTTGCGGGAACGTCATAGAAAGGAGACAATTCCCTCGTCTCAGCCGAGCGCGTTTTTTCTAGGCCTGGTAAATTCCCTTTCGCAGTCACAATGGGTGGTTGGCTTCTGGAAGTAGGCAAAATGGCAATGTACATGACCTTCCCAGTCGTGCTCTTCCATTATTTCAATCAGCCAGAATTTTATGAGGAGTGGGTGACGAGCACCAGGAGGCAAATTTATCCGCCAGAGAACTTGATGCACCGGGAGGAGATAGAGAAATGCAAAAAAATGAAACAGGAGAAAAAAGAAAGTGAATTGCTGTTGCTTTTGGAGCAGGAAAAGGCCAAGAGAGCTAACGTGTCATAAAAATGGTCATTTGTTTCACTGTCTAAGAAATATATTTAGCCCACTAACTCATTTCTCTATTAAAAGAGCTGTTATTTATTAATTCAAATAACTGGCAATAAAAGTGATAAAGGTCTTATAGATGATATAAATTTCGAGTTTTTTTCTTACTTAATCCTTTTAACTTAAGTTCATTTTTTGGTTTATTTTAGTTATGAAAATGGATGCGCTCCCTCGAGATCCGCAAGCTGTTGATGCTCCTTTCGGCGTCAAACAGGACAATTTCTTCAACAACCTGTTTAGCACAATTCGACGCTTGGAGATATTCGCCGATTGCTTCTTGGTACTGAGAAATAACGAAATAGTCCTCTCAAACTATTTCATTATGTCGGCCCTGAGCGGCGTGCTGAATTCGATGCCCAAAATGCACAGAGCCGGTTTGTACTTGGTGCTCCGAGATGTGGAGCCCTGGGCCGTCAAGTGGCTTCTCGAATACTTCTCCAAGGGCCAGTTGATGATGCCCATTAACGGTTTCGAGAGCATTAACAAGATTATGGCCACCCTCGATATCGATCTTTTAGGAAACTTCTTTCAATCTGACGAGCTTATCCACTTTTCAATGAGCCAAGAGCACAAATGTGACATTTTGAGTAAAATTTGGGCCTCCAGGCACAAAAACTTTGACCTGAAAATCATCACAAAGGACAACCATGAAGTTTTCGCCCACTGGGCCGTGTTGGCTGCTTCCAGCGACCAGCTTTGTGATCTCTTTCAAGTAGGTTAACTGGCATGCCAGAGACTTGAATTTAAGGTAAAAGTCGATTCCAGGCTCCTGTGTCTGCGAGACCGCGTTTGATCGTCCTGCTGGAATTCGAAGCGGCCGATGTGGAACTGCTTCTAAAATTCTGCTACAAGGGTGAAGTGCAGATTCCGCACTTTCAGGCCATGAACGTGTGCAAACTGGCCAAAATATTCGGCATCAAAGGTTTGTATGACACGGTAACCCTGCTTGGCTACCACCTCGACAAACCGCCAGTCACCAAGCAAGGAACAACGCGGCTCACCTCTTACGAGCACAATGACACGGCCAAAAGACTGCTTTTTAAATCCCTTTTTGACCGAGAAACGCTGTCCGACTTGCAGCTCATCAGCAACGATCACACTTTTAAGGTATATAGTTCATTCTTATTTAGTTTAAAAAATATTTTATCAATATGTAACTGAAAAAACAAACAACTTTGGTGACAAGTATTATCTCGCTGAGTAAAAAATCGATTGAAATCGTTGGCTTTAATGAAGTTAATCATATTTTGCGTTGAGATAACAAAGGTGATGCCATAGATTTTTTTGCTTCTTTCAAATAAAATGATGATTTTGTTATTATAATGCACTATTTCCAAGAAATATTGAACAACTTTATGGCATAATCCAATATTTTATTACAGCTATTCACCAAAAGAATTTTCTTATATTTCCAATTTTTTGAGATAAATAATGCAAGCAATAAAAACGTCACTGGTGACACACCAAAAAGTATGGTGATAGACTTTGCCTCTTATAACTCATCGTCTGCGACGTTAACTCAGAATTTGATTGATAGTACGTTGTACATTTTGGATTAATTCCAATTCGTCTTTTATGATTTATAATGCCATAAATGGAGTAACTATTTCATTTTGCTAGTTTTTTTACGTCGAAAAAATTTATACTGAAGCATTTCATTCTTGCCAATAGCTAATCGCCTAATCACACCATAATAAAGAAATGAACTTTAGGAATTTCATTTGCAGTGACATAGATATTCAGAAAAGTACTCTTTAACTAAAATTGGAAAAAAGTTTGTTCCAAATTTGAACAAACTTACTTTAATAATTCCGATCCACGGATCTCTTTTTTTATTAAAAATATATTTCTTTCAGGTTCATAGCGCAATTCTAAGCATCAGCCCCTATTTCAAGCCGATATTCAATCAGTCTGATTGGCGTCACTGCCTGATTTTTCTGTCCGAATATGCTCTCGAGACGGTGCAAGCCTTTGTAGATCTAGTCTACTACGGAGAAGTTGTCTACCACGGCGGAGTTCAGGACTTCAAATCCGTGATGAGAGGTCTTATCGACTTTTCTCTGCTGCCGATCAATGCTGTCGAACAACTACAGCCGGTCACCAAAGACCAAGAGGTTTTGGAACCAAAGCTACCGCCTGAGAAACCTCCTCAGGAAACACCAAGAGAAGCAACTGGGGACAGTGCCAAAATGCTGACGTATCCATGCGATATTTGTCCCAACGTGTTTTACAGCAGAAAGCGACTCAAGGCCCACATATTGAGTGAACACCCCCAGACAAAATTTAAGTGTAGCCAATGCGGATTGTTCTTTGAATCGCAAACTGAACTTAAAACCCACGTGAAAGAACTAGACCATAGGATCGTCGGCAGCAGCCTCTATTTTTGTAGCATTTGCAGCAAATCGTTTACTATGTCCAGCTCGCTTCGAAATCACTTGAAAGTGCACGACTCAAGCCACCCTTCTTTTGAATGTGACGTCTGCCACAAAACCTGCTCTAGGAAGGACTACTTGGAAGAGCACATGCGGACGCATACAGGGAAAAAACCATTCAAATGCTCCACGTGTGGAAAGAGGTGAGATTATGTCTACTTTTGGCGTTTTAAATTTAAGACAAAAACGTCACTGTCTTTTGGCACTGATTTTGGGAGCAAAGTTCTTCTGGTGTACATCAGGAAGAATCCATATGAAAGAGCAACCAAGATGTCGCGTTTAAAGTTTGAGTGTCTCAGACGCTGAACACATTTGTGGGTTTCAGAATGAAAAATGTAACATTTCCACGAATTGAATGCATATATAGAATTAATATTTGAATTCAGAACTCACGACCCTGTAACTTGGAACTAATAGAAGCTTGTTCCGCACCAGTCGACAGCTCTAAATCAAAGAAAACAGTTTATATCACAAAAAATCATTATACTTTTAGGTTTGTTGGCAAAACTGGACTAAACCACCACAGGAAAATCCACGGGCCGCCAAGGAAAGAGTCTGTCTGTGAAATTTGCGGGAAAGAGTTCACCAGGAAAGCATTATGGACGCACATGAAAATCCACGACAAGCAACTCAAATGTTCAGTCTGCGGTCAGCTGTTTGCCACCAGCGGAACTCTGAAGAACCACATGACCAGGAAGCACTACGATGCCAAAAATCACGTGTGCGAAATTTGCAATAGGGCGTTCAGCTTGCGAGGGGAGCTAACCAGACACAAGAAAGTGGTCCATGAAGACAAGGGGGATCCTAGTCAGGAGCATTTGGAGTGCAAGCAATGCCACAAAAAGTTTTGCAGGAGCAGTTCTTTAAGGTATATTTTGCTTTTCACGATTTAATTTTGCAACTGTTCAATCTGACTTTTAAACGCCGCATTTTTTTTTAAAAAAACATAAAAACACTAATTTGATTCCTTGTTTAGATTTCATGAAAGGAGTCACGAGCATCAGAGTTCCTGCAAGACGTGTCACAAATCTTTCACAAGCCCAGAAGCTTTGAAAATTCACCTAGAGAGCCACAGTAGCGAAAATAACTTTTCTTGTGATCAGTGCAAAGTAAACTTTCGTTGCAAAAGTTCTCTCCGAAGACATAACAACAAAAAGCACATAGGAGCGAACAATGAAGAAATTTCCCCCATAGTCAGGCAAGAATCTCAAAATCGGCAACATCAGCACCTAGATCGTTATGAAAACGACCAGAAACCAAAGGTGCTAAATCCAGAGCCACCTGAGATGAACCAACACTACATCCAGGTCTACATT
The DNA here is from genome assembly GCF_949628265.1 of Cloeon dipterum. Lineage (NCBI taxonomy): Eukaryota > Metazoa > Arthropoda > Insecta > Ephemeroptera > Baetidae > Cloeon > Cloeon dipterum. The sequence goes on along the minus strand of NC_088788.1, from coordinate 33,105,367 downwards.
TCTCCTAATGACCAGCAGTTCTAATAAATTTTGTGCGCCGACTTATATTGCCTTCGTTCTTATAAATCTTATATGACTACGAAAAATTGAAAATAAAAGTTATTTATTAGTACATGATATTGTTAACTTCTTCCTATGCGATGTAAATTAATGTAGGCTTCTTAAATTATCTTCACATCTCGCAACTTAAATAAACAAGCTTTGGAGATAAATGACGTGATCGGGAGTCAGCACCCTTTTTCTAAAGATTCACTCAGCATTAATTGATTTTCCAGCTCTCCAACCTGGAGGCCTTAATAAATCAAACTCAACCAAACTTAAACCAGTTGAAGTTTAAAAACAAGTTTTTTCTTAAGGGTGTATTATTCATGGATTGATTTAAATTTATATTTAGATCACTGGTCAACATCCATTATATGGAAGATGAAAGCCTATCAATCATTTTTCTAACCCATTTCAGGGCTCATCACGCGACCAGACTTTGTTTCGCAGCAAAAGGCGGCTAATCAATTCATCTTATCAGCATATAGCTCTTATCACGTACATTTAGCAAGTTACCAATATGCTGAAATCGACCGAGGTGGTTCATTAGTGCCGAGTCAATTGACGCCAAAAGAAGCGCTTGAGGATTCCAAAGTAGCTGCAGGTATATTTTGGGGGCAAAAATTTCGAGAATACTTAGCAACAGCAGCGACGCATTATGCTATATTTACAATTTAGGCAAATATGCAAACACTTAAATATGCAATTTTTATCAAAGAAGAGTTTTTTTAATTAAAAACAATTCGCAAATTTCAATTAGATCGCTATCAGAATAATCTAGAAATTCCGTTCATTCCACTTATTTGAACTGCCGATTTGGTTTTTAGCACCCCATGAAAATATACTTGAAATTATAGTCAGATGTTGTATTTAATTATTAAATAACCCATCGTATTAAAAAATCCAAATTCTTGTGGGGTGCACGATTTCTTGTGTGTTCTATATTCAGATGGAAGTTTAGTGGAATGATTAACATAATTTCCAATTTCATATTTTAAAATACTTAAACTTAATTAACGAATTAATAATTTACTTAAACGAATTTTTGGTAAATGAACCTTTCTCTTTTCTTGAAGCGACGTCAAAAGCATTTTGATATTCCCCTCTATACGCTCTTATCTATTATAATGCCACATTCGATTGATAGAGTGCAAATGCCAATCATCAACAGAATAATAAAAGACGCTTCTCAAGGTAGACATAATGATAACGTTTCCAATGTTCTTAATCGTGAATGTGTCATATATTTTAAAATGCGTCACAGGTTTATCATTTGATGAGAATATTTTAAGCTGGCTCTCGTGTTAGATTAGTTATTCGAGTGTTCTAAAAATCATCCTTCTTTCCAACTTATTTTTCTGCTCTTTATTGATAAGCAACAAAATCTAGAATATTGCTGGATAACATTTTTTATTCGTGGATAAAGCTAAAAACACCAAAATACAGATTTTAGTCTAGCATATTTCATGCAAATATTATTTCAGATTATCAATGAATTTGTCAATTACAGAAACCATGGCTCCGCTAGCGAAGCTAGCTGTTTTGCTGTTGGTCATCACTTTGGGAAACCGCACACACGCCCAATGGAATCAACCCTACTTGCTACCACCACCAGACGCAGAAGTTACACTAACCCAAGAATCTGCTGCTGATACCTTTACATCATCCTTTGATGAAGAATTAAGAGCCGATTTAACTCTGGCTGTCATCAATTACGACGGTAGGTTTCCTTCATGGTGCTTCTTTGACTTAAAAAGCTAATTAAAAAATCTTTTGCAGGATCTGAGAAACCGACTTTTACAGCTACTTCGGGTAGTTCAGATATAACCCGACTGGGCATTGACATTCAAAGCGCAGAAGATAATAAATGGATTATCAAGTCAAGCATTACTCAGGACTATGAAACTATACAAACGTACAGGATTGAAATACGTGTGCCTCAAAGTACGACCACTGTCTTCCTAAGAATTAACGTTAAAAACGTCAACGACAACGCACCCAACCCTCCAACTGCTGATGGGTGTTCAGATATTCCTGTAAGTCTATACAGCGACGACTAAATCAAAGTCTGCAATTCAAATATTCAATTTCAGGAAGGCACAGTGGGACCTACAAATTGCAAGTTTATTTTTTCTGACAGAGATTTCTTGACAACCGATGCGATACTTATTATTGACTCAGCGACACCGGTAAAATTTAATTAATTTCTTAAATAGCTATAGAACATCTCGTTTATATTATAAGTTCAGCCGATATTTGTCTCTTTTTTATCTCAAAACTTACAAGTTTGATCATTCTTTCCAGATTGTTAAACAATACAGGGAAAAAATATTTAACCTACCTTTGTGAGAGGTGCGTTAGTGAGAACTAGATATTTTTCAAATAATGAAAATTTTTAGTTAATAAACTGGGAAGAAAAGCTGAAATTAGGCTCAACTTCTTTTAATGTTAATTTAGGCCCTTGGAGCGCATTCGTCTACATGTTTGTTAATTTTATTTCTAGAATCTTTTTGGCTTAACACAAGTGACAGCCATAGATGAAAAATCTATATCAGCTAATTTGGAAGTAATTGGAACGCTTGATTATGAGGCTGCTACTGTACACATGGTTACTGTTACGGTGAACGACGTAAGAACTCAAGCTTTCTTTGAAGAACTCTTCATGTACTTAATACAAATCCATCAATTTTTAGGGCGCTTATGATGCATTCACACAGATCATCGTAGGCGTTAAAGACGTGGCCGACCAAAAACCAGTCTGGACAATTGCTCCCCCACCAATCCTATCCATCGATGAAAACATGGCCGAGCAGGTTATTTATTTTTTTTTAATTGGGAACCAATTGGGAAAATTATAACTGCTTATTTTTCAGACATTTACCTATAGGGCAAGTGATGGAGACAGGGGAGAGACAGCTTCGCCCATTTCTTACACTCTTTTGGAGGGTACGGTTCAGTGTAAAACAGAAGCGTGTGATATTAATAACTCAATCTTTTTAGGCGAAGACAAATTCTTTTCAGTCACTGCAGATGCTGACAAAAATTGCATTTTGAATATCAAAGAAATCGACAGAGAGGTGGATGGCGAAGACTTCAAAATTAAAATTCGCGCAGTAGAAGACAATGATGAAAACAGCTTTGAGGATAAAGAGATACAGATTTTTGTTAATGATTTGAATGATAACATCCCCACAATCACACCATCACAACTAGATGCACAAATCAACGAAGCAACTGCTGGCGATGTTGGCGGTCTCACGGTCACAGATCTTGACTTGGTAAACCCTTATTAAATGAAATTAATTTTGATATTCATCGAGCACTCTTTTTCAAAGGGAAATAAAGGTCAATACCGTGTCGAATTGATGGACGATTCACCCATTGGTGCGGTGGCTGCATTCAGAGTTATTCCTAACTCAGGCTATGAGACAACAACATTCACAATCTCAGTCGTTAATCCCGATTTGATCGACTACGAAAATGAAACTTGGAGAGAAATTAAAATGAAGGTATTTGTCCAGATCGCCATTTCTTTGACAGAAGTCATGCGTGATTTTGCAGTTCAAAGTTACTGAATTCAATGACACAACTCACGTTTCGGAAGTACCGGTTACGGTCACAGTGAACAATTTGAACGACGAGACTCCGAAATTTGAAATGAATCCATATACAGCTAGTGTTGAGGAAACCGCCACAGCTGGCACGTTGGTGCTTCAAGTTAAAGCAACAGACGGTGATCCAGATGATAAAGTGACGTAAGTGCTGAAGGAAAACATTTTATGTTTCTATAAGTTCATAGACAAACCGATCATTCAAAATTCTTCGGTCCCAGATTTTTTCCGACCTTTAATCAATACTTTTTATTTATGACCATTGCAAGAATAAACAAGAATATGAACATTTGCAAATAAAATATTCACATGTTTTTAACTGATTAAAGACCTCCAATTTTCGCAAAAGAGATACAACAAATAATTGATATTTAATTCTATAAGGACTTGATTTTAATTTATTTATTGCAATATTTATAGGTACACATTTTCCACGGCAAATAATGCTTTGAGTATTGATGCGGACACCGGCGATATCACAACAACTCGTGATTCTCCCTTTGACTTTGAGTATCAAAAGGAGATTGTGCTGCAAGTTGTTGCGACTGACACAGCAAATCCATCGCCGCACAGTGCAACTGTTCCAGTAACCCTCACAATTACTGATATAAACGACACGCCGCCGAGAATAGAATTGGTAATTTTCAATAATTAGTTTTAAGTACCATTTAGGTTACTGGCGTGGGCAAAATTTAAGCTTACTAAGCTATAAACATCTTGAAAACATTGATTGCAAATAACACATGGAAGAGGAAAATTCGGCAAACGCTTGAAAATCTAATTCAAAATTAATTTAGTGTCAAATCAACAGTTTAACATGTTAAAAATACAGATTAAGCAAAATGATACGTTTCAGCCAAACATAGACGTAACTGTCGATGAGAACGAAGAAAGCAATTATGAGGTGACCCGAGGAGTTACTGCTCTAGATCCAGACGGAGATGCAGACCTTGAATTCGCTATATTGTGGGATCAAACTACTGCTTTTTCCAAAGGACGAAAAGTCAATGCAATTGAGCTTTACAAGGAGTAATACTTCACCAATTATATCTTAATGAAACGGTTAACTAAAATGAAAAATTATTTCTAGCTGCGTATCAGTGACAACCGAATTCGTGGAAGAAAACAAGGGAAACGCAATCGCTGTGTTGAAGACTACAGACCAACTAGCATTTGACTTTGAAATTTTCGACGTAATTTATTTGAAACTTCAAGTGACAGACAAAAATACCAAGGTGGGCAAAGCAACTCATGAAGGTAATATTATTAGCACGGAAATGGATAAGAAAACTCACCTTTTACCCTACAGTAACCTTGACAATATCTGTCGAAAACCTCAATGACAACCCGCCCATATTTGACGAAAACACCCTTAATCCAAAGACAGTCCGTGAAAACAACAAAGATCAATTAATTGGGTTTGTCCTTGCAAATGATCCAGACGCTTTAGATGATATCACTTACGATATTCGGTAAGATGTTACTTAAACAGGAAAAACTTGTCTGAAATAGTAATTTTAAAATAAAGGGCTGAAGTTGGAACTCCTGAAGATTGGGTTGTGATAAAAGCTGACACAGGAGAAATCCGTTCCAGCCCAACGGTAGATATTGATGCGGAAACACTTGATACGCTTGAATACTATGTGATAGCAACAGAAAATTCAGAGAGTGGAACATCTACAGAGGGAAAGGCAAGTAAACACATGTAACTTTCTAAGCCAATTAACCTCGCATAATATGGTTTTCATTGAATGATTTTAATGTTATAAAGACCTAACTTAATTTTGAATAAAATACTGAGCATTAGCAAAATAATAAAAAAAGTAATTCATATGAAAATTAAAGTCCCAAAAACTTTTTCTAAACAAATTAACGCAGTCACTTCAGGGAAAGCTAAGGAATATATCAATACATTCCATATTTTTTGCAGCTCACAATTACAGTCATCGACGTCAATGACGTAGTGCCAGTGTTTGACTCGGCTGAAGAGATTGTGATTGCAGAGCACCCTGATATAGGTACGCTGCTTGTCACTGTGTCAGCAACTGATGGAGACGTTTCAGGTTAGATAAAAATATTATATTTAAAGCGGACGATATTTAAATTAAATAAACGCAAACTTACCGAATATGATTATAGAGCCATATGGGAAAAATCTTGAGTATTCCATTAGCAAAGAGCAACAAAACTACTTTGAGGTGGACAGCAAAACGGGGCAAGTGACCGTTAAAGACCAAGAATATCTAGACAGGGACACGGCGAATAATGGAGTATTCTCGATTGGAGTGGTTGTAACCGACAATTCGCCATACTCTGCCGGATTTGACAGTAAATGGGCTTATAGAAAACATACCGTGAAATAATTTTGCTTTCATGCAGGTAACCAAAACACTGCAACATATAGCGTGCAGTTAAGGTTGACAGACATTAATGACAACAATCCTGAATTTCAACCAGTTAGCAGCATACCTGTCAACGAAAATGTTGCAATGGTTAGTATTATTCCCGTGATCATTTTAATTTTTCAACTTGAGTCAATAACATTTTAGGATACTGTGATTTATGAGGGACTTTACGCACCTGATAAAGATGAACCCAACACACCGTTTTCGACAGTCACATATGAAATCATGTCTGTTATACCTTCTTCAGACGAGCCATACTTTAAACTAGAAAATATTGACAATAAAGCTAATATTCTGGCAGCCAAAACATTGGACAAGTATGGAACGTATACCCTGACAATTAAGGTGAGATGAGGCTCAATCATATTTAACTATTTATCACAAAATTTGAATCAGGCAACTGATGGAGGAGACCCCGAGTCATACGATGAAACAGATATCACAATCACTGTGATTGACTTGAATGACAACGAACCAATATTCGTTTGGCCTCCAAATAACGGTTTCCAACTAAGGGTTGATGTGGTAAGTAGATTTTTCTTCTGTCCATCAACGAAATTTTAGTTTCTCTGAATGATACGATTTTATAGTAGACTTTATAAATGACTATTCAAACATAAGGAACAGAAATAGCAAAAGATTTCCCTGAATTACTTTATATTATTTTCACAGCGAAAACAAATTGCTTTGGCAAGAAATTTGCATGAATATTGAAACAAAATAGTTGTAATTAATAAATTAATATTGCAATATGTATTTTTGACTTAGTTCGATGAAAATAAACAAGTATAAATATAAATGTTATTTTTAACCCAGGTGCAAGAAGTGGGTACTCGTCTGGTCGATAACAGTGGCAAAGTTATACAGCCAATAGAAGGAGATGATCTTGACGATCCATTAAATGGAAACGGCCAGTTTGATATTTTCATATCAGGAGACGGTATGTGTAAACCCTAATAAAATATTTTATTTTGACACTAATTAAAAGAATTAAATGTCTCTTGTTAAGAATGTTTATAATGCACATTATTGTCAAAATAAATATTTATATCGGAGAATATTTTATTATTTTATAAATGCGAACGACAAAAAAATCAATTCCTAGATGATGCTAACAAGTATCTTGACCTGCAAAAACTACCGGATGAGACCGCTGCATTGATTGTTAAAGCTCCATTTGATGAGGGTGTGCAATCGTTCGAGGTAAGCGTTAATTGCGATAATTACCACGATAGATTCTGATCGATCAAACCTAACAGCTAAAACTAACCATCAGAGATAAAGGACAACCATCGCCTTCTGATAATGAAATAACTGGACGTGTATATATAATTAATGTTGATGAGGTCGCTCCTACTTTTGCAAGTGAAGTAATTGACCCGGTATTAGAATGGGAAGGTAAGAAAGTACTTAATATTACTTTGCAAACGAAAAAAAATAATGCGTGGTAAAAATAGAAAACGATCCTACTGTCTCTGCGACGCTACCAACAGCAACAGACTTGAATAACCAGAACTTAGAAAGACCAGAATGGCAGATTATATACTATCACATCATTGGTAAGGTTTTACATCAAATCCACGAATAATTTGTATGATGCGAGAGAATTGCAGAGGGAGACGATGAAAAGGTATTTGAAATCACACACGAGCTCATCAACTATGAGAATATTCCAACCATTAAACTGAGTAACGATACTGGCAACGGTCTAGACAGTGACGACGGCCCAAGTCAGTACACGCTGAAAGTTATAGCAGGAAATGATATATCACCACCAAGTTCAAATGAAAATGAGGACTCGGTCATCACTGTCACTATTAACGTAAGAAAAATCAGTAAAATGTTTGAAAATTCAACAGTAATCCGTATTTTAGGTCATTGATTTAAAAGATTCTAAGCCGAGGTTTGAATATGAGTTGTATTACGCAGGAATTTCTAACTCCGACTCGGTAGGCACCGAAATTACAAAACTACTGGTAAGATTTTGCGTTGAAAAGAACGATAGGTGTAGTGACTATACGCAATTCAAAGGCGATTGACACAGACATTGGTGATATTCTTACCTACGAGATTGTGAGCGGCTCCATTGTAGCCAGCGAAGGATACCTAGAAGCGGAAAAGGATACCGCTTTTACCTTGGATCCAACTTCAGGATCATTGCAGGCTAGTTTTATTCCGGAGGAGTCAATGAAAGGCGACTATTTCACGTTTACAGCGCGTGTGCATGACACAGGTAACACATGAAGTGGTTGATTTTTAATGTACGATCCATCTAATCAAAACAATCAGGAAACAGCGAGGCAGACACAAGCGTGCAGGTGTTCTTGATGACAGACTTAAACCGCGTGAGATTCTTGTTCGACAATGGAACTGTCGAAGTAGAATCAAAACGAGCAATTGTAACAAAAATAGTGAAGAAAGCGAAGCAGTTTTTAATTGATTCAAGTTTTTAGATTGCTAACATTTTGAGGGCTAATCTTGGATACGAGTGTGCCATCGACTTGGTCGAGGAAGGAGGAGAGGGTGAACCGTTAACCTCTTTGCGCGCAATCTTCGTTGATAAAGAAACAAACCAGCTTGTCAACGGAAGAACCGTTGAAGCGTAGTTCTTTGATATATTTAAATAGACGGAAAATACAATTTCATTTCCACAGGAAAGCAACGAATTATCAAACCAACAATGCCTTGGTCATTGAGTTCGAAGCTCAAGGGTTGACATATGTCGGTGTTAGAGCATCTGGACCGCCTTTGGTGGATAACACGGTGCAAATCCTCACCACTGTACTTATTGTGGTTGGAGTTGTTTTGGGATCCATGGTTGCCCTTCTTCTGGTCGCATTCGTTCTCAAGACAAGAAGGTAATTTCAATATATTTACTACACCACAATAGGTTTAAATCATATTTTTGTATTTTAAATGTGGAAAATTGTATCTAGCCACACGACAGTTTGGTTCTGAAGTAAAACACAGTTCATTCAAACCATTCAAATAAAAAACGAATATGTAAATTAACAAAAATGAATTGAAGTTTAAAGCTTATTCTAATTAACTAAATTTTTTTCAATCGCTATGTGTAAAAAGGGCACTACAAATCGTGACCTAACCAAATCATGCATTTTACAGCCTAAATAGACGGCTTGAGGCTCTGTCTACAACCAAATTTGGGTCGCAAGAATCCGGACTGAATCGCATCTCCATGAACGTTCCAAACACAAACAAACACGCCATTGAAGGGTCGAATCCCGTATGGAACGAAGATGTGCCCAACTATGACAACCAGAGGCGAGTTTCCGAAATCTAGACTTTCGGTTGATGAATTGGACACGGAAAAATATTCATTATAAAATATATCATTTTGAATAAATTAAAAGCTTTTGCTCCAAATGTTACCGTTACACGAGTGTTTTTATCGAGACTCTATTTTATTGTTTACAGTCAACACAGTGGAGATTCTGAATTGATTGGGGTCGAGGACAAACCTGACTTTGCCTACAACAACGACAACTTCCAGAGTTCGTACGGCAACTTTTACGGAGACGTAGATAAATCAGACGTGCCCTACGATCTCGATACGCCAGCGACGTACCTTTAGATTTTTATATTATTGCTAGTTTAAGTAATGCCAATAAAGACTATTTATTAAAATTCAAATGTTTTGCAATTCTGCGAAGGCAGAAATTTTTTAATACCTCTGTTTAATATCCGATTTCAAATAATGTGCCGTAAAATACGATTAATTGATGAAATTAATGAAATACCCAGCTTGGGGCTCCTCCACGGCCCGTAAATTAACAGTCATGATATATGCTCGGACTTAAAAGTGACTGCCGATCCGAATAATGGTGTTACATATTACGCCATCTACTGCGGCGGCAATATTTTTGGTCTTCATTTAAGACACTTGATGTGATTTTTATCGGCAAGTGTTAAACCATTAGAATTTTAGAGTGCCCTTCTCAAAACTCGTGATTAAATCAATTTAAATGATAGTGGAGTGCGCAAGGTTTTCAAGTGCGAGTAGGGATATGGAAAAAATTTGAATTAATAATGAGATTCACCTTGACCGTGGCCGAAATCGTGCTTCCGTTCAATTTGCAAGTTAGTGTCGCATCAGAAGCGTGAACAAAGCCATGCGACGCGGTTTGCTAATGAGCACGCCGATCTTTACCTCGCTTTTCGCCTCACTCGCAATTGCCGATTCCGCAGTATCTGAGGCGGTCAGCAACATCTCGATCAACATCAACGCGGGAAGCGAGACGCCAGTACACTGCAACTGTATTTCTGCGGGGGAGTTTTCCAACAGGTGATTATGTCTTGTGTAAACTACCGATTAAACCAGTTTCAATCTACCTCGTACAGAGCAGCAGAGCTGAATGATACGCTGCTGGCAATCAAAAATGACATCGGCAACGAGATTAAAGCACTCACCGACTCTTTGAAGGAGTTGCACAGAAAGATAGATGCTACCAATCAAAGCGTCTTTTCAAACGCCGACCGACGGTTGCAAGACGCAAAAAACGATGTCCATCTGATAGTGAATGCGTTCATTACCAACAAGAATTTCCCTAAATTGCTCCTAAGCAAATTTGTAGTAAGGCTAAATCAAGTTTTGCGTAGTGATTTTTAGAAAACATTAAATTCCAACAGCAGAAAAATATGATTGTGAAAATGTTGAATAAAATAAAATCAGCCGCAGATGCATAAAAGCGATCGCTACATGTTGATGTCATCTTTATCAAAGGGTGTCCTAATTGCTAGCCTTTTGTCAAAGCTTAGATTAAAAATCTAGGGGTCATTCCAACGTTTCCCACTTCTTATTTTTCGCTGTTGTTTTTATTTAAAGATATAATTTTTCATCAAAAATAAAATCAAAATGATTTAGTCGAATTGGTACGAAGCGGACAGACTCTGCAAACGGCATGGATTTCAGTTGATAAGTATCCAGAATGCTACTAAAGCGCACGAAGTTTGGAAATTCGCGTCAACATATAGCCGTGAGTACCATTAAACCAGGCCAAACAACAAAAAAGTGAGATGTCGGTATTGGTATCAATTTACAGGGAGCAATATTTGGACATCGGGCACAGATCAAAGTAAAACCCCTGGAGACTTTTATTGGCTCACCGGTACCAAGGTTTTAGAGGATTTGTTTCAAGCAGGCCAGCCGAACGGCTATGGATACGACTCAGACGTGTGTTTGGCAATTTACGATGGCAGCCTGGCAGATTTTCCATGCAACGAAATGTATTTCTTTGTTTGCGAAGATCTGAGACCTTAATTTTTACGATTTTCAAGTTGGTTGTAATTATGACGTAAAATAAAGCTGGCATGATAAACAAGTTTATTTTTGCAAGCGTTTTACACGGCGTGGGAAACGACGCTGACATTCTTTTTGACATTGATTGGCAGCCAGGCCGCTGTATGCATTTTACTCGGCGCGTCTGCCGCGCAGGTTGCATACTTGCGCCACAATCAGGCGTTTCACTTTCTTCTTTTAAGATATATCAAGTAAATATTTGTCGGTATCACTATTATAATATAATAAATAAAACACATAACGTGACAAGGAATAAGAAATAAATATTAAATAAAGTAGATGGAATGTGTAAAAAATTCGTCAGAGCAAATATTTCAGTTGATAATAATTAATATGCATAGGATAGGGGTTTGCTTGATTGAAAATCGATTGCTTAGTACATATATTGTCGGAAATTAAGCAGCGATAAAGCCATTGAGATTCGTCATGTCATGGATGAGTATAACCAATAGAATATGAGCAAATATGATTGGATGAAAATCAAATAATATGGACGGATTTCCAGGGGAAACGGTTTGAACAGATGTGCGAGATTATCTGAAGTTTTTCAAAACGGAATGAACTCTTACGTTGAGTCTGTTTTCAAAATCATAATTGCGGTAGTTATTTTGAACTTCCAACAGTAAGTCGATGCCCTCCTGTTGAGTCTGCAACATTTCAACGTTCCCATTTAAGTCGGTCCGCCACTCAATGTGTCGAGGAAAGGACAGATGAGGGAAGTAAGCAAAAAATCGGTTCCTACCTCAGAATCCATGCAGAGCAAAACAGCCAACTCGTATGAAGCAAAGGCGGCAATGTGGTGGTCCCCTAGACCCTCGACACCGTCTGCAGAGATTCTCGACATCTCTGATCGGCTCTCCAGGCACGCCCGGAAGTTGCTGATGGCTTCCGCGGCCTGGCCCAGGCAGCCGTACGTGGCACCCATTATTAGGTACTGCAGGCCTTGCATTGGAGGTGGATCACTTGTGCTGTCACATTCTATAAGAACAATTTTTCGGGTTAAATATTGAAACAAATCGCCTGTAATATCAGAAATGGTAATATGAATCTCACCTTGGATTATCTGTTGTAACTGGAGAGCGCTGCAAGACGGCAAGGCGTTCCACAAGAATAGCAGTTCAAAAGCGAGCAGTTTGCATCCAGTTGTGGTGTAACACTCGAGAGGAAGTTGAGATGTTCTGCGTGCAATAAAAACTTCAAGCTGAGTTTGTCTGTTTGTTGACAACTTTGGTGCTTCTTGAGCGAGTTGGATTGCACCTGCTTCATCTCCAGCAGCGCCTCGACAAACTGCAATGCAAATCGTAGAAAAGTAAATAATAAATAAATACAAATTAGGTCAATTTCAATTTAGGGAAATTATATAAATTTATACTTATGGCCAAAACCATTAATTTTTTAGAACCAACCTGCAGCTAGGTAAGCATAGAAACATTTGGACCACCGGGATTCCTTTTTCAGTCTCAAAAACGACACGTGCGCGTGCGGCCAGTGTAGCAAAATCAAATGGCACCAGCCGACCTCATGCAGACATAGCAGCTGGATCTCTCTCTGAGGCGACGCTTTTACCGCAGCCTGGTATGCTAACAGGGCCTGGCTTACGTTTGACTGGGGCGAAAATGCACGGAATTAAGAATTGAACAAATTTGAACGGCAGCAAGCCAACCTTGAGTCGCTCGACACGTCCTCTGAAAAAAAGGAACAGCGCTGACTGGCCGTATGTCTCCTGGGACTCGGAGATCAGCGTTTCAGCAGCTGCGACTCCCGCCTGCACGTTGGAGCCGTCAAGAGCGAAAAAGGGACGGACTATTGTGTGATACCACAGCAACGACAACCTGAAACAAAATGGTATTTCAATTTTAAGATAATTTGAAACTTACAAATTTAGCAGGCAAAAATAATGCTTTTATCTATCGATTTTTTTATAATTTGAGGATCAAAAACTGGCAAAAGTTAAAAAGAGTTTGGATCCATAACTTCAAACAGTAATTACATAAAATCTTATACTTACTTAAGTAGCAAAATGTATTATTTATTTAATAACCATGGCACTAAAAAGGCAGAACACAAAGGCTGCTGAAAATTAAATGCAACCCTGACTTTTTGACACCACTTACGATGCTAAGGGGGCGCGCATGTCCTGTCCCTGTCGCGCGTACATCAACGCTGCGATGCCGGTGTCTCGGTCTCCTTCAAAGCCGAGGAAGCTGATCAATTTCAGCAGAGAAGGTGGCAGAAGGGAAATACAGAGCTGGAATATTCCGTAGCCAAAACTGACAGCAGCCATTAAACGAGAGACTGTTGACGGAGCGAGAGGTCTGAAATGGGAAATGGATCCTGTTAGTTGACTCTTAGTAATTTAGAATTAATTTTTTTAACTAAACTCTTGACAGTGGCTGTCTTAGACATTGTTAAAATATGCTACAATTATGATTTTAACATTACAAATAAATGAGTTTAACGTTCTTTATCTATCCCCGCCTTCATAATTATCTAATTATTATCCTAATCAATCCATTAATTTAGGTAAAATGAAAATCTGTTGAAAGGAAAAAAATAGCCAAACAAGTGGGACCAAAGTCTCAAATTCTATATTAAAAGCTGCTTAATTTACTCTTCATTTGGCTTCCCATAGCCAAACATGGAGAAAAAAGCTAGGGGCGACCGGAGGCCTTGACTGGGAGTTGTAGAGGTTGAAGGCACAGTCCAATCAGGTGAGCTTGGAGATAATAAATTTGACTGGCTTGAATCCCTCACAATCACAGACCAGGATGGAAATTGAGAGCCTAAGTTTAACAAGTGACGCGATTTTTCAAAACCAAATTTTGAAATGTTGTACCTGGAACTTCAGTTTCATGGCCGAAAGTCCTTCTGTGTAGCTGGAGCACCTGATTGTATGAGTGCTGGTACACTTTCCATGCTTTGCGTAGAATCCAGCCACCGCGCACATATCCAGTGAGATCATGCTGGAGAAAAGTCAGGAGCGCCATGCACACTTGTGTATCAGCTAAAATAATTTGCTCTTCAAGTCGATTTAGTAGCTCTTCATTCTGTAATATAAATTTAAGTTGCGGCTTTGAATAATTGTTGAGTGAATATCCCACCACATTCGAAGCACCAAACACTTTGTTTTTCACAGTCTTAATCCAACCCATATCCTGGGCACAACGTTTCTCCATGTCCTTCAATACTTGCACGGCTTCTTGCAGTTTTTCCTCCTCAAATGTCATCACAGCATTCTACGATAATAAACAATGAACACATCAAAAAGTATTCAACATAAAAATCCATTGCAAAAAAAAACCTAAACGGGCTGGCTGGTAAATATTTCATACCATAAAAGTGATATAGCAGTATCCCGCTGCCATTTGGACATTTTCCTTCCGATCCCTGAACAATGTTTCGGCCTCGTCGATTTTGTTGTTCAACAACAACTGGATGCCCTGTTTCGCGAGGTGCCAGTCGTCCTCCTCGTCGACGCCGCCGCCGTATTCCTCCAGGCTGTTCATCTGCTGGTGCTCCATATTCCGCGCAAATATGAACACGACACCGCGTATGCAGCACGCACTGACTAGTCAAACAGCGGCATAGCACCTCTCTTCGGGGCCGGAGGAGTGAGAGTGAAAGGAGAGTGCAAACCACGTAATACGGTTGTTGTAACGTGAGACGTCTTCATTGTGCTGCAGAAAAATAATATTGGCTGAGAAAACATACGTACTCGTGCTGAGAATATGTACATATATGAGTAAATTAAAGAACGAGGTTGACCGCAACCTTGACTTTGATTCTTTGACAGTTTTACGGCACATGTTTTGCAGCATTGCACTACATTACACTATATTTATTAACCTCTATTTTATTTGATACGTTCATGTATGTATAATGACGCGTTTTGTTTTGCTTTAAAAAAAGATTAAATAGATACATATATACATAATATAGATATCTATATGTGTGGGTATTGGTTTGATTGTGAATCATAAAATTGTCGGCTTATAATCACCGGTCGATCAGCTTGCTTCCTCTTTTCGGGCGCTGGCCAGATCAGTCGAAAACCGAAATCGCACAACTAACTTTTGCTGAACGTTCTTCAATTTGACGGTTTTCACATTCCAACTGACATCAGACACAATCAAAGCGCAATTCGATCAATAAAGCGTGCAGTTAACAAGGCCCGTCTAGGTACGCGCAGCTTATGAATGGCACGGGCTACATCCGCTGTGGATGAGGAGTGTGGAATGTTGAGTGTGGAATGTGTAAATGCGGAAATGGAATTACTGCGCCTTACGACTTTTTTCTCTGCAGTGGCAGGTGGCAGCACTCAGCGACCGCTCTCAGTCTCAGCTGGTAGCTCAAAACAAAGCTTCGCATTCGCACATGTCATGCCTGCACATGCTGATCAGGTCTGAAGTCTTTAATGGCACTGAGTGAGGCCGCTTGAGAGTTTGAAAAAAATTGATTTAGTGCCGATTTGCTTTATAATAACCGACAGTCTACATTTTATTTTTATTTCGCTTTGCAATGCTGAGGCCACGGCTCTTGTCCGGCGTCCTTGCCCGATGGACAGGAGGTGCAGATCGGCTGCAGTCGTCCCGAAATTTTGGTGTTTCGAATTTCCTACTGAAGAAGGCAGATGACAGTGAACAAGAAGAGCAAAAGCAAGTGGTCGCCAAGAGCATCTTCGACATGAAAGAAAAGAATAAGAACAGTTATATTGACATGGTCAGAAAATATAACGAGAGGAATGTGCTCAAGCGAGGCCATGTCGAGTTTATTTATGCGGCGATGAAGCACATGGATGAATTCGGCGTCAGCAAAGACTTGGAAGTGTACAAAGCCCTCATAGGCATTTTTCCCAAAGGCAAAATGATTCCGCGCAACTTATTTCAAGAGGCGTTCCAGCATTACCCAAAACACCAGCAATGTGCTACTGATATCTTAGAGAAAATGGAACAAAATGGTTGGATTTATCCTGTCAACATGCCTTTTTTTAATTATATTGCATTTTAGGAGTGATTCCTGACATGGAAGTCGAAGTAATGCTAACCAATGTTTTCGGCAAAACTGGCCATCCAGTGCGCAAGTTCATGAGGATGTACTACTGGATGCCGAAATTCAACAACCTGTCACCCTGGCCTCTTCCAAAGCCTGTGCCTGACGACCCTTTCGAACTTGCAAAATTAGCTTTGCAAAGGATAACAAGTGTGGATCTTCTCACCAAGATCAACACCTTTGATGTATGCGGTATAAATTTGTTTCAAAATGAATGGCTCTAATATTATCAATTCCTTATTGATTAAAAAGATTTACTTAGTTAAATATTATTTTCCGCATTGTTCATTGCGCCCTGCACAATTTAGAATCAAATTTCGTTGAGAATTTTTTCCAAAAAGAAATTTTTAGTGTGCATGGGCAAAATAAGTAATGAAAAGTCATAATTTTTGTTGTCTGTTATACGTTAAACGTTTTAAAAAATCTGAATTTTTCATATATGCGTAGTCTAAAGACCTGGAAGACTCATTAGACAAGACTTGGATTCTGAGTGCTCAAAGTCCTCTGCAGAAGGAAATCTTGGGAAGGCTTCCTTCTGACCAGCCTTTGTATGTGGAAGGTGCTTTTAAAATTTGGCTGAGAAGCGAATGTGTCCAGTATTTCGTGTTGAGAGGAAAGCCAAAGCCATACCAGCCGCGCCCCACCATGGACGAGATTGATGGTAAATTGTTATTGATTTTCAGAGGCCAATGGTTTTAAAGATCTTAACGTTGATCAGATGTCTCCAATTTGAAATCTCCATATATTGACGAGGAAGCAGCTGAAAAGACTCTCGAGCCTCTGCGAACTGTTCACGAGCAAGCGGAAGGCACCATCATCGCGATTGCAGCGACAGGCACCTCAAGCAAAGACTCGCTTTTATCGTGGATTAGATTTTTGCAGAAGACAAACCCACCGCTGGACAGAATACCTGTGCTGTTTTCTATGACTTCACCTTTTGGGCAAGTAGTGCCTGTGAATGATAGCGCGGGAAATCAAGGACAGAGATTGAGTGACTGATCCTAGTCGGTGTTTTTTCTGTGAAAAGCATAATAAAGTTAACAAAAAATATTTATTTCTTGGTTTTACATTTTTTGCTTCTATGCCATGTTAATTTTCATCAAGCAGTTTAGTTATTACTCCTTCGATTGCCACGGACGCCGGCGAATCTTTCAGAGCTATCAAGCAGCTTTCTCCCTTTTGTGAGCACTGTCCGAGTCGAGGATCTAATGGAATGCTTCCAAGGAACGGCACCTTGGCAGTATCAGCCAGGGACTGGCCTCCTCCAGATGCAAAGACGTTGGTGCATTCCTATTAATGGTTTGATTAAAAGAGAACGCCTTGTATTTAAATAAATTTACAGTGCAGTGGGGACAGACAAATCCGCTCATGTTCTCGACGATTCCCAAAATAGGGATTCCGGTCTTCTTGCAAAATGTCACCTCCTTTCTAACGTCCTCAATGGCCACTGCTTGAGGAGTTGTGACGATCAGCGCCCCATCGCATTTGACAGTCCTGTAGTTAAAAATTTAGATCTCGCAATAACAGCATTGATTAATAAAAAAGCTTTACTTTAGATTTTCCATAACGGTAATATGTTCGTCGGAGGTGCCTGGAGGTGTGTCAATGATGAGGTAGTCAAGCTCTCCCCAGCAAACGTTGTTAACAAATTGTTGAATCATGGCTATATTTGTGATTACAGTTAAAACAATTTGTGAAGCTTCTATATAAAATACCAGTCTTCCGGGGCCCTCTCCAAACCACAGCGTTGTTCCTATTGGGCAGGATAAATCCCATAGACATGACTGCCAGTTTTTGCTCAGCATCAGTATAAACCGGTACCCAGCTGGAAGAATATAATAAATTGTGAAATTTCATTTCGGTTTCCCCAATTTTCCACTATTAAAAATAATTTTAAAGGGGCTTAATGATTTAATTAAGTTCACAAATCTAATCCATAAATGATGTGCGATTATTTATGATGCTTAAGTTAGCAACATCTACAATTTCTTTGCATCCAAAACTTAAAAAGATCTAAAATCTGGGAAGAAAAAATATTTCTGTGGAAGTGTGGATGAATCCAAAAATTGAGGACGGTTCCCAAATTTTAAAATTTGTGCAAGAGTCCACGGTTAAAAATCCACAGAAACGTTTTTTGGATGTTTATAAATAATGTTGCTAAATTTATGACGGTGAATATTTCAACATACCCTTCTGGACATTGAAGAATTTCCTTGTTTTCGAGCTGTAGCAAGTAAGGAACACTGGGTCCACACAGATCAATATCCAAAAGACCCACCTATAATTTTAAACGCATATTACAAATCAATAACTATTGCTCACATTTCACTAGCTCTAAAATTTATGACATACATATTATGTATGTGTAAATATGTACCTTAAACCCTTTGTCCTTTAGAGCAAGAGCAAGTTGTGTGCTGACAGTTGATTTTCCGACGCCTCCTTTCCCCGACAAAATTAAAATGATGTGCTTCACGCCGTCAAGCATTCTTAACAAAAAGTGTGCAATTATTTTGGACACCACTCAACTCTCAATTCTTCTTTCAATGATTCTACCGATTCTACGAAATAAAAAGGAATATGTATTTTATTAGTAGACCGATTGAACATCATACATATGTATTATGAGTTTTGTAACATACACATTACCTCACAAAAGGTGAAACAGACGAATATTTCTTTATTTATTTGATGGAAATGACAAAAAATATCGTCAGCAGGATAAAAGACCAAATCGAAGCACTTCGAAATTGGACGAGACGAGTGTTACAGCTTACACAACACAGCTGATCTGAGTGAGCAGGGAGAGACAGAGGCGTGGCTGTGTTCAGATCATGCGGATCATGCGTTCCCTGGAGAGCCAATAATAGTAAACAAAGAGCGTTGTCGTTGTTCTGTTCTTTCTTCATATCGGCGTCACAAGCACAATCATTCATGCTCATCTTCTGCGGCCTGAGGGTCAGCTTGCCTCTTTCCTTGCCTATCGTACGCTTACGCAGACACTACTAACATGTTGCCCAAGCCGTGGATGTTGCTGCTCCTTTTCGGCCTCTTTTGCCAGCTGAGCGTCGCCTACAAACCTGTCGTCCTCGTCCACGGCATCCTGGCCGACAAGGGCTGCATGAATGTTGTTGCCAAAAGGATCAAAGAGGTGACAAGCTCTTGATATTCTAGACATTAGCTTTCTTTTGTGTACTTTTCAATCCACTCTTTATGAAAAATTACATACGTCATATTCCATTCTCTTAAATAGATATTTCATTTTTCCCATTTTTTAGCTTCACCCTGGCACCGTGGTTTACGCAACTGACAGGTTTACCGGGTGGTCCAGCCTGGCTCCCATGTGGCATCAGGTAGACGCCCTGGCAGCTGACCTGTTGAACATTTCCAAGGCACATCCGGAGGGTGTCCATCTCGTCGGTGTGTTCAATGCTACTTAAATAAATCATTCGTAAAACAATTTTCATTAAAATTCACTGTCAGGCTACTCGCAAGGTGGACTAGTCAGTAGAGCCATCCTGGAGAAGTACCCTGAGCACAACGTGCAGACTTTCATCTCTCTCAGCTCTCCTCAAGCTGGTCAATATGGCAGTATGTGATTAAATTTGCCAGACCTATAACAATAATTTATATTACAATTTCTGCAGCAAAGTTTTTGCACCTCTACTTCCCTAACCTGTGGCTGAAGACGGCCTTTGAGATATTCTACTCAGATGTCGGTCAGTACACATCAGTGGCCAACTATTGGAATGATCCCCATCACCAAAAACTTTATTATAAATACAGGTTAGGGAGAGGCTTAAGGATCAAAAGATGAGTGTTACGTAATTACTTTTTACATGTTTACAGCGTATTTTTGCCCTACGCTAACAACGAGAAGGCGTCAAACCAGAGCGCAATTTACAAACAGGGTTTCCGGAAGCTGAAGAAGTTGGTTTTGATTGGAGGACCAGATGATGAGGTTATAACTCCATGGCAGTCTAGGTGAGCTGATCCATTCAGGCTATGTCTCATTATCTTGGTTATTTAATTTGGGATCTATTTCCTGATAGAAATATTTAGAATTATCTCTCTGTTCTTTTATTACAAAATTTTAGTTTGAATTCAGGAGGCTATTACAATTTTTGTTTTATAAATTAGTATAACTCACAATCTCCAATATTCCTCACAACCAGTTACAATAAATTTTCATCGACCTCAAAAAATCGGCCAGAAAAAATAATATTTTTTTTAATCTATTGACCTGACTTACTTACCTATATTGATAACGAAAATTGCCTAGTCAGTGATCAAAGGAAATTCCTCGTATTTTCACCTCTAGTACGTCCTTTTAACTACCAACTCTCTCTTTTATTCACTTAGCCACTTTGGTTACTACAACGAAAATGAAACTGTGATCGACATGAAGGATCAAGATATCTACAAGCAAGACATGTTTGGCTTGAAGACTCTGGACGAGAGTGGCCGCATCCAGATCATTACACAAGCTGGTATCGACCACTTCAGCTGGCACATCAACCTCTCAGTGATTGACAAACACATCATACCCCATCTTGACTAGGTTTAGTGACACTCACTTTTCTTGTTTTGTTTGAGAGAGGATAATTATTGTAGTGCATGACTGAAACTGATTTTCCTAGTTCAATGGAGGTGTGATTCTGTTGATTAAGTTCGATTGCAATTATCCATGACAGCACAATTTTTTTTAATAAAATAACGTCTCATGAAACAATGAATTTTATTCAGACCTTATTTTTACTATTATTTTATTTTATTTTACTATTATTCCGTCATCTCTAATTATCTAACTTCTAATAAAGGGATTTTTCCTCTCAGGAATTAAGGTTTCGTTAAATCCCTAATTACATGTTCAAATAGCTAACTTGCTACAAACATCCACAATTTTATTATTGAATGGCAAGAAACGCGAAGTCAAGCATGCAGAATGTACTGTTATTAAAAAATTATTATAAATGCATTAATAAGTTTGATAAATTTTGCCTCTTGAGATTGCAAAGGCTCATCCAGAGCTCGCTCAGCAGGGAAAACCTAAAGCAAGTAGACCAATATTCAACCGTATTTTGGGGTTTACTGTAATTTAAAATTAAATTTTCCTGGATTTTTTACCATATTTCCCTGGGTGAATAACTTAAAAAGAAGGGTCTCTCTTGCTTCAATTTAATTATAGCAATAGTTTTCTGCACGCCCTGTCAGTTTTTGCGCGATTCTGTGGTCACATGCACTAAATTATAATTCGTCAGTTTGGCCAAACAATTCTTTCAATCCAGCTAATATAATTGGACACTCTTGTGTACACGGCTGGGCTGTTACTGTATCCGCAGAACTTGCCAAAAGACGTCACACCAACCACACTGTACATGCAGTAAGGATCTTTCCTCACAAACTGCAGAGGCCCGCCAGAGTCGCCCTGAGATAAATAATAATTTTCAGAGTGGAGAAATTTTTGTTTTTGAAGGACAATTTAAAAAATGTAACTCTAACAAAATTAATTACGAGGACGATTTTCTTCTACTGTTTTCCTCAGCTACGCCATATTCAAGGTTGATACATACCTGGCAAGTGTCTTTGCCTCCTTGCAACTCGCCAGCGCACACCATTGAATCGTCGTCAATGCCGCGTCTCAGTTTGCTAGTGGTGGCTTCAGTCTTGTACGTCTGGTTGCAGACTGGGTGTTCGATCGGACTCAGGGAGACCTTCAGCAGTCTGTCACTCGTATCCTCCGCTGCGCGGGAAAACTGATCAGATTAGTCACCCTGAGCAGGTCGTGCTGCACTCACAGTATCCAACTCTGCCCCAGCCAGTGGCGATGAACTTGATCTGTTCGCCCGGTCCAGGCAACTGTTTTACCCTGTGAAGACAGGCTGGCCGCACGAAGGCATCAAACGTGGCGTCCCTGGCCAGGCGCAGCAGGGCGATGTCGTTGTACCTTCCAGGTAGTTTGTACTCGGGGTGTTGAATGCGCTCGGCCACCGGAATCATCTGCGGCCTCGCGCCGTCCTGGTCATTGGAAATCTCCAAATCGCCGAGTCGGACGACCCGCACGGGTCCTCTAAAGGGGGTTTATTTATAAAAATTAAAAAAACCACATTGGGTGGTGACACATACTCGTCTCGACTGGAGACGCAATGCGCTGCAGTCAGGACAAACCGCTCGCTGATCAAGGAGCCGCCACAGTACCACGCAGGATCGGTGTCAGAGCCGTAGCCGAGAAGGGCCTGAGGAGGATTTTTCATTTGAGAAAATTGAGTTAATTGAGGGAATTAAAGCCGTCATTGTCCTCTGGAGGCTATTTTTCAACTCACCATATGCGGAAACTCCTTGAGGGCGGCGGGCTCTCCGCCAACCACGAGTGGTGTGGCGATGACCGCGCACGTTGATATGTTGATGTACTGAATGTCGTCATCAACTGCGAGCGTTGGAGGTGCTTGCAGCATGTACACGCTTTTTGCATACTCACGGCACTCTTGAACAAACCAATTATTTTTATTCATTTTGAGCGACATATTAGTTAAATTAATCTATATGAAAGAGCAGGAGTTCAAAAATTTTCGACATTCCGATAAATTTGTGTGTATATTTAACGCCAAGGTTATGCAGGTCGCCAGGTGATGGAAAACCAGTTAAAACTTTCTCGTGCATGGCCAACGAAATTAACAAACTTGTTTCGCTCTTGGTACTCAGCGCTGAAGGTGGCAAATTAAATGGCTTGGCCGTGGTGGTCACTGGAGGCCGCGTCGGCCGCTGGGCTCCTGGCTTATTCTGCGGTTGTCCCCTCTGTCCAGGACAGCAGATGACAGGCTGATTCAACTGGAAACTGCAGATTCGAGGGCGACGACCCGCACGCAGGTCCTGCAGAGCAGAAGGGCAGTTCTGCAAAGGCGAGCACGTGCCCGGCACTCCAAAGTAGGTCGAACAAGCGTCTCCTAGAACGAAAATTTACTGATAAATAATACGGCGCTTTGTTTAGTGATGTGAAGCTAGTGCTGTTATTTCATTCAACACTGATTATAAATTTTAGGGTAAACCGCAGTTATGATAACAAACCCATATTTGGAATTCAGAGAGGCTTATTTTATGAACAAATTAAACTTCATCCTTGTTATGATAACACCATTTAGCTTGTGTTGGTAAATGTTTCTATACCCATAACTTTGCTCTCAAATTTTTAACCCATTAAACAGAAAAAATAAATTAAAAATTCCGTACTTAGAGTCGAGTATTAAAATAGGATTAGAGCAAATGATAAGTTAATATATAGAGACTTTTAATAGATTGTGCAACTAAAATTAGCCAAACCATCGCTCTTTTGAAATTATATCAATCTATTATTTGCACAATTTGAGACTAAAAGTCACGTCTTGTCGTGATAGCTGAGTAAGTCGGGTCGTGGCGTGACCTAGCTGCGATAACTGAGCTTGGAATGAAACCTGCCATTGAAGAGCTGGGCCGAGGTTTGCGCGGCGAAGGCGACGAGCACAGCGGCGAAAAGCATGTCCGGCTCTCTTCCACACTAATTGAGCACTAAACTATATATAAAGTAAGAGGATGCGAACCGCAAGACCTGTTGTTTCCTCCTACCGTGGAAATTACGTCACCGGCCTTGGAGAATTCACAACTTCTGTTCCCAGCACAAAAAGCAGCTTTTTAGATGCATTAATCCATTACTCATCGGAGTAACGGCCGGGTAAGGAGAGACCCACGCTGCGCAGCAATGTTAAATTAGATTCGGCTAATTATTGGAACTAACGGTGGGGCTGTGCAATGCCTTCTACTTCAATGATTCAAGTTAGTAATAAATTAGATTAAGCTAATATTTAATTTCTACAATCTTTGAATTTAATAAATTTTAGACAAAATAAAATATAAAACACAGCATGGATTTTGACAAAATCAATCATAATATTTAGTACACATTAAACATTAATTAAAACCCATGACAGATCGTACATTTTCTTTTCATGACATAACCTGTAACGGAGTTAATGTTAATTTATTTGATAAATTTCATGCATTTGCCTAGGAAGAGACATATAAATTCTCAAAAATATAGAAAAAAAATCTGCTGACCAGTCCATTTCAGACTTTGACTCATGGCTTAATTGGTATCACAAGGGACCACGCACATTAGGCTTAAGTGCACGCGAATGTAAACTTTGGCTTCTCAGAAATAATCCACGCTTTCTCGGATCAAGCTGTTAAAGTCGGGGAGCGGCGCTGCGCTTCAGATTGACGCTCAACAATGTGATTTGCAATCGCACCTGCGTCGTTTGACGCACGAACTGCGTTTCGCTCAGCCGCAGCATCGGAAAGTAGGAATGACAAACAGCTAATTTGAATTGAAACCAGGGCAGGTCAAAAGAAAATAACTCAAAAATATATTTTTTACAGGAATTTGATTAAGTAGGGGTTATTTGAACCGAGTTTATCAAAGCTTAACACTATTCTTCTAAACAATTACTGCAACAAAAATGCTAGGCAAGATAAAAATTCACTTGCTTCCTTTATTTTAAAATTTGAATCTAAATATATTTGAAATATTAATAGTTCTCAATATTGTGAAAAGATAAACATATAATAATGATATATTAAATAACAAAAGCTCTGTAGTTTGGTGTTGCATTCAAACTAGGTGTCTTTATATTGTCTAAGACGGAGTTGCTTATCTTTGTGAAATCAGAACAGGGAACCCCAGAAAAACATTTGTAAGAACGCAGAATTCAAATTCTTATTCCAACAGTAATTTTTAAGGAATCTCTAGATTTTACAACAGCAACTTTTTATTCATCGCCACTAAATTTACAAAATAGAAACTCAAGAAAACAAACGCGATAAACCCTTCAAATTCATCATAGCGGTCGTAAATTCGTCCAGACTCAGACCGCGAACTTCACTTGATCCTCGACTTTGCCACTTGAGATGCATCGGAGGCTGGAAGAAGTGCATCACGCAGACGAAAGGGCGAAGGGGGGTAGGAAAGAGGAAATAGGGGCCCACGATTGTCGCACTCGCTCATGCCCGCGAGTCGGAATCATTTTGCCGTGAATGTTGGCGGCGAGTCAAGAAGAGCGGTCTAATTTTAGCCGTGTGTCTAGCTGTGGCGGACCGACTTACTTTTCTCTCATATTTGCACGTTATCCGGCTGATTTGGGAGGCATGCGGCGCCGCGTCCGCTGCACCTGAGCCGCACCATGTTGCCCGTGAGTAGCCACAGCCCTTTCGGAGGCCCCGGGGGCGGCCGCGGGGGGTGAATCGTCTGGGTCCCACGAGTGTCGTGTCTCATTGAAGCGGCCGCCAGCAGAAAAAGCGAAAATCGCGGTATTTTTAGCCACGTTTTGCCTTTGTGTGTTGTCGAGTGAGTGTGTATTTTTTAGTGATCGGCTCACGATCGGCTCACCAATAACACATTCCGCGCCGCTGCCGCCGCCCGACCAAATTTCTGCAAATGTGGAACGGCTTTTTCGTGAGTAGCTGTGCCCCTTTCCGAAAGTCGCAGCCGAGACCGCCGAGGGCCCGATTTGCAGTCGACATGCCCACTCTATGCGCGTAATAACTAATTAATCGGCCTGCCAACTCGGGGCTATAATTATCGGCACATGCACTCGCAGCTTTTTTCGCCGGCCGCGCCGCGACCCAATGAAAAGGGGCGCGCAGCTATTTTGGACGCCTGACTGCTGGATGGACCAAAAAAATTGGCCACCGAGCTGCTGATGCTGGAGATGCGCTAGAAATGTTTGGGCCTATCAGACAGAAATCTGAGAGTGTGTTTTTAGAAGAGCCGAAGTGTAAACTGACGAGTTTGCATTTGGCGAATGATTTGGTCTCTCTGGAATGATCGCTAAGCAAATCCAGCGTTGCGACTGTTTAAGTTGCAAATATTATGTCATTAGAAAAGTTTTGTTGGAAAATTTAAGATTAAATTAAAAGTTCAATTAAAACTAAGATGTCACCATAACTAACAATTAATTGTAACAGTATTTTTTTGAATATTTTTTTGCTGCGGCCCTACAACTCGGAACTCCGCGAGTGAAGACGTTTGACGGTTAAAAATTGCCTAAGAGCGTGCCAAAAACCTGACTAAATCAGCTATAATTACATTTTTCTTTTAATTGCTCTATCAGACCTAGGTAGCTTGAAAGCTGCGAGAAAAATTTGGTTCCTAAAAGTTTTATTTCTCTTCTATTTACAGATTGACAAGTTCAATCAAAATTGGTAGTCGTTTTCAGCGTGTCACGATATCAGAACCGTGAAAAACGGAGTATTTAAATTTAAATACTATCCTTAACCAGTAGATAAAATAATGTGAAAACTAAATGCTCCTAATATAATCCGTATTTTTTTCTTTTGTAAATGTGATTATTAAATTTCTGAATTGAATTAAACATTTTATTCTAATTGATAATTTTCTCTTTAACAGCAACGAAATTTTCAGTCAAAAACTTGGCACCTATTTTTATCCAATTTACGCTTCGCAGAGAGATGAGTGTTTAACGAGCTCCATAAACTCGAGAGGCCTATAGTAGCTGACGAAACACAAAATGCGGCGCGCCGGTCGGTCCACTAGTGCATTCTTTCGCCTCTGTTCTTTTCGATGCACAAAAATATGCGGACAACGTGTTGCCATTATTACTATTACTACTGCTGGCACTCGCATTCATTGCACTGCTGGACGATGTTGCAGACGCGAGTTGGCGCCCACCTGTCCATGCGTCCTTTGCCGCCACCTCCTGAACCCGAGTATGAGGTGATTGACTACAGGAAAATGGGCAACACGCACGCAGCAGCAGCAGCAACCACTGCCAGATCACCCCATTCGTTCACAGGTTTTCCACTTCTGATGCTCAGAATGCAGTTTTTCAGCAATGCTATTTTGCAGGGAATGAAGTCAGGCGAAAGGGTGATGGAAAGCACTGCGACCTGTGCGGCTGCACTGAGCCGTCAGTCCGGTGCGAGGACTGCAACAAGCAGATCTTCTGCTTGTCTTGCGACGACATGTACCACAGACATCCCAAACGACAAGCTCACATTCGAAAGGTTATTATAATTTAAAAATAATTTAACAGCCAATTTTTAATTAGGAATTTGACTCGCATATTAGCGTTCTCATTTATAAATTTGATAATACATTTTATGAATTTTAAAAATGTTAGTATTCTTGATATCTCGGGCATCCTAAAGATTTTAACAAATTCGTGTACACGCAGACTTTGCAAACGACTATGGATGGATTCCAAACGTTCCGGCCTCCGTTGCCTCCGAAGGGTGGTTTTACCCCTGTGCCCGTTCCACCGCCGCGAAGGAACAAAAAGGACATGCGGTCTTCGACGCCAAGTCCAGAGATACCTCGGATGATCCAGGAGATGAACCACATGACGCAGGTACCAATCCGTTGCGGCTCTCACTCACTCACTTTTTAATCCTTTACTATCCCTGTCTTTTCTTTTCAATTCTCATGATTTGGTGACGGGCATGAGCATTATGTGAGTGCGGTGCAAGGCGGCACATAATTTCATTTTTAATCATTCCTTGGTTTAGATTAGATGCATTATTCAAAGGAAAATTCACCAATTAAACTCTTTATTTTAAGTCAAGATGTGTATTATCTTATAAAAATTAGACAAAGAAGCAATGCTAGCAGAGCTCTATCGAAATGCAACCACCGCTGCGTGCTAGCGCTAGAAACCACTTAATGAGATGATGGATTAGGGCCGGGGTTACGGGGCTGACCAGATGAAGCCGGCGCTGCCCAGGAAGGAGTTTTCGCTGGCCGAAAAGATGAACAGTCTGCGCCGCTTCATGAGCGGCCGGCCCAGACCCACGCCGCAGCAGATGCACGAGCAGAACGCCAGGGTCCAGTTCGACGCTCAAGGCAACCTTACTTTTTGACAATCCCAGTCGCGTAACTTCTTGTCCCAAAATATAAAATTATGCTCTTAACGATTTTATTTGATGAAGTTGGAATTTAAATTCGAATTTTTCGTACTTTAAGTTCCAGGTCGGGAATTTCTCATACCTTTTTGCGTATCTAATTTAAAAAAATCGGATTTGCGCCACTGAAAACTAACTCCTTGACAAAAAGAGGTGGAAGGAATTTAGTTTCGCTTGCAGGTATTCCAGTTCCCGTGGAAAACTACATGAACGGCGGAAAAGAAAACATTGATCGACCTGAGGGGAATGCGAACTACTCGCCCAACCCTTTTAGCATACAACCCCCTCAAAGAGCAAACAGGGCGGCACTCAGTCATTCGATCAGCGTGGCCAACCTCCCTAACAATAACAGAAACTCGGTACTACATTTAAATTTAATTATTTTTAATCACGAAAATATTTTGTTTTAACCCGCAGACGCATGCGAACATTAATCTATTTATTAAGTCATTCACTTGATTTTAAAACAATTAATCTATTCAACTTGTATATCTTTAACTATTTCTCATTTTTGTTCGCACTTGTATCAGAGCTACGACTTCCAAAACTACAAGCAATCAGTGGAGCCAGCAATCGTGCCAGAGACCGCTGGCTACCGGGGAATGCCAATGGGCTACTCGCGGTACGAGGGTGCCATGTCGCCATTCGCCACCACCGGCCGGAGGAGGGCGACCAACCCCTATATGGGCTACAACAGCGGCCCCCAACAGCAGCAACAGCCGCAACAGCAACAGCAGTCACAGCCACAGCAGCCACACCAGCAGCAAATGCAGCCGCCAGCGAGAGAGGTCCAGCAGTTTTGCTACAATCCGCGACCACCACAGAGAATGCCTCTGACCGGCAGTGTCCATGAACTGCACAGCAGTCACTTGCAGGCAGCGCTTTTTGCAGAGCAGCAGCAGGTGAACGACTTAAAATTTGACTGTCTTTATTTTTATTAATAAAAATCTTTGGAAATTCGAAATCAAATTGTTAAACAGACATGTTGCGCAACTTTGATCATGATCATTTAGTAGATTTTTAATTTAATAAAATTTAATTTATTCCAGCATATGCACCCTTCAATGATGGGCATGAATTACCAGCAGCCACCGTGGATGGCACCCCAGTACTTTGGTCCGACCCGCCCTTACGAGGAGGCCCCAGCCCCAGCCCCGGCGCCAGCTCCCCGACTCACCCGCTCAAGCAGCAACACGAGTTTGTACAGCCGCAGCCGGCAGCCAGACTTCTCCACCATCAGCGGCGTGACCGGCCGCAGGGCGATGGCCTCGTCGCCGACCGCCAGCGTTCACTCTAAGTGCAAGTCTCTGCCTGGGCAAAAAGACTCGTCTGATGAGGAAGAGGAGGAAGACAGTTTTGGGGTAAAAATAAATATTTAATAGCTTCAAGCCTCTGAAGCATTTTATGTAGCACTCTAAAAATTGAAACTTGAAAAAAAATAACACGGAATAACAAAAGAAAATTTTCTATGCAAAACATTTAAACGTCTTCAATCTGTTCCGGTGTAAAAAGACAAATTCCAAAACTGTAATATTTTAAGTGTCTAAATAATATCAAGTTTTTTATTTTATCAGAAAAATTTCCACTTCCAGGGCAGCGGCGGCGAGGAGAAGACGCCGGACAACTCGCCGTACCCTTGGGAGTGCGAGCACTGCACGTATGTCAACCCCGAGGGCACCAGGGTGTGCGCCATCTGCTGCAAGACGCCGAGTGCCGACTTTCTCCCTGCGCCGGACACGCAGATGCAGGCGAGGCGCACCATCAAGCCGTCGCTGCGGAGGGGCACTGCCAAGCAGCAGATCGCGAATCGCAGAGAGATGCGTGCCAACGAGGAGCGCCGCCGCACCTCCGAGGTCAGGGAGAACGTCAGGGAGCCCGAACACGCGGATATGGGCAGGAGGAGTCTGCAGCGCAGGCGGAAGAGCAGCAAATCAGAAACCAACGGCTACGCAGAAACGAAAGGCCACAGCAGGCACAGAGGTAATAATTTTCGTATTTTTTCATTGGGTCCATTTGAATTTTTTTTAACCGTCTCATTAGATAAATGAAATTATCAATAATTTCATAAATTTGGTGAGTTTAGAAACATCGTTGACTAATTGGATTCAAAATTAAACTTCCGGAAGGGTAATATTGATTTATTTTATTTTATATTTTACTAATGTACTAAAATTATGCTGCCTTGTGTAGCAGAATAAGCACCAGCCGTTAATTCTCCAGAATTGGCTGGGCTTCTGTAGCTTTCAAAATAAATATATTTCTTTAAAAAAAAAATTATTTATCAGCAAAGTTTCAACATATTGGCTTAGGTCTAAAAAAGTCTAAATTATTAAAAAAATCAATTCTGTAACGAATAATTTTTGTATGGTTTTACAAGAGCCACGGAAAATAACAAAAAATTATAAGCCTAGAATATTTTCAATTTTTTTTAGTGAATTCATATTTTAAAACCTAAAGAGATTTGTGCCTGATGCTCCTTTCAGTAAAACACAGTTAATCACAGTCGTTTTAAAAGAAAATCCTGGTTTGAAAATTTATCTTGTCTTAAGAATTGTCTTAAAATTTACAGAAGCAGAAAGTAGCGAGGAGGATCGCAAGTCCAGCAAGGATCGTCGTCCCACAAAGGTGCCGTACAGTTCCACGCCGACACCGCCGTCGTCGCCGAGAACCCTGCCGCGGAAGAAAAAGGATAAGGTGTCGACGGCGGTGGGTTGCTCGCCGCCCAGGGAGCCGGTCAAGCAGAAGACGCCGCCGCGCCACTTTGTCTCATGCTCCACCTCGCCGATGCGCGAGCTGCCAACCGAAAAAGCCGAGCCACCGCCCAAAGAGAAGACACCGGCCAGACTGGAGGTTCCCAGCTCGCCCGTCGTCATAGTGGAGTCGCCGAAACCGGAGGCCAAGGTTAAACACTCAGTTTCGACGGGCACTTCCCCGCCGCCCAGAGAAATTGGAACTCAGGTATTTTAGATATTTCCTGTTCTCATAGACATTACACAATGTCAAATAATATCTTCTGATACATTGCTTTTCGTCGATTATTAATTTATATATTACAATGAAAATGTGTACAAAATATATAATACTATTTGCTTCTGTCGTTTTTCAACGAATTTTTCTCTTCCAGACGTACGAGGCTCCAGCAGAAATGTCAAAGGCGGAGCAGTCCCCGCCAAAGTCCGCCTCTAGAAGCCCTCGGTATTATCGAAGGGCACCGTCGCCGAGACTCAAAAGGGCCATGTCCCTGCACACGGGCACTCAAACCCTGATGGACACTCCAGAAATGCACGCTTTTCTGTGGGGCGACGACGAAAGGCAAGCGCCAACCTCCTCTCTCAGAAGAACGCTCAGCAAACAGTCACTCAGACTCAGTGACACACAGGTATGCTTCGATCTAACTCATTCTCTCTCAAGCTTAATATTAACATCAGATACCGTACTCCTTATTTATTTGTAATTCTCTATCTCGTGCTTTCTAAAACTGAAATCTGCGTTTTTCACAAGGCGAGAGAAGCAAGGAAATATAGCTAAATTCTTGATTTTTAATTATTTTTAGCAGAAAACAAATTATATACATTTTTAATATTAGTTACTATTTATTCATAACAAAATTTGTTAGTACTTTTGACCATGTTCTTTTTTAATTTAAGAATACTTAATACTGTCTAAGGGAATTTTTATATTTTAAATTAGATTTCAAATGATATTTTGCCAACATGAAGTGTCTGACTTCTATTTTGTGTTAAAAGGTATGTTTAGGCAGTCGTTGGCAATTTAAAAAATCTATGAATCAGCATTTTTCGTGCTAATATGATGATTATTATATCTAACAAAATCAATCATCTAAATTATTTATTACACATATTCCACTTCATTTCTATTTATACAACTCTGCTTCATTTCTCCAACATAAAATATCAATTTAAAAAAAGCGATCACCATAACATGGACAGTATTGGAAAATAATAAATTTCCTCACTCCTCGCCACTATTCCTTGGTCACGCACAGTCTGCACATTAATGCGTGTGTCTTTCAAGAGCCTTCCGATGTCCTCTCGGGAGACGAGTCCCGAGCTGGACGAGCCGCTGCCGGCCTACGAGTCGAACCAGCACATCAGTCGGTCGTCGCGGCGAGGCGGAGGCGTGCGCGGCATGTCCACCTCGGACCTGTCGAGCAGCCTGCACGGCGGCAGCATGTCGTCCCTGCGCACGCCCAGCAGCAGGGCCTTTGACTCGCGCACCAGCACCCTCACCAGTGGCAACGTCAATATCAGGGTAGCCTGGCTGCACCCTAAACCTCGACCCGGTTTTATGGATCTTTCAATGCCCAGCACATAGATATTTGTGAAGTTTAAAAAAAAAATCGGAGTTAATTCAATATATTGATGCGCTATTGCATTGAAATTTCCTGCAAGATTAGGGACACCCTGCTGAAACGCATACAGACGCTGGAGATCCATTCCTTTACTAATGATTTTGTGTGACTTTAATAATTGTAGAAATAGTGTTCTTAACTATCTCGAATGCTTACTTAGTTAGAGTGGTTATAACAAACGTGAGTGAGAGCTATGTGAAATTACAACCATGCTGCCGCTGCTGAAGCGAAAGTTTAATTAAAATATTAAATTTTGCATCCATTACAGGGTGGTTCAATCAGGTCAGGAAGCCAACCCCCGGAGATCGGACGTACAAGGAAGAGCAAAACCAGTTTCCAAGGCCATGAGTTGGTCCGATTATTAAGGGTAAGCATTTTTCAAGCACACTAGCTGCTTTAATTATTTCCATCTATTTTTTAACGAATTTTTATCGCCGTGAAATAATTAAAAATTTACGAAAATTATGGCTGCATCTATACATTTTTATTCAAGGCATCAAGAAAGAATTGGATTGGTTAGTGGTTTAATGCAATATAATAGATTCTATCGAAACTTTTAAAGCAAAAATTTACAAAATTGAATTCTACTGCGGGCAGATGATAGACCACTTGGTCGGCGTCGCTTGTTCCAAGCTGATTTTTTTCTCCGAGTCAAGGGTGAGGAAAAGCTCGGTGTTCATGTGTTTGATGATGTACTGGCCACTCGGCTCGCGCTGCAGTTGCCACAAGTTACCCGGATTTTTGAAGAGGTAGTGGAATGGTGTGGTGATGATCTGGTAGTCGTCCTTCTCCTCGTCTCCATCGTTTATCACGCCGATGAACTCGAAGCTGTCATCGTTCTGAATCTCAAAGAACTCACCGTCGTCCAACTGCCACTTCTTGATGGACCAGTAGGCGAAATCGGAGTCCAAAACTGGCAGTTTGGCTTGCAGTGTGTGCTCTTCGCCCTGAACCAGTCCGATCTTCTCGCTGTTCTGGATGAAACAGTTTTTGCCAAAGTTGGCCCAATCAGGCTCCGTCGCCAGGTTGTCTTTTGATTCCGCGTCTTCTTCCTCCTCCATCGAGGGCAGTGGATCGGCCACCGCAAGTGCCACGAATGCCAACAAGGCTGCTAACTTGAAGAACTCCATGTCTGGAATCAATCTGAAACGTTTACTGTCAGTTCGTGGGTCAGTACTAAAATGACATAACGCACACTACGCCAGGCCCTTTTTGTACCCGCGCATCTCCCTCCTAATCAGGAGAATTGAAACGCGCGTCGTGGTTAGCCTTGAGGTGCCACCAATTTATCAAATTCATTTGTCAGGTCGGCCTGCACTTCGGAAATGGTGAAAACATTTAAATATTTTTTTTTATTTCACCGCGATTTTGCTTTACAAAGCTTTTAAAATGTGACACTTTAATTGAGCACAAGGCGCGTGAAAAGGAAGTGCGGAGACATTTTCACGCAGTAAATTGCAGTGCGATAACAAAACGAGTCCATCGTCTGCCATATCAGGCAATTTTTTTAATTTGCTGCCACTATAATTATCTGCAAATAAAAAAATTACAAGCCACGTGAATATTTCAGGAAGCGGAGGAGCACAGCTTCACCTCGGAAGACGTTCAGGTGGCACTGGAGCAAACGGCAGATGGTGAAAACCCTGGCCAGGACCCGATCACCTGGCTCAGGCAGCACTGGCGCAATCTAATCGATACAGTGGCCACGCTCGCCACCAACTACGGCCTCGAGAGGGCCGAAAACACGGTGGGCGTCGTGTCGGCCCTGGAGGCCAGGGATGCCCTGAGACAAAAGAAGGGCAACGTCTGGTCTGCGGTCACGCACTGCGTTGAACAGCGACAGAGCAAGGTCAGAGGGGAAAACAGAGAGAGTGCGCGTTCTAGTTTAATTTCTGAGGTCAAAATTATTTTAGTTTGTGGGTTGCCCTTCGAAATAGATTGTTATAAATAACTTAAAAAATACAAATTTTTACGAATATGCTTGCAATTGTTTAAACTAGAAATATTTGTAAGAATATGCATGGTTTTAAAAGAATTTTTTACTGACTTTGGTGCAAATTAAAAATGGTTATATAACCATTTTTACTCAATTTTTTAAGTTAAATTCGTTCAAATTGTTGCTGATTCTGTTTCATATTGAAAAAGTTTTCGGTTTTAAAATAATTAGGTAATAACTGTGATAGTAAAGATTAATATTAAAGGGGTTTCCGTTAGTTTGAGAATTTCTTGAAAAAAGAGAGTGTTACTATGAGCTAATTTTCTGTTAATGAAAATTTAGTCTAGTATAGCCAGTATTCCATCTTAAATTTTCAGTGCAGTAATAAACATACATTGCTAACCATCGCTTACCAAAAAATTAAAATATATAATTCGTAGAATATTTGATATAAATAGTCCGTTTTGAGTCCAGTTACTTGTAACATGTGCCGGAATTACGGTTGAAAAAACTAAACGCTCAGTCGTAATAAAATTGTTGGCTAATTTTAGTACGCTGAGCTGATTAGCAAGGGAAACTTCACTCGCCAAGAAGCAGTGGCCGCTCTTGAGGCGAACCAAGGAAACGTTGAAGCTGCCCTGATCCAGCTCAACAAGGCGCAGCTTAAACCCTTTCTCATGCGGATATGGGGCCCGCCGAGTCAAGAAGATGATAACGAAGATGCCAACTTCCAATCGATCGCTGCAGGTAAAAATCAAAGCTACGTTCCTCAAAAGTGAAATTCGGACGCGCGGGCTAATTAATTGCGAGGAAAAAATTAAAATGTTTGAAAATGGGGAACTTGCTTAAATTTAAATTACTTATTTTCAGCATTGCGTACTTTTTTCCCGAGGCTATAAAACAGTCAACAGCTATAACCATAAATAATTATATGACAATCTAAATTTTTATATGAAATTGAAAAAAACACAAATCTTTTACTTTTAGTCAGAATTTCACATAACTACATTATGTCTAAACGTTTCGTGTCAGTCTGTTTGCTGCTTTTATGGCTTTCTCAAAATCGTAGCGAGATAAATTATTGTATTGCTTCAGCATAACAACCGCAAAAGGTAGAAAATTGGATATTGCATGGGGTGCACAACTATTTTCAGATGAAAACAATACAGAATCTCTGCAGGAGTTCTCGGACGCGAGGTCGGACATTGACATCACCGAGGAGCTGCCGAAAGACGACGCCGCGTCTGTACACGCGAAAACGCCGTCGCCGACCAAGGAGCCGCTGCCCACCACTCCCTCCACATCCAGCTCCTCGGCCTCCCAGGAAAAAATCAACCTGGAAGTGGCCTCGATCACCTCCAGTATGCCCAACTCCGACCTGGAGGACGTAAAGAATCTGCTGCTCAATTCCAACGACTCGATGCGCCTATTCACCGACTATTCCAGGAACATCCAACTGCAGGCCCAGGACATTTCCAATCTGGTCGAGAATATTCTCAACCTGAGCAAGTTAAAGCCGCTTGATTCGTCGGCGCCTGTGAAGGTTGAGCCTGCCAGGGTGGAGGTGGCTTCCACCACCAAGGTGGAGGTCACTACTCTGGCCAAAGTGGAAGTTCAGGAGGCGAAAATCGAGAAGAAGGTCGTGGAGCCGGCTGTAAGGGCAGTGAAAGTTGTTGAAAAAGGTCCAGAAAAAACAAAACCAGTAGTTGTAGAAACTGATGTGCCTAAAAAGGAGTCTGAAAAGCAGGAAGGACCGCAAAAATCGGGTTTGAAAGTGAACACGGTGCAAGCGAAAGCACCAGAAGTGGAGCAGCCCCCTCCTAAGCCTGAACCTGCAAAAGCCCCGGCGCCTGTCGAGGCTGCAAAGGTAGAGCCACCCGTGCCACAGCTTCCCCCAAAAGAGGAAATACTCGTGCCAAAGCTGCCTCCAAAAGAGGAATCACCCGCGCCCAAGCTGCCACCAAAGCCAAAATCCCCTGAGGCTGTTCCATCTTCGCCGCAGCTTCCACCAAAACCGAAAGCACCGCAACCACCAGTCGCTGCAAAAGCTCCTGAAGTGGCGGAAACGAAGGAAGCAGCGCCCATCGCCAAAGCAGAGAGCACCGAGTTGACTCCCAAACCGAAGCGGAAATCTCCTGAACAAACGGCAAAACTTCAGGAAAAAATCACAAATAAACCCGAAGAAAAATCCGGGAAACTTGCAGAAATTCCTGCAAACCCTTTTAAAACTGTAGAAACCCCCGTGAAGTCTGAAGAGAAATCTGCAAAGTCTGCAGAAGCCCCTGCGGAAATCCCTTCAGTTCGTGTAGAAAGCCTGAAAAACCCCGAAGAAACCCCATTGAAGCCCGCAGATATTCCTATGGAAAATACTGCGAAGCCCCTAGAGGAACCACCTTTTACAGAGGAAGCCCAGAAATTGGACCAAAAACCAGAACCACCACCTGTATCTCCAATTGATGAGGACTCAGTAAACGAGGACGACTCTGTGTCAGAAAAACTGAGCACTTTGAAGAGGAGGCCGCACGGAAAAATTATGACAGCAACAGGTAAATACATAATAACCTTGATCTAGAGAAACGTGCAAATGAGGAAAATATATATTATTTACTCTCGAAATAAAATTAAATTGTGGACGATTTTCCAAATTCAAAATACCTTTCAAGTGTCCCAACATTTTGTACTTTTATTGGTGATGTCAAAATATTGATATCGCGATTTCAGGTGGTTCACTGATGTTTGCGCAGAGCATGATGAACGTCAGCATGATCGATGAAATTGATGCCAGCGTCGCCAGATTGACCGTGAAAAAGCTGCCACAGATGAACAGCGGAAACCCGTTGCCCACTCTGGGCCTGCTGCGAAGAGGTCTCAGCCTAGACGCCGCCAGTTTTCCCTCTACCATGAGCAAGGAGCAGCTAAAGCAGCACGAATTTGAGGTATATTTCTTCAAAACTTCGAATAAAATCACACTCTTTTCAATTTTTAATTTTTATATCACAAAATCAATTTCTGTTCCGCATTTATTTCTTTGTAGCGTCAAGTGCGCCGTCTGCTCGCTGAGGGACTAATTGACACGTACGAAAAGGCGGAATTGACGGCTAGCATTCAGGGTGAAGGTTTCAGCAGAGAAGATGCTTTGATGGCGGCCAAGGAGTGCACGTCCCTCGACTCGGCCCTCGCCTTTCTGCAGCAAGAGTGTGAACTGTGTATGGCCAAAGCAACCGCTTCTGATGTAAGAGATATGGTGTTCAAATTAACAATATTTTTTGCAAGTTGGATTTTTACAAATCAATTTTTAAATTATTATGTTACAAATAATGGAATCTTTATCCATCTTTTCGCAATAAATATCATTGAAATTTCTATGTATCTTGCTATAGAGAAAAGATTAGGTCTACATCTGCAACCGCGTGGGCACCAAAGTCGTGCCGGTTGCATACGAAGGTTCAATAATTAATCCAATTCACCTTGCTTTTTTACTAGATGATAAGCATGCTCAAGTGCACACACCGCTGCTGCCGAGAATGCGTACGACATTACTTCAGCATCCAAATCAGGGACAGGAGCATCGTTGATGCTGTCTGTCCTTTTTGCAAAGAGCCCTCCGACCTCAACGCAAGACAGAGGTTTGAACAACTGCATTTTAGCTGAGCATATACGCAGTTTTTTAACTAACTTTCTGTCTGCAGCGACGACATAGCTCTCGAGTACTTTAGCAATTTGGACATCCTGTTGAAGAATGTGCTGGACGCAGAGGTCCACGAGCTTTTCCAGAGAAAACTGAGAGACTTCACCCTGATGCAGGACCCAAGCTTCAGGTGGTGCATCAAGGTCAGAATTTCTATCGTATTGCTAGTTGTCTCTCTTTAATTAGCATTTTACGTTTGCAGTGCTCATCAGGGTACTTTGCAAACCCGAAGCAGAAGAGATTGGTCTGTCCTGACTGCAAATCGGTCACTTGTGGACAGTGTCGACAGCCGGTAAATCTTTTTGTTGGATTCAAAAATCAGTTAACAATTTTTAAATGTGTTTATTCACATACTTATCAATATGGAATTAATTATTATGTCTAATTAATTGCTTTATCAGCGGTCCGAATAATTCAAATGATTTATTTTTTAATTATTGTCTAACTATGATGGTAGAGACTGGCCTGTGCAGTGCAGAACCTTCTCAATATATTTTTATTTTCATCAGGGTAAAAAAATCTTCAGTAAAAAGGGTCATATTGTTAAATTAATTATTTTTCAATAATTAACACTCGACATTTTTGTCAGTTGTGTATATTCTATTCTTTTTTAGGGTCAATATTCCTATTTTTATTATTTTCTTAGTGGATGAAGCAGCACGAAGGTGTCAGCTGCGAGAAGTTCGCCAAGTGGCAGGCGGCCAACGACCCTGACAACCAGAAAAAGGGTCTGGAGAGCCACCTGGCCGAGCACGGCATCACTTGTCCGCAGTGCCTGAGCCGCTTCGCACTGGCCAGGGGTGGCTGCATGCACTTCACGTGTCCACAGTGCAAGTTCGAGTTCTGCTCGGGCTGCAACCGCCGCTTCGTGATGGGCGCCCGCTGCGAAGTCAGCCCCAATTGCGCCAGACTCGGTCTCCACGCGCACCACCCTCGCAATTGCCTCTTTTACCTCAGGGACAAGGAACCTGCCGAGCTCCACCACCTGCTCAATGTGCGTATATGGTTTATCTGCTAATCATGACTGCTAGTGCGTGTCAGAGAATTGTTTTTATAATTCTTGTGACTATTAATTATTGTGTAATATTACATTTTTTATGATTTGGAAAACGACAATCCAAATTAAAATTTGTAAATGATTAACACGACTTGATACTCGCTCTCTAAGTCAATATATCCCTTATTTGTAAGCATTTCTGAGAAAAATTACTGATGGAATGTTCTAATTAAAATTTCAAAAGTGAGAATATTTAGCAGAGTAAATAATGAAATGTATACGAGATGACATATTTATTTTCTGGAATCCATCCCTGTTATAAAACAAAAATAATAAATTTTGTGTCCTACAAATTAATTTTTATTTTGTAAATGATATTGCAGTCTAGTATAGAAAACTTTCTTTGCCGTTTACAGGTGCATGAAATAAAATACAACACGGATAGAGAGGGCGAGGAAGAGGGCAGCAAGTGCCGCGTGCAGTTGCAGCGGGAAACTCCCGCGGGTTTGCTCGACACGTACTGCAATGAGGAAGTGCAGAAGGGTCACGCCGGACTGTGCAGGTATTGAACCCCCCGATCTCCGCCCATTTTCCTTTTGATTACGAATTAAGATTAGCCAACAATGAGATGCACCTACAGAGATGCGCAAAAGTAAGAGTGCGGCGCGCGAGAGAGTGAAAGACGAGATTTTTACTTGTATATCTTTCGTGAAAAACGCCTTGCGCCCGCTGAGAGAGTCAGAACGTGCCGTCGATCTAATTGACTCGAGCACTTCTAACTCGCAGTTCACGCCTTACTTTATTAATTTATTGGGTCTCGAGTTGAAATACACCTACCAAGAGTGTTTGTTCGTTCGGCAATTTTTAATTCTCTCAATCTCAAAAAGTGAGCGATTAGATTTGACGTTCAAGTGCTTCCTCATTGCATTTAAGATAATATGTGATGAGCTAATTTATAATTTCGAGCCTTTCGCCGTCCAGCCAACAGCTGCGTGCACGATAAAAATGAATAAAAGGCACTCATCTGGTTTAGTATGAAACGAAACTACAAATTTACCACCTAATTTAACATTTTCAACGAGTGTGATACAGATCTTAATTTTCAATATAGCCTAAATTCACAAGCAATAAATCTCAATCAGGTTAAAACCTGCAATTTTCTTCTTTCTTCTCTCTCGTGAGCGAGTGATAGACGCGTCTCGCAATTTATTATGCGAGTCGATACCAATCTCTGAACACAGGTAGTTGAAGCCAGTGACGACGATGAGTGATTGACTTTCAACTTTGTGATACATTCTCACGGACATGATTGTTACGGTCTTGCGGCTGCACAAGAAGATTTTTTTAACCTGAGTTGAATACATATAAAATCAAGCAAAAAGCACTTCGAAAAGTTTAGCATAGAAATCAAATCTGCGTTTTACCAACAATAACAGTTTTCAAATTTATTATGATTCAACAAAAAAACACTAAAGAGCGCTAAAATATATTAATTAAATTTTTGCCCTCTTTCAAATGTAGATCAAGTTAACAATTTTTTAAACAGTTTAATTATTTATCATCAGACCAATACAAAGTTTAGTATGTGTGTTCGTTTGTGTCCTTTTGTGCTCTTCACGTGGCACAACCCAAAATTTCATTGTATTTTTTTCTAGGAAAGCTTTTAGAGTAACTCTTACAACTGTGATGCATAATAATCAGTGATATCCCCAGTTAATATATATACCTTATTTAATTAATTTTTCTTTATTTCCTGTATTTTTTATAAATTATTTAAGAAAAATTTCTGCCTATATCCAAACAGTATTTCTCATGCGCATAGGTATAGGGAATCTTGTCCATGAGAGAGCCGGTGTTCAATAAGATGCAAATCTGGGGCAATGCGTTACAAGTTCGATTTGTTCTGTGTTTCCAGGGCACACTACATCGAGTACCTGTGCGGGCTGGTGCGGGACAATGCGCTGGACCCAGTGATCGTGCTTTCTGCAGACGACCTGGAGACGATCGTGCGGCGGGCCCACAAGCGTCTGCCGCCCAGGTCCTACGGCATGAGCGAGGCCATCTACCGCGAGGCACTCCTCAAGGTGAGAGTCCGATATGTACACGATTGTACGCCTCAAACACTCACTTTTTGCATGTTGCAAAATTAATTAGAAACCAAAGACGGAAAGTCTGAGTTTTCAACGCGTAATTCGTGAAAGGTTTAAAAGGGTTCGTTCAATTTTTTTGTTTAATTAAAAGAAAATTGGAAAAACTTTATGATTTTATACTCATACAAGTTCCAAGATATCTCACAATTGGCGAATA
Organism: Cloeon dipterum; assembly: GCF_949628265.1. Classification (NCBI taxonomy): domain Eukaryota; kingdom Metazoa; phylum Arthropoda; class Insecta; order Ephemeroptera; family Baetidae; genus Cloeon; species Cloeon dipterum. Next base: position 33,063,697 of record NC_088788.1, on the reverse strand, counting down.
GTTTTTTCACAATTAAGTCAAAGGAGACATTGAATTTTTAAATTCCAAGTTGCGATTTTCGTGTTGGAAACCAGGACTTCTTGGTCAAATGCTGATTTCGAAGAGTTGGGAGAAAGGGTTCCGATTGTGAGAGACGCTTCACGACGTTCTCTAGCTTGGTGCAATTTCTAATTTCCAGCACTCTGCACGCTTATTATGCCGGTTGTTAGCGAGTGTTTCGCCTGGCAGAGGCGTGAAAAGCGCGGCGATGGCTTATCGGCTGAAATTTCGCCCTTTTGCCCTCGCTCTCTTTTAATTCCACCGCGCCGCACGAGCACATCGAGAGCATCTCGCGTATTGTTTCCAATTACTCAACAATTTTTTCAATTTGGACACCCGGAACTCTCCACTTTCGCGAATTACTGGCTATTAGCATCCACGCAGCTAATTATTTAACTAGACTTTACGCGTTCATAATGATCGTTCTTTTAATAACACCAATCACACCTTCACTTTTCATTTTGCCTAATTTGCAATCAATTATTCATGGAAGTGGGGGGTTGTTGTTTCATATAAAGACTAATTTTAATAAAATTGGGTCAAATAAAAGTAAAAATTCAATCCATATTTAATAACTAGAGTTTGTTACTTGTTCTTAAATGGTTTTATTTCTAAATTATTGCTAAAATAAAATCTTGCTAAAGCCGAAATCCCCATTATTGAATTTTTCTAATGCCATATAGGTTTTATTTTTACTTCCCGTTTTTGCTACAGCCAGAAGTGCATGCATGATTAAAGCATTAAACGCGAGCACGTTTTTAATTTGGTGGAGCGAGATAGCGAAAAGGAAGAAACTAGTCTGAAATTTCACTCTGCCGATCGCGATGGGCGATAGCAATCCGCGCGTCGAAAGGGAAAATCGACCTGGGACCTGACCGCGCGCGCCTCTTTCCCAATTATGCATGAAAAATGCTGAACGCTTGATTATGTGGTGTATAGAAAGGCATCTGATGGCCGTGTTTGATTTTCAGGTTGTAAAAGAAGAAATTCCTCTGGACGCATAGCGCGCCGTTCACTCTGCGCTCAACGCGCGGTAATTGTTCGCCGAATCGAACGTCGACGCCTCAAGATTCTTTTGTCTAAACTGATTTTATATAAAAAGATTTTCTCTGTAAAAAGCATATTGTACATTTTTGTAGCCATGGTAAAAATCAGCCTAATTTTTAAACACATATTATATACATCATGTATTGCAAATAATAAAGAGTTGCAAGACGACTGTCTCCCTTTGAACTTTTATGTACCTCTCCAAATGAGCTGAAATGAGAAGACAGCTCTCGTTAACCAATATCACGGACGACTTTTATTTTTTTTTTCGTCGGGTAAAAGGCTCTCAACGCGGCGAGTGATTCCACTTTGTTAGGCACCGGGGAGTAAGAAACGATTTGATGGATGATAGCAATTATTGCTCTGCTAAATTTTGTCTGCAGCCTAGGATTGACGGAGTTCTCTAAATTAATCACAAGATTTATTTTAATTGTGCCTGAAAAAGAGATAAAACTCAATTTATTAGCTATTAAATTGCGTGTAAGCACAGAGTAAAAAGGTGGCAGTGAAAAACGCACGGCACCGTTTACATTTTGCTCGTAAAAAGTAAAAAGAGACGTTTTGGTCCCAAAATTATTGCATCCGCGAGAAGCAGAAGAAGAGGAGACTCGTTTCGCGGCCGAGAGTAAACAGAAATAAAAGCAATAAATATAAGAGGAGAGGTAAAAGGCGTCGTGTGATCTACTGTGCCTGCACAACATAATCTGCGGCGAGAGAGAGGAGCAAGAAAGGTATAAATTTTTGCACGCATACACACATTGTGCCGCGAGAAGAGGAGCCATAAATAATGGTTATTAGAAAGTGGCAATAATTAAAGTACACACACCAATAAATACATTTGGCATCCCCCCTCCCTCCTGGACGTATAGTTAGCCTCATTATGTGCGTGCCAATAAATAAACACACCTGTGCCGTTCGTCGCACTTTTTTATTTCCATTTTAGGACAAACGGCGAAACGCTCACTTTTCGCCAGCTTTGAAATGGGCCGAAAACTATGTGGTTTTGCTAATTTAATACGACAGGCTCGCGATGTAGATGTTTTATTTTTCATTCAAACCTGTCCCGGTATTTTCCCCATTTTAAGAGATATTATGGTATAAAGGGTTTTCATTCAAAGTGCTTTTAACATTTATTTCCCCGACGAGGATTCAACAAGTATGCAAACTTGAACACCCCGGGAATTTCCTCATTGCAATCTGTGAACGCGCCTTTAATATATTCCTGTTTGAAGTTGAATGAGTTTAGAGAGTGAGTTCACTTGAGGAGCTAATTTTTCTTTCAGCCGCGCACTTGACACAGGTACTGCGCGTTCAATTAGACTTATATTTGCTCACTACATTTGGACTTACGGAAGCCTCCTTTCCAAAATCTAATGCACATCGAGATAATTAAGTTGTAGCCAAATAATACTGAAAAGTGAATTGCATGCATTACATTTTTTTTACAAAAGTAGGCAAACAAGAAGACTAATTAAGTAGTGGAGCTCTATTCTCCAGGACCAAATATGGGATGAGAGAGACAGAGACGTTCACCTGCTGCTGTCACCACGCAATTTGTTTTCACTTTTTATGCTAATATATTTGTCAACTTTTGTTCAGGAAGACGTGATTGTAAAATTATGGCTAGAAATCTTATTCACTTAAAATATTAAATTTATGTGTGGCTCATTTAGAACATAAATGAGATGAAGACATAACCATATATTTTATAAATATATATAAACTCACTGCTGAAGTTTTCACATCTCAAAAAATATGTGTGAATGATCTCGTTGTATAGTACACATCTTAAAATATTTTAAGTATACTCGATAATTTAAGTGTTTGAAACGCCATTGGCCTTCTAAAAGCATAATTATTCATTGTAAGTATGCGTTTAGTGTGAATAAAGTAGCAAATTTTTAATCCTACACATTTACCTTCAAAAATCCTTTAATAAATTGAAGGACAGAGTGTACCTCGTAAAATATAGCCGACTTGTCTCCCCTGTGGTACTAAAAGTGCCGAGCTCTCTTCGTCTTCTCTCTGCAAAAAATTTTGGCCCGGCCAGATGGTCCTCGGACGCAGCCTTGTGAAATGCAAAATCAGAGCAAATAACGGCTGCAGGGTCGTAAAAAGTAAAAGAATGTGCATGCAGATGGCAATTGAATCAGAACAATTAATGTTGAAATAGCTGTTGCAAAAATTGCATTTATGACTACAGTATGCCCTGATTGTAATAATTTAAAGCAGATTACTTTTATTCCCTTATAAATCCAGTAAAATCTTGTGGAAGAGAATAATTTTGCTTCATAATATATAATTGATGAGAATATAAAATAATTATTTTCCGCTGAGCTGGTAAAATTTTGTTAGTTTAATTCACACATGAAAACAAACCTCTGAACATTTTCCAGGAGATAAAACAGGGACAGAAATGAAATTTTACAGACGACCACGTGTAGTGGTGTCCATGCAGGTGATTACTCGTCCGCTATTTTGTTTGAGGGTCCGCCACGGATCCCAATTTAGATTTAATTAATCGGGGCTGTCATAGCAATGCAGAGCTCCACGCTGTTCCCGCGGCTAATTATACCCTGCCGCTAGCTGTCCGTTCCCCTAGGTCAGTTTTGCAGCTCTCCGTCTCTCTTCTTCGTAAATCGGCTGCAGCCGACGACTCATTGTCGCGAGCAAACTCTCTTCTCTTCGTCGCAGGCACGATAAAATCCAAACGCGCGCGATGAGAGAAAAAGCAAGAAAAGCTGGAGTGGAAATCCGTTCGACAGGTTGAGGTACCTTTGGCCGCACACATGCCAGGGGCAGGGTTCAATTGGAGCTTTCTTTTTTTCCAAGGGGCGAAACCTCCGGATAGAAAGTACCGACAAATTTAATTTGAATTGATTCAGAATGTGTTTGATTTGCGATATTTTCGCAAAATATAAAAAATAAACCTTTGCATTTTTATTTAGAACAAAATATGGGTTTAAAAATTACTAGATCCCTACGTATGTTTCGTGATGGAGTTTAAAGAAGCCACCTTTTAGTATTTGTTTCACGGAAAATCTGGTAATTTAATTACCTACGGAAACTAATTCCCCTTTAAATTTTTTTGATAATGGCCGATAGGCAATTTGAATAATAGACGTGTCTTGAGCTAATTTTCAACAGCAACAATTAAAAAAATTGTCTGTATGAATACATTACAAATAATATCATGAAGTTTTTTATTTTTACAATTTTTCAGCACCCTAAAACATTTGAAATAATAATTAGCTTTCAATTTCTTCGAATAAAAATCATTGCGTGCCACATAAATATTATGCTGTAATTTTATAATCAATAAAAGTGATTTAATGGTCAGATAATAAAGTGAAAAATTGTTTCAAATGGTGCTCTATGGTGCTGGAAGAGAGAACGACGCCGAGGCACACTTATACTTGGCCGATAACACACAGAGGAGCTAATTACGAGATGCGCGCGCGGCGAGTAAAAAGTTGCAAGTCAAGTTTTTTGACACTTTGGCAATCGACGGTCCCGCGGGGCGGCCGCGCGCGGCAGACGACGCATCTCACCTGTTGTGCCTTATGGATACTCACACACACACACACTCGTTGGAAAGGGAGAAAGTCGGCGAGAGACAATAATGCAAGATTCTCCTTTCACTGAGATGCTGCTGTGCCGCGCGAAGCGCCGAGAGAAAAAAAGGATGCCCGCTCCGCGCCGTTATAAAACACACGCGCCTCTGATTTGTGAGCAGATTCAAATGAAAATTGCGTAACGTAAATGAGAAATATTTTCGTCCCGCGAAGGCCGGTCCGCAATAAAATCGGATTTTCACTTTCGAATCTGTTCAGCTCGCATTTTTTACTCCTTTATGGGCCGGAGAGACAATGGCTCTTCTTCTCTCCATCGCAAACCTGTCCTGGTCAGAAAACGTCCCTGTTGCGAAAAACTGTGTCGAGAGTGCCGCCGTTTCTTTCTGCCAATGTGTGCTGGCACAGTTTGCAGAAATTCCATCCTTCATCGAGAAAATAAAAGGGGTCCACTCCGCACAATAGACGTGCACAGCAGATAAAATCGAAATCGCTTTTTACGAGTGCGCCAAAATAGCTCGGACATCGATCCAAACCATTACAGACCCATTTGATGTGAGCACGAGCATAATATAAAAAGAGACAAGTTTTAAGTGGATTAATGCTGCTGAAATAATTTGCATTGTTGCCTTCAGAAGGCAGTAGATTGAGTACAGTGATAGACACAATGCATGGTTAAAATGAAATATTTTTTCTAAAAAAAAATCGCAATGATTGACCATTTTGAAAGCAAATAATATTGAATTCCTCTCATTGAACCTGTCTTTTTACGGGGATATAACAGCTTTTGTTGTGAAATAAAATGAGATTTCCAGAAGGAAGAGATAGTGCTCTCCATTTGAAAGTCGAAAAATACAAATGCGCTCGGGTAAATTGGTTTAAACTCAATCTTTTAGGAATTATTATTGTTAATGCAGGTAGTGGCAAGTATCTTTACAGTATCTTTAATATGCATCCTTATTAATAAACCACACTCCACGTTCTTTCGCAACTTTTTTCAAGTTATACGTGTTTTCTTGGAAGCGCATAATCTCTTGAGCTTCATTTTTTCAAAGTTTTCCGCAAAACCAGCGTGTGTTAAATCAGTAAAGAGTTACTTTCATAATTAGTATAATAATTTCAAAGCATCATAAAACTTTTATCCTGGAAAAACACAGAAAAAAGTATTTTATGCGTATATCCCAGTAAGGAAACTATTATTTTGCTTTGCAATGAAAACAATACATAATCCAAACAGACAGAAAAATTTAAAAATGTCAATAAATATATTCTATCAGGAGTTATACAAAAAACCTGGGAGGTCTGCTTACTGCCTACAACGATTGATGCGTTTAATCTCGTGAGCTGATTTTTTTATTACATGGCTGCGCGTTCGTTAGAAAGGACGCATACAAATTTTGACATACAAAGTGATGAGCAGCCAATAAATTTTCGGTGAAATAACTTCTTTTCTGGCCAACGCACAATCGAAGGATGGAGCAAGAAAGGCAATTTATCAGCCTCATCCTCGAGGCTGCCGCGTTTGATGATTTTACACACCCACGCCTTTCTCCGCGGCGTGTATTTGGCTCGGCGCTGTCGGCGAACCGCTATTCCTGCGCGCACGCACAACTTCTTCCTCGCGAATTGACCCTTTGTTCGCGGATGTACACAAATAACGTCAAATTTAGCTACTCTTTTCTTGCAGGCGAAATTCTATTTTTGCTCTCCAACTTCGCCCCCGCCCTTGACGCACAAATAAAAGTTTTTGTATCCGCTTACTTGCTGCGATTCGAGTTTATTTCCAAAACACAGTCACCAAAAGGTATTGATCAGTTTCATAAACTCATTGATGTTATTATTAAACAGACGAGAGATGTTTTTTTTTATTTCTGTCTGCTTCAGGACCTCGGGCCTTAAAACACCGTCGATTAAGTACGCTTTTTTGCTCCTCACATTATTTATAGTTGATGCTGCTACCAATTAATTCTCGCACCTTGTACGACATACACTTTCAAAACAGGTTGAGGAATTAGAAACGATTCCTATAAATCGCGACTAGAAATAGTCACTGAGAAAGAATTTCTTGTGCGAGATGCATATTAATTGATTCAAACAAAGAGTAACTAGGATGCAATAAATAGTGGATAACTCAAACAATCGAACAACTTAATGCATTTTTTAATTGGGACATGTCCTGCAATATTCTGGATATTATTTTTTATTTACCTTCGACATTATCTGAAAGTCCTGCCGTTTTAAATTTCTGCGAAAATGAACTAAAGGTTTTGCGTGCTATTCGCAATCGGTGAACACTGTTTCCGTAATGAAAATCAGTAAATCAGGGTTACCTTCACGAGATACGAAATTTACCTCATATAATTCGGGGTGATATTCTGCCCGAAAAAAATTGTCCCAATTTGGAATTAGTCAAAAACTATATAGAGAGGAATCTGTCAAAAAATGTATTTTGTTTGTATTGGTGTGGTCCGAAATTTTGAATTTTCTTTCATTGCATTGCGTGCAAAATTGCCTCCCTGTATGGAACACAACCAAAATGTTCTTTACCAAGAGAGTTTTGCCATGCACATAAAAAATTATAAGAAAAAAATAATAACTGCCAGCCTGATAAGTTCTAACTGTGTAAAAATGCTGTGTCCAATTTTAATTAACGAAAGAGCCACTCTAACCAACAAGTGACTTCTCAGAATGAACTCTAAACGACTCCTCTTTAAATTTGAAACTCGCGTAAGCAGTGAAAATTATGTAAAAAAAATTCACACCTAACGCTTTGTTGTGTGTTCTTCAGCCAGAAAAAGGATTTATCAAGAGGACAAAAAAGTTGATTCTTTTAATCCTTTGAAAGTAGCTCTGTGTGACCGGCCTGCTGCAGGGAGAGTTCTAAAACTTGGAGATTAAAGCTGTTTTTTTTCAAGGTATACTATCCACTTCAGATTAATTCCATTCAGATAATTTCCAGATCCAGATCGTACAGAAAATTTCTGAATCACCTATTTCGGACAAAGTTTTCGAACACCATTGAAAAGATTGTAACGAGAGGAATCGAAATTAAGAGAAAAATTCATTCGTTAAAAATTCGTTTAGCCTTATAAAGAAATCTGGCAAATTCTGAAATTTAACTGCTACTTAGTCCTGACTGGAATATTGCAAATTGTGAGATTATCGTTCATACTAACAATCTGATCAACTATGCTCATTTTAATCAACAAAATTAAAATTTAATTTTTCCTTTATCAATCCATTATATACATAAAATTGACAATTGTTATTAATCCTTATCTATTCGAGAATATTTGCTGGATTTATTTTCTCAGGAAATCCTTTTAATGATTTTGCGCAAACTGATATAAAATTTATACAGTTTCTATATTCTATTTTATATCTGAATATTTTTTGCCAGTGATTTAGTCTAGTCTGATTCTCAAAGAAATCTCTCATGTACGGCTTGAAAGAAATTCCCGACGTGAGAATTGGCTGATTGTGATTCAAAAAAGCAGCAGCATCTGTCTGACAATCGGCGACCGCAGCGACCGCAAGAAGACGCCGCACAATATGCATTTATTTGCTTAGTGCGTATTGCTCGGCGGCGACAGGTGCTGGCTGGCTGGGCCGGCTTGTTCTGAAATCGCACGCCGGCGACCTCTGACCACGCGGCTAATTAAGGAGAGAGATAATAAAAAAGCTTCGATCAATCACGCGCCGCGTCAAAACAAAATAATGCCCAGGCGCACAGGAGCCAACAACCGTTTTGATTGGAATCAATCCGGCACGCGGGCAATTACGCACTTTTTCGCCCTAAACATACTAAACACGCCGGCCGCCACGGGTTTCTCTTTTTTCCTCGCGGAGCTCCGTTATTATCTGTTGCTGCCAAGGCAGATGGATCCGCGTTAATTGCAGGAGAGGGAGTTTGTTTAGTGCCATTGTATAATCGCCTATAACCGCTTGTGATAACAACAATTAAAAGGGCGCGCATGAGATTTGTTCATATGGCAATCGAATGGCACACTTTCTGTTCATCTACAGATTTTCTTGAGAAATTCAAAGGAATAAAATGTATAATAAAATAGGAGGGTTTTACCTTAATACATCTGTTAATAATATACAAATACTTTTAATCAGATAACATGATTCAAAAGTCACCTAAAAGACACACACATAGTAGCCTGGTAGATTTAAGATAAATTAAAGTGCGTTCTGGTATAATTTAGATATTTAAATACATTTGTAACTTAAAGCTGTCTAAAATAGACAGTAAAATTTTAATTTTAATTAAAAAATACTTCAAAATACATTTTTTATTTGTTGCAACTTTGCAATAAATTTAATATTTAATAATTTATTTGTCTTAATTATTATTTAATTAAATATTTATGTATTCATTTTCTTTGTTACTACTATTTTTGTGTAGATGTTTTTGTTAAAGTACTGTTTTTAATAACAAAAATATTGCAATATATTTTTACAATTATTAATATTTAAAGTAACATTCAAAACGGATTCACAGCAAAATTGTTTTAGAAGCGTTGATATTTTAAAAATTTTCGGGAACTCCAATTCAACAATGAAATTAAAGCAAAAACTCCATAATAGGGAAACTCTTTGTTAAACCACCGATTGATTGGTTTTGTCAAGTAGAGTCCACTTTTAAAATATCACCACGATTTTATGAAAGCTGTCTTCACAATTTAATTTTGAAACATCTCCCGTCTTAAGTAAACTGCGTCCAATAACTGCGGAAAATGAACTCGTTAGAATACAATAAGCGATTTCAATAATTTCGCAAAAAATGAAACATTAAGGGAGTGTTTTGTTCAAATTGAAGGCCAATAAATGTTTAGTTCAATTCGATTTATTTCTCCAAAACAAGTCATACTACTATGCAGTTATAAAAATAAAGAAAATCACATTGAGGAGAAATGAGGTATTTATAGTGTTAGCAAACAACCCGCTGAAACTCGTGAATAAAATAGAAGCAAAAATTACTGCTACTCTAAACACTCTCCAGACTTCAGCCTAGTTTAACATAAATTGCGTTAATTGATGCGTATTGTATAGACGCATTGTACTGCCCATGGGCGATTAAATGTTATTATGGAACAATGAATTATGTTTATTAGTCTGTTCCAATAACATAAATATTAAATTGAAAATCTATCATATTCTCAATCACCAGCTTGCTTTGCTGTGTGGCTAGTTGCATATGAAATTGCCCAAGTGCAGTTTATCGTCTCGAATGGATCCATATCGTTATTCGCGCGGCCTTGGTGCAGTTGTAAGAGTGATGCGAAAGCACGCGAATTGAAACAATGTTCCGATAAATCAGCGGCAAACAATCTCCGGCCGCGTTTAATAGATGGTTGATGTGGGTAATTGAGCATTTTTGCAAGCGGAATGCGTTGCTTATTTGCGATCCGATCTGCCTTTCATTGCTCTGAGAGCGCGATGAAGACGTCGTGATTTGCAAACGAACGAACGAGCGGTGATTTTGTTGTGGAAGAGATCACATAATTTCACTTATACAACGTCGTTTTGCGCGCCCGGCTGACGTGCTGCACACCTCAGCGTTGAATAAACATCACCGACAGAGTGTTATATGTAATTTTTTATTAGATCAATTGATCTGCTGCAGCGCCCATGTAACGCAACCACTTTAGTCCAATCGATTAGAGCTTCGTTTCACCTGCGTTCAGAGAGCAAAGCGGTGTGAAATTATTAATTGATCGTGCTTTAATATATTTCATAAATCCGATAAAGGCTACAGGTTTATTCTGCGGAATTCTTGCTTCAGACGTTTTACTCTTGAGAGATTCATTTGAATGACAGTTTATTAATAAGAAAGAAATGTAATTTTTTAATAACAATAATGAATTTTGCTGTAAAACTAAGGTGTGTATGACTAAAAAATTTATTTTATTTTTTTCTCATGGATAAACCATGAAGTACATGTCGATTTTGGTCAAACCCTCAGATCAAGAGCCATAGAACTGGATTATTTTATATTTTCAATGGGGTTATATTATCTTAAATACAATTGACTAATTACTGGAGTTTCATGATGTTAAATTGCAATTTAAAAAAAATATCATGGTGTTTTTTTATTAATCTGTAATTACTTCGATTTAAGGATTTTAGATAAAATCATAAGTCAGCAGTGAATAACTGCAAGAAAAAATGTAAACTAGTGCTTTTATTTACTAAAAATATAAAATTGTATTTCTGTTAGGCATGAATGATTCAACTTTGATCTAAACAGGAACACAGTGGCTCATCTCTGTTTACTTTCGGCTTTGTCCCCAGCGGTACCGACTGGTGTGAGCTCATAAATGTTGTCACTTGGTTTAATTTGGAATGTAGCAAAATTTATCTAGGTATTCTTTCAGCAGTCACCAATTTATATTTAATTAAATATTGGATTCAGTTTTCGATCTATTAATTACACTTAATAATTTAATTAATTGTATTAAATTATAATTCAATTCAGACAGGACAATTTGCTATTAAATGCTGGTTGGTGGCTTTTCGCATAGCTGTATTGAAATATATATCATAAGGACAAGTAGTCTATTTGATTAATACGCAGGATAGTTGACTGGACCAAAAGCTTTCTATATTGTCAATTTCCCTCCTTTTTGAGGTAATGTCCCTTTTAGTTTTGACGCCATTCCCTAATTATTCCATTTGATGTTTTAAATTACTTAATTGAGAGTAATTTTAAGTATTATTTCTGGGAGAGGTTCACAACTAGTCCGCTGCAAGCGTAAACCGGCCGGTGCTCGATTTGAATCAAATTCGGTCATGCGCGCACCTACAAGTGCGGAGGTGGTTAACACAAATAATAAAAAACACACAAATTCTGTCAAAGGGCATTTCAAATACAGTGAACTGGAATAAATTCCGATTAATCTCGTCATTTTCATCATGTGACGAAAAGAGGGGGATGAGAGGAACAACAAAATTTAAATGTTGAGCACAAACAGCGGAAATATTTTTCAATGGCAGTACCAATTAGTTGAACAGGTTTGCAAAAAATGATCAGGTGAGCGTTCAAAATTTAACAATGGAAATAATTTTTAAAGTAACTTATATTTTGAACATTTCGTTTTCTGTTGGAAGAAACACCAATATTATTTGTATTTCTCAGGAAAAACAGATATTGAGAGGAGTATTTGTGCAAGATTAATGCTGGATCAATTATTAATTGTTTTGAAAGGATTAAACATGTTTGACCGTAAAAATTGCACAACTTGAAGAGCAAAAGATAAAAAGTTAGGTAGTTAATTGCAGGTAAAACAATCCGTTTTACGCTGTCGTCTGTGAAAAATGAGATCGGCTGGAGCTGTGACTCTGGTCGGCAACAGAAAGAAAAAATGGTCGGTGGTGCACGTAGCCTGTGAGGCGGCAGTAGGGGCGGGGGTGCGAATCGATGGGGCGGGTGGTGACGTCGCGGACGACGTCACGGATGACGGGGGTCGAGCGGCGCGAGGGTTGGAGAGGGGCGGGCGTGACGTCACGGCTGACGTCACGTCAGCGCTGGTTTAATAGTTGGTGTCTTACCGGCCGGCAGCATTGAGTGTCGCGGAGTGGCGCCGAGCACACATGCTTGTCTAGATGAAGAGGGAGTGCATGCGGTTCCTCAGAGAAGATGTCTTGTGGACGGACAGCCAGCACAGCAGCAGCCAGGACTCGGTGCTAGGCTCGGATGGCAACGAGCTTGAGCCCAGCATCCTGTTCATCAACAAACTCAACCTTCGGTCGGCAGTCATCGACGTGGGCGACGCCGACCGCTACCTGCCACTGCGCCGGCCGTCGGCCGGCCGCCTCCTCGGTCTGTGCGGCCGCACGGCCAGCCTCGAGAGCAGCACCTCGGCCGCCTCGTCGTCGCTGCCGCCCTACTGCAGCGAGGACGAGCTCGACGACAAGACCGCCCTTTGCTCGCCAACAGGTAGCATGCTAAATCTCTTTCCTATATATATTATATATGCATATTTGCTTTGGGAACTTTAATGACGGTTTCGCATTCTCTAAACTCCTCGGGGCCACTGCACTTCCCATGCGGCAGTTTTATTTTTATCTGCTAATTTAGATTCTAGTGATTGAAGAGTGTGTCAAATTTTTCATTTGCAAATTGGAAATTAAACCAAAAGACTCTTGGCTCAGGTAATTTAAGAGATAAAGAGTGGTCCGAAAATAAAATGAAAATTCGAAACAGTTAAATTTTGTACCATATAAGCTTCTATTTTTAACCCTTCTGATTCTAAACTCGGTAAATTTGATTATCTTAAATGGCGTATTTTGCAGATTCATTGATTTAAAAAGTGTCTCTCTGTTAGTCTGAATTGAAAATGGTCAAATTAAACTATGGGCAGCGTGCAATTTAAAATAAATTCGAAGCAGTATAGAAATTTATAACATTTTTTTTATAAATCAGCTCTGTGGTCATAGGGTACTTTCCAAATGCGAATTTCGCAAGTGCAATTGAAGTCAAATTATCGGATTGCACAACAAGTGCAGTAATTGCTTTTTGACTGTGCAGTAAATTTCGCAAATTTCCTAGAAGGAACCTGACCCATATGTTTATTGCTTTATTAAGGCTGTGCAGCATCCGCGGGTCTCATAAAGCGATAAAAGATTTCCTAGCTCGGTCGCGTTTTGCTTTTTGCCTCGCGCAGATTAATTCAATTTCAGGGGTCGTGGGATGCAGCTGCACCCGAAACCGCATCTTCCAGGTGTTTTGTTGTTGTACCGATTTTCACACGAGCCGCTAGCTTTCTAAATTACCCTTGCCTGCGAACGAGGATGGAAAAAAGAGGAGCAGCCCGCGAAAAGGAGCATTGGAAAGGCAGATGCGATTACGCAGACGAGTGAGCTTTCACTGTGACCCCCGGCTGACCTCGGCAGGTAACCTGCCGCGCCATGGGATGCTGCAGACGCCTCCAGCGAAAAGAGAGAGTGATCCTCCTCGATATCGAGACAAATCACGTAACCAGTCCCGCGCCGCCGTAACGCAATTATTATTAATTTCGGCGACTCCATTATTTATTATGTAAAAACGGCCCATTTCACGGCCGCTTATGCAGATTGGAACATCCGAGCAGCAATCGCGCCTTCACCTCAGGAAGCGAGCGACCTGCCGATGCTGCCGCGCTTGGCCAATCGCACTCAAATTGGCTCCGTTTCTCAATCGCCGCTCAGATGGATGCTAACGGGTCTTTGAACCCTTCTCAAACAGTAAACAGCCTCTGCACCCTTCGGCAGGTGTTCTCTAGGGGTGATCACCGGTTGTAAAAATAAATTATTTTTCAACTTGCCGCGATCATTAATATCAGGAATGAATGAAAAATCTTCTCGATTCATTTGATTTTTATTCATTCACATCGAAAAAGTTATTTTTGGCTCACAATTAAAAGCGAAAGCATCTTTCCTCTTCAACCCCTTCTCAAAGGGTGGCTTCTGCGCCTCGAGAGGGTTTGCTTTTCAGCAGTGGAAGCCCGAAATCGAGCGAAAATGATTGCAGTGGCGGCGCCGGGCGCAAATTCATTTTTCATGAATGACACCCCCGCAGCCCGGCATAAAAGCGTGGTGCTCACAGCAGGGCTGGAATGACGTCACAAACACCGCATGCTTGACGTCATTAGCCCCCGGTCCATTGATTTCCCGGCAATGACGTCGGCTATTCCCTCGCTCTCCTCATTGACCGCGGCCGCTATGCACAGTATACTGTATTCTCTGGCGCGCGGACACACCGCATGCGTATCGGTGACGCAACTTCCAGTTCCAGCGCCGCGATAAAACAATGCATTTGATGAGCGAATTCCCGCATTTCCGTCCGTTTGGGGTTGACTCTCTCAGTTCCTAATATAAATCTTTGCATCAATTCCGTGCTCCCATAGGAAGGATAGTTTGGCTTTATATATTTAGAGTTCTGTAATATCCTCAGAATAATATTTTAAACATTTTCACTCGAATAGATTTAGTTATTTGATTTTTTAATCATGATTTTCAGGTTTTCTTTTATTTCAGTGTTAGGAAAATTATGCTTGTTTTAGACTTGCTAAAAGTAATGTTCTGATTTTTTTAAATTTTGCTTTAATCGGGAGAAAATAAATTATTTTAATGTCAGATTGCTTCTTGAGGTTTATTGCTCCGTTAAAAATAAAAATTTAAATCCAGACTTCACCCTAGTTGCGGTCAAAATCAAGGAGTTGAACTGTATTCGTTTCCTAGTTTAATGCATGACTATTTTACTGTCTGCCTGGTTCAAATGGTACTCATGACATATAGTTCGTTGGATAAAAAGTTGATCTTTGAGGAACAAAATGTGCATTAAAAATAAATCCTCCGTACTAATATCATGAATTTTCGTATCAAACAGAACTTTGACATGAGGTAATTTAAGAACCGTCTGTTTAATCACAGAAAAAGAAATGACTCGCTTTTCACAGAGATAGCTGAATTTTATTATTAAATTTAGGCAATGAAGAAATTAGATCAATTCCGTATGTTATTTCATCTCATGTAGATGAGAGATGATCCAATTTTCCCCTAGTCATGCGTGCTGCATTATCTCCAAACCCCGTAATCTATTTTTATAAATGAGATAAGATGCAACTGCAGAATTGACGCAACGAGAATCCCAAATTGACAAAATTGCCACGGTCGCGGCGGAGTTGCACAAAAGCGAGAGAAACTTGGGCCTTCGCACAGACGGGAGAGTGAAAGGGCGAATTGAAGGCGCGTTGACCCACAACAAACGAACAAAGAGGCAAACACGAACCAACGAACGCGGTCTCTCCCGTTTGCTTTGGCCGGGGGTGGATGAGGGTACGGTCCCCGTGACGTCACCAGCCGCGCTGACGTCTTTGCTGCCGGTGACGTCACCGCCACAATCGATGGCCTCACGCGCACCCTCGCGCCTCTGCACGCGCCGGGGGGTGGGTCCGCCCGACGCGCCCCCGCACTCTATCGATTCCAGCCAAAATCTGCACCCGGCCGAAAAAGAGCCACTGTTGCCGACGCCGAAAATGATCAATTTTCTTTATAGTCGTTTCATTCCAATTTTTTACTTGTAGCTTAATTTTGCAACAGTACTACATCAGCTGATGTACATTTGGTGTGAAAATAATTGACTCGAGAAAAAAGCATTCTATGAAACTGCCGTTTCGCAATATATACATATACTCAAAAAGCCATTTAAATATAATTTAAACGATTCGAGGCAAGTTTGCGCAGTGATCAGTGAATTAAAGATTATTTAATGTAATTTATCTCGTTCTTGCAATATTTTGCTTGCTCATCTTTTGCCAATTACCGCATTATATCCTTTTGACTTCTATGTATTGTTTATTGACTTTGAAAGAATAAAGATATATAATGATTATTGAATTGATCAAAACCACATAATGTTTTCGTGGCAAAATGTAGTTAAAAATTATTTGAAATAGACATTAAATAATTCAATCTAAACTATTTATTATTTGAATAAAATATACTAACCATGAAGCACTTCTTGCAATTATTACTAAAATAAATTTTAATTCTTTTTCACTAATTGCGGCTCTATATCCCCATCATTTTATAACATTGCAATAATTAACTCATGTTTGTACAAAGCAAGAATATGAAACCTCATGTATGTGGAGCAAATCTTTTTTCCTGTCGATTCGCGCGGAGAATCAATGACGTCAGACGGGCGCGACAGACACGGGGCGAAAAACATCCCCGGGCCGACCGCAGATGGCACGAAGGGGTTGCTTCCGTAATGGCGCTCGAGCAGAAATAGCCGAAGGAAATTTCTGCAATGCTGCTTGTTACCAAAGCGGCTCAAAAGAATTGTTGGGTGCGTCGCTCCTTGTCTCTTCTCGCGGCGAGAAAGAATAGCATTAGATGCACTGCTTGATTCTCTCTGATTGTGCAAGCGATGAGTGCATTCAAAGACTGCCGATTGAATTCGGCTGCAAAAATACTGATGCCGTCGAAAGCGGGCTTGGCACCCATACAAATTGGGGCCAAACGGCCTGCCCAGGGAATTAAAATTTCTCAGAAACAAAGACCGATTTTTAAATTAGCTGCTGGATTTTTTGCTTGGTGTTAGTCATGTTGCTCTATAAATTATATCATATTTCAGATGATTTCGTAGAAATTTTAATTAGAAACAATTGAAAAAAATACTTCCATTTGGTCCGTTATTGAATATTAATTTTAAAATGCTAATTCCACATAAATAAGATGCAATGTAAGTGACAGATTGTTTATTATTATTTTATTTAATAATCCGTCATTCAAATAACTAAGTAAACAAAAGAGGCATCTCGTAAAGAGAGAAATCAATGACTTGTTTTTCCACTAATTTTGTCAGTCATCCCGACTGTGCTGTCATACACTCGAAACTATTAATCAGCGGAAAGGCAAACAATTACAATTTCACTTTCACGCTGTTGAAAACGGACAATTGAAGCGCGCGCGTGAGCTGATTGACTCATTTTTCGCGCGAAAAAAGAATGGATTATGGTCCTTGATTATACACAGCGCGAAAAAATGACTGGCAAATCATGCAAGTGCAAATTGCTGCGCGCGTGGATTAAATAATAATAACAATTTGAAACTGTACTTCAATACTGAAGGAAAAGTGTGAGAAATCTTCGGTGTAAGAGTGCCAGAGGTCGCCGCGGATAATAATTGCACTGTTCTCCGAAAACTCGGATTCGAAACAATGTGAAGAGAAATGCAATTTGCTGTTTCGTCCGTCATCCTAATATTTTCAATCACTAGGAAATGGTAATAATTATAAAGTTCCTCAAATTATCCAATGTATTTAAAATCCAAGTATTTTCCTCCTGCATTTCGCAATCATCTTTAATTGTTTTATATTTACTATGTCCAGGTGAATTATTATGTAATGCAGTCGGCAGATAATTTTTCTCCAGCACCAAAACCCGAGCTCCGCGCGCGAAGGTGAAAGAGAAACCTACCAATTTGCACTCTAATTGACTCTTTGGTTGGCGGATTAAACGGTGCAATTAATCGCTCACACACGATCCGCGTTTCCACACTCGCGTGCGATTTGGCGAGGGAAAAAATAATGGAAAAGGAGCAGCGTGCCGAGAGTAAATTGTCGGCCGGTTTATTTTGGCCGTAGCGCGAGAGAGAAGAAGTATTTTGATGCATCTTACTCTCCGCTGGCGGCTGCAGCTGCCGGACAATTCAATGACCAACGCCAAGAACTTGGCACGCCGCTACACCCAATTTAACCCTCTCCGATTTGAATTCACTTAAGCACTTATTTATTATTGGTTTCAGCAATTACAGGCGGCTACCTGATTAAAAATGTGCAATTAATGCTCGTTTTAGTTTTTCTCACATGCGCATTAATTTTGAGTGTGATGTTTCATTTTGTTTTATAAATTATCTCCCTATTTTGATTATTCACATACAAAAGTTAAATTAAGCTATGCATTTTTCTTTTGGCAGACCTATGATTGCGGTTTCATTGACTAAAAGTTTACAAGACAAATAAAGTGCATCAATTTAATTCGAGGCCAAAAACTAGTAATATTTTTGACTATAGTAATTAGTTCATTGGCTTATTGTATGAAATTAAGCAACATTTCATTTCTAAAATGTGCTATAATAAAATCATGACCAAGGAACTGTTACATTTCAGATCTTGACAAATTTATCGAAAAATTAAACGGTTTTGTCAATTTATTTCGATCCCTCTCTAATCGTGATCTATCTAATGGTGTGCGAATTACGAGCTAAATTTCCATTCTGGAGAAACAAATCGTGATTTTACAATAAAGAGACAATTGATGTTCACCGCTTGATTAGCATGCAAAAGTTTTTGGGCCGATTTTCTCATAAATTAAACGGCAACCTGGGAAATTGTAAGCTTTTTTCTTAATTTTAGGATAAACGATTTTTCACAAATTTCCTTTAAATAGCTTTACTTGTTAATGCAGAAATGTAAAACGCAATCAGAAGGCAATTACCGGTGAAAATAAATCCGTGCGAGGCTTAATTATCAGTTTGCAAAGAGCGGATTTTATAACCCGCGAAGTGCAATCGACGGCTTATTATTATTTCGACGGCGGAGAGAGGGCGAGTTATTGAAACGAGATGACAATGGGGCGGCTAAATATCAGGCCGTCTCCTGGGGGTGCTTGTGCTCACGGAGCGCGGCACCCCGGCTGAATATAAGGCCGGTGGGCCGGCCGAGGGCCACACACTCGGCCCTCAACCCCCGAGCCATGTACAACGCGCTCCACAGACACGGTAGCGACGTGACACACTCGATCGTGCGTCCCGACACTAACGCAGACGCGCCCACTTGTGTTGCAGAAGGAAGCAGCAGCTGTCCGAGTCCGGTCGGCGATGACCCTGCCCTGCAGCTAAGCCCGTCTCCGCAGCTAAGAACGGCGCTTCCCGCCTCCCCGACCCCCACCTTCAACCGCCTCTTCCCTCGACCTAGACAGGTAAGACGAACGCACTATAATTTTCTTTCGTTTTCTTGTTATTTGCAATTTTTCTTAAAAATAATTAAAAAAAATAAATTAATGGCAATTCCGAGATTCCTTAGAAATCAGGGTACTATTTTTCAAAATTTCACACACTTTGCCACAAAAAATTATTACAATTGAGGATGAATTGTGTTTTTAAAATTCCAAGTCACAAAATTAAGTAATTTTTCTAGACGCATCCAGTCTCTTGTTGAAACTGTTTCAAAATAAACACAATGCATCCGTTTTTAAAAGTATTTCTAGCCACAATTAAATTTCAATTTCAAGGTTGGAGTTTTTCTATAGTTTTCTAGTTCTGTCTGTGTGTATATTTGTGATGAAGCTTAAGTGTTTGTTTGACGACATGTGTTGTCCTACAGTAAATATTTTGACTTTCGACACGCTCCGTGGCGCGCTGATGCTCTTTTAAAATCTCTCTCATTCACAAGAGCACTCAAAGGGGTGGAGAGCGCGATTACGCTTTGTCAACGGGCCCATTAGATTAACAGATGGGCACGTTCATCACGCACCCTGCTGCGTGTATATCGGATTTCACGCCTCGTTCTCTAAAAAGCAGCTAATCAACCCCTATTTTACCCTCTTGTTAAGTGGGATGGTTTAAACGTAGACCTGATTATATGTTGATTCGATCCTTTGAACATAATGATAAGGAAATTTTAATCAAGTTTTAATACATTTATTTTTATAAAAAGAGGAAATTTAATGTCCTAAAAATACTAACCCGCACTGAACAGTTTTTTACTCGATATAAATAATTTTATTCTATTCAAATTTAAGTTAACAAAAAAGTTGCTTTCAACAGAGAAACTATAATGTCTTCGAGGAATTTTTTTTCCCTAGCGAGGCGGATTTTGCGATCGGGGTGCAAGGTGCGCGTGGCGGAAGCAGCGGAGCGTTGCATGCGCTGTTTTATTAGGGGCGGCGGAATAAAACGCGAAATGTCAACGCGGGCAGCGAGCCACGGAAAATGACTCCGTGGAGGGGACGTTCATCAATCCGGGCGTCGAATTAGCGCCGCCGCTAATTCCCTCGGCCGATCAGCCGAGCGTGCCGAAAGTGCCCGCCTAATGAATTTTCCCTGCAAGCCGCATAGCAGAGAGCTCAATGCACGCAATTTTTCGTCTTATTGCAGAGCCAGTCAGACTTCGTAGACCTGCTCTCGGCCTCCTTCGCCGAGGACGCACGACCCCAAGGCCACCCCCGCCAGCCTCAGAGCGAGCCCCCGACCTTCCCACCCCCGCCCCCCTTGGACGCCTTCCAGGAGGTGGAACTCTACCAACAGAACTCGTATCAGCAGGCTGAGCAGGTACAAACTGCGGATTTTTTTTATTAAATTCACTCGTCAAGAAATCTTGATTTTTTAAAGGTAAAGGTTTCTATAGAATGTTAAGTATTGATAAAGAGACTGCTTACTTAAGAGTTAATATTGATAGCAAAATTCCAAACAAAATGGTTTTTATGACAGTCGGAAAATCACACGAAAAATAATTACGCAAGTGTTATAAGTATGACGGCTATTGATTTTTTTAGCATCTATACTAATACGAGAAATTTCTTTCAAAATTATTTTTATAGCTTAAATTTTGCACTTCCAGGATATAAAAAAAACACCGCTTTTGAGTAAATCAATTTAAAGGAGAGTTTATCACGGAATCTCTCTCGATTCACAGGTTCATCCTCGAGAGGCGGCCCAGTCTTTCGGCTTCCAGCACGAGTCTTCACCGACCCACGGCCCACCCAGCCCTCTGCCCAGTTTCCAAGACACGTACTCGCCGCGTTACCGTGGCGGCGGCCCTGACTCGACCGGCGCCGACTCGGACCAGGCTTCGTCGCCGGCGCCACCGTCCGTCAGTACCAGCCCACCGGCCACCCTGCATCTCGCGGCCGCCTTCAAGATGGCCGTCACTGGAGAGCCGGCCACCCTGAGATCTTCAAGCCACCTCGGTGAGAATTCTACCATGATTGTTGCAAATGCCAAAAACTGTTTAATAATATTCCAAGCATCTTTGTCTTTCGTTTAAAATTAAAATCAGGAATTGTTTTAAGTAAAATTTAAAACAAAATACAGCCAAGAATTTTTTAACACATTTCAGTTAAATATTAAATTTAAAAAAACAATTTATGAAATTAATTTAAATCAATAACAAAAATTCCTCATGTTTTCAGACACAGACGAGGACATGGAAAAGAGCAATGAGTTTGCGGCGCCGTCTAACTACTTCTACCAATTCGGCGCCGATGACTACTACTCCGATTACCCGTTCGCCGGCGCCGACTCGCACCACGCGGCGCCAGGTGGCTGCTTCAAAGGCGACACCCCGCAGCATGACTCGTACAGTCTGCCGCACTTCCCGGCAGCGAACGGCGCCGCCGTGGCGCCGCCACCTGCCGACCACCGGCAGCGCCGCGCCTCGCTGCCCGTCCAAAGGGCCGCAGAGTCGCCAAACGTCGCAACCTCGCCGAACGCGGCGCCCACATCGGCGCCATCGCGACGCGGAGCCGCTGATAAGGTGAGATCTTAAATTTGTTGCGAATTTATGTGAAAATGTTATTTCGTTTGATTTAATGCGATAGTTTTTTATTTCTTCAACGTTAAAAAAGGGTTTCTAGGTGGTGAAAAATGACACTGTAACTATATTTTACTGCGTGGGAGAGATAATTGTAATTTCAAATAAGTTTCCAAAGTAAAACATATCACTTTTTTCTAGTTTCCTGGGTGAGAATCTCTCGAAACTGTTAAAACTCTAACAAATAGCAGAAAAATATTTGCATTTTGAATTAAAAATTTGAATGAGAAAATAACAAAAAATGGTGATTTTGGTATCAAAAATCTTGATAGTTTAATGACGAAAAGTAAATTTCTCAACACTTAAAGGCTACAAAAGCACTCTTTTTTAAAGAGCTTTTGATTATTCCTGTTGAATACTTTTAAAAAGTTCAGGATGTTTATTTGTGAAGCTTTATCAAACAGTCACAATTTTACGCTTCCGCACAAACACATTGCGTATAAATCGAAGCTGCCACCGCAGATATTTTACAGGCATCGATTCGTTCCAATTGCGCACCACTTGACAGTTTTTGCGTCGGTTCGGTTGCAGGGCAACGGGACGTCGCAGTTGTGCGCGGTGTGCGGCGACACGGCGGCGTGCCAGCACTACGGGGTGCGCACGTGCGAGGGCTGCAAGGGCTTCTTCAAGCGGACCGTGCAGAAGGGCTCCAAGTACGTGTGCCTGGCGGACAAGAACTGCCCGGTGGACAAGCGGCGGCGCAACCGGTGCCAGTTCTGCCGCTTCCAAAAGTGCTTGATCGTCGGCATGGTGAAGGAGGTGGTGCGCACCGACCTGCTCAAGGGCCGCCGCGGCCGTCTGCCCTCCAAGTCCAAGACGCTGCACGAGTCGCCGCCCAGCCCGCCCGTCTCGCTCATCACGGCGCTCGTGCGCGCCCACCTCGACACCTCACCTGACCACGACAATCTCGACTACTCGCAGGTGAGAAAAAACACTCTTCGGCATACATTTCTAATTTTTCTTATTTAATAATGCTACAATTTTTTATAATCTGATTGGTATATAATGTTGACAATTGCTGTTTTGCAGTACTGTGCTGCGCCGATCATGCCGCAGACAGAGGCTGAAAAGGTCCGTCAGTTCTACAGCTTGTTGACCACATCTGTCGACGTGATTCGCTCATTTGCGGAAAAAATCCCCGGCTTTGCCGATCTCAAAAAAGAGGACCAGGAACTGCTCTTCCAGTCGGCATCGCTTGAGCTTTTCGTCCTGAGGCTAGCCTACAGGTGAGAATCGAAAATTTGAATTATCTTAAAGTTAAATAATTAAACTGATTTTATTATCTTTAAAGGACCCGGCCGCAGGACCAAAGACTCACCTTCTGTAACGGCGTGGTGCTCGACCGACAACAGTGCGCCCGCACCTTTGGCGACTGGCTGCCGGCTATCTTCGAGTTTTGCGCCTCGCTGCACGCTATGGAGATCGACATTTCAGCCTTCGCCTGCCTCTGCGCGCTCACTCTCGTTACTGGTAAGAGAAAAACGTTTTAGATCTTGCTATTAATTCAACTCAGCACAATAATTAACGCTACAAACCTGTAGTGTTTTTTAATAACGCATTTATTTATTAATTTTTACCATTTGAATGACTTTTATGTTTTGCTCTTGAGATACTGTTTTTGTTTAAAAAATTTAGCTAGTTAAATTTGCATCCAAAAAATTATGGAAAACTACATTGGAAAAATTAATACTTAGAGATTTCCGCATTGATTTCTTGATTTTTTTATTGAAATCGATCGCACATTCATAAATGTATATATTTTTAGGTGGTCTGAAAGTTTATTTTACAAAATCAATTTTTTAATCCAGAGTTCACAAATTTTCCAATGCGTATAAAAATGCCCAATAGATATTTGCAGCAAAAACAAGCTGGATATAAACCTACTAATTTAGGGCTTTCAGTATTTTGCTGAATTTGACTCCGCCATAAGTCATTATTTGCGCGAAAAAAGGAAAAGAGAATTAAAAGCGGTAATAAATTCATTTCATTTTGAAAATCAGCAGAATATATTTTTTAAAATTAGTATATTGGTTCAACCAACATCAAATATTTATGATCATGCGAATGATTGGAAATTCAAGACATTTAAATTTTCTGTGCACCTACGACTCACTACACAATATTAAGACTGGATATACCGGCATATATAAAATTGGCAAAAAAAGCCTTGCAACATCCGAAACCTTTTGTTTTATGCGTTAAACCTGTTAGCTCTTAAAAGAGAGAGTTAGCTGATTTTGATTGGGTCATCTCCGTTTCATTATTTAAATTTTCATTCCACATTCTTGCGGCAATACAGTCAACTCTTTTGCAGCATCTGTCTACTCCTGTGTCAAACTCACTAAAAAGTTTCGTCTGCTCTGGATTACAGAACGTCACGGGCTGAAGGACACGCGCGCCGTGGAGCAGCTGCAGATGAAGATTATCGGCTCGCTGCGCGACCACGTAACGTACAACGCGGAGGCGCAACGCAAGAACCACTACTTCAGTCGGCTGCTGGGCAAGTTGCCCGAGCTGCGTTCGCTCAGCGTGCAGGGCTTGCAGCGCATTTTCTACCTGAAGCTGGAGGAGCTGGTGCCGGCGCCGCCGCTCATCGAGAACATGTTTGTAGCCAGCCTTCCCTTTTAGATCTCCTTTATTTCGTTGTCGTTGTTGCTGTTGTTGTTGAAGTTGTTGACGCCGGCCGCGGAAGGCGCGCCGGCGTGCGAGAGCTAGAGCGTGTGCTGACAAATGGCTGTTAATATTTTCTCATCCTTCCGAGGGAACCGCGGTTTCGATTCCGGAACTCGCACGGGTCACCTCGGACCACGTGTTCTCCCATCACATTTCAGTACGTGTGTGCGAAAGCAAGCAAACTCGCGAGACATGAGTGCTGTTGACCGCGAGGGAAAACTAGACCGACCTCCTGGCGAGCGCAGAAAATTTTCAAATTCATGCCGAGATGAGGCTCTAGTTTTCCTGCACGGATCATATCACTTCATATAAATATGTGAGATAAATAATATATATATATAAATGTATATTGATCGTGTAATTTTAATTCAAAAACACTGTTTTCAAAGAGACTGAGCGAGGATTTTCTGCGGAGAGAGGAAATGTGATGTCGTACGTAAATATTAACATAAAAAATGGTAACAAACGGGAAGAGAGAATCTTTTTAAATGACAGTTGGTAACAATTTATTCTTGTACTGCTCCAGACGCGCACCTCTATTCAAACTTTCATTCATCTCTACGTGAGCGTTGTTAAAAATGGATAATGTCTAATGGTGTTCTCTCTCTCCCTTACATTTTCGCGAGTTTGTACTTTAAAGTGTTTTCCCCTCCGATGAATCGACGACTGGCCGTGCGAAACACGCGGAAGAGAGAATGACTAGTTGACACAAATGCAAGACTTCTAGCTACTTTACCCTGATTAGGACCTTGCAAAACAATCAATAGCACAAAAACCCGTGAAAACACAAAACATATAAATAATCTTTTAGCACAATAAGACCAGTTTCCGAGTAAATTTGTTTCCAACCGGACCAAAGTCGCGGAAATTCTTAACATCATTTCCACGGCGGTCTCCAAGCGCAATAAATTCGAATTCGCCTGTGCGCAAGAACGTAGTGTTCGCCTGGAGTTTGTATTGAGCAAAACTTCTTTTGACACATTGAGAGGCAAAATTTATGTTTAATAAATTCGAAAACTTTTTTCCATCTGCATTTGATCTGAAACATTACCGTTGAAAATGAAGCTATCGTCGAATCACTGCTGATTTGCTTAGTATTAAAAATAATTTCACGCGTGTTCATGGTGTGATCTAACACTGCAGACTGTCCGAACAGGCGAATTAGGTACCTATAACAGTAGCCAGTTAGAAAGAAAGAAGCACGTTTTGCAGCAGACACTTATTAGCATTTAGCAGGAGTAACGATTTTAATCGCATAAATAGACATTTAATTATAATTAGCAGCGCAACACGGTCCAAATTACATAGCAATACATACGCAGGTGTTAATTTAGTGCAAGTAACTTAACCACTTCCGACCCTTTCATTCTGATATATATAGTTCATAGTTTTGTATTTCTTCGGGGACACGACCGTATAAAGACACGCATTTGATGCACCTTACAATTAGCTTATAACTCTAGCGAGTAGCGCAACACACACTGTCATATCAACACACCGTTTGTAAAAGTAGATAATGGAGTATTCAAGAGAGGGCAATCACTGCTTTGGTTCGGTCTTTTCGAAAAGTTTGAAACAAAAATCAATTATATTCTCCTCCTTCTCGAGCACGTTTTGGTGTTTTAGTCTTACAATCATATGAAAAATAATTCAAAAAATAGATGAATGATGAAAAGCGTTTTGGCTAAAAATATGTGCGTCAGATATTATTCTATACAACATACTGTTAGGTGTTTTTTATTCACGAAACTTTTTACGGAACTTTTGAAACTATTATAGATTTGTGAAAAAGAGAGAACTCGGAGAAGCTGTATTTTCTACTTGGAAATTTTTAATTCTAGCTTTTAAGATTTTGGGCCGCCTTCTCTTTTGTCACTCGCAAAAGTTTGAGTCGCACGCGCAAAACTCGCACAAAAGGTGGAATTTTGTGAAAAGTCCACGAAGAGAGGACGCGCGGCCCAAAAGTGAAAAGAAATACGACGAATTGGCACAAAGTGTTAGACGCGATTGTGTATTTTTTTAATTTTAGTTTTCTAAACCAAAGAAATTGTGTACTTTTTCAGCTATTTTGATTGCCTGTTTGTTTGGCGACAAATGTTTCCTTAGAAAATGACGAAAATCTGCTAAAAAGGTGAAAGACACGGCACAAAAACGAGTGCGCCTCGAAATTGTACTGTAAATGAGCCCACTCGGATGGAGAAGAGTCCCTTGTCAGACAAGAAATCAATAATCCAGCAAGATCAATGGCTATAATGAATGTGTATATTTTACTTCCTTTTGTTGACTATTGAAGTTTTATCATCATATTATTCAGTACGTAATAGCACTATATATATTTTGCAGTGTATAAAATAAAACACAATCAAAACCATACAAAATCTTGTTTCAATTTTACTCGAAACCTCCAGCTCATGAACTTAAATCATATAATCCGCATGAGCATTAACACTAGCTCATTTAATTCATGCTTATTTAAACCTTGGAATTCATTAAAATTTGTTCAGAAAAAAAATATTTTCAAAGATCTCTTTTGAAAAATGCAAGTTAAGTGGATTTACGAATTAGGCACGAAATAAAATAAATTTTACGAAAAGTACGAATGTCACAGTTTCGACTAAATTCTGTTAGCGTCAATTTTGTGATTAGGGTTATTAAAGCTTCTACTACTTTTTGAACTGCAAAAACAAAGTGATTAATCAGTCTCATGTTTAAAAATTATTTTTTCACATCCAGTATTTAACAAACCTATCAATTAGTCAATTAAATTTGATTAAAAAAGATACAAACTTTATAGTTGGGTTAGTTTTATCTCTTCTGTTAGAACGATCCCACTTGATTTGATTTCAATTGGTAAATTTAAATTTTGTGTTGGAAAATGTATATTCTTTTAATTCTCTCCGATTTTAATAGTACCTTCCACACGATCTATTATTTGTATATTTAAAAATTAAATCTGCTGGGTAAAGACCGATTATAATCTCATCAAATGGATAAGCTAGTGCGCAGTTGTGTATCGTATTTGATGTATATACGTCATGATTTTGAGTCCAGAAATATATTGAATCCAAGATGTGTGTGTGTGTATATATATATTTAAAAGTTCGAATGAACAATTCCATGAGTTAAAACAGTGAAAAATATAAATCTGATGAGTGACTAAGAACAATTAAAATGACACCTCTTTTATTCTACAAATCTATTTTATTTATTTGGAAGATGTTGATCGTGCAAATTCCTCGTTGAAATCAATTGCAGCATATGAATGTAACGTTTTTGTGCAATAAATATAATTATAAAAATTGATTGATTGTTTCAATATTTGCATTGAAAAGGGCTTTTTCGACGCTGATAATTTGCAACTCATGCCGAGCGCAGGATTGATTTTGGACGGGAACCGCGACGCAGTCCGGGCGAGGGAGACGCAACTACACACACACATACACACAGCCAGCGAGGTGTGTTTTGAGCGCGCACGCGGCCGCCGTGCGGGATAAATCTGCAGAGGAGGCACCTGGGCACGCATCGATCGGCCAATTGCCGAATGTGGCGGCAGTCGGCGCCGCGGCAGCGCCGATGGAATACGCACGCTTATTGCGACGTGTGCGATCGCGTATTGATTTTGTCATTAGGCCGAACGGGCGTGCTTATTGGACGGCGTTAGAAAATCGATAATCCAGGCTGAATTGATCGTCGGTTTGCAGCTCTGGCTCGTCTCGCAGTCGGTCCCGGCCTCGCACGGCGGCACACACACACGCGCGCGTCTCGCCCTGACGCCAGGTCGCCATGAGTCTTGCCGAGCAACCTGTCGAGGAGGAAAACTTCCAGCTCGTGTGGCACAACCACCAGAGCAACTTCCACGAGGTTTATTTCAGATTTACCCCTCTTTCCAATTTAATTTCAATCATCCAGGAAATGTCACAGTTTTAAATTTATTCCACCTTTCCAATTGGTCTATTTGTGATTTTAAAAATTGAAATTGGTCACTTGCACATTTCGTAATGAGGTGCAATTGTTGCCAATAATCGGATTGTCGGATTATTTTGCAACTCAGCCTCCCGCCAGCCAGCGATTTCAGCAAGTTCGATTGATTTGTCAGGTGGTGGGCGACCTCCTGACCAGTGAGGCATTCGCTGACGTGTCGCTGGTGTCCGAGGGCTGCATGGTGCGCGCCCACAGGCTCGTGCTGTCCGCCTGCAGCCCCTACCTGCACGGCCTGCTGAGCGCGCTGCCCGCGGCGCCCAACGTGCACCCCGTCCTGTTGCTACCCCCCGAGGTGTCGCTCGGCACTCTGCGCACGCTCCTCGCCTTCATGTACCACGGCGTGGTGCACGTGCCGCACGCCGCGCTCGTCGCCGTCCTCCACGCTGGAGACATTCTCAAGGTTTGTCATTTTTTTTTTTACCTAAATTAATATAAATTCTTTTCTCAGGCTTTGAAATGGTACCAATTTATCATCATTATTTTTAAATTGTATTTTTGTCATTCTTTCCTAACCAAGCACTTATATAAGGCATTTTTAATTAAAAATATGTAGCTATATTAGGACAGCTAAAAAGAAAGATAAAATATTTTTGTTATCCTGCATAGTGTCCTAGTAGACAGAAGCTTGACTTGGGAATATAAAACAAAACAATTAAAAATTGTTATTTCTGGAGCAATGAGAACAAATATTTAAAATTCAATGTTGCCAACATTGTATTATTTTAAAAATTTGCAAAAGAGTTATTTCCTTTAATTTTCCAAGGAAAGAACTTCTACCATGGAAGGTCAGAAAACATTTCGTTTTAAGAGGTTAAATTTTTCCGTGTGAAAATATTAACACCTTAGGTGGACAACAGAGTTTTTAAATGAATAACTTTTTAAATAAGAGAGTGTCAATAAATATTTATCAAAGAAAAACAAAGTAGTTTTATCACAGTTCAAAACATGCTAAAATGCAAAAGGCAATTCACAGTTGATACATATATACAGCCGAGCGAGTTATTTACTTATGTATTCTAATTTTTGTAAATCGTTAAGATTCAAATATATGGCATTGAGTTATTTTTTTGTGGTTTTAGTCTAACTCTAAGATGCCTGAAAAATCAATTTTCCTAAAGATATTTTATCAGTTGCCGTGTAAAATAATCGATCGACTGAAATTTACAATTCTGATATGTACAAGCTTGACTGTTATCAAAGTTTTTTGCAAATAATCTCATTGATTTTTTAGTTCTAAATATGTATATTATTCCCTGCGCATGTGCGTACTTTTTTGCTAAAATTTCAGTCATGAAAAAAGGCTAAGTTTCACTGCAATTTGTATTCCCTTTCATGCAAAATTTCAAACCTAAGCTTAAAGAAAAAATTTGATTTTAACAATGTGAAAATTAAAAATGTGGCACATATGACTTATTTAATATTTAAAATTAAAAAATTAAAAATAGTTGTGGCTTTATTTTTCGTGCATGTTAATTTAAAAAAACCGTCCGGTCTGTATTGCTTGAGTGAAAATTGAACATTTCTATGCATTTTGAAGGTGCGAGGATTATGCAGAGAGGATGCTCCGCCGCGGGAAACTCCCTTGCCGCCTCAGCCGACCCCTTCTCCGATGCAACCCGCCAGGCCCGATTCTGTGCCCACCCCGGTGAGACAAACACACCTTCGTGTTGCGCATTTCCATATTTATTACACTATGAATTGCAGCAAAACCAAGATCAAACGTCCTGCGTCAAGGAAGAGCCATTCGACTGGAGTCTGGAGCAGGTGGTCCAACACCACCTGGCAGAACCTGACAACCCCGAGAAACAAACTTTGCCGCTTTCCACCTGCAGCGCGCACTACCAAAAAGACAAAAGCAAGGTTAATAATCCTTCGATCTTTCCGTCTAGGATATTAAAGACGTTTTTTTAAATAGTTTTTAATTGCCAAATTAAATTTGATTGACTTTATTCTTTTGCAGAAAGAGAATTTTGATGAGGAAGAGCCAACCCCGCTGGAGTGCGAGCAATGCCATCAGGTATTCCCGCATGCAGCGCAGTGGGTGCGCCACCTGAAGATCCATCCGCCAGTGGCCGAGCCACTACGGCCGGCCAAGCCGCAAGCTGTGCACCAAAAGGTGATGCCGAAGGTGACTGAGAAGCGGCTCAAGTTCGTGGGCAGGAAGGTAAGGCTGGTAAAATTAAAAAAAAACTTTTTCCTCTCTTTTAATTGTTAAATTTCCAGTGGAACAATTAATTGATCTGTATGAGTGCAGTTTTTCTTTGACCTCATACCAATTTTGTCCTTCAGCCTGTGACATTTAGTCGTCTAGTCAAACTGAGATATTATTTAAAAATTTCAGGTGCGTGTCGGTCCATTGGAATCAGCCACGGCGCGGGCCCGGCGGCCGCACTCGTGCTACAGCTGCGGCAAGCGTTTCTCGTCGCGCGCCTCGCTCTGCATCCACAGCCGCACGCACACAGGCGAAACGCCATTCCGCTGCGACCTCTGCGACAAGGGCTTCAACGTCAAGAGCAACCTGATGCGCCATCTGAGGACGCTGCACAACCGCATAATGACGCCCAGTCCCAACTACCTCGAGCCGGCGCCCACGCCTTAGGCTCCGCTCTTTCCTACGGCCTCCCAAGTTCTCTGAAAGAACTTTTCAATCTACTTTTCGCCTTTTGTGTAACTCAGATCGGCAATCTTTCGCAAAGGATTAGCAGCTTCCAATTTTACCTAAACAAGGCACCTGAATCAGAAAGTTTTTATTAGAAATTTCTATTCAACTTATGCATTGGTGCCGATTTTAAAAGTGGACCACCTGCGCAAAAATTTAAAGATTCCTAAATATTCGAGCTCCTTGCATCTTCCATGTGGCTTGATTCTTCCCTTAGATATGTAAATAGCA
Source organism: Cloeon dipterum (assembly GCF_949628265.1). Lineage (NCBI taxonomy): Eukaryota > Metazoa > Arthropoda > Insecta > Ephemeroptera > Baetidae > Cloeon > Cloeon dipterum. The sequence continues at coordinate 33,032,409 of NC_088788.1, read as the reverse complement.
TATTTTTGCTGTAGACTGGGAGTTTAAATGAATTTGCACCAATCTCGCGAATAATTTGCACCTGTTAGGAAATAATTAAGAATTGATTCTCTCAGCTTTAGCAGCTTCAAAGAAAAATGAGTTACTCGAAAGGCGAGTCCAACGGAAGGAAATTGAGCCTCGATTTAAAAATTAATGTTATATTTGCGTGGCTATCAAGTTATTTCCGCAGCTTCTCATTGCTCAAAAGGTGTTTCTCGGCTATCTGGAATCTGGATGTAGTTCCTTGGCTCCGATTTTGACTCTGTAGCATAAGACGCTATTTCAGTGGTACGTACTCGTGTCAAATAACTGACTAAGATTAAGGCAAGACTTTTCACTGTGCATTTCGGTAGCATTTTGTCTCTTTCTCCATGTGCCGACATCGAATTTGGCTGATAATCAAAAGTGGAAAGTTTTACAAAACTCTGATGCATGCAACAAATTTTTATATTTTTCATGTGTACCTGCATTAGCTCGATATGTGTAGCACTTAGTTTCAATAAAAAAGATTCAACTCTAACATGTAGTCGTTTATATTAAATCTTGACCCTCAATAGCTCATTTTGTATAATATTATGCAGCCCATGAATGACTGGAACTCAAACTGCAAATATTCTTAAATTAAGCAATCCTTCCATTTACAACCAGGTCCACTGTCAACTCTACTTGCCAAGAAAAGGCAATTCATTTTACTTCTCACCAACTTACTGGTTATAATAATATTAAATTAAAGTCGCGAATCATAATAAAAAAATTATGCACAATTTATTTTAATTACACTAGGAGTTACAAGCTTACGGGAATCAATAAAAAGGTAAATAATACTCAGTTTTCTTCATCATCAATTTTGGGAGCCAGGTAGTAACGGACATGACCAATTTCTCCAATGGCGTACTCCACAACCAGAGGGACGTCAGCCGACAAGGACAATTGGACAACGGCGGACAGGGGAGTGGCCTTGGTGAAGTGGTTCAGGTAGCGGCACGCGAATGTAAGGGACACAGGCTCTTGCATTTCAATGGTCACCGCTTCCTCTTCTTTGTCCACGTTAGAGGTCTGCGCCAGCTTTACGTTAGCTGAAAATTAAATTAATTATGCATTAACCAATACAATTTCATTTATAGTCAAGTTTGCAACCCCTTGATAAATTGATAATCTGGCCATTACCTGATCCAACAGTGCCTGATGAAGAAAACTTGACTCCCTCCTTGGTGCATGAGATGACTACAGACTCGCCGAATTGGCTCAAGTCACGGCACACGCGAGCAAACTCAGACGAGGGCATTCTCACCTTGCATGCGTAGTCTGTTTCCTGAAGGTCATTGTTAGTAACCATTATATAAGCCGGCAATGTTGATTGACTTACAGGAATGCCTAAGTGTTCTTGGTCGAGATTCATCAGTTTCATTTCATACTCCGAAACCTTTCCCTGATCTTGGGACTCGAAGACAAAGGTCACCATGTCCGCATTGTCCTGAGCCCTCATGATTAAAATATCGTCGTTTCCGGCGCACTTAAGGATTTTGGTCATACTGCAGGAAGGTTGTATTCAGTACATTTTAAGAAACAGTGAAGGGGTTCGGACTGACCTGGTCAGGTTGATTCCCATGGCAAGGTTTCTATCACATCTGTATTTGTCGAAGCCATCACTTCGGAGGCTGAGGGATACCAAGCTGACGTGCGAGTTGTCCATGGCCTGCAGTTGGATGCCCGAGTCCGAGCAGTCGAACGAAGCCTCAGAAATAAGGTCCTTGATGGCCTCAATCACCTTCTTCAGGATGGAACTTTGAGCGAGCTTGGCCTCGAACATGTTTGTGGACTGTTTTGCGGCGATTTAAGATGGAATTAGAAATTTAAAAAGGGACGAGCAGCGAAGAGTTGCGCTGAGCGAGTAGCTAAGGATAAGGATTGACGAGCTGTGAGCGGGAAAAACAACACGAATCTGGCGGGAAGCTGGAAACCTCAAACGTGGTTGCCAAATGCAATTGAGTTAATTGATGTGGTTGGTTACAATGGTTACGTTAAAAGCGCTATTTCAAAGGTGCAACACAAATTATAAATTTTTTAAAATACTTATTAAAATAAAAAAAATGCATGAATTCGGAATAGTCAATGTATCTTTCGTTTCTTTATTTTTTTTTAAATATCAGACCAGTCAATGAGGCATGCAGCATGGCAACATGGCAACGTTTAGATCTACGATTGAGAACTTGAAATTAAAAAAAAACTCATTCATTACGATCTTTTCCCATCTATATGATAATATTATGTCAGCGTCAGCAGTACAACATTAAATTTTGCCCCTGAAAAATACCCAAATTAGTGGCCAAAAATGTTAATAAATTATGTATTTTTTCTTGAAAATATTCGAAAATTGCGCTATTGAAATTAACACCAGCAGGTCTCTTCTCCTTTCTTATTTCCTATTGGTGCATTGGTGGGCGTGTACATACATAACATATAAGCAGTCGTGTTTGTTGTTGTTATCCACTGCTCAGTGCTCACTGGTGCTCACCTCCTGAAGTAGAAGCAGAGTAGAAGACCAAACAAGACAGTGCTAAACGTTTGTCATTAAGCCGGGGCATTACGCTTCAGTGGTTTCTACCTTCGTTTATTGTGGATAAAAATATAATCAGAGATAAGTTTGAAAATGGCTTGCAATAATCTAGAAACGCAGGTCACGTCCATGCTTGACTCTGTCAACGACGTGGAAGACTTGAAATCATTGACAGATGAGCTTGAAGAGAACTTTTCTTTCTTGGTACATGCCTTATTATTTGAAAAATGATTTAATTTTAATTAAATTATGTAAATTGCAGCTTCAACATGAGGCGTGCTCGGTGTGTTCCGGATATTACGGACCTTGTTTTGGAGAGCCTATCTGCGCCACTTGCCATGTATTTCTTTACCCCGATGACCTTGACAAACCGCAGTCCATGGCCATGTGGGACAGTAATGTAAGCCCGCACTCTTCATAGCCTTTGACAGTCCACATGAAAAACAATAATAAATTAATGTTCAGGTTAAAGATGACGGTGATTCAGGAAACGACGAGCCAAATGATCCGACTTGTTTCTACAGCAACTTGGACAAACGACGAGTCAGCTTCAAAGCTTACTTGGATTCTACGCGCAGAGAGGAGGAGGAAGAGGAGGGTGAAGCTCCTCCACCACCACCACCACCACCGTAAACACTTTGGAAAAATCACAATTCTCTCGAATACACACACTTCTCGTTCTCGGTTGAATAGAGCGCTCAGTGTATAAGGAGGAAAACGAGAAGTTTGAGTTAACGACTATTTTATGATTGTTGCAAACTCTGCAGTTGTGATTTTTAATTGGGTCTCAAAAATTTCTACATTTTCAGACCTGCTGATAGACTGGCCGAAAGACTTGAATTGTTATCTGCCCCAAGGTTCCCAGAGTATCTTAAAATGAGCGCAAATGGTCTCATTGACAAGCTGCCTACTGAAGGTATTCCAGATAATTTATTTTATTTTTGTTAAAGCTTGCTTTCAAAGTGATTTGACTAAATTATTGATATTGTGTAGTATCCAATGAGAGATATCCCTGAATTGATTTATTACTTTCTGGAAATTATCCAATGACTCATTTACGGCTTGAGATAATGTTTTAAAAATTTCTCAACTTCCAGATGTCTTGTAGCTTTATTTTTGTTATTTTTTTCTTACGTCCAAAGAAGTGATTTTCTATTTCTTTACTAATTTTTGCCCAACTTGTGTTACAGTTCTGATGGTCGTGTTCAACTACCTGGACGACTTGTCCCTGTGTGCCGCGAGTGACGTGTGTCTCAGGTGGAGGAGACTTCTAGAGGCCAGTGCCAACAACAAACAGTGGAAAATTTACACTGAGAATCGCTGGCCTCTGTTCACGCCCCTTTTTGAGGTCAACAACTGGCCAGCCACGTTCAAGAAACTGTAATGAGTGTACAGTTTTGGCCCAACTGATTGCGACTAATTGTAAGAAACTTGTTACAGGGTTATCAGTGCCCCGTGCCAGCTGTGCCTGCAGCAGATGTCTGCGCAGTGTCAACCCAGTGGAAATGAAAACACGTGGCGGATCAAACGAATAAGATCTGAAATAAAAGGTAATGTTGAGCAATTTTTTGGTTACCGAATTCTAATTTATATGTCTGTTTATTTCAGCAATGCGTCAAGATCCTCAAGAAGGAATTCAGGCTATTCCGCTGGACAGCGGCTGTTTCCACTGGATCGCTTCCATTCTCGGCCCGCAGGGCTCCCCTTATTCTGGAGGCATATTTTATTTGTATCTGCAGGTGCACAACAGGTAAGAAGATTCTCTTTGGTTATTTTTCTCCTTTTTGAATTTATAAACACGGACAATAATGACTGCAGGAACAATTTTTGCACAGATTATTTGTGAATAACAATAAATTATAGCATTTTTTTACCAATAAAGCATCTGCTAATTCTGTATTTATTTCCTATTTATGTAATTATTTTTTTATTACGTTTTGTTGGATTTTAAATTAAAGGAATTTAATGTCAGTGAATACTTCATAAATTAAAAAAATGTAATACATAACCTCATCATGGTTAGTTCATTGGGAGAAATAGTTCCCCGTAACTGAAACAACCATAAATTATCATTATTTTAGCAATTGTGTCTATTTTAATTAAGTTGCATGTATTATTTCTTGCAGCTATCCAATGCACCCTCCTTTGGTGCGATTCATCACCAAGATTTTCCACCCAAACGTGTCTCGGCATGGTGACGTTGGCATCGACCTTATACATCACAACTGGTCCTTGGCCATGACTGTCGTTAAAGTTCTCATATCCGTGCAGAGCCTTTTGACTGATCCTTTCTGCCAGGTGTGTGCTCTCCAATTTTTTTTCTGGAACTTGTATTTAATGTTGTCGCGAAAAGGTGTGCATGGAGCCTAAAATTGGTGAGCTCTATCTGCACGACAAAAAGGCGTTTGAGCTGATGGCCCGCAACTGGACCTGGAAGTACGCCATGCACGATGCTCTCATGCCAAATGGAATTTAAGCAGCAGGTCAGAGATATTTTCAATTGCATAGGAATTATATTAAGTTGCTCTTTGTATTTTATATAACCACTCAGCTTCCAGAATAAGTTTAGATTTTTGCTATACGGCTATTTATTTTTAAAACTTGCTAAAACTAACCCATTTGGGAAATTTTTAATGTTTTTTCGGAACTTCAATTGAGTTGTCTCATTGAACAGTGCCCACAAACGAAAGCCCAGCAAAATTGCACAAAAACTGTATTTTAAAATAAATTTTGATATTTTGGGCCATTTTTTTAAAATCTGCGAAAGTGGTTTGTGAGATGGACGACCTGATAGCAAGCAACTTGCGTCATAAACGAGTCTCAGCAGGTGATGCTAAGTTCAGAAAAAGTGCCGCGATGTTATTGCTCCACTTGTGTCTTTTAATTGAAACACTAGACGTTTGTCAAATGAAATTTACGTACGGAGGCTAGAAACGTGGAAGTTGGAAAGCTTTCGCAATCCTCTCTAATCCCAATAGACTTGTCATGCCTATGCAAGCTAGTCAAACCTACTCAACCCCTAAACATCGCTCAGATTATCATGAAATCCATTTGGTCTTGTTAATCCTAACCTATTTTAAATTGTAATCTTGATAGCGTTGTTTAATATATTATTATAAATTGACTTCCTAATCTTGGGATTTTTAATTATATGAACAAACTCAATCATTTCGTATTTTGTAGAAAAGTCTTTTAATCACAATCAGTACTGTCTGATGTAATAGTAGTAATCCTGATCATCCGAACGCTGCTCTGCCTTCCTCTCAGCTCCCTTTTTGAAGAAGCGGTTATGCTCGATGGTCGAGTAAGCGTAACTGATGGCTTGCTTTGGCTCCTCTTTCTTCTTCTCATTCTCTTGTTGTTCCTTTTTCGGTTTGGCAGACTCCAGCTTTACGTTTTGCTCCTCGTCCTGCTTCTTGGCCTTGTAGTAGAAATCCCTGAAAGCCTCAAACAGCTTCTTTTGCTGCTCTTCGTCGCCTTTGTCCGCCTCCTCCCTGGTGTTGTCCCTTTCCTGTTTCTCAGCTGGCTTTTTGTCCACAGGAAAGCTGACCTGCTTTTCTTCTTGCCTCGCCCCCTCGTCGTGGTCTTTGAAGCCAAACTCTCCGAACCCATAGCCCTTGAAGTAGCCGTGTGCGCGAGTCTCGGCCAGGGCCAAGTCGTCCTGCACCTGCCCGCTGCCAACGTGCAACGTAGCCTGCAAAATAATTATCACGGAAATTATCTTTGCTTCAACTGCTATGGAAAGCGATAAGGAAATGGGTCATAAGCAAACTGCTGAGTCAGCGTTTTCAATGGAAAAAAGAACATTACTTTACACTTTTATATTTTATTATTATTTATTTATTAGAAAGCCTTAAATGTGATGGGGAGCTGATTACTTTCTGCTGCAGGGGTTGAGTGAAACATTGTTACTGGTATTTGTGGACTCGCAATTAGATATTGATTTAAATTTGTAAGTTCTGCGTTATGGAAAATATTTATTTCCTCGATTTTGGCTATCTCGCGTTGGTTAGTAAGTGAACAATTATGGAATATCGTTTGAGGTCAAAAAAATATTCTATAAGACTTTGACACTAGACTCTTACTGAAAACTTAAGTTAATGTGGTCATTTAAATTTTAGTTTTATATTCATTCTAACAGAAACAAATTTAATGTTCATATCACGTTATTTTCAACAATATTAATTAATTTTATGTCCTTTTTATGCACTTCGGCCTGTGGCGTGAGGGGATTGTCAAATAATAATGACCAATGACTTCAGTTATGTCTATGTTGACATTTTTTCTTGAAATCAAAATTAAATCAAGTAAGAGTGATCCTCGGTTAGGATTACTCAAAATGTGACAGCAATCCTAAACGCTGCCCCATGAATTAAAAAGGGGCAACGTGTATATGAAGGGAATTTGTGCTTCGTCTAGATTCAACAGAAACTAATAACAGTTGTTTTCTTTCTCTCTATTAATGATGAAATTTGAGCGAACTGAAATTTATGTGATAGGTGGATTTAATTATGATAATAGGGGATTGAATTTTGGGGTCGTGCTAACAATTTAATTCTATCAAACCTATGTAATTCAAATGTTTAAATTCACTATAAAATCTGACAAGATAAATAAATTCTAATTAATTGAGCAAATATTGTATTTAAATTAAACAAACCATACTTACCAAGAGCAGAATCAGAAGTGTTACCGGAGTAGAGTGCATCTTGACTTGATGTGCCTTCGAGACTTGAAACAACAGCTTATATACTTCGCCGCAGCCCCTCCTTCCCAGGTGCATCTGCAACTTCTCCAAAGATCACTTTCCAAATACTTGGTTATCGAATGCTAGAATTTTCATTTTCATTCATTCGTCCAATTAAAATATATTCGTTTGTCAGTGTACTCATTTAATTCAGTTGTATGCCGACAATGCTGACAACTTAAGATCTCTTCTGATCAAGACTGAGTCACATCGTGTGTGTGTGTGTGTGTTTTTAATCTAAGCAGAGCAATTTTTACAACGGCTTCACGCTTGCAACCGGTTTTGCACTTTCGACTGATGGCACTGATCTTCTTATTTTAACTCTCTTGGAGAAAGCTCACATATAATTTCAGTTACCGCGTCTGCTCGTTTTTGGTATTGTTAATTGAAAGCGGAAAATACGTGCGCAGTTGAAAATTCAGGTCGACTTTCCTTGTCAGTTCGTTGATAACAGAGGTCAGTTTTTTTATTTTATTGCGCATTTTGCTGTCGTGGGTGTCAGTATTTAAGCACTGGCGGACCCTGTCACGACATTATTCACTATCGAAATGTTGTTACTGCGTGAAGGTTCACTTCTTGGGGTAAGAGAATTTTCTTTTTGAAACTTTAGAACTTTAATTGTTACATTTAATAGTCTATTTTGTAATTATATATATTTTTATATTTTAGCTTATTATAAACTGAATTTTAAGACAAAAAATTATCGATATCCATTTTCATTCATGGAATAGATTAAATCTACGCGAATATTAAATAAATGTTTTTATAAGATTCAATAAATCTCTTTCCTCTTTTCTTTGGGTGGTCAGTTAGAAAATAGAAAATCTTATTCAAAATTATATATCATTCATCTTTGCATCTGAATTTTTTAAAAATATTGAAAGTGATCAGAGTGGTAAATACAGCCGAGCCTTTTAATTAAAAGAATTAAAAAATTGACAGCTGATTTTGGTTTTTACCACTGGAGCCTATGCCCGGTCCGCGAAATCGATTAAGGAGGTATTTCCCGTCGTCCTGATGGCCAGGGACGAAGAGGCCGCTCCACCTGAAGCTTCTGCTCCTCCTGAATCCAGCACCCCTGACACACCCACAGACAGCAATCAAGAAGGCAAGTATTACGGCGGCTATCCTGGCATAGGGGGGTATCCTGGAGCTGGATTCCCACCAGGGATAGGCGGATATCCACCTTTCGGCGGCGGCTTCCCTCCTGGAGGTGGATTTGGTGGCTTTCCTGGTGCTGGCTTTCCTGGTGGCTTTCCCGGCGCCGGCTACCCTGGTGGTTTTCCTGGTATCGGCTACCCTGGTGGATTTCCCGGTGCCGGCTACCCTGGTGGATTTCCATTCCCAGGCCGCTTCCCCCCTTATGGTGTGCCCTACAACCCCTACTGGGGCAGGAACCAACCAGGCCAACCGCAAGCCTCCACAGCTGAAGCTTCGCCCAGTAATAATGAGTGAATACAATTTATGAAAGTCAAAAGTGTGTGTTTGTATTTTAACATTTTTATTTCTACAGTGACAATAAATTAATTACCCATTTTATCCCTTCCTGGTCTTTGCTAAACATGTCCTTTGAGTTCAATCTTTTTGAAAGTCCAATGGCATTATTGTGAAATTCTTTCATCCATAAATTATACAACTGACAGTGAATTTTCTGGCAGGGAAAACTAGGTTTCAAATAAAAATTGAATAAGAATAAAACAGTTGATAGTTGTGAACATATTGTTCTGGTGTAAAATAAACTTTTTGTGTCGTTTTGATTAAGCTGATTTTTTACAGTGTTTCTAAGGTAAAATAAAGAAATGTAAATAGAGCATGAAAACTTTGTAATTTACAGACGTGGAATTCTATAGGAAGCAGTATTTTTCTTATTTCAAGATAGAGCTCAATAAAAAAAATGAATTTTAATATCAATTGATGTAAAATGGCTATATTTTAACAGAAATAAAACCTAGAGATTTGAAGCAGAGAGATAAAAGAAAAATAAAAAAATCCCTGGCCAACATAATTCTCACTGCAATTTCAAAATTGTAAATATCGCTTATTTCTAATTTTTCTCAATTGATGATGCAGTTCCAGAAATTGATGCAGGAAGTATTGGGCGTATTACACATTTAGTCAACAAATAATTAAACACCCATATTTATCGAGTCTTCTCAACATAATATCTCGTTGAGCGCACAAGTGAGCATCGTTTTTAACGTGTCAGCCTTAATATTAGAAAATCAATTGGGAATTTAAGCTGTGGTTTGGTACCAATTCCCAATAGAATATGTTCTGACCCTCAGCAGATAATAATTTATCGTGTTAGTTCATAACGTTGGTGCAGGGTTGCTGCACATAGTTGAGAGCAAATCCGCGGTTAGACTGGTCATTCGGGAATTCTACATTGTTTGTGTGGTATATAATCCGGAACGGCTTCACTGTACCTGCAACAAATTAAGTCATGGAGTTAAATTTGCTCTCCTAACTGACAGTTAAGATGAAGAATACATAAAAAATATATCTTCGTGAAGGCGTATATATGTAGTGTTTGGTTAAAAAATAATTTATTTGTGGTTGACTCACTAAAGACTGTGGCCGGCACGGTGGAGACCTCGGAATTGAAGGTGCCGCCGCAAATGCGGTCGGTGCATGTAGGCTCGATGCTGGGCGCTCGGCCCGCGTTCGCGGCGCAAGGGATGATTATCCAGTCTCCGTTGCACGAGTTGGGCCCCACGGAGCCTACCATCGACGTCACCTGGTTCTGTCCTGTTGTCTGTCCGCTCAGACTGAATGACCGAGAACGGTTGTTCACTGAAATTAAAAATAACGTGATTAAATGATTTTGCATAGAACTAACACAGTTTTTATAAGAGTAAAAATAATATAAGAGTAAATAATGCCTTTCAAATTCCGTGGAAAATGATTTGAAAATAAATGATTGAATTTTAATCTTCTATTTATCATCAAATAGTCAGCAGTACTGCACTCAAAAAGGTACTATAAAACCGTTCGATTGAATTGCCCGTTTCCCCTGCTATAATTCAACGTAAAGAGCAAATAAATCGAATTGGCTTTTGCCATTATTGCATCATTATTTTCCACCGGGCAACAACAAATCAATTGCACAACAACAATCAATCTCAATTAAGCGCTAAAAAGCGGCGGTGCTGGGGCGGAGAGAAGTGAGACTCGTTATTTATTCATTTGCAATTCAAAAGCAATATTCCGCACCATTGCTGTTTTTTTTACTCTTTTCCTATCAGGGCTTTTGCGCACAAATAAATGGAACTTTTAGGAGCGAAAGCACTTCAGCCAACGCAAATCAAAATCAACGTCAACGTGAATTCGCTCTAAACTTGAAAATCCAAATTTTTTCCGTAGTGATTTGTTGGCCTCTCAGTTAATCTTTAGAAACTCTATATAAAATTCAAAGGGACGGTAATTGAAAAGGAGAAAAAGCGGAATCGTTCAGGAAGCACTTTGATAAAAAGTTGTACCTGCTGATGAAGGTTTGAAATTGAAAACTCGTTGACGTTCCTTATTAATTTTTACCGTGGGCCGCTCATTTTCATTAAATCCACGTTTTTATCAGGAAACAATCCAATAAAAATTGTATGGCTCAAAATTATATCACCTAAATCAATTAATTCCCCCCAAGATGGAAGGTACAAACGACGAAAAATTGCGGACTCACCTGGATCAGGGGCTGTGGTGTACTGGATGCCGCAGAAGTTACGCTCCATGCGGATGCAGATGCTGTAGTCCTGGTTGCTGAGCTGCAGGCCCATGCCCGAGTCGTAGTTGAAGGAGCGAATCTGTCCGGTGACGCCGGTGTGGTACTGCATGCAGCCGTCCTCCGCCTTGTAGTTGCTCTGGCACGGAATTTGCGAGATGCGCACCTTCCAGTTTCGCGGGTACGCCGGCCCTGACGTCACAAAGGTCAGGGTCACCGGACTGGTGTAGCCAGCACCCGCATCTACATACACTAAAGGGACAAAATATGCTCCTGTTAGGGATATATCCACGGAGATTTTGGTTTCGCTTGGAAAGGGGAATTGATTGAAATTTCTATTTAATAATTTATTTTATTCAAAATTCCAACGGCTTACTGTGATTTCCAGTGTTGGTGCCACAGATGGCCGGCACTGGACTGCCACCTGATACGATGAACTGATCATTGCTGCACACGTGGTTGATGATTTCCGGCCCTCCTATCATGAACTGGTCAAAATCTAACCTGAGATGATCATAAAATTCGTTAAAATTAAAAAATAACATTTTTCTTATCAAGTAGCTTAAAATAAAATTCACTGCAGACGTTAATATTGAGACTGACATAAAAAAGCAATAATAAGCTATTTAGAAATAATTTAGATATTTGTAATTTACAACTACACGACAATTTTAACCACCTAAGTTGGCATATATCAGGGTGTCTCTTGTGGACGGTGAGTTGGCACGAGCCAGTGCCGTCGTAGGGCCCAGGGTAGCCGCTGTTTACAAAATAGGTTGAGTTCTGGTATGTTGTCTGGCCGCACGTCACGATGACTGTAAAGTTTTAGCCTCGTTAGAGCGATCCTTGTGCGCCAATCAGACGGCCACGCTTTTTACAATTTTATTTGTGTGGTCTGATTGCCCTGCAAGAGTTCAATTTTTTAAACTTACAAACGCAACAAACACCGAAGCCGCCGGCGCAGGGGCCGCTGGCGACGCCACCCCTTTCGATGCACTCGCGGGCCGCGAGACAGGTGCCGTTGTCGCCGGACACGGCGCCGCACTCGAGGTTCTCGAAGCGCACCACCGAGAACAGCGAGAGGACTGGAACAGAGGAAAGAGCCCCGTGGGAATCAGCGAGGGCGGCAGGTGTAGCAGGGATTAAAGTGCTGCCAAGACAATGGGAGCAAATTATGCGGCTAATAAAGCTTTTGATAGATGATCTAATTAGAGCTTAGCTTTCCCTCCAGGCTCTGAAGGGGGAATGTTCGCAGAGCAAGTTATTTTGGTCGTACCAGGCAGGGAAAACATCAATGAAAAAGATCGCTCCTGTTCTGGGAATTCTGTGATTGCGTTATTTCGCAGGAAATTGGTCGTCAAAAGGGACGGCTGGATCAATTCTTACATTTATTTTATTGTTAGAACACTCGAATTACAAGAAAAATTAATTGCGTGAAACCCTGAAAAATAACTCATTCAGCACTTCAGAGGTTTCCAGTTTCAATTCTTGAGGAAATATAAGCTTTAATTCAATATATTTCATTTTGGAGTGGAGGAAAATAAGAAAATTGCTGCCCATGACGAGAGCGTGCGAGAAAATTTGTATCGTCTCTTGTCTTCTATTCAAAATTCAAATTTGTAGATGAATTGAATAAAATTTGTCACAGTAAGCATACATCAAAGTTAAACCCATTCAACGCTATAATTAATTGGAGCGTATAAAATACGCATGAACGAATGAATGCAAATATTGAATATTTTGTCAATACTTTTCACATAAATTGCAAAATTTGTATTAATATTTGAAAAAGAGTACACTAATATTTGAAGGCTGAATTGAATGAGGTATTCATGATGCTGATGACTATTCATTACATTCCGAAAATTGTCGTTTCATCAGTGCATCTCTCAATAATCAATATGCATCATTAATTTTGGAACATACGCTCAAATGGACCTCAACCTCACAGGCGAAATTACAAAAAACAGTGGATATTTAACGAATAAGCCTTGGTTATAGAGATGATTATAATGTATTAATTCTTAAAATTTTTACGATATATTCATTCATTCATTCTTTAGGACAACTAACTGTCAGGGAAAATAATCATTCGGCTAGTGTTTGTTTAAAAAATCATTATATTTTGTTTCAATCCACGCCTATTGTTTTTCAATAAAATAAAAACCAAATAATAACAATTTTCTGGTGTCAACTCACATCTGGACTGTCTGGTGGGGTTGACGCTGTGTTCAACAGAGTTGTGCTTGGCGTACGGCGATCGCTGTTTGCGCTGCACCGGCTGCGGCGGGAGGAAACTGACGTGCTGGTTTGCGACGTTGGACGGCGCGGCCAGGTAGTCGTCCACGTTCACCTTGTGCTTGAGGGCGCGCTTCGGGCCGCGCATCATCTTCTTGGAGCGATGGTGCTGGTCTCCGGGGCCGAGAGAGGCCCCCGCTGCGCACGCGACGAGGAGGGCGAGGGCCGCAAAGAGGCCCAGGCGTTGCATTGCTGGATGAGGACACACGAGTGAAGCGGAGTGTGCGGCGCCACGCTTTTTCAAGCCGCCAGCCGCACGCTCCGCTGGCAACAAGTGCGTGAGCAGCAGCTGGAGAAACGCCGCACTTCTAATTGTTCTTTCTCGGTGATAATGCACAAACGAAAACACCAGTGTGATAATGCCGAATGTAACAAAGGGGAAAGTGCAGAGCACACGCCACACACGCGCTGCTGCCTGCGAGACAATCTGCGCCACGTTAATTTGGGCATTTTTGGATTGTCTCTAGATGCTCAGGAAGACTGTTTTCTTATGATATAAAAACAACATTATCATCAAAGCTTATTAACCGTGATAAAAAAAAAATCAAATTTCAAGTAACCTTTTTACGTTGTATTGGTTGGATTGGCATCAAACTGGACTGACAGCGTTTTAACCTTAAAATGTAGGGATGTGTCTGCTGCACGACCTTTTTGAAGCTACCATTGAATTTGTTAATTTCCTCTATCTCTATTTTCAATCAGGACTCATTCATTTGGTTGTTATCACACTTTTCCAGCTCTTCCAGAAATCAGATCTATTCTCCTGTTTTCATTAACTTTCTTCTAAAAAGATGTGATGTGTTTTATGACCAGAAAAGCGATCTCATTGGATTCGTTGAGCCTGTAGTGATGTGCACCAAGTTCAACATTTTAAATTTTGCAAATTGACAGTTTTAGCGGGCTCAGTTTGAAAAGCTTTTCAGAATCTTTTTAAAAATAAAATTCAAATAATAAAATTTGAAGAAGTGTCACAGGTTTGGAGGACAAAATTGGCATGAAATCAAGCAAAATCCATTAAATTTGTACCAGACTTCAGTTTTTACTAGTAGATTTTGCGTTATAAAAATTGCTCGACAAATATATTCATTTTTACTGGGTTTGCAGGGTGATTTTGGAAAACTTTGAGACCTCCCCGTGGTGCAATTTCAAAGATAATGTGTTTGTTTTAGATTCTTCTCGCCGAACCGATCAAACTAACGCCAAATTTGATATCCTAGGTTATGGTCAAAGGTCCCTGCTGTTTGTTTTGGTTTTTAATTAAAATTTTAGAAATGATCTTATGATTTTGGAATTTTCAAATGTGATTTAAAGTTGTCTCATAACATGTGCATGAATTTGTGTGAAAATTTCAGTGTGTTAATTTGTTTCGTTTTTTAGAAAATCCAATTCAAAATTAAATATTTTTCGTTTTTTGTAAAAATATTACTAGCTCCCAAATCTTGAGTTATAATCACCAGAATTGTACGAACTACCCACTGTTAGATTCGTCTCAATCTTCACTGACCAGCAAAAGGGTTTAGAGTTTAGATTGTGCTTGGAAATTTAGGATCTAAGCAAAAAATGCCACAACCGTCTTTCTAACCAAAAAGTATCGCTAAAATTTCATTTTAATTTAATTCTCGTATTTTTCTCTTTTAGAACTTCATCTTCAACTTACATAATATAAAATTTAAATCCACCTGGCCATCACAGTTTTGTGGAAATGATTTAATTACTAATTTTAACGAGCCTTCCTAAGAGTTACCTCATTCGTGGAGGAAGGATACTTATATGAAACTGGGTTTATTTTGCGAAGAAATGAAAGAAACGAAAACTAATGTCTATCGCACATTTAATGACTGTATACAGAATTGTTTTTTTCTCAATTGCAGCATTTACACAGTGTGTTTAAATATAATATATTTCACGGTTGCACAGCCCATTAAATTAGTCAAAGTCTGCGGCGTGTGCGCGAGACAATTGCATTGCACGCGAGCGTTTCGCCAAACAAGCAGACTCTGATGTTTAGTGTGTTGATTATGATTAGACCGTGATAGACACCTATATATAGAGAATCAAGCAAACACGTACATAAAATATCAGATATATTTATACTTCAATTAACATCGATAAAATTCGGGAAATATAAACCACATCAAACACAGTGTTTTACAATATATAAGGTATTTATACGTATTTTACGTTCGCTTCTTTGTCAAATCCATTTCCTATAATAGTGGTCTCGCGTTTTATGTCTCCTGCACTATACACCGTGCCACGACCCACCTTCCTATACATGCAGAGTTAACATTCTTAACTTGGCACCATCTTTTTTCCATTTTGACACATTTTGAAAATGTTACATGAACAAACGAACTCGAGGTATTTGTTTTACACGTTTGAACATCCATTTAATGCGTGACAGAGTGAATGCGTAACACTGAAAAATCCACCTGGAATTGAAACGAATGCAAACGCTGTGTATAGATTCAATTTTCTTCTATGACACACTAGAAAAGCATTTATGTCTTCAACCGGAATATGGTGATTGTCTTTCTCAAAATTCTTCCAAGCAAAATGATCTTGTTTGAGCGAGCTATGAACGGCCACAAATTTGCTAAACTACTCAACAATAATTAAATGTATATGTCGATAAAGCTGCACCTGCAAGCCACAGCATTGAAGCTTGTGCGAGAGGGAGAAATGTAGGCAACACTTAGAAAGCACGTTTCTCAAAATTTGCAAAAACGGTCAGACAAACACGTGTTTTATATGGCATTGCACACTCAAGACATACATTAAAATTGGTAAAAATGGACCCATGCACGGTTTTTGTGGATGGCCGCATCCCGAGCCCACTCGATCGTCAACGTGTCCCTTGATCGTTGTGCTTTTTTCGATAAGAAAATTAATATTGGAAAATTGTTGCACGCGTATTGCGTTTAATAAATAATTAATATTTTTTTCAAATTTAGTAATGGTGTAGATAATAGACTAGATGAGAGGGAGACAAATCACTTAAAGAGGATTGATATTGCAAACGCCTGGAAAATCCTTGTTGCTAATGCATGAACTCATCCCTTAGGATTCAGTTGAAGCCAAAGTAGCAGCGTATTTTTTTTTTTTTTTTTTTGAAAAGTGATGGCTCCAAAGTTTGCTCGCTTTTCAAATGGTGAGAACTGTCTCCTTACTTAAAATCCTGTTTTATTTCACAACAAAGAGTTTCCATAAAGGGTTTCGTATTTTGTACGCTGTAGCAGGTCTCGAAGAGAGGAATCGATATTCACCAAGAAAATGTGGTCAACCGCTGTAAATTTTGGAGAAAATTTGAAAAATTTGAATTTTTTCTGTAGCAATATCCTTTATTATTGTTGAAAATTGTAGAACAAATTTTTATCTATCACCTGCTTATTGCGTCTAACAATTTATTCAAATAATTTCCAATTAATTTCTGCCCTTTTTATCAATCCACCTGTTAATGAGAAAATTTCAACAGAAGATCTATAAAATAGCCTGAATTATCTCCTCTTTCCAGATTTCACTCATTTTGATGCTATTTAATTAATTTTTCCACCAACAATTCAAATAATATCAAAATGTTTTAAAATGTGATGCTGAAAAACTGTTGTTGGTGTTATTTGATTTCCCGAAAACGTCTTTTTTAACACAAAAATTAAAAAAAGATTTATCGTTGTCTCATTGTAATAAATTACAAAGAAATTAGACTAACTTCTTACGATGCCATTTCAAGACGATAATAAAATGACTAGATTTGAGATTCAGCGACACACGCGAGCGAGCTGGGCTGTACATTTGGCCAGAGAGACTCTTCCTCCTTAAATGCTGAGCAAAATTCAAAGAGTGCAGGCAGACACAAGGAGACTCGTGGTTAGTACAATACAAGAAGACAAAACAAAAAAGGGGTCGGAAAAGAAAAGATACGCGCGCGGAAGAAGAAAGTTGGTTTCGCAAAGCGAGTTGTCGCAGCAAATGCGAACTAATTGCCGGCGCCGCACGAGGGAGATAGAGGATGGAGATGACGAGAGTTTAACGACGACACGGCTTGAGGCCGAGCGAGCGGAGGAATGGAGGCCTACTTGGACGCGGAGGCGGCCGCCTGCGCCGCATCGGCCGCTCCTCTCGCCTTCAAGAAGTACGTCAGCAGATCTATGGGCAGCGGAAACACTATCGTCGAGTTCTTCTCCGCCGAAATCGTGTTCAGCGTCTGCAAAATGGAGCAAAACGGGTGAGGGCATGAATGTGGGTCGGCGGACGGGCGGGCTGCGTCTCCGCGCCGAATGACTCGATTTCATTTAATGAGCCGCTTTGTTCGGCAACCGAAACGCATCTTTCCTTCACTGTAAACATTGGAGTCTCCCTCGTTTGCAAGTTTATCTGACGACGGCTCTGTGGTTTCTCAACGTTGCAAACGTAATGAAATCTAGCTCTGGAGATAAAGCTTCTAATTTTCTTGCACAAAGAAGGATCTTTGTTTTGGTTTGAAACGAGGTCTTTGAGTTTACGAAACCGTTAAGAAGATTTTATATTATTTAAGTAAAAAAGTTTTTTCACAGGAAATTAAAAACAAGACTCCTTCCTCAATGATTTAAACAGTTTTTCTAAATAGATCAGCTTCTGCTGCCCAAGTATGTCCTATTTCTTAAAGTAAAAGCCTTACAGAAAATTAGTGAAAAGTCATTTTTACCTTTTATTGAAATTCAATCTAAAAATGAAGAAAAATCTAAATATTTCCCGGGTTGTTGTTTAAATTTTTGAGAAAATCGGCTCAAAAACTTATCAATGCATTTTGTCTCCTCATTGGAAATCATAATTTACATCGCCAGAAGAGAAATTTACCTCATAATTAGAATACCATTAGATAAATCCGCGAGAAGGATCGAAATATTCGAAATCAAGCGAAAAAAATCATTTAATTTTTCTAGAAAATTGGTAAAATCTGAAATTTAACTGTTCCTAGGTCCTGATTTCATAATTGCACATTTTTAGGTAAACTGTTGCTAAATCTCACAAATAATCAATAGTTATTTAAATGGTTCTAGTCAATATTAGTAAGATAAATAAATAAACAAAGCTTAATAAACGTTAGATTTATCGAGCTTTCATAGGTTTGGAAGATCTGAACAGGACAAAAATTACCAACGTGTCTGATGTTGATTGCTTTAGCAAAGAGCAAAGTTGTAATTGAATCGACCGTTTGTGAAATGAAGCACATCAAATGTAAAAAATCAAACCAGCGCTGAGCAAAAATTAAAAATTAAATTTTTCTAAAACACGCTGAAAGTGCATTCATATTTTTTCTCTCGTTGAGGTATCCAATGAGGATACTTTTCCTTCTGACGAAATATATTCATGTTTTCGCTGCTATATGAGCATTGATTTTGAAATAGTATTCTAGGATTCTGAGAATATAAGTCACTTAATGGAGCCGCAATGCGTCGAGAAAAATAAAAACCTCGATGCATATACTTCAATCGATGAGGACAATTCCAATTATTTCTCCACCATCGGAATAATTATACTTTTCTCCAGCTTCTGAACTGTTTTCAATAAACAGCTTTACTTCAAATTTTAAATTTACTTGATTTAAAAAGTGGTATAATGGTTAAATTAAATATTCATATGAGTATTTTAGTTAAATATTTATACAAAACTATCTTGTGTGTCACTTGATATACCTATTTTCTAACTTGGAAGAAGATAAGAGAGTATGACATGTTATCATAGTGCCTTTGAGCAATCCACGATCCAAATATTTGTATCCGTCCGTGCAAATCTAGCAGCGGGGACCCTCGTCAAGAGAAGTTTGGAGTGCAGCCGTCAAAAGTCTCGAGTTACGCCCCCGCCGAGACTCGTTAGTCGGCCTCGCAATAATTCAGCGGCAGAGAGAGAGCCGAGTTTTATTATTTTTTCGTCCATACAAACCTGCAAGTATCGGAGCTGCAGCGCGGCCGGCGAGTTACCGATGACCTCGCTGGCCTCTCTCAGGGCCCTGGACGCCTTCTGCTCACCCTCGGCGGCGATCACCTGGCAAAAAAGGGGTGTCAGCAAAAACCCTGGCCACCCCACCCGCCCCCGGCTGCACGCGGTCCCACCCTTCGGCCTGCTTGATCACTTTTTCGCCGCCTTTTTGCCGATTTTTGCCTCATCAAGCTAACAGCTTTGTAATGCGGCTTGCATACTCCTGCCAGCCCCATAAATCGTGGCTAATGTCGGCCGCCGCCGCCGCGCACAGCCGTGCGATTAATAGCAGCCGACCTCGGATTTCATATTTCAGCCAGCCGCTGCTGCTCTATTTCCCCGTGCAAATTGGCCTGGCTCTCGTAATTGAAATTTAGGACTTAAAACAGCAAGTCTGACAAAGACAACAAGCTATTCATGCTCGCCTGCAGAGGTGTTAAAATGAATTGTAGGCGCGGAACAGCCCAATTTTCTTCCAGGACAAATTGCATCTATTAAAGCAGACGGTAAAGTTCGCAAGTTGTGAGCAACGGTGTCTTGACTCGTCTTAAGATTCCTATTTACAAACTTGAGAGTTTCATTCAGACTCAATCATTAAAGAGAAAAAATTTCATTTATTCATGTTAACAATATGCTGTGCTTATTTTTATGCGTCTCTTTCTGTGCTAAAAATGAAACAACTGATGAAACATCGCCCACGAATTTCCCTTAATTTCACGAATTGAATATTTTATCACCAGATTTTAGTAAATGAAAATAGTCTTCCGTTTTTAACAAAATTCACGCACCATTGTGAAGTTCGATAACTGCAAAATAAATTAATAAAATGTCCGCAAAGCCTCCATACGATTGGAAGCTTTCAACCGTTATTTTTCTGTCGCTATGCCTTGCTAAATCGATAATCTGATGAAACTATATTTTTATCTGTGATAAAAGGAGGGGAAAATCGGCAGGCGGTACTGTAAATCGAATTTAATTCGAGATAGATTGGAAGAGAGAAGGTTTGAAATTCTGTTTAAAGAGTGACCAAGAGGTGGAGGACCCATAGGACTGACCTCTGTCTCTGGCTCGCCCCGTGCACCCCGCGAACCCCGGGACTCATCGCTATATACTAGCCGCACGCAGAGAGTGAAGTGGCTCTTTCATTTTTAATATGCGTGTATACATCTCGACGGCACTTTGCGAGCAACAAAAGCGAGAGACACCGCTAACATCGATGGCAACGAGCAAATGCCCTGCAACGCCGAGAAGGGCCGCGAAACCCGACAACGCATCGGTTCGTCCTCTTTTATATGTGTAATTTTACTATCGGCGCAGAAATAAAACGGTTCTCTTGCCTAGATCTAGACTATTCGTCGTCTGTCTTTTCTTTTTTTATTTATATTACGGTTTGTGTTGCAACTAGGTTTATTTAAGATTTATATCTTCACAGGAGAAGCGAAGATTGAATTAAAACCGAAACCGGCGCGTTTAAAATCGAATCTTTAGAGGATAGATGACACCCCCGAGCCAACAAGTCGCTGCTGGCGCTGCGAGTGACACGTCTTCCCACTGCGATCGTATTTTTACACTTTTATCTGCGAACGCCAATGATCGATTTTCACATTTGGCGTCTCGGCGGAGTCTCGGGACTCATATCCTCGGGCCCTTTACTTATGCGTGTTTGTGAACATTGATTAGACTCGAGTGTCCCTCCGCATATTCACCTGTCGGCGGAAGGACGCCGCAAAAAATATCGCCACTCTCTCGCTTTTTATATTTATTGCTCCGGGCTTTTATCGTATTACACGCTTTTTCCGTTACGAGAGCGCTTTTTATTTTCGGAAGCGGCTTATCAGATTAAGCCCGCGTTTTCGATTTAGGTTGGAAAAGTGCTCCGATATGTTTTTTCCCATTCTCGGATTGTGTCGACTGTGTGTACGTGGTGACCTTTGAGCTGGCTGCGGTAAAACATCAGGAACATGATCGTACATACATTTTCTGGTAACACGCTCAATTTTTGACAAATTTGATACTGAATCATAATTTTGGGAAAATTCCCGTGTCTCCATTTAAAGGACTATGAGAACGGGAGCGAAACCAAAACAAGGGCTGGGTCGATACTTAAAACGCAAACAGGGGGATGAAGAGCGCGGACTAAGTAAACAAACGAATTGCAAACTGGAAAGAGGACAAATGTCAGGGGTCGACAGTGTATGCCAACAGGTACAGCCACAGCCACAGCGGCACGACATCGATTCAGAGTACTGGCAAAAACATTTCGGAACACTCCTTAATTAGCTTTTCGCTGCCCTAATTGAAACGCCGAACCGAGTTAAAAAATAATTGTCCGCAGCGAAATGCGGTCGTTTTAGCCACGTTTTTTATTTAATCCCGAATTCCGCGACTTCCCGTTTAGTGTTCGCCGTGTGCGTTTAGGGGCCGCCGGCTCTCTGCAAATGTGCGGATTGGGGGTTGCGTGGGGTGCGAGGGGGCAGGTGTTGAGCAGCAGGTAGGACTGACCTTGGCCCGAGCCTCGCGAGCCGCCTCGGCCTCGGCCGCCATTGCTCTCTGCAGTTGCACGGGCAAGCGCACGTCTTTGCTGCGGAGAGACGACCGGCGGTCACTGATTTGCCGCTCGCGCCGCCACCCCCGCACAAACCACGTGCCCGTGGGGCAGCGTGTCTGCCGGGGTGGTCGACCGAGCGACCGTTATAAACAACTTTTGCGTTTGTCCACGCCAAAGCAAATCCCTCGTCGTCTCACATGTATTTGCACTCTCGCAACTTTTTACTCACTCTAAAAAAGGTCCGAATATTGTCATTTTCCTCTTTACTACGGGGGGTACATTTAGAAGGCTGCGTGAAACCAAATTTCGGCTTGGAATTATTACTTTTGGGAGTGGTTCTGCTTTTTAATCCACACATGCCGCTCCCGAGTTTTATTGGAGTGGCACGCAAATATTTGCTTTTTTATCTCCATAAAATCCTGCTGTAGTGACCAACTCAGTGAAGGGAAATTTTTGTGTTTCCAAATGTTGAGAGTATTAAAAAGCACATTATTTTAAAGACGGTTCCCTGAATATTTTCAAGGAAAATTGATTCAAGCATTTTGCAATCCTCAGACAATTATTGCAATTTAAAAAAATAGAAGGGATTTCAGACCCTTAATCTTTAATTCTTAAATTTTTTTAATCATTTTAGAATTAAAATGATGCCATTTAATCACTAATTTTTTAAGGGCTCTGGAAAATTTTAACAAGAGAACTTTCATCCAAACTCAATGCCTTGTAACCAACCACAGCTTTCAGATTGATGGAGGCGAAATTCTGTGTCAATATTTAAGAAATTTACAATCAAGGGGCCCAAAATTAAAGGTATAACAGAAATTCTTATGCTAAAAATCAAACATGTTTAACGTGAAACTCGGCTAATTGAAATTAAAAATTGATAATTAATTTATTGAATTGGTTTTAGAATAGTTTGAGGAATTCAGGGATTCGCTTTGGGACAAACGCAAGCTTTGTTTTGTTATTTGCTATTTGGTAATTTATTATGATTAGTTAATGCGTATTTCATGGAAAATTTGGTTCATAACTTACATCTCCACTCGTTCTACCTTAATGCCCCATTCGTCTGTTGCCTCATCCAAGGAACTCTGCAACATTTTTCACAACACGATGAGAGAGCTACTGAAACTCCATCCGGGCTTAACGCGCGCAAAGTTCATCAAAACTTTCGCTCAGCGAAGTTTTGAATTCGTGAATTTTGCATCTGACAGAATTCGAGAGTGCTTCTAATCCCGGTCTCAGCGTCACACTAAAGGCGAGAGCAACACTTCTGACAAACAATAGGCTTATCCGAATTTAGATTAACTTTCGAAAATAAATATAAACATAAATCATGTACAAAATTCGTTTCTGTTCCTAATTTTGAGTTCGTCCCTAAAAAGCTGAAACAAAAAAATCAAGAAACCTGCATCGACGCCTGAATGTTTTCCCTGTCGGAAAGGATCTCGTGCAGCAGTCGCGTGCCTAGGATGTTCCTGAGAGTGGTTTGTGCCAGTAAACGGGTCGAGTGGTGCGCGTTCTCCACGTTGGCGATCGACACGGTGGCGTTGGAGACACGGTAGTAGACCACCGCGTCGACAGACACCGTCACGCTGTCACGCGTCAGAATCTGAAATATTATAGCCAGCTTGACACTCAGCACTTTCTGGGCTAATTTTTGTAATTTCTTGAAATATTTTTTTAACAAAAGAGCTCACTAGGTGCCAAAAACACCTCCAAGCGGATAACATGGGGCCTGAGTAGCCACAGAGAAGCTTGGGATTGAAACCCAATACATTTAAATTAAAGCCACTTGGCAAGGTACGAAAACCAGCAAATGGCGCCTTCCTGCCCGTTGAGCTATATTTGAGAATTTTTGAGTCACTTAATAAACCACATTTTGCCATCTCTGGCATTCTGCAGCTAGTATTAGATCCCAAAAATGCTCAAATATTTCCCATTGCATTGAAACTTTGAAGAATGCCTTAAAAGTTCAAGCCAATGGGTTAAAATTGAACCTAAAATTGCTCAAGTTAGTGTACTAGGAAAGATAATGCAACCGTCTCAACGTTGCAGATGCGCAGGTTGCATAACAAAGATGAAAACAAGCTTTTCCGTGTTCAAACACAATTTAGGGAAATAATTTAAAGTGCTTCATCACTTTGCTTAACAATCGTAATAAATTTCAGTTTGTTTGGAAAATTAGAAATAAATATATAAAAATTATGCGGATAAAAAGTCAAATGAAAAATAATTGCGTCCAATTAAAACAAATGTGTCGCAGCAGCATCAGCAGATTATTAGCCATTTTTCCCAAACATGCGTGCACGCGGCGCTAAATTATGAACGGCTCAATTAGTCGGGGTCAAAGCCGTTTCACGCACGATTGCCGAGGGCGCCCGCCCGCCGAACAACAAACAACAGCACTTTGCCGCGCCGGATCAGCGCGTCCGATTTAATTGAGGCGCAAAAGTGCCATTGTCTTGGCTCTGCATCGTGTGCACGCAGTTAAGGGCCAACTCGCTAGCTCGCTCGACACACTTAATTAATTAATAAGTTGCCTCTCTCTACCTCCTGTGGTGGAATATCAAACACACTGCTGCGTAGGTCGACTTTGGTGTACGTCTCAATGCACGGCAAGATGAAGAATATGCCTGGAACACACATGGCGGCGTACTGTTAACTTCTCTATGGATGAATGGATAAGTGGAATTTATGTTCATATTGTGAGAAATAATTCACGTAGAAACTAGGTTGAATGTTTACCCAGTAGTAATTGCTAATTTATAGGTCTTTTGATCGCTTTCAAGACGTGGCGAAGGGAAACTAATTGTAAGGGGAAAGTTAGACCAAAGACAAGTTGATAATGACTAGAGTTGGATATCAGAGACAAACGTCAATTTGTGTCCTGTGGGTCTGAAAAATGTTTGACGCCAAATCATGCAAATTTATGGCTCTAAAGTAGCACTTAAAATTGTTGAAAGCTGTCTTTGAGACCTGTAAATCGTCCAGAGCTGGTCAAAAACCTCTGAATCGCTTGCTAAACACTTTCCTTAAAATAAAATAAAATTTGTTTTCGGTTATTTTCTTAAGGTTTTTTAAGTTTTTAAATCTTGGAAGATGGTCGCCTGTTAATTAAGTACATTTGAGTTCTAGAAAATATTCCTCAATAAAATGGTGGTGATTTATTTCGGAAGAGCAAGACGCAAGACTAGTATAAAAAATGTTATTACATTTTAATTGCTGCTAACTCTTTTAGTCCAGTTTTCCAGAGCTGCCAAAAATCAATTACTCAATCACAATCAGAAAGCCTTTCTGTATAGATCCGATTTCAGCTGAGATTTTTTATTTTCATCCACAATAAGTTTTTTACAGGCGCTCGTCACACTGAAGATTTGTGGGATTTTTCGTTGCCGCAAAAGTCAGTGTTGTTTTTTTTATGCGGCCCCTGATTCTGATGGCCAGAATAATATGACGTGGTCGACCACGGAATAAAAGAGGGTGAGTCGAGTATGTGCGGAGAGCGAAGTGAGTAAGTCGGTCGTTCCGAGGGTGGCAGATTATTAGCAATTCAATGAAGCGGATTTCTTCGCAGCTGAATGTCCTGGAAGAGCGACTCTGTCACTGGGGCGGCTGTGATTTCCGCAGGGCTTTGTTTGTGCGCCCGATATCGATTCGGCCTAATTGAATGTCGCAGCTTAAAAGCATTTTCGCTCACTCGCATTCGGGTGAAATGGAAACGTTCGGAATTAGTTGCGGATTGTCGATCGCAATCTGTCGAGCAACAGTTGCTCGATGACAGAAGTGTTCTTTTTTCTTCTGTAATTAAATAAGTTGCAGTGATCCTTTTTGCACGGGAAATTGTCTGATTGGACTCGATTGCTACATAGAAAGCCCATTACTTAACAATCAAGCTTTAGAAGTTGCTTGGAGACAGTGGGAGAGAGTCCTGAAATAGAAATAAATTAAATTCTCATCAAGCCTGGCATTCATTTTACTATTAAAAGTTTTCAGATGTGGGTATATTGCTCAATTTGTCCTGAACTGGCTTTTTAAGTATACCAGACATATTCAGGAATTTTTGTCTCCCCTGCAATGGTTGACCGAACCTGCAAATCGTTTTTTTTTCTTATGGATTCCCAAAATGCTCATGTTTTGTTTCATTCCTATTGTCTGGGGTTGGCCAGGGGCTTTTAATAAATATGTGACGCCGAAACTTGTCGAAAAATAAAAAAATTAACACTTAGCAAAGAATGTAAAGTCCGTTTTTCTGTTACTATAATTATATTTTGGAATTAATGGATGGTTAATTTCTAAAATAAAAATGTCGCATACATTCATTACTAAAGAAAATTGGCTTGGTGTATTCGTGCTTAATACTAAGATCATGTTTCGTTGACATTTTTAAGCATCCACAAATTTGCTGCTTTTTTCGCACAGATCTGATTCGATAATTTTCACAAATTTTCAATAATATAATATTATTTAACGCCGTTGAACTATGGCGTGGATGTAAATATTGTAGGAACTCTATATGGAATTATTTATTTACAAACCGAGATAAAGATTATCTTATTTACTTGGAGCTGCAAGAATTTTGGATGAAATTTTTTACTTCACAATCATTTGTTGTACACTTTTGTGTTTAGCACAATATTAATTTGCATTTTATTTCGCTGGTAACCTATAAAGATCATCAATTGCTTCAGAATAACATAAATTACACGTTTTGAGGTCAACAGAAAAGAAGAAAATCGAACGTAATCGAGAGAGAAATAAACAAAATAGCACACATGCTTCTCTGTTCCCTCTCTCGATTTTATTTTGTATTCTCGGTTAAAAATATTTGAAGACTCCACCACAAGGTTTGTCGTTGGTGAAATGAAATTTGCAAATAAATGAACAGACACACGTGAGAGCGCGGTTTGGTGAAATTAAATTTGGACGCGGAATGCGTTGCGAAAAACAACAAGAATGGCGCCGGCGGGAGCGAGTTCACCTGAGCCGAGCCAGCCAATCTTGATTAAGTAAGGCTGGTTGGTTGGCTCTTGCTGCGTGCGAGCAGGAGACAATATTTGCATACTCATTTTAAACACCTCTTCCGCTCTGCTGGAAAAGTGTGAGGCACGCGCGGTGAATCCGAAATTTGCAGCGAATGCGTGTCTGCAAAACAAAACTCGCTTTGAAGATTTCCGCCCGCTCCCATCCCGGCTGCATTAATTTTCCCTCCCGTTGCGGCAGCTTCAAAAGCTTTGATCTTTTCAGCTCACTCTCGAGCATTTGATTGCTGCAACTCGCTAATTCATTCCCGTGACGTCAATATAGTTGCCAATCAAAGGGAATTTCCGCCACGCGATTAAAGGCTACGGAAACTTGGCGTTCGCACAGGGGCTTGGAATAGGGCAGCAAGGTGCGCCGATTTGACAAAGGACCAAAATGATTGATCGGCTCCAACATCTGGCCAAAACAGAGAGCAGCGGCTACAACGCCCACGCACAAATCATATCGGCACCCGCCCTCACTGCTACTCTATTGCAGCCAACTTTTGGCCAAATTCCTCCGGAAATAAAAGCAAAAACACCAGACGAAATAAAAGGGCACAAGGAGGCAATTTCCTCAGTCTGTTCCATCTCTTTATTTCCGCTTTGTTAAACTAATTTTACCGAGGTGCAATAAATAGAAAACTTTAAATTATTAGGATACCACTACAGCTTGTAATTATTGCCTATTCTTAAACATAGATTTGTCATAATACGAGCAAATCAAAATTGATTTTTTTTTGCTGGAAACTGATAAACAAACGAATTTTATGTTTGGTGACGTTTCTCAAGAAAAGCTTTCCATTTTTTCGGCTGCCACATTTTGATTCGTGAACAACATGATTGTCGTTTTCTGCAACACTATACTCACAAAGAATGCCAATTTAAATGATTTATTTAATTGAATCATTATTTCTAATCTGTTTCTGAACACAAAATGACTGCAACGCAATCATTCCAACGCATTTTAAATTGAATTTACAATAATTTCCTTTCCAGGAGAAAATTGCGGAGAAATCCTTTATGCACATTTTGTCTGATTTCCACAACAAACCAACAGAATGGCCCGCCCATTCAAAGTGTTTCTCGTGGGACTCTCGCACCCTTTGAACAACATGTTCGTTTTAATTATTCGTAGAAACGTTGTTGAGCTGGTCCCGCGGGGTTGCGAGTGGCAACCCTAAAGCCGCAAACAAGCATGTCATTTCCGTCGGCATTTGCATAGATGATTACGAAACAGTCGGGGTGCAATCATCCTGTGGCGTCAGGCAGGTAACAATCCAGCCGCGCGTTTCTCACGCTCTCGCAACAGGTTGTGACTCGTTGCGACTTTTCCTGAATTTCGCCAACTTGTTTATTTTATGAGCACAGCTAGCACAATTTATAAACGCCAGGACAAAACGAAACACACTCACTGGCAGTGTGACAGAAAAAATGCTTGGTTATATAAATTTGTCGGTTGCTTTAATACTGTACTCTTCACAGATAAAGTAGTTCATTTTTATAATTTTGAAGACATGTTAATTTGAAGTTAGTTCCCATGGAAGGACTTTGAATGATGCCTAGACCGAGTAAGAATGATTTTTAAAACAATGGAATATGGTCATGGTGAGAATAATTTCACAGTCGAAATTGCAATAATTGGTTCTACGATTGATCTCTTTACACAATTTAAAACTTCACTACCTGACCGTACTAGGAAGTTGAAAATTTCCTCCTCCGAACTTTAACAAAATATACGAAAAGCTCCTCAGCAGTTATTAATTGTAAAAGCAAAGGGATATCTATTCTTAAACCTATGCTTTCCATCGTACCATTTTCCCTTACACAACTTGCAACCGACCGTAGCCAAGAGAAAATTTTTTAAAAATGGTGCAAAGCGTCGGTTTGCATGATTGAGCTGATCTGGCGATTCTTGCGCCCGACCGATTTTCGCTTCTTGCGACGCACGCATACCGAGTAAAGAGGCTGGATTTGCATACACGGGGGTGATGGAGGCAGCTATGGTTACCAGCTCCAAGTCAAACCCTCGCGGATATCATGACTCAGCATCACTCGGGAGGAATTATTGAGAAAATCAAAGTGAGTTCGAGTGGAAAGATATATTATGCCACCCGCGCTGACAGCCTGTTTCGCGGCACAGTCTCTCTCAGCCTGCAAGGAGCATTCGATCTATTGTAGATTAAACTTTATGATTATTATTATTGAGAGAATATTTTATGTAATTTTTGGTTGCCTTTTAATTTAACAAGTGAAATAAATTATTTCTGATGCATCACAAGTTGATGATGAGAATGGAGTTTATTTTTCGGGTCGTCTGGCAATCCTAGTGGGGGGTGGGGTGAACAGAGGCAGGAAAGCTTACCTGGTCCTTTGGCGCCGCCGGAGAGCAGGCGACCAAGCCTGAAGATGACGGCGCGCTCGTACTCCTGCACCACCTGCCACCAATAAATTCGAATTCAATGTACAATATCGTGGAGCTGCCGGCAGGTGCCGAATTTATGTCTCTGCCGCCCCACCGATCGACTTTGCATAAATGCGTGTGTTGTTCGCCCTTTTCCCCCAACCCTTTGCGGATGTACAGAGCTAGCGGTGCGTTCGAGACGCTGAAACGCCTGCTGCTGACACGAATTGGTTTTTCAAACTCCTTTTTTATATATGATACCTTAATTAAAATTGATCATATCAATATTGCTTTGTGGTTTCTGAGCCTGAAGCTATAGAATAATAAAAACTAGAGTTCGTAAGATACAACTGACATGAAAAATCCAAATATAAAATTGAGAGTTGAGCCAAAACTCCAAAATGTATAGCTTTTATCTTCTCATTTTTAAAAATTATTCTTTTCAAATTAAATGTTACAAATTACATTTAAGATAATTTTAATTGATAGCAAATGGAATTTATAAATCTGCAAGAGATCCTAGATTACTGTAAGAATTGAAATAATGTTACCTTGAAGCAGACACAAAGGGAAAATGGTAATGTGCAGAACACGATGATCCAAGAGAAGACGGTCAGTATCCATCCGCAAATGCCGATTTCCACATCTGTTACGTCTTCAGCTGTAAACAGGAATATGATTGTATTAAAGCTAGTTAAAATAAATTAACTTGAAGATTGCATTTCAATTGCTTTTCGTCTCCGGGATATCAGATTGCTTGCATAGAGCTGGCGAAATTGCCGCGATGAACGTGTGTGTTATTGATTGGGCCCGTTCGCGACTTGTTGTCGGTTCATGCGCTTTTTGCGGGCCTAGATGCAGTAGAATGCAGTGATTGTGAACTATTTGGCACCGACCCCAATGCCCCTTCGCTCCATCACTGGCAGCGAACTCTCGCAAAAGGTAAATTAAAATAAAAGGCCTAGCCGCCACACAGGTGAAAATAAACCAATTTTCAAGAAAACTTGACAATTTCTGTATCGCCTAGTCTCAGTTTGTTCATGGGAATCAGTCTCCTGGCTCTCATGCCAAAAATCGATGCCAAATTATTGCATAAAATGAAACAAATCCTATCGCTCTATATTCTGCGTAGAATTAATATTAGGATAGTCAGCTATGAGTGGAATTTGATGTGTTGTTAAATTTTTATTTTGCTGCTAAAGCACTGCTCATGAGGCCAGCGGGGCAGAAACAGTCTGCTGTCCATTAAAAGCACGTGCGAGATATTTTCTCATAAAAATTCACTAATTGCCATACAAACCAGAGCTATTTTATTATTTTATTTTATGATACCTGCGTGTGCATAGTTCACATATTTTTCCGTATTTGACTTTCTAGAGTTTCCTTTACTTCAGACATTCATAAACTTAATTAATATCTGGTTCTCGGGCTACCTTCCTCACGTAACTGATGTTATAATGAAAAAAACCTATAAAAAATTCGTCATGCGTAGATTTTTTGTTTCCTTTTCTTTTCGCAGTCAAGGTTACGACTAAATTAAAGCTCGCCGACAAAACATTTACCTTTGCGACGCGAATTTTACGACACACAATTTCCGCGAGTGGAATTTGGCAGCGTTGATTCAATTAGCGCGCTTTTACAGTCGCCTGCAAAACACGCAGAGAAAGAGAGAGAGAGAGAGAGAGAGAGAGAGAGAGAGAGAGAGAGAGAGAGAGAGAGAGAGAGAGAGAGAGAGAGAGAGAGAGAGAGAGAGAGAGAGAGAGAGAGAGTAACAGTTTAATCCGCGCGCGCGTTTGAAGGGTTTTTACGAGACATCAAGCTGCTTGCTCGGAGGCGTTTATCATAAACCAATATTGACCTGGCTATGCAAGAGCAAACAGAGCGCGAGCACGTGCCGCACCATTGTGCGCCGATTAATGGCAAGGAACGTTTGTCCAGCCCTAATACTCGTTTTGCATGTCACCCTCCGGGCCATTGTGTTCTCGGCCCTTTGCAAAGGCCGCGCTTCAACAACGCGGCTTGCCAATATCCTTTTCGAAACGGGTGAAAAGGAGTGTGACGGATGCGCTGCGTTTGCGTTTCGGCCCGTACACGGCACGCTGGCGAGCGAAATATATTGGCAAATGTGGCATTCTTTGCAGTACTAGCAACAAATTCTATTTATTAAATGAAAAACTATGGGGACTGGAGGTTGGACTAACACTGGAATTGTTGTCGAGATTAATTTTATATGGTATATAATTGAGAGTGAACCTTTCTTTGTAAAATAACGTTCACGAGAGTTTAATTGAATGGGTAAACATCACTAATTTTGTTTGTTTGAATCAAATAAATATGTAGGGGAGCGGTGAATTATCATCCAACGCAATTCAAAAGCTTTTTGTGAGTCATTATAAAATTCACGCTCTCATTTCTCTTACAAACTTTGCTAATGAGCTCTTTGATTTCCGTTAACACGACTCCTCTCCAGTTCTCCAGTAGCGAAAAATAGCCTCAGTGAAAGACAGCATGAAGAGAGGGCATTCCTGTTTCAGTCGAAGCGAATTGGAAACGCCGTCAGCCGGAAAAATCAAGAGCTTTCCGCTTTCCCCGCACCAACAGTCTCGTCTTGCAGCGGGCCGCAGGACAAATAATGCTGTGTGCTTTGTCAGCTCGCGAATTCACAGACACACACACTCCGCGGCTGATTATAAAAATCGATGGAAGGAGCTTGTTTGCGAGCGCGCAGCTTTTAATGCGTGCTCTCGAAATGACAAAAAACAACCCGCACCTGCCACAAGAGTTATAGCATCTCCCCGGAAGATATTTTTACGAGTAACTTTTTAGAATTGTTTTGTTTTCCCGCACCGCAACAGCTCCCGAATGATTGGTCCAAAAACTTGCGTCCTAAGGGCGTAAAGAACAAAAGCTGGTTAACCTGAAAAGGCTATTTTTGCAGCGAGGCAAAAGATAACAAAGAAAATGTTTGCCGCCGAAATCGAACCAGAGGCTGTCATTATTTTTGTGGTCTCGAGCTCGATTTGCACACAGGTATTCCAGTTGGTTGCCACTCTAATGGGGTGCAATTAGAAAGCATGCGAAATACAGAACCCTTTGGACCTCTGGGAACCGATTCGTGTGTGTCGGCCAGTAAATTGATTTTAATTAACTCGGAGAGGACGGACAAAGCAGCGAGAGAGAGAGAGAGAGAGAGAGAGAGAGAGAGAGAGAGAGGAGGGAGAGGGAGAGGTTTCAATTTAATTAAAAGCAAAATATCCTTTTAATCGTGTGCTTTACTGGGGCCAACGATGGCGTAAATAATAATTTAAAAATGATATTTTTTTTGAAGTTCCGGAATTTTCATGCAAGGAAGTTGAAATTCTGTGTATAGCTTGCGAAACTCTTTGGATTTGTTTATCAGAGTTATAAATAAGTTAGAAAAAAGAGGAGGATGGAACAGCTAATATTCCCGAGTTAGCTTTATTACAATATTTTAACTATAATTGAGCTCTCAATCAGTTAAGACTACAAGTTCTTAAGTATTTTAAACTCCCAAGAATTTGAGAAATCTTGGCAAGTTCCACCTTTGAAGTTAGGAGCGCAAAATAAGATTCAAAATGCTGATATAAATGAGCAAGTTCTAAAAGGAATCAAATATAGCCGCAATAATTTCACTTTAAATATTGAAATGCTGCAAAGTTTTACCATGATTTGTTAACAACAAGAATTATTCTATTTGTAGTTTAAAAGGATAAATTAAAAATTACATTTTCATTGCTTGACGTGAAGCGATGAAGCAAAAATTATGCTTTAATGTAAATTTAATTAGCAATAAGTTGCCAACAAAACTCTGGCAAGGCCAAGAAATATGCGGGTGGTGGCTGTGGAGTCGAGACTGTAAAAAATTATTTTTCTGGGCCCAATTTTTTTCGATGACTCTCGTTCGAGGGAAGGGAGGCACTCTGGCCTGATTTGCCCGCCCGCGCGCGCGTCTCGCGAAAACGAAACACATTTCGCTCTGTGTGTGGTGTGTGTGCGGGAGTGCATATAAATAAAAAGGGCGCAGCAAACGCGTCGCGTGGAAGAGCCAAAACAATTTTTGCTGCCAGAATTTAAGGAAATGAAAGGCAAAAAGGGCATTTGGACGGCGTCCAGCTGAGTTCAAAGCGTTTGCCCGACATACACATACACACGCACGCACGGGACGGGACGGGATGCTCTCAATCAGCAGTTTGCAAAGTGGCCGAGCGAGCTCTCGAGCCGACGGCAAAAACACATGTGTGTCGAATCAACTGTATCGTGTGCACTTTTCGGGCTCCATTTGCGGCCGTGTAAACACCCTCGCTCTCTGCCTCGACGAACCTTCACGCTAAATCAAAATTGAAACGATAAAGGGCTGTCTTTGATCAGAAAATTATCGGCCGGAAAGTGATTGAGTCTCGCCCGTCATGAATCATCAGCCAAAAGAACACTTATGAAATAAGTCACGTGCGATTTGTTATAATAAGGATTGGGACATTTTTACGAGCATAAATTTTTTTCTGATTCATTTTTCGATACGTTATGAGTTATGAACATTTATTTCACACAATTTATAGTATTTTGAACAACAAACAATCGTCAAAGCCTTCTATGAAACACGAAAAAATATATATGCAGTGAGGAAATTTTGATTTCTCTAAAAATAAATAGGTTTCACAAAATTTAAAAGTTTCTTGCTTTGGTTATTAAAAGCAAACAAAAATTTCAAACTAAACCAATTCAATGTCAACAATTTTTCTAGATTTTGTTTTAATTTTTCTCAAATTGACTTGGATTTCTTGAGAATGCCTTCTCTGGGGTCATACAAGTAAAATCCAAATTAAAAAAAGTTTTTAGTCAAATAATCCATCAAAATTTCCCAATCATAGTCATAATAGAAGCAGTGATACCTTCTCTATAAAATCGAATATTACTTCTTTTCATTTATTCCCTGCAAAATTGAACAGGTGAACAATTTAACTAACAAATACACCTCTACTATCAAAATCTAAGATTCATTAGAATTAATTTAATTCAAAAAACGCGCGTATGCTGAACAAACTGCACAATTAGTAAAAGAATTCAAAAATCCCGAGTACAAAGACGCACCTTTTGTGAGTGGAAATGTTTGAAGAAAATAAATCATTTTAAATCTGGTTCGGTTATCAAAGGAGACAAGATCTTTGCAAGCCTTTTCACAATAAGCCGAATCGCCAATTAGTCCTCTGCTGAAAAGTTTAAGCTTTGATGAATTGCGCGTCTGATTCAGCCAACTCATTAAAAGCAGAGTTCGCGTCTGGACCTAGCAAGCAGCAAATTAAGCCGCAGTTCCTGCCCGAGGGAGAGCAAAATCTTGGAGCGACAATAATAAAAAGTACGCATACAAACTCTCTTTTGCTCCTCTTTCATGGAGCTGCTGCTGGGAACTTTTAGCTCGCTCATCTGACGAATGAATTAGCTGCGAGCAAAAGTTCACAGCGCTCGCGCGTT
This sequence comes from Cloeon dipterum, assembly GCF_949628265.1. Lineage (NCBI taxonomy): Eukaryota > Metazoa > Arthropoda > Insecta > Ephemeroptera > Baetidae > Cloeon > Cloeon dipterum. The sequence continues at coordinate 32,997,653 of NC_088788.1, read as the reverse complement.
CATTCTTCATCGGGCACGTTTTGCGCGCTGATGGAAAAGGCTAATTTCGGCCCTCACGTTCCCGATCGCCCACTCGTCCGCCCCCGGCGCATAATGAGATGTGTGCACCCCCTTACGCCGAGAGAGGAGTGGTCTTGACCTATTTCATGATGACACCCCCGATCGATTTGTGTTTATATTCAACACTGACGTCGTGCACTTTTCACCTCAAATTTCGGGAAAGGGGGAACGGACTAATGTAAACTTTATAGATTCATTAGCAACTTTATTGCTCGAAATATTTGTTTGAAACAAAAAAATCGACTTCTGATTAGAGTTGATTTTGGTTGCGAAATTTTAAAACGTACCTCATTAATATAAATGTAATGATTTTTGGGGGTCACAATTAAGATTAGACTGATTTCAAACTTTCACTGTCAGATGGGAAAATGTTTCGCGGAAATTTTTCATTAAAATCCTTTTTGATAGGTCAGCAGTAGCGCCTTCGTTAAGGTAAGCGGAAATTTTCCCTTTAGATTTCTCGCGTCTGAAAAGCATACTTTCACTCTTTGAAACAGCTTTTGATGAAAGATGGAATTTTTAGCTGGTGGATTTTTGTGAAAGGGATTTTATTCTCAGGGAGAGCGAAAGGCAGGGTCTCATAGAAATTTGTCACTCCTTTTATATTGTGCTCAGCAAAATTTGAAGTCAAACTTTTTCAACGACTAACAGAGTTTCTCTGTATACGTCTTGAGCAGAATTGCTTTTGCTGGTACGAGATTTTTTCTATTAAATGCCCATTCTAGTCAATCCACGCAGAGTAGGGGAATTTGTAATTATTTATTTTTAAAAAATATGTTGAGATGTCGGCATAGAAAAAGTTAGATGAGTTTTTCCGAGTTAATTCAACAGAACTTCAATCAAATCCAATTTTCTCGTTATTTTTTTGTTATATGGCTACGCATATTTCAGTTCCCTTTTACTTCATTTCGACCAACTTTTTGTTCAACACACAGCTTTAACTTTTCCATTTGTATGAATAAGAAGCATTCCGTCAAAAGTTTTCGACGGGCCCGCGCCAATCCGTCTTTCGCAGCCGTCTTGCTCATTCGGCCTGGAGGCGTCAAGGAGCAGGAGACGAAAGTGCAGCTATATAGCTATCGATTCGACGGGTAAGTGCAGTTTATAATACGTGCGAAAGAGCTGCCGATGGCGTGTTTGGTGCGCGCGTGTCGTTGGCACGTCTGCGTTTGCACCCAGTCGATTGCCGCTTATCAATAATGCGTGACTGCCTACTGCCGAATTATTAATTCCCGATAGAGCGCAGTCTGGCGGACAGATAATTAGAAAGCAGCTAAAAATAGGATGACACATTTCATTCTAATTGATTCAACAGCCCATTTCGCATGATTAAAATTAAACCGAAACTTGTTTTGAAAATGTTGAAAATTAAGCAACGAAGAGACTTTATTCGCTCTTTTGAAACACACCCTTTTCCCTTTGGAAAATTACTCTTTTGACATTTCTGGGAAAAACCTGAACAAATGATTTGCAAAAAATAGTTATTAATTATAACCCTATTAAGAACTTAAATAATATTTTATAAAATCCATTTATAATTTGATTTTTTTTATATCCGTGTAACCAGTTGATAAAAACTTATTAAATTTTTGTGAAAGCCAGGTGCTAGTGATAGAATTGCCACTCTTTGAAGTCAGACTCAGGCGACACGCAATTCTACACGAAACGCATTTCGTAAATTAAATCTGGGAAATGGGTTTTCTGGGTCGAGGATTTAAACGTATGGAAGCATCCACTTCACTCTGGTAGCTCACCGGGGAGTTGAAATGTTTCAAACTGTCAACTCGTTTTCAATCACTCTTGAATGACGTAAAACTTTTCCTGAGTGAAATGATTTGCAAGATGAACGAAGTATATTGTTTAAAATTATAGATATGCGGCAAAAAATGAGCAAAAAATACTGAAACAAAAGAGTAAATTGCAAAAAATGTGTTCAGATGCTGTCACGACACCTCTCCCTCTCTAATTCAGTTTGACAGTAAATGGTCAATATTTTGTTTCCATGGGCATGATTCACATGTTGCGTCAAAAAATGCATGTTTTGTTTGAAAAGCGTGTCAGCTATAGCAATCTGATAATCGTCAACCACATTTTTGACGGTTCTATATGTCATGGAAAAATGAATATTAACAGCTCAAATACTGTTTCAGTTCAGCAATTATTAAATAATAAATGGAGCAATATTTAAATGAGGAATTTTTCGGAAGAGAGAGAGAGAGAGAGAGAGAGAGAGAGAGAGAGAGAGAGAGAGAGAGAGAGAGAGAGAGAGAGAGAGAGAGAGAGAGAGAGAGAGAGAGCAACCTCATAATTCAGTCCTTTTTCGCGTTTCGCGGGTCGTTGTGTGTGTTGGTTGTCGAGGAAACGCCAATAGCGATCGTGTGAGCGAGTGTGTGGGCCGAGCAATTAGAGGTTGCATCTCAGGTAGACTTTGGCAGGAGCTGCTGCACACGTGGCTGTGAAGGAGCAGGCAAAGGTGTGGGTGCGGGCGCTGGAGCTGTTTCCATGGAGACGAGCAAGAGCGAGTGATGTGCCTCGCGACGCAGATCGATTGACGGGGCCCGACCGACGCGGCCCGCTCGCCATTATCGCACTGATTGGATTAATTAACTGTGGGCCCTTTGACTAATTGCGTCGGCACTGGAAAATCACCGCTGCGCACCGGCCAGAAGTGCATTTTTCTTTTAAATGACTGCTCTCCGATCGGTCAATCGAATTCAATTTCAATTTACGCGTAAGTGCTTTAAGTGCGGATGTTCATTTTGAACGTAGGTATCACTTTCAGGGAATTCAAAGGAAATTATTTTCCATCGGGATATCTATTTAAATAACCGTAACATATTAAAATTGCAAATCATATCCAAAATGTTCCTTTCACCTAACATCTCCTGCTTTTTCTTTATTTTTCAACATCTGCTCAGCACATCCTGTGGGCGCCATGAGCTCACCAGGTCCCCGAGTGACCGCAGAGGAGCTTGGGCCAAATGTGGCCATCGTTTCGCCTCTCCGCACCAAGGTCTTTGATTGAAACTATAGAAATTGGTCCCTAAAAGCAGCTGGAAAGGTGCGAAAACCAGAAAGTGACGCCTCCCAGCTATATTTGAGTCAACAAATTGACCACCTTTTGCCATCTCTGATATTGGACAGCACCTGAAAATGCTCAAATATTGCGTTGGACGCTGCTAAAAATGCCTTAAAAGTGCGAACCACCGGGCTGGAAATTTCAGATCTAGAGAAAATGAAAATGTATACACATTCCTTAACAAGGTACTTGCCTTTTTGTTCGTTACGAAAAACAGATTAGACCAGTTTTCCAGCGTTTAATCACTCCGGCTATAATGCCGGTGATTTTTCCAGAGAGGCGGCGCAGAAAAAGCAAAAATAATTCATCACTGCCTCAGGCCCGACTGATGGAAGGAAACTTTCGAGGCGCATATATATTCGAAACTCAACTCGCGGTGAATAGAATCACAAGGCACCACTGGAGGTGTACATATTGCACACAAAGAAAGGCTTTGCCCAAAATTTAATATCTTTGGTGGCAATATGATGAAATTCGAGTTCTGCCAGAGCCACTTGCGCGCAAATTGAATCTCTTTGATCTACTGCCGCAGCACAATATCTAAAAATACAAAAACAACGTTTTGTGTCGATGGTCGTTAAAACGAATTCGCAATATCCAAAGCGCAATAAAAATGAAAAAAATGCGAGTGCTGATTCGTTGGTCTCGAGTCGCGATAAAAAATACATCGCTCGATTTGCTGACGAAAGCAGGAGATTGAATTTTAAATGGAGCGCGCCAGGCCAATTTCGCGAAATTTCTTCCAAAACAAACGCAGATCACATATATTGCCAGTGCCAAAACTTGCTTTGATTACTTCAAACCTAAAGCAATTCTTTTAGTTAAAATTTAATTCATAACTTACTTACTTTCAGCAAAACCAAATTTAGAAAAACTTTGAAGTTAAAATTTTGGTAGATGAAAAGCAATCTGCAATATTTATACATTGTTATCCAAACCATGAAAGGACCTGATCTGCTTTAGCTCAGCGTGAGAAGAGGCAATCTCCGCTCCGCAAACAAGGTTGCAGTGCAACTGCGAATCAAGCAAGAAGGCAAGCAGCAAATCTCAAACTGGTACAGCGCTATATTGAGCGAGAAAATTATTGTTCTGGGAGTTCGCCTTCGCTCTGAAAACGATTGTGCGCCACATACAGGGAGACCAAATGATATGTTCAAAAGCGTCAATTTCCCTTCAGCTGGCTTTCAATTCACTCTGCAACACAAGTTTTGCACCTGACGTTCGCTCCGATCAAATTGGCTTTGCATTTGTCACAATTATGCATTGAAATTCTAGGCAATATCAAATCGAGAGTGTTTTCCTCTAATAGCAGATGAGTTTTTTCTAATAAATAATCTTTTTATAGTGTTTTTGAACGGATTCATCGTGTATTTGAACTTAATAAAAGAGTTGTAAATTAGAGCTCAGCACTTCAGTTCACGTGGCAACAGGATTTGGATTTTGGCTTGAGCGGGAAACTAATCGACTGTGTGGCATTTTGTGTGTGCGGGGGATGGCCAGTTTGACAAGCCGCATCTTTTTCCACAATTTTTTCTCAGGCGACAAAGGCGGCTTTTCCGAGTGAGTCGTGTGTGGTTGAAAGAGAAAGCTGGGAAAAAACGGGCGGCAAAGAAAAAAATCACTCGCTGCCATTGTGGCGTCGGGGGAAGCTTTTAAATGCGCCAAGATTAATGGTTTTCTTTGGCGCTGATGCAATAATCCGGCCCAGCAAAATTTACGTAGCAGACCATTTTTATTTTCCGCTCGCTCCCGAACTTTTGGCTCGCGAATCCGATTATATTGTGGAAAAGGGTCGCTCACTTTCCAGATGGCCGCCAATCCGTTTAATGGAACAGGACGCTTTGTGAATCAACCTCTAGACAAAATGCAAACTGCCCCCGAGTGGCCAAAATTGAATTTTGTACATCCTGTTGACATAAAGGGTAAAAGTTTTAAAATAAATCCTTCAGTTCTTTGAATTAGCAATATCCATTGGGTGGAATGGCAGAGAAATTCCTCATCGAGCAGCAGGGCCTGGAACACGTCGAGTAGCTCTTTTCTCCGCGTTTAGCATTTCCTTCGCGTGGGCGTTTAATTAATTCAAATGAGCGACAATGGAAGCAAATGAAGAGAGAGAGAGAGAGAGAGTGCGCACGGGTTCAGCGGAGTAATTCGCTTTTTGCCCCATATTCGCTTGATACATTGCGTTTACATTATCGCAGGGCTTCATGCTCGAAAGGGCACGTTTCAAATTAGAACTTAGTCGGCTATGAAATGCTCAACGCAGGAGAGTAAAAGAATATTTTTTTTCTTTAAATGGTTATTTCATAAAACAGAAAAGGCGTGAGAAATATTATATTTTATTGAATTTTTTATTTTTTATTCTTGGTTCCATAATATTTCTTGTTTTTATTTTAGAATCAATCGGGTCTAAATTTGTTCATTGCTTTTCGAGTAATTTTAATAGCATTACAACGTTTATCAGAAAATAAGGCAACTCTTTTAAAAATTTGTTTATTAAATAAATAATTTTTCCACTTGAATTTTGATTGAAAATCCTTAATTTTCAAAGTTACAGGGAAACTATACGCAGCCGAAAATGTTAGCTTAATGTATTTTTCTTCTGTTTATATAACTGAAAAATCATTTTAATTTACGGTAATTAACAAAATGGAGAAAAGAGTTTCTTTATTCTGAAAAAGTTATTCTTACAGTTCACTCAGAGAAGAGTAAGTGGATATAGTCATGTCGCACGCGTTTTCTTTTGTTCCCCAGATAATGAATTATTCCAAGCGCAAATGAGGCTAACAGTGGTCTGTGTAATGCAAATGCAAAAGCTGTGGAGCGAGCAAATTGACTTGGAAACTAAAACACGAGCTAATTAAAGTGTGTTTTAGAGGCGGTATATAATACGAGCTCTTTTGTTAGCAGAGAACGAGTACAATTTCGCTCCTCTAACTTTCAAACACGCGGTTACAAGAGATTAGTGTAGAAAAATGAAAATAAATTACGCGTCACATGCGATGCATTCGTTTGGAAAAGCCGTCTATTTTTACACAACGCGTACGCGTCTGCGAGCCTTTGCTGAGGAATTTTAATTGTTTCCTCGCCACCCTTATTGGACTTTTTGCCTCCGCGTAGTGAAGACAAAAAGCGCTCGGGGCGCGAATTGATGGGCGACGACGGCGCGTTTATTGATGTTCGCGGCGTGATTCGACCATTGATCAGCCGAGGCCCATTATTACTTTTTTACGCCGAATTGAGGCTCGCTCGCCCGAGTGTACGGATCTCAAAACACTTCTTGCCGGCTTTTCTTTGCCCGGCCGCTAACGAGATCATTTATTTGTTACGAACGAGCTGGCACGCTGCCTGATCATTGCTACTATTGCGCCAAACTATGTAGGTGTTCCGATCAACCCAGCATCCCCTTTTACAGATGATCGTCGTACACACGTTTCGAACCGTGATGAGAAATAATTGAGAAAAGGGACACGGCGCCGAACAATTTTCACAATCTCGAAGATTTTATGGTTGAGGGAGAAGGTCAAAATTTATCAGGTTATAAGAAGATTTCCTTGAAAATTGGAATTTTGACTTCGAGAGCAGAAAATTAAGATTCTATCGATTTTTATTTTATAAGGATTGAAGGGAGAGTAATAATTATTCACTTTCGTGGTTTGAATAACAATTTCTGACAAAATGTTGTTTAGACATTCTTACATTGCTGTATAGTGCAAGAAAATTATATACATTTGGGTGACGCATTTGAAGGAGTTTAATTCGTGCCCCTGCGTTTCTAATCCGTTCCTGATTAGAAAACATAATCAGAGGAAGAAAACAAAGGGCTTTGCGGTGCAAATAATTTTGCTGACCTAATTTTCATACAATTTAAATGTTACTTACGATTCAAATAGCCTTTTACAGCTGTTGCACGTTTTTAAAACGTTATATTTATTTTAAACATTTTTATTTTTAATTTGTGAAAATTGATTTTACGTAGAAAAATAAGTTAATCGCTTTGCACTCCTGAGCAAAGGAATATCACGTTGTTTGCCAGAAATGGTGCCCTTACTCATTCTTTTGACCCGTACGTGGCTTGTCGGTCATTTATTTATTTTTAAATTCTACCGAGAAAATTTTCATTTCTTTTAAAATCTACGTGAGTTATATTTTGAAGCTTTGTTTAGAAGAACAATAATGTTGCTTCTAGCGAGGTTACAGAGTTTAGGGTATTTCCACTTTGATGTCAAATTCCGTGCTGTGTCCTACATGGGGATGATTTCTTTTGATCCGAATCAGTTCAGCAAAGTTTAAGCAAGCATGAGAAGCTTGCATAGGCGATCGGTGCATGTAAGTGGGTCAAGGGTCACTTGAGGTGTCTAAAGGAGGCAGCAAGGAAAAATTCCTAAATTTCAATTTTCCTGGCCAAATTTCTCTTTGTCTGCTATATATTTCAGTCTGCAGGCTTGCCGCCTGCTCGCTCTAGAGCGCAAGCACACGAGCGCATGCGTACTAGCGACCCGTGTGCTAGGCTAGTGCCACACGAATCCACGGGTTAAATCAAATGGGAAATTGGGACCAATCAGCGACCTCCAAATTTAACACGTAAAATCCCATAAGCAGCAAGTGGTAGCCAAAGTCACTTAAAAGTGGTGGGAGAGCACGTGAATGGGACAGCGACTTCAATTTTTTACTTGTTTTGGTGCAATTATTGATTGGAAAGCTGATTGCTGATTGAGAATAAACAAAAAAAGCCCGTCTGTCAAAATGCTGAATTGAATATTATAAAAATATGGAACACGAAGAAATTTTGGTTAGGGAAATTGTCGTGGCAGTCGAGTTTAAAAATGCGCTCGACAAACACCTAAATTTTTGCTCTTCAATTGATTAATTAACTGTGACAAAAATGAAATTTTATTTTTTGAGCAATTATTTTATAAAAGTGAGTGAGTTACAAAATGAATATTTTAGTCAAAAAGTAGATCTTCTCCAATTATAAAATTTGTGCGCTCTTATTTACTATCTAGTTTTGGATCTTGAATAAAGAAATCACTTTTACTTTTTAAATGTAAACAAAAATAAAATAATTAAATTGTTATATACTATGTACTTTTGCTTTACAATTTGGTCGGGAGGTTGTTGTATATAGCATTTACGGTTTATATATATATATATATATATATATATATATATATATATATATGTTTTTTTCCGTTTTTTCCGTTTTTTTCCACGATATTGGCCACTGCCACTTGAGGTGTATCCAAATCCACCGATCGCCTATGGAAGCTTGGCTGTCGTGTCTGCTGTGATTCGTGGAACTGATTTAGGCTTTGAGCACTTCAAATAAATAAGTCTTTTTACTTCTTTGGGATAGTCGGTAACAGAATTGAATCTGGAAGAGGAGCAGTGGACTTGGTAAATGAAGGTCTGCTTTTGGCGGCTTCAAACTCTAACGATCTAAGCAATCGGCAAATTGATGGTTGGATATTTTTATTAAATTTAGCATTAGTAAGTAGGAATAAAATACTCTTTTATCTCAATTTTGAATAAGTTTTCCTGCAACAATTATGCATTTACTTATTAAATAAAATATGTAAATTCTAGAGGTCTCAGCCAGCCACGCCAGCCGCCGATGAAAATGAGTCAAATATTAAACAGTGCAGAAAAAGCGTCTTGCGGCCCTTTGGGCCGTTAAGCAATATCCAATTTCATGATTAAAATACTGTCAGCCGCGCCAGCCGCCACCCACCGTTGAAAATGGCCGGCCGCCGCCTTAAATCTCGCGGCTGAGACCTCTAGTAAAAAAAAACAACCTGGAGTGTCATTATTTCGACTAACTTTCAGGGTTTGGAGACACGCAAAAGCAATTTGAATGCAAGAAGCAGCTAATCTCTCTTACCTCCTATGATGGAATGTCTGTAGTCGCTTCTGGAGGAGGTGGGAGCCACAGGTTTGTGCTGCTGCGTCGAGATGTGGACAGTAGTCTGCGGCGAGGCGGGCGAGACCGCCTCCTCGGGCTCCACTTGGTTGTGCATCCTGCGAGAGGAGACAGAGTGAGGCATTAGCAGGCTACGGCCGAATTATGCAGCGTGATTTAGGGCATCTGGCCGAATTTGCATGCAAACGCTTGTTTGAAAGAGCGCGTTGATGGTCTCGCAGCTCATTGTGCCGCTGCCAACTCTTCCTACACGCCGCTCCCCTCGCGACCAAACGAGAAAACGCGCAGCCTTCGCAAAAATTAATCCTTCTCTCCTTCGACTCTAATCGAATCCATCTGCTTTGCACCCCCGGCCATTGATCAGAATTGCAGTTGGCGTTTCTGGCCGGCGTTTTGCGGACGGAACAAAAGTCACAGCGCGCCAATTGATTTCTTGGCCGCACGTTCGTTCGCATGGCTGTGACAACACACAGGACCAACTTGGAAAAGCTTTCTTTCTCGTGGCGAAAAGTCTCCGATTTCAACTCTGCTAATGCTGGCGAGCAGAAAACGGCTCTCTCGATTTTTGATCTCCCTCAGCCTCCTTTGTGCCGTTTAATTGAATTTTCCGCGCGGAATAAACTGCGTGGCACTCTGCTCTCTCGCCGTCATGATTCATCGCACAATTTTGCATCTTTATAGCAGCGCAAATGGCCAATTGCGACTTTCATTTCGCAGAATCGCGCCGCTCTGCAGCCCACAGATCATAAAACATAATCTATGTACCACGCTTTAGAATGCATTGTGCGGAAAACTGGAGCGTCTTCGTGAAAAAATGTGTTTGTCCTTCTAATTGCTTATTGAACACTAAAAATCAAAATTTTTTTCTTGAGCTCAGGATAATAATTCCCAAGATTTCACTAAAATTTTACGAGCTTTCGCATGAGTGCTACATTAGCCAGAAATCTAGTTTGCGGTGAGCAATTATCTAATTAACTCCTTGGCCGCCATTTGGGAAATAAAGGCGCAGTTCGGATATTAAAAATGCTCTTTTCCCCCAGAAAACTCATCTCGCAACGCGTCGTATAAATATGAGAGTCAACGCGCGCGCGCTTTTAACAAATTGAAACGCGTAAATCAGAAAAAAGGGGTGCACGCGGGAGTAAACAAGGCGCGCTCAATTTATCAGCGGCACACCATCGCAGAACGCACCAGGCCACTCCGGAATGTATGTTGCGAAAGAGATGAACTCTCGATCACCGAATTATGCAACTCAATTTATCAAAGAAAACACGAACAAGTGCAATCCGCTGGATAAAAAAGCCCAAAGGATCGTGAAAAATGGAAATATATTGAGGAGAAAGGCAGGTTCAGCCTGGAATCCAAGAGTTACTTTCGGATATGGCTGCAAGATTCTGGAGGGGAAAATTTGGTTCTATGCAAGTGTTTTTGTTAAATCAAGCTGTTTTAACAAGATATGCTACGTATTAATCAACCTAAAAATTGTTAAAAAGTAGATTGAATTGCACAATATCTAGATAAACTCTTAAAATTGGAATGCTTTTTAGAAATTTGATGAAATCCCTGAAAATGTTTGGCCTTATGCACCTTGAGTTATCAGGATCAGGTCAGTGATAAAAGTGAATTTTTATGCTCGCATGTTATGGATGGCAGCTGTTTCGGCCCGTCAGGCTTCATCAGCAAACAAAATCGATACTACGCAATTAACTCCTGTGATTTTGAATATCCGACCGCTGGGAACGATTTACTGCACCCAAAATCAGTTACTGTGCTGTGCACCAAACAAACGGGAATGAATGTAAAATTCTGTGAATTTTGCCCCCTACCTCATTTGTGCGAAAACTATCCCTCTTATAAACTTTATTAACAAAAGTCCAAATATTATTCCAAACCTCCCAAATTTCCCTGAAATGAATGACCGCGATTTCCCAACCAAAAGCATTTTTATTAATTGGAATTTTTTATTTTTCCCTTCCCCTGGTTGCACGCAGAGGAGGGTTGGACAAGCAACGCGAGCGCGGATCCACTTCTTGATCCCATTGAATAGTGTATGAGTGAAATCAATCTTGTTGGTTATGCAATACGCAGGCACGGCTGCCGCGCGGGTTGCATATTCTCACGACGGATGATTTATGTTGAGGAAAAAGAGGCTGCGTGTTTGCGTGCAGTGGCTTCTTCCCAAATCATTAAAGCAGGGAGGCTGGTCGTTCAAAGGAAGGCAAAGTTTTCGTCATATATTATCCGCCAGACCAGCCGCCACTTATTAAAACTGTCGGCGACTTTGAGGCGACGCATGTAAACATGAATATAACCCAGGTATAAAGCGGAGCACACAGTTGCAAAGATGAAAAGTTGCGTCGGTCAACTTCTCCCTCGGATTTTTTTAATTAAAAGAGAAAAGACGGTCGTAATGAGATTACCAACATGAGTTCTTTGATGGGTCATGCAAACAAAAGTAAAAATAGAATCGAATTGGCCTGCAGGTTGATTAATCCCCTTTCCTTTTTCTTTCGCACGAAGTGGAGGAAACAGGGAGTTTATTAGATCACTGTAGTTTCTTCTGCAATCCCATTTGAGAGAGACCGGCGAGCGTTCAATGTGGTTGACATTCTTGGACTTGACAGCCAGGCCCAAGTGGCAAATTTATTGGATGGCAAACGGAAAATTACGCCCGTCCACTCTTTAAGCAACGGATCCAGAGAGAAAATCAAGAATTATATACGTTCTTCTACGGTCCGAGTGGGAGAGAGAGAAAATTGCCCGCCGGTCTTCGAGTACTTTAGCAATTTTTAACCAGGCAATCAGAGTGACGTATGGCTCGAGAAACCGTAACTTGACATTTATCGATTCGGAATTAAAGGTTCAAAGAGTGTGTGATTGATTAGGTGGGTAATGAAACGGTAGAGACTCTAGGGATAAATGATTTTACAGACCACAAGAAAACGCTACAGAGAGAACGGGAAATTTCTCGCTGTAATTATTATTTAATCAATATTCAGGCCTCTGTTATATTTCCATGTTTTTAAAACAGCAATTTATTCCTATCAAAGGCAGTAAGGACTCGATTAATTTTGATTGCATTTTGCTATCAGAAAATTTTCAATAAACATTTCTGGACATGCCAGCCAAAATTTTATTTCAAAAATTCAGAGGAGCAATAAATCAAAGATCTGTCTCTAAAAATTATACTTTTTGCTGCGCTCAATCAAGTGAAACACACAAAAACTTGGAAGAAACGTCCGGCTTTACTGCAAATTCTCCTCGACCGATGTGGATTATTGGGAAAATAAATGGCGTTTGATTGGCGATTCGATATATAGGTTACGTATTACGGCAGGGTGAGTGATGAGAAATTCGAGCAGCGACTCAATCCTCCAAGATGTGCGGAACGACCTCGCTGTTCTCTCTCTCTGGAGAGAGAGCAAACGCCGCTGGAATTTCTCCCCGAGATCATATCTCAAATGCTATCAGGATATTATACCTATATCTCCTCTTCAAGACAATAAAAGTTATGAGCGACTAACATAAAATATTTAATTTAGGATCAACCCTTTAAGAGTTACGAACCACTCTGAAAAATTACGATAACGATATCAAAAAATTCGGGAAAGGTCATCCAGTTAATATGGTATAAATTTAAATTTGGAGAAGTGATGATTTGTGCCGTTGGGCGTAGTATTTGAACTCAATTAAATTGTTGTAACCAGTCAGAGAAACTACCAAAATTGTAAAAATAATTAGCACTTTTCTTATTAAGCATAATCATTTTAAATTGTACTGTGATCTTATGGTTTTAGGCAGAGCTAAAAATCAACTCAAAGCGGGGATTTTTTCTTTTTACGTGGACCAGGAAAATTTTACAAAGTACCAAATAATAATTAAAAACCCATAAAAACGAAAGTTGCAGATCTTTCGCTGAAGCAGTTTGTAACGTTAAAATCGCGCTTTTCTCCAAATTACTGAAAATAAAGCTGTGCGGAGATTTCCAAGAAAGCTGTCGTCCGTCGCAAAGGTGCAGATGCGAGGAGCAAGGGACGTGGCCACGTGCCCCAATAAACACATAACACATTTATAGGACGAGGTACGCGTGTGCCACCGTGTGTTGCTTACGTGCGTTTGGACGACGACGACTCGCGAAGCTCCAGCGTGCTGCTGCTGCCCTCGGAGCCGACTGACTGAGCGATTCCTCCTTTGCGTATCGACCTCAACAGTGCTGCCGTGCGGTGTCTCCCGCCCTTTCTACACTCCCTTATTTACGGCCAAAGCCAAACACAAACAGCGCGAGCAACCATGTGAAACACCGAGTGCGATATTAGCCCGACACCCGAATTAGAGCAAAGTGTTGTGTTAGAGTAGTTGTTGCGACGAGAAACTCCGAAATGCGAAGCGCACGACACGCGCGCACCAATTTCTTTTATTTTTCGCCCGCCACCCTTCTCGGGAGACACTTATGGTGGAGCTTGCGCCCCTCGGTAGAAAATGTTGATACTTTATACCGTCAATGTCATGTTATTACGAGCGGTATTACTTCAGAAGAGGCTATTTCGCGAAAACCCTGCAAATAGGGTACATTTCGACGAGTTTCATCTATTGGGCTCAGAAAGTTTGTCGATGCGGATCTTCCAATCGACATGGCAGCATTAAATGAGTACGAATCACAAAGCTATTTATTAGAATTTAGACCATACTTATATCGACTTTATCTGCCAAAAATCCGTCTTAAAACTGTCAAAATTGGCTTGGAATACCACACATTCTTAGCAATTTCTCGCAACTTCTGCCAAATGAGATTACCTTTTTTCAACCCATTACTTGCTAACTTTCCCGCACAAAAAATTGTTATGTTTTATAAAGGCGATGTCGAGTTTACGTTTATAGTATATATACTTCTTTGTGGATTTGTTTTTCCTTCTAAGAAAGAAAGAAAGATTAACTTCAAATACATTTTACTCTTCACATCGTTCTTATCACTCACGTGTTTTTCACTCCGGTAATATGTCCCACAGGCTTGGCAAGATGTACACTCAGACGTTTAGTTGAAATATTTGTCTTCAAACATTGGTTCAAGAGATCAGATAACAACAGACGGATATCAGAGTGCGGTGTGTTCTCTAAACACCAAAATTGCCGTCAAAATATTTGATACTTGAAATATTTAATTAATATTTTACTAACAGGTAACACAAGTTAAAATTCGAAATAGTTTATTTGAATTTCAAGATTTTAAAGAATTAGTAAAGCGTCGCTTTTTCTCACGTGCCATAAAATGATTGTGTTTTGACAAATGTGAGATTAAATAAATAAAGTAATTTTGTTGGTACTTTTTGAACTAAATGCAAAGGAAATCTTGCCTATTAAATTATTTCAAAACCTTTAAATTGGGAAAAAGATCACACTTCATAATTTGCATAAATTTGTGTTAAAATAAGTAGAAATAGATAATAAAGTAATTTTGTATGGCTCAAATTGAAATCGAAACCAAATGGGAAAGAAAAAAAACACGCAATGTGTAGAAAAAAAACAAATAATGGAAATCGTTATCGGAAACGACTGATTAGCTTGTGCACCATTGCCCTTCTTTTGTAGACTCGTAGGGTTATGAGCACAATCATTATCAAAGAATAAAAATAGATAATTAATTTCATAGAGGTTTCAGCCGCGAGATTTAAGGCGGCGGCAGGCGGGACCGGCTTAGCCGATTATTTCGCCCGGAGGCTGGCAGCTGACAATATTTTTTACGTGAAGTTTGGTAGTGCTTAACAACCCGAAGGGCCCAGAGTCATTTTTTCTCCTGCACTTTTTAATTTTTGACCCATTTTCACCGGTGGCTGGCGTGGCTTGCGCAGCCACATTCACGGCGGCTGGCGGCTGCCCACGTGACCCAAAATTTGCCGGCTGGCTTAGACCTCTTATTTCGTTAATATAAAAATAAATTAAAATAGTTCTCAATTTGTTTAAAAAGTTTAATGATTTTTACACCATCTTTTGGTCGCTTCCGTCTTGAGTTGAACCGAACTGAAAACTCTTGATGCGTGAATCAATTTTATCTGAATGCCAAATCTAGAGTGTACTCCGCGGTAAGCTCCTTTCCTGCGGCTGTCTGAAAAACATTTTTGTATTTCCGAGAGCTCCATAAATATGGCTCGCACCCGTTTTGCAAAATGCAGACTTCTCCCTCCCTACAGCAGCAAGTCAGGACAAAATGTAAGAAGTGGTGCGCATAAGAGGATAATTTCTGCTCCTTTCATATTTTTTAACGAGGCTCGCGCCGGCTCTTAACACGAAGTCTCGAAAAAAGCAACCAATTTTCGGCGACGCGCTCGAGCATTTGCAGCACTTTCTTTTATCTCGTAGAAGGGTAAAGAAATCGACGCCGCTTGTAATTATATCGACAGCGGCGCGGCGCGACATAAATTATTCAGACCGACTTGTTTGTTCAACACACACACATACACGCTCACTTACAAACTTCTTTCGTGCGACGAATCGGCCGCGCGCAGAAATGTGCATCATCGACTTACTTACGCATTCCGACCGGGTTTCCCGAATATACTTAAAGTGTCACAAGGTGAATTCAACGCGCATCAATCATTCATTTCCGGCTCATCGATTGGCGACGTTTCCTGCGCGCCTCCTCAATTATTTATCTCGATAGCGTGCATATTTCAGGCAAGAGAAAAGTACATACGAGAGCAGCTGAAAGCACTCCTTTCATCATTTATGCGTGAGTTAAATTTACTTCCGAATACAAACAAAAGTCAAAGCTCCCTTGTTAAAATAACTTCTTGATTTAGAAATTGATATCATCATGATATAATTTAGATTTGATTAGTCGGTGAAATGAAACAATTTCAATCGATCCCTTTACCAGCACCAAACAACAGTGCTCAAAGTCGTTCAACTGCCAAAATAGAAATGTATCCTGTAGCATTGTGAATCAAAGGTATAAACGAGTTTTTTTTAGTTATAATGTGTTCCTCTTTTTTCACGACTGAAAAAATGAGTGAAATATTTTCGTAACGGTTTATATTATATTGCGAACTGCAACTCGGCTCTCAAAATTTAATTAAAACCCCCCATAAATTTTACTCTCGACTGCTTTTGCCGCCAAAATGTCAACTTCCACAGCGTGAGAGGTAGGCAAATTCAAACGCAAAACCAATTTTCTCACTATATATCATCCGCTTGCGAGGTCAAAGCATCCGCGAACAGCCTGACTCCACATATACAATTCATGCGCCCTTTGATCTGCCATGAGAAATAATTAAAAACAGAAAACGTGGAAACTCGAACACACGTGTACGTTAAAAATAAAAGCCAAAAGCGTGGTTTGTGTTCAACGGACTGCATATATAATAATTGCTTGCAGGAAAACTGATTTTTAATTTTGTTTGTGGCCCTGCATTATTTCGTAATAGGTCTGCGCATGTGGGATTAGGAGAAATTTTATTGTTGTTTTTTGACTACTTTTAACTTTCATCTATGAATTATTTAAATGGATTTTAGACTTTCACTAATATAGCTCTAGTTGGAAAAGCTATTTTAAGTTCTCAATCACCTAGACATGAAAGAAATAATGTAACGACTTCAGTACGCTAATTTTATCCCACTATCTGTACCTTCCTGTTAGAAATTATTATTTTACTGGAAAACTTCGGTTTTAATTAACTTATATATGGGTAATGTTTTAAAATCAGGTTAGCTTGTTGCAAGGAACATTGTCCACATGGCTGGGAGAATTCCATCCAGGAAATAAAATCTCTTGAAAAACTTGTGTTGGAAGCAAACATCTGTTCCCTTCAGGACGTCTTTAGAGGGTCCGAGTAAAACTTCCAGTTCCAGCAGTTCCAACTCTCAGGTCCTTTTAAATGCTTGTTCAAACTCTGTTGTTGCTATAATCTCCTAAAATCAGTGTCCAAGTTTCTCTCAATTAAATTATAAACCACCTGCTCCTAGTTTACTTCAGTCATTTTATTAAAATCCTACTAAATTTTACACCTAAAGTATCAAAATGACGTCGTCTGCCATGCTGGTGGTAAACCACACCTCTCAATTTTTTTCTTCAGAAATTATTCGGTAAGTCCAGTTGAAAATCATTCGTGCAAAACTGTCAGTATCTGGCATATTATGAAAAAATTTGCTTTTTGGTATCATTCGGTCCTTTTTTTCTTTTCGAAATTTTGAAAAGAGATAACAATGCAACTATATTGTGCATGTTTTGTGGTTTTCAAATATTGTTCTCAACTTCTTTGTCTTTCGTTATTACCCTGGTCGCATTTTGGCCCGCACTGTGTCCTCAATTTCATGCATGCAGGCAATTAAATATTTAAAAAGGCTTTTGCGTCGGCGAAAGGCAAATTTGAGGAAGACGACAAGAAAGAGCTTTCACGTCACTTTAATAATTAATCCGCCTGCTGCTGAGACTTTGTATAAGCAGCAATGAACAAGGGCTGCCAGCAGGGAAGACACGTCAAAAATTGGCCGCGCAACCTTTGATTACGGCACGGCCTAAATGATTTGTTTGCACTAATGACGCTGTCACTTTCTTTCCACAAATATTTGCTTTCTTCGGAAGGAAAACACTCTCCTACGGCGGCACCCAAAAAAAGAAGCTCATTATCAGGAAAAGTGAAACTGCGCGCGGCAACCCTAAACGCTGATGACGCCAGGGACGACCGCGTGCGTTAATTTAATATTATTTCTCCGTGCAGTGCGGAAGGTGGCTGGCTCTAGTGACGTCTCCTCTCACGCTCTCAGGAGCAAAAAGCTGCCGGGAGAGGAGGCAGAACAGAAACATGAGGAAAGAAGGCTCACTTCACTCGCGCGCTGCAACGCTCGCTCGGCGGACACGAGCTTCAAATTCCTCCTCGGGGACACTCAACCCTTTCTACGCAGCGCCCAGTTTCTAAGAGTAAGTCCCAGTGCAGACGCACAAATGTTTTAAACTCGCACATTTCTCTCCGTCTCATAAAAGGCACGGCTATAACCATCGATTTTTCGATTAATGTTTATTTCATAAACGTAAAAAAGCGTTTGTTTTTCAAAACTCTCTCTAAAGAGAATTTCAAGATTTTTTAGAGATTCAAGTTACTTTGAAAATTATGTTGATTCAAATCAATTTAATTTTACAGTCCATAAAATATAATATTGATATTTCAAAATATACTTAAAATCACTTAATTCAGGAAAACATATCAAAGAACAAAAACTGTTTCAGTCGTTCACTAAAAAGTTAAAGATCTCAGAAATTACAAGAATGCGGATGCCATGATAACCAGCAATTATTTTTTGATATTGTTATTCGAGCCTAAATTTAATTTGCGCCAGCAACCAATTATAAAGTTGTCAAATTAACAGGTCGAATTTACCGCTCTCTCTTAATATCGTGAGATATAGATTTCTCAGCAGATTCCAGAATGATTATGATTGCTGTCATCATGACACAATCCATAATTGAGCCCTGTAGAAAGTGCGTTATGACGGATCGCGCCGGAAACTTTTTACTGCTGATATACAAGCGGTTAATAATAAGGAAAATGTTATTGAAAATTCTACTTTAAAATTGAATCCAAGAATATTTTCCTCCACTAAAGGTGAAGTAAAATTAATTAATATTTCTCCGTCAATATTAAAGCCTAAAATCCTACAATGCAAATTTTAAATCGATGAGAAGTAAGTTTTTTGTAATTTATTCGTGCATCTCAAACGCAACAAAAACTGTACGTTTCAAACTGACACTGCTGATTATTCAGGGTTAGCATCGAGAGCAGGGTAAACAATTTTACGAGGAATTACTTGAGCAATTATTAATTTAAATCAAAATGATTTTTTTATCTATATCCGATTTCAATTTCTTATGATTGATGCATGGTAAAAATTAGTATGCACTCCTGACATTGGCACGCTATTAATAGAACGAGATAATTTTATGTGCAAAAAACGCCTTTGTCGTGGCAAAACTCATCTCGCTGGTGATTGATCTGGGCAGTTGTGCATACATCTGCTGCTGATTGATGAAAAACAGATTACATATATTATCCGTACATAAATGCAATGTGAACGGCGGCGGCTGGATGGACGTGTAGCGGTGGCGGCGGCGGCTGGCGATCATTGTGCGTGTGTCGGACGGCACAGCATTCCTCTGGCAGAGTCATTGATCTGTCGTCCCTCCACCGCACACCAGATTGCCTTGAGGCTTTCTCTCAAAGTTCAATCTCTCTCTCTCTCTCTCTCTCGAAACATCAGCCGAGCAAACAATATTTTTTTACAGCGCGCGTTGCTTTCTTCCGCTGCGAGATGACAATGGAAACCTAAGATTTTGCTGCAAGGAAATGATATTCAAATACCATATCCAATACTGCAAAAACGATTTCTCTTAAGGGGCTCGGTAAGAAGGAAAAATACGTTGTACAGTTGAATATTGATTTATTAATTTAAAGGTGTACAGTTAAAGCTAAAGACTTCTCAGAAGATACACATCTACTCTTTTCCTCCTGAAACTTTATCTTTACTCGGAAGATTTGTGCTTGAGAGACTGAATACAAAAATAAGCGATAAATATAATGAGCACTAAACCCTCTTAAATATTAATATGTACACTCATAAAATATTGCGCCAGATTACATTTGACTAGTAGATTTAAAATCAACACACCTTTTTCTCTTTGAGAGACTCCCAAGCGATTTTGACGCTAGCGTTTATTTAGAAATGCGCAAAATTAAGACGGGACATCAATTATTTTATCTTGACATTGGAAGTGTTGACTACAATAATTATTCATTTGGACAGCCAAGTCAAATTTTAATTAAGTTGTTATGAAAATGAATTATTGTAACTGATCAGGAACTAAAACAGCCAAGGCTATGGGATTTGTGGGATGTTCATTTAACAGTATTTATCATAAAAACAAAATATTTAGATTATATTTATATACAATTGAATTGACCTACCTACTAGAGCATTTAGCAAATCTGGCTCTTAAGAAATTTCAGATTTGCAGGTGTAAATTTGAACCAAAATTTGAGTCAAACAAAAGATACAAGTATTTTTGAAACCGGCAAAAGCACAAATTTCATTCAATCTTGCATGCGATTGAATGCAATCTAATGTGATCAGAGGAAGCGTTTTACGACTTTCAGTTTTGCAACAGCAGACGAGAGAAATAAACTATAATTATTTACCAGCAGAGCTACAAATCCTCTTTAGTTTTTGGTATTTAAATTTACCTTCCCTTTTTTTAAAAAAAAGAGAATATAATGATTTAAATATTTTTGTTAACTTAGTAAAATTAACTGTTATTTTTATACAAAATATAACCTATTGCTAGGTCTTAAATTGTTATAGTTACTTTTTAGTCATGCTCTGGGTTTCCAACAGTGATACTTTGAGTAACAGTACAATGCTTAGCATAGAAATCGATCACTGACTGGATTCAACAGATCTATTTCCTACTTAATTACAGCAAATGCTACTGAAATGAAAATCACGTTGATATCACAAGGTTGGCAATGACTAACGAATGGTCTGCGACATGTGCAGCGGCGTCAGCATCAACTCGAAGGCCGCATCCTTCAGGTTGGCGCCGCGCAAGTTGGCCTCGTGCAGATCAGAGCCTGAAAGGTCACAGCTCTCGAGATCCGCGCCGGCCAGCACGGCCGCCCTGAGCACGCAATTCTGCAGGTTTGCGTTCTTCAGGGTGGCCACCCTGAGGTTGACGCCGGCCATGTTGGAACCCTCCAGGTTGGCGCCCTTCAAGTTGACGCTCTCCATGTTGGCGCGGTTGCCGGCCGGGTCTTCGAAGTTGCAGCTGCGCAGACTGGCGCCCTCCAGGTTGGCGCACAGCATTTTCACGCCCAGCAGCTGCGCACCGTCCAGCTGCGAGTGGCTCAGGTCGGCCCTCTCCAGGCAGCACCAGCTCAAATTGGCGCCCATGATGCGGCAGCCGTGCAGACACGCGTACTTGAAGTTTATGTAGCGTAGGTCCAGTCTCGACAGGTCAGATCCAGCCAAATTCACGCCCTGAAACCGATACAAACATTTGTGGTGATTATTTTAAGCGAGACCAAACGTTTAGGTGAAAAGGGTGTTTTTTAACTAGACTCGTGTGGCCAGACATAAATGAGTTTATAGCCAGTTTATAGATGAGAAAACTCCAAACTATATAATGTTCCAAAAGAGGTTTGGTATTATTTTTTAACCTCTGCTCGCTCTGCTAATTGTCAGCTCTTCCCGCGGGCTATGAGTAATTTTTTATTACGATTTTCTAGGCCCGATCTTTAACCGCCATTAAAAATTAAAACCCAGAAATATAAATTTAAGATCTTAACTTTTGGGTGCCAATTTAAAAGAAAATTATTTAATATTTATCTTGCAGGACTTGACATTTATCTAGGATAAGAAATCTAAAATGTTCTGTTGCGACCGTTATTTAGTGTTTGATAACGGTTTTATGATCTGGAAACCCCAATTAAACTTATAACACACCAAATTGTTAACAAATACCATAAATCCTTAGCGTTTGGCATTGTAAAAATGCTATTTTAATGAAACATGGCCCTGGTAATTCAGTGCAAATATAAATTCTGTCACGCTTCAGTTAATAACGATATGCCTGCTGCAATGAATTAATGTGGCCATTCGCTATTTCCCCTAGAAATCACCTGGAATCTGAGTTCTGTTGTGTAGGGCGTTATGATGAGGGCATTGATGACGTCCCTTCTGCCAAGAGGCGCCAGGTCCTTGGACCTGTGCATCTGGCTGACCAAGTTCTCCAGCTGTGGGATCAGTGACTCAACGCCAAAGAACCTCGCCTCCTCCAGCAGGCCCTCAGGGCTGACGTTGGTGTCGTAGACCAGTTTGCCGTGGCGCAGATAGTTGAGAATAGGCTCAAAGTAAACAGGGCTGCGGTCGATGAGGTAGGCGCCTTCAGGGTCTTGGTTGGCCGGCATCATACCTATTGGCATGGATTGAGAAACAACGAGGAAGGAAACTTTCCAGCACGTACCCGAGCCAAACATGCGTGCCAACATGGAGGATGGCTCCTTGGCCACCAGGGTGGACCTGGTGGTGCTGAAGCGCCTGCCACCCACGTTCAGGACAACCCACTCAGAGGTGCATTTCACTGGCCGCACGCTGGAGCCGAGGAAGTCTTCCCCCTCGGACACATACAGCACGTCGTCGTCCCGCAGCAACTTCACCTCGTCAATCTCACCACCCTGAGAGGTGAACAATCGTTTGGCGTGAATGTTGAACTTGACACTTGCTGAGGTGAGCAGATCCTCCAGCGAGTGCGTGACCAGAAACACCTGAGAACCACGGAGGAATATAATATTGCCAATTTTGCAATAATTAATGCAAGCCAAACCTTTCCGTCCACTTCAGTGCCGTTCCTGAATAAAACGACCCTCTTCATATTGAGACGAAAAAGGGTGGGAGTTTCTCTTGCCCAATCAAACGCTTCCCGGCTGTTCTGCTACTATGATGTGTGATTTTGAGATGTGTATTTCGCCTTGTCTGAAAAAGTAAAGATTTCTATAAAATTCCTGCAGGGAAAATTCAGCTCACAATCAATCAATGGACTTCTGTTCTAAAAATTATGCAAAGATCTAGCTCATTGAGGGTAAAATTTAAAACATTCGCAGGGTACAACCGACAAGGAAGAGAACCTTGATTTTGCGGATTTTGCAATTCCGTCAATATAAAATTACATTAAAACAAATGAGTTCAGCCAGATCACGAAAAACATAATCCGCGGATATCGCACTTCTAATTAAAAAACAAAATCAAAATACCAAATTGATAGGTGCATAGAGAAAGTTTTATTGTGTATGGTTCACCGCATAGCAGGTCCTGGAAGAGGCTGCTTCGCTTCGCCATTTTTACAAATACAATAATTGAACTGAATGATACTATAAAGTTAACGACGTCTACCTCTAGTTACGACCATTCATAGTTGAAATTTTCAAAAAGCTTCAAAAGCAAATAACAGCTGGGATAGCGGTCAATCAGATGAGTGCTGCTGCAAGATCAACACAACAAACCATCTACTGCGAGCACTGTGGCTACGGCTCCGGCTGGTTTGACGGTTCTTGAGATCCGCACCAGTCAGCCTGCACCAGTAGTGTTTTGCTTACTTTGCCCCGCCCACCCCCTCCAGCTGTCATTGTAATGCTAGTGACGTTTGCGTTCGCACCACACAAATTTAAGTGTCTGTCTGGCCTGGCTCTGGCACTGGCAGACCAGCAGAAGTAGACACCGCTCTCTTGCCCTCGCTGTGGTGCATTGAAAAATGTCATTTCAGTCTAATTAGGCCTTCAATTATTGGTGTTAAATTTCTGAGACGGTAAGGGAATTTGAGGCATTTTATTTATCGACTGAAACTAGATTTTCACTTTATTTTCAGCGCAACTTTTCTTTCACATTTTCATAATTTTGTGCTGAACATGTTATTACGCTGTTGGTTTTTTATCTCTCATTTAAGAACGACTTTTTCCGGTTGCAACCTTTCAGTGCGGGGGAGTCACTTCTTGATAGTATTCTCATTCAAATTCCAGCCTGCTGTCGAATCACAATGGTGATACAAAAAATCTGCTGCATCGGCGCCGGATACGTCGGCGGACCGACCTGCTCTGTGATGGCCCTGAAATGCCCTGACATTGAGATCACAGTCGTTGACCTGAGTAAGGACCGCATCGCGCAGTGGAATTCCAACGAGAAACTTCCCATTTTTGAGGTATAAATCGTTGGAAATGCAATTTTCAATAAATTTATGTTAAACTAAAATTTCCAATTATTTTTAGCCCGGTTTGATGGAAATTGTACAGCAGTGCCGGGGTCGGAATCTCTTCTTTTCAACAGATATCGTGTCGGCGATACGCAAAGCGGATCTTATTTTTATTTCGGTGAACACTCCAACGAAGACTTTTGGCATGGGAAAGGCAAGTTTCATGTTGCCTTATCTACGTTGGCCAGATTATTTCAATTACTATTTCACAGGGAAGAGCAGCCGACTTGAAGTACGTGGAGGGAGCTGCTCGTATGATAGCTGAGAATGCTGAAGGCAACAAGATAGTGGTGGAAAAGAGCACGGTACCTGTCAGGGCAGCCGAGTCCATCATGAATATCTTGAAGGCCAACAACAAACCCAATAGCTCTTACCAGGTTAATTGAATCTATTCTGCTATTTAGCATTATCTATAACGCTAACTATCTGCGAAAATTGGTATCACTAACAACTCATGTTTTTTATTTGAATGATTTATGGCTAGCACTTATACAAATAGGTTTTTATCATTATTTTTATCTTTGGGTATTTTACTAGCAAGCTTGATATAAAATACCAAAAGCTTCTTGAGACATGCAAAAATTTGGCTAAAATTTCATGGTCATTAAAGCCAAAAAATACGTCTTTAAACAAAGCCAATGGTTTGTAAAACTTTCTAAATCTTGTAATTAAGAGTTATGGCGGGACTATGGAAATTAAGATATCTTGTTATTAAAAATTTCAACATTGTTTTAGATGCTTATTTTTTATTGTCTTAAATATAAATTTTTATGGTGCCAAATCATGCTAAATAATGGCGTTAAAATTTTGAAGAAAAACTTCATTGCATAACAAATACGTCTGAATTGCAGATTCTGTCGAATCCAGAGTTTCTGGCTGAAGGTACTGCGGTTCAGGACTTGCTGCACGCGGACCGAGTGCTGATCGGCGGCGAAGAGACTGCCGAAGGGCAAGAGGCGGTGCGACAGCTGTCGTGGGTCTACGAGCACTGGATCCCCAGCTCCAAGGTCGTCACAATGAACACTTGGTCATCGGAGCTGTCTAAATTGGCGGCCAACGCGTTCCTCGCCCAACGTATCTCTAGTATCAACTCACTGTCCGCGGTGTGCGAGGCCACCGGCGCTGACGTGTCCGAGGTGGCGCGTGCGGTCGGCCTGGACACGCGCATCGGCCCCAAGTTCTTGCAGGCGTCAGTTGGTAAGAATATGCATGCACGAGTTCTGTGGTTTCCCAGGTGGTGTTGGCTGCTTGCCACGGGACCAGATGTGTTGTAATTCTTGTACTTTTTGGTCAATTTCCCAGGTTTTGGTGGTAGCTGTTTCCAAAAGGACATTTTGAACTTGGTTTACATCTGCGAGTGCCTCAACCTGCCCCATGTAGCTGCATATTGGCAGCAAGTAAGTGTTGCATTAAGATAATCATGTTGTTTAAAATAAAATAGCATGCTACGTTTTGACTGAGCTTGCTCTTAGGTTTCAACGTTTTAATTTTAGGTGAAATTATAAAAGCTATGTAGCTTCTCCTGATTTGAACTACATAAAGGTAGAAATTGTTTCGATTTGACGATTTTAGATAATTTAAAAAAATGGATTTAAAAAATACAGTTTTAGCTCTATTTAGCTGATTTTTGGTTTGAAACACACTGTTCAGTGAGACAAATCGATTGGTGGATCATTATAATTTCATCCCAAATTTGTGTTGCTCTGATAAAAATTAAGAATTAAAATTTAACACTGCAGATTCCTGCATGTAAAATTATTTGGAATGCTACAAATTTTACGTACAGCGGCAATAAAATCTAATTAAACATATTCAAACAAATGTGGCTCTCTTTTGTCCCTCAGGTGATAGACATGAATGAGTATCAGAAGTCACGGTTCGCGGAAAAAGTGGTTTCTTCTCTGTTCAACACTGTGACCGACAAGCGGATAGCGGTGCTCGGCTTTGCATTTAAGAAGAACACTGGAGACACTCGCGAATCTCCCGCCATCTACGTTTCTACGCACCTCCTGGCTGAAGGAGCGCACCTGCATATATATGACCCTAAGGTATGTGCTTTTTCGGCTGTGATTGCGACTTTTTTTTAACAATTTGCATTCAAGGTTGAGCCTCACCAGATTGTTGACGACCTGAACAGCTCGACGATGGACCCTGACATTGTCAATCGCAACGTTGTCATCCACTCGGACGCGTACTCGGCAACAAAGAATACTCACGCACTGATTGTGTGCACCGAGTGGGATGAGTTTGTTGTGAGTATTCAGTGTGTTTTGATTTCACTTCTCATCAACCGAGTCTCTCCTGTTTAGACTTTGGACTACGAGAAAATTTACGCTGACATGATGAAGCCGGCTTACATTTTTGACGGGAGAAAAATATTGGACCACGATTTTCTACAGAACTTGGGCTTCCACGTGCAGACTATTGGAAAGAAGATGCACAGAGATGTGGCGAGAGCCTGGGGCTGTCAGAACCACCAAATGTAGCATTTTTCAGAATATGGGATGGCTGCTCTCTCTATCTGATTTACTTTTCATCTTGTTCGCAAATTCTTTCAAGATTTTTTATCGCTGCACAACATTCGGGATGAGCTAATTATTAATAAAATTTTATATTCATTGTATAATTATAATGACTTTCATTTCCTTGATATCTTATGGGAGAAAAACTTGGTCATGGAAGTATTTATTATTTTATCCTATTTTAATATTTCTAATAACAATTAATCAGAAGTGCTTTCAAAATATTTTATATAAAGTATTTAATTTTTTCATCAACATCAAAGTTATATTTAAATAAATACGAAATATCGAGAATTTCGAACGAGAAAACCAATGTATCTCAATGGAATGATAATGTTACTAATTAGCTAGTAAGGCCAAATAAAAAATTTCCTATGTGTAATCCATGAACTACTCGTCGGAATTCGCGCTCTTTACTTTTCGCGGGATCCTGCACCAAGCATATGGATGTACCAACTTTGCCAACATAACCTTGAATTTTATTTATTTTTAAATATGATAAAAATGTAAAATCATTAATTTCTTTGCCTTTGTAATGATTTTCCTCTTCTATAATTTAAATAAATCTGGAAAATACATATGATAGAACTCGCAAATTAAAAAATATACAGCTAGTGATGATACTTTATTTGGTTACCATCTTGATTAGTTTGTTGCAAGAATTTGAAAAATTTTCCTTGAACCACCAAAACCAAACTTGACTGACTTTTTATCGAGCCGATTGAAATTCCAGGTTTCGTCCTTTTAGTTTTGGTATTATAATTATACATATATATAAATAATTTTCTAAGCATTTTGAAAATCATCACAAATTTTCATAACAAGGCAGCATTCCGGCAGTATCAATCATGGGAGTAATCCACCTGGAGGTTCAGCAATCGCCAAAAAGGTTTGTTAAATCATTAATAGGGTCCTGTAGAAAGTATTTTTTTATTGTTCTTAACATTCACGAAAGAAATGTAATGATGCTGAAGTTTCCTCTTGATAGTAATAATCATGAGTTGATGAAATTCTGTTAATACCTTTTTTCGCTTACAGCACACTGACAAAATCGGAGCTCTCTGATCACATTTTGAAGTGGTTTCCAACCGTTTCAAAAACCTGCACCGATAGTCACGACTTGGAAAAATTCATTTTAGCTGACAAAGTATTAAGCCAAAATGTGGTGAGAATTAAATTGGAGACTCAAGAAAGCAAGGTGAATTTTTTATTTCTCAACCGATAGTTTCACTATTGTAATTAAATCAATTTCAGCTCGAGCAAGTCCAGTGCCATGTTTATTCATTGGACGAAACTGGTCCACAAACTGATTTTATTGAGGGAGAAGAAACGATCCCTTCCGCTACTCACTACATTCTTCCCTGCTCAGAGCTGGACTCGGTGTGGGACACCCTGGAGTATGACACAGGCGTCAAAGAAGAATTGCTCAACTTCGCCAGAACTGCCATGCTGTTCGCGAAGCACGAGGTGTGCGAGGATATCATTGGCATCAACAGGGTTGTGCTGCTCCACGGTCCGCCTGGCACTGGGAAAACCACCCTGTGCAAAGCACTGGCCCACAAGTTGGCCATTCGCCTCACGGATACATTCGAGTGCGGCCAGCTGATTGAAATCAACTCTCATTCTCTCTTCTCTAAGTGGTTCAGCGAGGTAAATAAATAAGACATAATAGCTACAATTTATTTTAAATAAAGTGTATCAAAATTTTAAATGATTCACTCCAGCAAGAACGGTTTATTAGTTATCAGTTAGTTCTTAGCAAAAAACAGTCTTTCAATATTACTACGATTAATTTTCAGTCGGGAAAATTGGTGATGCAAATGTTCTCCAAAATTCGTGAGCTGGTCATGGAGCCCAACTACTTTTTGTGTGTCCTCATTGACGAGGTGGAATCCCTAGCGCACGCTAGAAATGCCGGTTCGACAGACGCAGAACCAGCCGACTCAATGCGCGTTGTGAACGCTCTATTGACACAGATCGACAGCATTAGAAGGTGAGGTGTAGGTTAATCCTTGTCACCTTAAAGTTAAGATGGTCGAATTGCAGATTCCCCAACGTTTTGATCCTGACTACCTCTAACGTGACAAAGGCCATTGATATCGCTTTTGTAGACCGAGCTGACATTAAAAAATACATTGGTTTGCCTTCTGCAGATGTGCTGACCAAAATTTACTACAGCTGTGTCCAAGAACTGATCAAGGTAAGATAAAAGCTCACATGAACTGTGCGATAATTAACTCAACCATAAAGTCATCACTTAAATTCTTCATAATTCACTTGAAAATGTAAGGAAAATTCCACCCTCTGAATTCCAAAACCTATCAAACGATTTTTCAGAAAAAACTCATCCGAGCTAAAGAGACTACTCCAGGCAACGAGTATGTAATGAGCAAAGAAGAGATCGAATATCTCGTAAAAACCGCGAGGTACTTATCATTGCATTCCATTGCAATTCACAAGACTCAAACGTTGAATTTGTTATAGAAAATCTGTTGGACTGAGTGGGAGAAACGCAAGAAAGTTACCTTTCCTGGGATATGCCAAACACCTTGGCAGCGATTACCCTGATCTTTTACAGTTTTTGGCAGCACTCGACAGTGCCGTGAACGACGAGTTCAATGACAGGAAGATGATTTCCACGAATGATAACTGAAGTTGTGGACGTAATTTAACAAAAGGTGTAAATTTATTGATCGGTACTTGATAAATAGAAAAAATGGTTACATATTTTATATATTCACTGGTTATACATTTCTGCATACAAATGTAACAGACTAACTGGGAATCATCTCGTGCTTATTTTATATTATTTAGTCAGACGGAAGAACTTTTTTAGCAACCTTACTTCGCAAAAAGCGTTCGATGTGAGAGCCATCCCAATAACAGTGGCCACAGCCTTTGCAAACACGGAACATATCTACCTTGGTCAATAGCGCGCGTGGGATCTTGTGGTACTTGACAGGCGTTCCCTCAAACTCCTTCACGTCGCTGTCCATCATTGAGATGATTTGGCTACATGACAACTCCATAAAATTTCCCTCGTTACAGCCCTGCAAATTTCATGGAAAATTTATAACACGCCAAAAGAAAAAAAGGGAAACAGTTCAGGTTAAATAATATACTGCGAATTTTCTTACCATGCAACGCGCGAAGATATCATTCTGGCTGACGCAAATGTTAAAAAACCTAAGAACCTCGTCAACTTGTTCTTCAACAAACTGGGAAGTGATGTTCATCACATGCCCCTGCGGCAGTTGACTAGCAAACTGCAAAGAGACATAATTCAACAAGGCAAGAGGCGTTTAGTACTCTTCATACCTCTTGGTAGGACTTTCCCCTTGTAATCAAAAACCTGTCCTCCATCAACGCCAGTTGAACGCTGTACGAATGTTGGACTGGGTTCGATATAATTTTCGTGTCAATTCCCAGCTTCCTCAAATATTTGCCAAGCCCTTGTACCATTGTGTCGCAAAGGAGTCGCGCGTTCTTTGCCAGGAGTTTGGTCCTTGGTCCGTGACTCGAGGGCACAGACCCCGCTCCGCTTTTCTGTGCAGGTGATTGCACTTTTTGCTGCTGCACACCATGCAAATTGGTTAATTTGTTTAGATATTCTTCGTGTTCACTAGGAAATAACAATTGCGTAAATTTAATCACATCTTGATTCTCGGCACGAAAATTTTGCACTTTATTACATAAAATTCATTTTGATGTTGATTAATTAATATTTGCAATTTTAAATTTCAAGAAGAGTCAACAATATAAAGTTCACATTCCTGGGCGGTACTTGAATTCATACTACGATGCGAAACAATATTTTTTATCATTGAAGTGCTGATTTGTACTCTAAACACTTGTAGAAAACCTATTCCAGCATGGTGAATTGAAACATGCTACCAGGAATTAGTAAAACACTAAATGCATTTTTCAAAACACTTTTTACTCCATGTTTTTATCCGATTCAAAGGAAAATATTTAAACAGAGAAAAAAACAACAAATGAGATCTCTTAAAGTCTGCCGGAATCATTGATCAAGTTATAAGCTGAAAGGTCAATAATTGTTTGTCATGCGTTTGGACCGCTTAAATCTAGGTTGAACTTACTGAAGGCTTGTACGAGCAGGAACCAGCCGCACGGCAAACCTCTGCAAACACGGTGCCTTGCTCACGACAGCACTTTTCAAGAACAGAGTAGATCTGCAAAAGGCAGTGCGCATCCAGAGCTGCGTAGGTGATTTGGTTTTCTCTGAGCGGTCGACGCTCCCAATTGGAAAACTGATTCTCTTTGTTCAAGGGCTTGCCTAAACACTGCTGCACTAGACTTGACAATCCTTGGCCAGCGTCCTGACGGGCTAAAAATCATCATTATACGTTGCCATTACCCCAGCTACGTTAAATATACCTATGTAAGGCAATTGGATATTGTACACAGAGGTGAGCATGTTCCACAATGTTTGTAAGTCCAGATAGCCACCCACATTTACATCCAGAGAACCACCAATGTCAGGCAGAGAGTGTTCGATAGCTCTCAAATCATGGTTAAGACCAAATCCTAAAAGGATTTCATTTATACAATACATTTTGAATTGTAACTGGAATGATATTAGATTTTAAATTTACTGCATTCCAAAGCTTAAATTTCTTATATTAGGAACAATAATCTAATATAATTTGCAGCTTGAGTACGCAGTAAAAGGTTTAAAAAAAAATAGAAAATTTTACCTAGTTTCAAAATTGACGATTGGAAGAAGAATTGAGAACCAAGTTGAATCATTAATTCCTTGCTGAGATTCTTCTTCAGGACGGTTATATCAATTAAATACACCTTTTCAGGCAAACTTATTTGAATGAGAGCCAATTCAGGAGGTTTCCCTCCAAAAGACGGTTTCCATTCAGCATCAATTCCCACGAGTCTCGCACCCTAAAATTCGAATGTTTATTTCGCATTTTGTATTGATTAAATGAGAGGAAAATACGTTTAAATCTCCAAATCACAGATTGTAATACAAAACCAAGCTTGGCCAATTATTTAAAACTAAAAAAAATCACTAATGAATATATTAGAAAGTAGGTTTCACGTGTAAAAGTTCAAAATGGAAACTAAATCTTAAGTAATTATCAAACTCACTTTCAACCCTTCATCAAGAAAAGCTGCCACAGCTTCCGGGTTGTCAACAATTATCAAACTGGAAGACGGCAAGGGTAGTTGAAGATAAAGATCTTTTTGGCTTGAACAGGAGTCCACAGGTCTTGAAGAGCTGCGAGAGATGGTAATCAGAGCAAGTTGCGCAGTTAAGGTGAACGCAATACCTGTTCGAGTTCAAGTCAATGCTTGCTTGCACATGCTCTGGAAGGTCGGAAACCGGGATCTTGTAGCGCCTGATCCAAAAGGCAACATCCTGGTGCGCTCCATAGCCGTGCACTCCTTGGATAAGTTCAATTTGCAAGTCTGGAGAGTCTTTTACTGCCTCATGGGCCATCTCCTGCCAACTCTCTTCACCTGGCATAAGAATATTGATAAACATATAAGCTAAAAACATTCCAACAGAAAAACCGGATGCGGGCGAAGAACAATTTCATTGTGCTTGAAGGATAAATTTTAAATCGAAAGATATATTTTTCATGCAAAATATCTTACCAATGGTCTTCTCAATGTAGCGCTTCTTCAGCATGAAGAACAAGGCTCCTTTCTTATTCTTCTTGTTTAAGTTGGGACAGAGGTCTGAGAGTCGGTACTTTTTGGAGAGCCTGGACACCAGCTTCTTGAACGATTTAGGGTTGAGATTACCCAGCTTCATGTTTGCAACTTTCAGGCTCCTGCACTCAACGATATAAGGTAACTAAGAATAACTTGTGATAAACACTCACAAGCCTAGCTGGTGCAGCTGACTGATGTCATTCATTCCAAGAATGTTGTCCAGGAGCATGACCAACGCCTTCTGGTGGTCTGGTGAGCCGTCGAGGAAATGCTCCGCGATAATCAATTTGTCTTGCAATAAAAGGGGCAGAGCAATTTGCTCCACAGTGTAGTGCGCGTGCAGTCTGCCCAGAGTAGCCAGATAGCACGCTTCCTTGTACTTCTTTCCGGCTAATTCTTCATCCACCACGCTCTTTAACATGTACGGCTCTGATTGAAGGCAGTATAGGTTGAAAATATTCGCAGCCAGGACGCCGTCGTTGCAGTGTGGAATTAATTTGCACGCTATCAGCTTGGCCTCGTGATTCAAGCATTGACAAGCAGCGTCATTGTCAGCAAGCCAGAATTTAAAGTGGACCATAACTGTAACGGAAAAATTTGCATAATATTTATGTAAAATTATTTCATGCTCAGTTTTGACTACCATCGTGTGCTAGAGTCAATCTTCCAGGCATGCCAAAGTCTTCACAGTTTCTGCAGATCAGCAGTGCCTCAATGTAGGGGTTGGGACTATTGTCAAGTTTGGTCTGCATTAAGCAAAAGAACTGTTCGTCTTTCTTGTCTGCAAACATCAAATCAGCGTATGAAAATAGAATATCTCAGTGATATATGCATATATTCTAAAAAATTGCACTTCAAGTAATCACACTTACACATGTTCCACAGTCTTTGCAAATTGTAACACCATTTCTTAATCTCATCTTCATTAATGAGACCACTGGATGGTGGGTTCCATGTTGTGCTGTTCGCCCACAGGTGAGATGCCATTATTGTTTGTAATCAGTTAATTATCACTGTAAAAATTGCAATATGATAAACGTTTAGACAACTGCACAAGGTCTTCCTGCTGTTAAAAATAAATATTTTGGTTTACGTAGTTAACGGAATCTAAGACACAGAAAAATAACAGAGCGCATGCTGTGAATATTATGTTATTCTCCCAAAAAAAGCACCTTGCAGATGAGCCTCCAAAGCAGTTTTTTCACCAAGCACTTTGCTTAGTCAGCAAAATGTTTTTTCACCATTCCATAGTTGAAAACATAGGCCTGGAATCTTAAAAACGTAATGCACTAAACTGGGACCCGAGCATTGCAGACATCAGCGAAATTTCCGAGAGGTGCTACCCAAAAATGAGTGATGCCTTGTCTGTTGTGTCGTGTGAGCCAGTGCAAGTTTTGGGTTGTGGTTGTGCGCAAGCTGAGTAAGCAGACCAATGACAACGAACAACACTGTTTTTCTCATCACCCCCAGAGCTTGCTTATTGGCTGACTCTTCAGCTACTGCACCAATCACAAATTCTCTGGAATGCGGTCGCTTTAAATTTTATTTACAAGGTCCAGCTGATAATGCAGAACATGAGAGAATGCCGGAGATAATATTCGTTTGATGGAGACTGGATTTATGTGTGTAAGGACGTGGCTTATGATATGATACATTGTGTTTTGCTCTCAGAAAGGCCATCGAAATAATAAATTAACGGTTTATTCCACATTTAGGATTATGTAGGACATGAAAATCAGCCGAGATGTCAAGCACACAAATTTTAATCAACGCCGACGTGGACAAGAAGTTAATCAACAGAAAAGACATTGGAATACAAATCTTGTGCTTTGACATCACCCACTTTTCGCAAAATATCCAATTTGTTCTATGCAGTGTGGCTGTGTTCTTTTTCTATCTTCTTTATGGGTACATGCAAGTGAGTTTTTTGTTAGTGTTAATGTGTGTTCAAATCATTGTCTTTATCTGTTACAACAGGAGCTTCTTTTTACGCTTGATGGGTTTAAACCCATGGGTTGGTACCTTACTTTGGTGCAGTTCGCATACTACTCATTATTCGGATGGCTAGAGACGAAATTGAAAAGAGAATCTACGAGGAGGTATTTTTTCGTTAATTCATCGTGACAATAAATGCTAAGTTTTTCTTTTAAAATTACAGAATTCCAATGAAAACATACTTTGTACTAGCCCTACTCACACTGGGAACCATGGGCTTCTCCAACTCATCTCTCGGATACCTGAACTACCCAACCCAAGTTATATTCAAGTGTTGCAAGCTGATACCTGTCATGATCGGCAGCGTTTTGCTGCAGTCCAAGAGATACGGGTTTCTGGATGTGTCTGCAGTTGTGTGCATGTGTGTCGGCTTGGTCTTCTTCACGCTGGCCGACAGCCAAGTTTCTCCAATTTTTGATGTGATAGGTAGGTTCATTTTTCCACATTATGATTTCATCGTTGATACAGTTGGGAATTTTAATCCATATTCAAACAAAAAATGTTGATCATAACTGCAATTTTCTACCCCTCTGCATTAAACCTTTGCCTGTATCAATCATTGAATTAACTTTTTGTCATCATACTGTAAAATCACTAAATTGAAAAAATAATACAGTTGAAGCTACAAGTAACCACTTAACATTATTTTTTTTAGCAAATAACACTACTTAAACTGACTAATTATTGCTCACGCCAGGCGTCGTGATGATTTCCTGCGCCCTCCTATGTGATGCTGTAATCGGCAACGTGCAGGAAAAGTCGATGAAAAGCTACAAAGCTTCTAACACTGAAGTAGTCCTTTATTCCTACGCAATTGGATTCGCCTACTTATTCATCATCCTAGCGCTGACAAACAATCTTTTCGCTGGTGTTGCTTTTTTCGCTAAGGTACAGCACAAGAATCCCCGCAATTTGTGGTCACGACCTGACGCTCAGTTCTTTGCAGCACCCTGTTGAGACCTATGGCTACGCTTTTATTTTCTCGGCAACAGGCTACCTGGGGATCCAGATTGTTTTGACTTTGGTGCGTACTTGCGGAGCGCTAGCCGCAGCCACGGTCACCACCGCCAGAAAAGCAGTCACCATTGCTCTCTCGTTTTTGGCTTTCACCAAGCCATTCACCATACAGTGAGTGTCCTAATCTAATGAAAGATTGTATTTTTTACTAATCAGCATTGTAAGGAAATTTGAATCTTATTAATTAAAATTTGCGTGTTTGTTTAGATACTTTTGGGCTGGTTGCATTGTGGTGCTCGGAATTTACTTGAGCGTGTTGAGCAAAAGACACAAGAATTTTGGCGTGAGAGATGTTGTCCAATTCACCGATAAAATCAAAGGTTTTGTGGTCAAACCGAAGAGGAAAATCATTACTAGCGTGTAGAAAAAGTGAATTATATGAAAAAATAAGATCCATGCATTTGTTCTGAAGAATGTTAACGATATATTTTTGCCATGTTCTGCATTTTTCTTAAATATTTATTTCGTGTTTCTTATTTTAAGCTTTTTTGCATTCCTTCATTGTTAATAAGAAGAGTATTGTTTCTAATTGATGGAGAGCATCATTATTGATTAAATTTCTTTTATGTCAGTAAGCTTCTGTATTTTCTGTAACAAATAGTTCCAAATGAAAAATAAACTTACTTCATAATTGGAAAATAACCTCTCATTTATAACTTTTCTCATGTCAGGGCTATGAATCTTAATGGTTTTAAATTTAATATAAGTAGTATTTTAAATTAATTGTTTTAATAGTTTTTTCGGTTTTTCATTAAAACCATGCAGAATAATGACGAGTGTGTACTCTGCAGTTTCAAATAAAAAATTAATATATGAATCAGAGTAAAATTTATTTTATGTCCTCGTTTAAGATTATTCAGCTTCTAATGACGTGTAATTAGACAGTACCGTAAATTTTCGTTTCTCCCTCTTCATAAAATCACAATGGTTTTAAATATACGCAACAAGAAAATAAGACGAGCTAATAACAGACACCTTCGCCTCATAAACATAATTATGAGTACCGAAGCGTAAAAATTGTTAAGATATCTTTCCTATTTTTCAATTTTTTGCACTAATACTAATCCTGCTAGTATGAATGAGGGAGAGTGGAGAGCAATAATCGCAACAATGGTCAGTTTAGCGCCAAAGGAGCGTAAATGTAAAACAAGCGCGCATCGCATTGACGTCAGCGCTGACGTCACGTCCGCCCCTCTACTCCTTCTTTAAAATTCCAGATAAAATTAGGGTATTCCTTGGTCGTTGGTCATAGACGTCGAGCAGTAAACTATCGTCAAACATCTCCTAGAAGGGTGACGCTTTTGATTGCATCTCGCAGGAATATAAAAGCTAGTGCTTCTCTTTGTGTGTCGTATGTCCATCCAGAATCTCACCACATTTGGTAAGCACGAAAACATATTACAAAACACAGCGACCCGATATCTTCCCTTGTGTTGCAATTTGAAAGATGGCAGCTCAAATGTTTTGACCGAATTCCACAAAGTTAATTTGATGTTAACGACTTAAACTCTACCAATTTCCCTCTGACAACATAATTAATTCAACGCAAAATGGTCTCCTAGTGTCTTTACTAGTTCAATTCCGTGTTACTAATCACTACCTCGATTTCAAGCCTCAAGGGCAACGCGACCGAACATCTGTCAAACCATAAAAATATTAAGCATAGTTATCAGAGTTATCATTGCTTTTCTTCCGTTTTAATGGCGATTCGTTTTATGCCACCCTTAAACCCACGATCATATGTAATTAATAAGATTTCGTTGGCTTATAACTGAAGTGAATTCACGCGCAATACGTAGCTGTGCTTTTGCTGTGATGAAAGGGAGAAATTGCAGCCAGAGAACGATCTCGTCGTTTGTGTTGCGTAAAACTAATCTACATATCGCAAATTTCTGATTCACAGATCCCTTTGCGGACGCAAACAAGGGTGCTGACGAAGGTGTTCAGGATGGTTTTGTCCACATAAGAATTCAGCAACGAAACGGACGCAAAACCCTGACCACAGTGCAAGGTCTTTCTGCAGAGTATGATTTGAAGAAAATTGTTCGTGCCTGCAAAAAGGTTGGTTATTTATAAATAATATTATGTAGGCTTAATTTCACTTTGATTTGAATTATTTAAGCAAATATTTTGTATTTTTCTTTATCATAAAATATATAATTATCATATTATGTGTACGAAATAGAGAGCTTTGATAATATGTTGCCAGCTCGTGATTAGCTTTTGTCACGCGCTTACTGAGCTAAAAACACGTGTTGAACACGTACTTTTATGGTTTTTATAATTCTACTTGAATAATTGACGCGGAACCATTACTTTTCTTCATTTACCTTAAAAGGTCATTGATCTCTAGCAAAAAAAATCCTATCGTCCGAAGCAGCTTTAAAATCAATCTGATTTTCTAGCTTTCTTAATCATTAGTACGAAGCTCTCTTCATAATAATTTTAAATTTCCAGTCTGTGTAAAGTAAGAATTGTTTATTCAGTGAGTCGTGTGCACTTATTAACCTCAATCCATTGACTGTTTGTCAGGAATTTGCTTGCAATGGCACTGTGATCGAGCACCCCGAGTACGGCGAGGTGTTGCAGCTGCAGGGCGACCAACGCGAAAACATCTGCCAGTGGCTGACGCGGTGCGGGCTGGCCAAGTCAGACCAGTTGAAGGTGCACGGCTTCTAAGGACGACGCGGCCGACATGCGAATCCACTGCAGCAGCTGACATGTATTTGGGCGCCATCGATGTCTTTAGAGAGAGAGTGTGTCTAATGGACTCAGGAGCTATTTTTGTAAGCCGACACCGCACCTAGCTCTGGATCAACCATTGATTTGCCCCGGAACACACAATTGCAGAACCACAATATGTATTACAACCCGAGTGCCTCTCTGCTCAGTGGATCATCCAACTCAAATCACACACAACACTTTCAACCACAAACAAATATTAATAACTCAATTAAGATGGCGAGATTTTGTAAACAAAAGAATTTTGATTTCCAACGGTTGACTTTTGTTCTGATGTTGCGGGCAGAACAGTATGTTTAAATTAAACTTAAAATAAAATTTGGTCACACATTATTACTCTTGTCTCATGTCTCATTTTACATTTCCTTTGCCACTCTTACTTACAATTAGTCCTAGCAGGAAATTGATGTATCGGATATATCAAACTCAAGATAGCGAACGTTGCGCAAGGCGCACTGATCGTATTATTTATTAGCAAGCTACACGAGCCTGTGCTTTGAAGGATATCCAGATTCCTCATTATGCAACTGGCTCGACTGAAATTTGTCGCGGGTTGCATAAGCGTATGATCGCAGGCGCTCGCGTTTTCAGTATTAGCTATTGTGTAAAGATAGCAATAAGCAAGCGGTCGTTTTCTCATTTCTGACCCTCTTGATTGGTTTTCTATAACCTATACAGATAGAACAACATTTCAATTAAGGAAAACCCAACAAACAGCAAGGCAGCGTCACAGAACTTGTGACCTTCAGACTTGCTGTACTGTCTTAACAACATGAGTGAATATTTTTACTGTCTTAAGATATAAATGTTATCATAATATCTCAATTTACCAAAAGTAAATAATAATATATTTTGACTTTCCCGCTGGCTGTTAATGTTATGTAGCTTACCTTGTGTTTTTATTTCTAGTCCCAAGAAATCAAATTATTTGAAGGTGTCAAAGATGATTGCAGATGGTATTGGAAATCGGAAATTTTCAACTATAGTTTACATGGTCAGGGTCAAAATAAATTAAGAGTTTTGCAGAGATCAGGAACAGAACTATTTCCTTGCACAATGTTCGAATTTTGTGCTAGATAAACAGACAACAGATATTAAAAATCTCTAATCCCCCATCTGATTGGAATTTATATAGCTTATAAGTTTTAACTAATATCACAATATCCCTCCGCACATTTATAAATTATGTATTCAATGCTAAATAAAAAGTAACAATAATAATTACAAATTCAATCTATATTTTCTTTTCCATGATTTTAAATATCTATTCAGTTCTAAATTGCATTAAAAATATATTAAAATAAGTACACGGCTCATTTGTTCTGACGTCTATTAAATAATATATTCTTTAGCTGCCAGCCATTATTAGCTTGTTGTTAGCTTCTTGCTACTACTGTTCTAGTAACTAGTTTGCATTTAACCTGTATCGCCAGGTGGCAGTGTAAAAGGTGGGCGACAAGCAGTGCACCCTTACTGCACCTTTAGCCTCGCACGACAGCAGTCGCAACACAACGTTCTCTCTCCGGCTAGGATGAGTTTTCGTGCGAGAAAATATTCTAGAAACTTGATCATACTAATACTATTAACGGGGTAAGAATATATCTAATTGTATAATAATTGTAAATGTCCAAATTTGATATATGTATTTAAATTATTTATATATTATTTGTGATTTTTGATTATTTGTAATTTCACAGTCTTGGTCTTAACTTTACTACTTCAACCACGAAGACTAAATAAAATGAGACGAATAGTTGCACTACCAAAAGACGCATTTCTGTCACGGCTCCCTCCGAACCCACAAGCTATTCAATTTTGCTGTTATAGTCTAAACATGGAAATATTTTCTCGCAGGAAATTATTTGTCGACAGTTTTTTCTTCAATATGAGAGATTTCATAATAATTTTCAGCTGTAAATAACCTCGCTGAAAACGATATCATTAAGGGCTTTGGAAAATTACGTGTTGTGAAACAAAGTCAGCAGTTATAGAGTGGTGGGCGCGCGTGGCGGGGGTTGGGGCGAAGGGGCGCGCTCCACATGTGTCACACTCGTTTACGTGGGCGTCTCGTCAGACGAGCCATCGGCCGAATAATAATTAAAAAGAGCACTTGCCGGCGGACACGTTGGCGACGCCAGCCAAGAGCCAAATCGGATTTTAACTCTCACAGTTGTCTGGCTTTTGAAAGCGCTCAATTAAACAAGTGAAAAACATATTTAAATGCGTTTTTCGCAAAAAAACGCATTTTCTACGAAAACTCGATCACATCGCAAAAACCACGAATCAATTCTGGTTCCACTGATTTTACAAAACATCAAGCTTTATAATATAATTTTTCACGCTGTTTTTTGCACCGTTGAGTGGTTCAGGTTCATAAAAATGCATATTTGCACGTTTAAATGTGACATAGAACTGATTAAAAGATGTTTAAACGTGTGGCAAACGGTATTTTATTTAAATTCGTTTTTATAAAATGCACAGAAAGGGCGAGAATAAGATATAAGCTTTTGAGTATGATCGTCTGAATTTCATGGCCTTAAACATAAACAACGATTAGCGCAAATTTTCGTCTCGTGTGTAATTAAGCGGCGTTGCGAAGGAATTAAATTGGTGAGTGTGTCGGAGGGGGAGACGCACCCCCGACCGCGGAGCAGGCTGGAGAGGCGGCGCGTGGAGCGGCTGGCGCAGCGAGGCTGCGAGGGAGGGAGTCAGTCGGTGGCTCGCGCACTCAACAGGTCGACGGTGTGGTGCGGCTCGCAGTGGGCTGCCACGCGGGCATGTCCCGATGCCAAACACACGGGCCAAAACAACAGCACGCGGCGCCGTGACGTCGCACTTTTTTGAGCCCATCGCTGGCTACCTCGAGGCCGACGGCACCTACATCTGCACGGCCTTCAACCCGCGCTGCTTCGTCGTGCAGAAGGTGAGATCCGTGAGCACCAACCACCTTGCCAGCTTTCCCTAGGGTTGCCACCCTCTGACGTCTAAACGTTTACCCCTCGGAGCGAAGGAACCGTCGAACGCACGGGGCTGGATCAAACGCGAGCGCCGCCGCTTGACACGATCGGGTCTCAGGGTGTGGGACCTGGGAGAGAGGTGTCTCGATTTCAGGGTCGTGTGGCCACCCTAGCCATCGTCCCACCCACCCCGTGCCCCTGCCTGCGGGGGTGGCCTTGGGCCTCTCGCGGCGTCGCGTGGCCCCCGGGGGGCCACGGCCGCTCGGCAGGCGGCCGGTCGCGCGACTCCAGCCCAGGCCACTCTCTTGCTCTCTCTCTCTCTCTCTCTCGCGCCATGTTTGGATCAATACGCAGTCTGCTGTGCCACCCCGTGGCATAAGGGAGGTAAATGCGCGGGAAGGCGGGGGTGACGTCAGCCGAGAACACGTGGGTGGATGGAAATCGGTGCGGTGGCTGTCTCTCTCTTCTTTGCTCTCTATTTTTAGCTCACCGCTGAATATGTATACGCTCGACGCCAACGCGATTTCTTTTGTCTCAGCTTAAAAGTCGAAAAAATTTCTGAATTCCAAAAGTTGCTTGAAGGGGAAGAAGACAATCTTATCTCTGTCTGCTCCTACTGTTGACCCAGAGGTTTGGAAATTTCGGTCACGTGATCAGTCTATGACGGCAGTACACGGCATTGATGGGGTTTTGAAACGCGGCCCAACTTTCTTGCCTTACTGGTGTTTCTCCTGCTCACTGGCTCCAACAACCAGATACAGTGTTTAAGGCCATAGATCTAATCCACCTCGCCCAACGTCTTTAGATATGTCCCTGCCTTTGGTATAGTGCAAAAGTTTTTGGCTAAATGTGGTGCAAAGATTTTCTGATTCCATATTTTTTTCTTTTAAATTTCCATTACAATTCCTAGTTTGTGTTTGTACGCATTTTAAGATCATTGGATTTCTTGGGTCAAAATGATTCCGTTTCTTATATTTGCAACTGATGCTTAAATAAAAACAATTTCCCAACATTCCGATGAAACGGGAAACCCCCAAATGAAATGGAAAAATTAAAAAAGCACGATTTTTTACAAAGGAATTTATATTTGCCTGATAGAAAATCGAACGGTTGACGAGAGAAATTTTCAGCAGCTTAGAAATCGTAAAAATATATAAAACGCTATTAGCCTTGCAGGACTGATAGTGCATTTCTAAACAAACTGACAATTGAAGACGTGCTTTTCGTTTAATACCAAACTCAGAATCACTTTTCTGGCAAATATTTGTTGCGGGGAAAGAAGTTCTATACCAGTCCGTAATAACTAATAAAAAGTATATCCCCTCAATGGCCAGCCGCCCCCGCTGCCGGTTTTGTAAATTGCAGCGTGGAGATTGGTCAAAGCGCTGCTGGATCAATGGATAGTAAATATAATAATGAAACAAATACAATAACGGTCGTGCCGTACTCTCTCTATTAAGCCCTGATATGCACCATACACAAAATAATATTGCGAAAGCAAAAGTTTCTAGACTGAGATGGAGAGGAATATATATTCTGACAAAAAAGATGACTCGTTGGCGCTTTGGACTGGAGATAAACTGAACAAAAAAAAACGCTAATGCGAAAAACTCTTAAGCGAAACTTTCACATGCACTCAGGAAAATTCAAGCGAATATAAAAAAATGTTTTACTGAAATATTAAAATGATGTTAAAATTCAAATTTAACCCACAAGGGAACTTATGGAATGTAAGCCCAGTCCGATAGCATAATTTTCAAGCCGCGAAGCAGGAAAAAACCTAAAAAAATAAGATACATCCAGATATTAAAAATTTATAGAAGGATAAAACTGTAGGGTGAACTTATTGTTAGTAAAATGATTTTACAGTGGCTAGTCCCATGGGCGAACAACTTTTCCTTCTAGATGATGTTAGAAGCAATTTTTAATTTTTAGAAAATAGCTCCTATAAGAAAGGATGGAATTTTTGTAAGAGGAAATTTCTATCACAGGGAAAATGCGAGTTGCAGGGTTGTCAAGAATTTCGTTGCTCGTTTCTTTCCTCGTTTGCACTCGGAAAGAGTGTAGGCGGAAGTTTTCAACGATCGCTCGTACAAATTTCTCTGCAGCTAATATTGTGGATATGAATTTTGTTTTGGAGGTCAAGCACTGCTAATCCGAGGCTTATGCGGGGCCGAAACAGCTGTTTTACAGTGTACAGTACAATTGCGTGTGATATTATATATATATTTTCTTTTACAATTTTTCAATTTTTATCTTTCCATTAATTTTGCAATAATTTAAATATTTAATGAAAGATTTTAAAGACTTTAGAATAAAAACATCAAAAGTATAAACCTTCAATTCTGAAACATGTATACTTTCCTTCTTTGTTTAAAATAATCTTAGCATTATCATGACAAGGCTGCACAACGGAGCTCACAATCAGTCCTACGGTAGTAAATTTAAGGACGCTTTTTATACCTAGGAAAATGCTCTATGTCTAGTAAAAAATTTCTACAAGCATCCATAACAAATATAAATAATAAATAATTTAAAATGTTTAAAAACGATTTTATTTCCAGACAGTT
This sequence comes from Cloeon dipterum, assembly GCF_949628265.1. Taxonomy (NCBI): domain Eukaryota; kingdom Metazoa; phylum Arthropoda; class Insecta; order Ephemeroptera; family Baetidae; genus Cloeon; species Cloeon dipterum. The sequence continues at coordinate 32,954,315 of NC_088788.1, read as the reverse complement.
AAGTTTTATCAAGATAACCGGCACGGGGGAGACCAATTTCAAAAGATAAAAAAGAAAGAAAGTTATAAAAAATGAAATATAGATGCGCAGCTGTATGGGATGGATGGAACTTCATATAATTATATAACACAGACAAGGAAACAAGCGAATGGCTGCAACTGGCAGCACCGTGACGGCAAGCGTGTTGCATAAGTTGCATCTTCTCCTGGCGACGTTTGTCGAACGGCGAATTAAGGCGAATCATTTGCATGTTGTCTTTCCGAGAAATGAGTCGGTTTGTTGGCAAAGCGGCTTTTTTTTAGTTTAGCTCTCGTTTGGAGGTTGCGTCGCGCAGCTAATGATGTGCTCACCCTCACCTACCCACCCACCCACCCCCGCCAGATTTGCCAGCAAACAAGCCAAACATGAGGGGGGATTTACAGATGCGAGGTCGGTGAAAATCGAGTCGCATTTCATGATGAGCATTTTAATATTTTGCCTCTTAATTAGGAAAAAATGCGTCATAGTCAGAGATTTCGTTTCAATTTATTCCTCGACTTCTTTCGACAGTTTCCATTATCGAACGTTGTTTTCTGCAAAGCGTTTCTTGGTTTTGAAACGAAAAAGCTGCTTTGCCAAGCGTCGAGTTCGTAAAAACAAAAATGCACCAGTTGCGAGAGCTTCAACGCGATTAATTGCTGAAATCTTATTGCGTTAGATCTGTTTTTTGGTGTGGTGCGTAGGTGTTTGCCGACGCCATCGTTTAGCCTCTAAAATCAGAGGAGAGTTATTTCTACCAGCAAATCTTATTCTTGCAAATAAACCAGCTGAACAAAATTTATTGTTTTTATCAGGTGACTTCTGGTGTTCGTCCACCTTCAGAGGCACTAGAAAAAGGTGACGAATATGGAACAGAAGACACGGATTCTGACTCAACATTGGACGTTGTCCCATCAAACTCGTCTCAAGCTGAGGGTAAGCTAGCTGCAATAAATTCTCCCCTCCCGAAACCAGAAAATGGAACAGAAAAATAATGAAAATTAATAAATTATATTTGCTGCTTTTGTTTTAACAAAAATGGATATTTTTGAAAAGGGAAGTTAAAGAGTGTAATTTAATTTATTTTCAAATTAGGAACCCTTGTTAAAAATGTAAATATGTCATATTCAAAAACTACTTAATAGAATTCATTGGTCAATGATTTTCAAAGAAGTTCTCTTAAATCAATAAAATCAAGGGAAAAATTTGAGAAATTTAATCACCATTGGAAAGCTCTCGTTCTCAAGAAAGGTATTGTTAAAAAATGGCAACAATAATTTCAAATGCTTTTTCCCCAAATCATTTTCTTATCAAAAAGAGCTTTTGTAGTACTTTTTAATAAGTTTGCTTCTCGTTCACCGCAGATGCTGTACCGACACCGACCACAAAGGGCTCTGACAAAAAAGGTAATTAAAATCGAGAAGTAGCGTTCTTCCTCCCAATTTGTTTGATCCGCTGACTGCGTGCAATTAACTAGCGCGCGAGTTTCCTCGAAAACGTTCGTTCGCATTCCTGCGACGCAAAAAGAAGTAGAGCGATTCACGCGGCGGCAGCGGGTCAAAGGCACCGACTACTTTTTAGCACTTGTGCAACCCAAAATACCGATTTATTTGCAATCACCTATACTTGTCGTCAATTTGAATAAAAAATAAAACAGGTTGTAATTCGAGCTATATAACCATAAAAATCATAAATATTTCAGAATATTAGTGGAAAGCAGAGGGAAATGATACCGAGGAATAGATTCACCCTAATTTTTAGTCAAACCGCGGTGCGAAAATATGTTAAAACACAGAGAAAAAGTGTAGTTGGTCTTTGCAAAAAGCATTAAAAACCGATAGTAGCACGCTTAAAGAGTTAGTGGAGCGTTTTGTGGCTTTGGCGCCGAGAAGCAAAAGTGAGGACTGCGGACGTGAGGTGGCAGCACCGGTGCCGTGCCGCGATGCAATGTTCCCCTGCATGTGCCACCGATGTCGGCCATTTTGCAAGGTTAGGAAAAGATTGTGTTGAGATTGAGGGCTTCTTTTTCGAGGTAAGCAACACCTTTCTGACCCTTTTCGGCCGCGATTTGACGCCCGGTCGAAGCCCAATTTGAGTCGCCAAATTTTCGGTGGGTTCGGGCGGTGCCGAGCGGGCGTTGTCGGCACCGAAAGCCGCTTTTGCGGCCACTCCACGGGCATTCAACGAGGGATGCGAGGGCACATGGTGTCCGCGAGCCCTGCTCTGCCGTCCCGGGGGCCGTTGGGGCGCACTGCCGAGTGGTCGGGGGACTTCCGGCTGTCGGGGGACATCTTTGGGTCACCCAGGGGGGCGCGGTTCCTTCACGAGGGCCGCCCTAATGTAGGCCAGCAGTGAACGGCACCTCGTTGTGCCAAGTCGTCAGCACACCCTCAGCGGGGTCCCGGTGACCCCTAGGGTCCTCGCCCAGCGCCCTAACCGAGGTCCCTGCGGATCCCAGGGCACGTGTGGTCACTAATTATGGTTTTTGGGGCTCTGGGATACGCCTGGGGCTAAAACAAGTTTTTTTTCTGTTGAAATTGGTGGGGCAATGTGTTTGGCCGGAAATTGCGTTAATTTTTTTTTCCAAATTCACGATTTTTGTAACAGACGCGCTTTGTGGCTATCCTATTCTACCACTCCTGTAGTTACCTAGAATTTTCCTCATATTTTACATCGTTTAGTGCTCAACATTTCATAATATTTTAATTTAATACTCTTTCGTCTAATGAAATTGTTCACAATTTTATTTCTACATAATACCTTGAATAAAAAAAATACATTAATCAGTTCAGACAACTTTTGTCGGCTGGTTGCTTGCCTAAATTAACACAGCCAATTATCGAACATAGCAGTCAATTTTATTTTCAGCTTATTAAATTATCCTTAAAAAGATTTAGCAAAAAAAATATGATTTTCAGAGTCAGTGTTTTTTAGTTTAATTTATATTCGTATAAATTTATTTCCTATTTTAACCAACAACTTCAGTGATAGGGTTGAAGAGTTCCTAACTATTTTTCTTTCAACTGAAATGCCCATTCGATGTTTGAAATAACAATTCAGTTTTCGGTTTGCGACATTTGCGTGCAGTGGATGTGATTGGGGGCGCGAAGGGCTACTACTTACTCACCCGGCACACGTTGGCGGCGTGATCAATAGTGACTGCATGAAGAAGGACTGGGTGTATTGCCAAAAATTGACCGCACTAGCGCATTTTTGCTTCAGTTTCAATCATTTGATTTATTAATATGTATCCTCATGAACAGACCTATACAATCGTTTGGCCGCACTGGCCATTTTACGGTTTGTCTCTTCTTTATTTTAGTATAACTAAATTAAATGTTATAAAGTTTGATTAAATCATGTGTAAATGTGTTAACGTTGTTCCTAACATTTGCTTTCAGGGTACGTGTACATGAATGGGGACATTGAGAAGATCCCTTCAGGGGTGGCTTTCGCCGCGCCCACCCCTGATCACCACGCTGCCGGCGCTTCCGAGTCTGACAGGCATTTAGTCAACGGGGACGACGCAATGCCGACCGGTGCGACGGCCAGCGGCCAGAGCCCTAACACGGCTAACATGACCCCAGCCGAACTTGAGCAGCTCAAACAGTTGTTGGCCACACAACTCGAGTACTACTTCTCGAGGTCAGTTCTAATTTAGGAAGATGTTTTCCGATTCTATTTTTTAAATTGCCTTTTATTTCCTCTTTCATTTTCTTTGCAATTATGTCCTATTTGAAAGCCATAGTGTAGTGATAAATACTATAATGGATATATGGTAGATTAACACTTTCCGTTCACTTTACACTTCTCGGTCTGATAGGAAGAATTAATGTCAATGCCCTATCTTACCGAGAAGTGTGTGTGTGAGTTAGTCGAAAAGTGTGAGTCCTCCATAAATATTTATGCTTTAGTGAACAACAAATGTTTGCTTATAACCCGGTCAACTGACTGTGAAATCTGTTTTTAAAATGTTGATACCAAGTTAGCGCAAACAATCACAGATTATAGGAAATAATAATTTTGTCGGATAACCCGACTTTCTGCAGGGCAGATAAGAAAATCAGAGTGGCTTTGACTTTAAAGCTTATCAGCAAAGGAGGAGAACAAGTCGAGAGGAAGCAAACAGCACCTAATTAGAGCCAGAGGCCTGTTTGATAAGGCGTTTGGTGTCGAATGAGTGCGAAATAAATATACATCCCTCTGACCAGTTGAGACGGTCGATATTTGGACCTTTTCGTTGGTTAAAGGTGTACAAATCCTCGTAAAATTAAGCCAAGGCAACGCGGATCTTATTTTTCTCAATTAAATATATTTCTATAACGTCAGGATAATGATGTTAATTAGGAATATCGACATTCCAGGTGGCAATGATTCATTTCTAGTTATATCATCTAGTTATAGTTTTACCCTTCCACTGGTCAGCCATAACCAGTTCCTTTGCATTGAAATTCTGCGTATTGCGCATGATACAAATTTTATTATCATGCTCAGGCTAGTCTTGATTATAAATATCCATTTTCTATCTCAATTTCGTTATCAAAATATTCTAAAATAGGAAGCTTGATTTCCTCCATGGCTAGCAATAATAATAATTTCATAGAATCCCCTTCTCAAGATTGATCATGCATAGTCCACATTCCTGACAAAACATATCGGCGGTGATTCATAATAAACTGTTGTTGTTTGTGTTACAGAGAGAACCTTGCAAGTGATACTTACTTGCTGTCGCAAATGGACAATGACCAGTACGTCCCGATCTGGACAGTTGCGAATTTTAACCAAGTTAAAAAGCTGACCACGGATATCAAACTAATAACTGATGTTTTGAGAGGTGAATTTTTTCAGAAGGTTGCAGGAACAATTCTAATGCCATTTGCCTTTTAGAATCCTCTATAGTCCAGGTGGACGAGGAGGGTCTCAAAGTGAGGCCAAACCACAAAAGGTGCATAGTCATTTTGAGGGAAGTGTCTGAAAGTACTCCAACTGAAGAGATTGAGGTAAGGAATCATCTATGGACTGTAAAAACTGCTGAGTAGATGCTAATTTTATTTACTTACTTGGCAGTCACATGCAGAAATGAGTTTTTAAACATAGTTTATCAATTTAGTATTTAATGCGAGAGCATGAAAGGGCATTTACATTTCATTGCAGAAACTACACTGGTGGCAATAAATTTCAGTTCCTCAATTACACGTCATTTATGAACTATGATGAAATTTCTTTAAATGCCGAATCTAGCAGTTTGTAAATTTTCATTGGCAGCAAGCTCAAGCTATTTTTAAATACCTGAACACCCTTCTCATTTGTGAAATTGGATCCGCAGAAACTGTTCACCGGAGAAAACTGTCCTAAGTGCGTGTCTTGCGAATTCGCTCACAACAGCTCGTGGTATGTGACGTTTGAGTCTGATGAGGACGCGCAGCGCGCCTACCGCTTCCTGCGCGAGGAGAAGCGCATGTTCCAAGGCAAGCCGATCATGGCTCGCATCAAGGCGAAGCCGATGAACCGACTGCCGATGAACGGCTCCAACTCGCAGAAGAACGGATTCCGTAGCCCGCCAGCCGTTTTCGAGCCGGCAGCGGCGGCGGCGCGCCCATTCGTGCCGGCCGCCACTATGGTGTACGCGAACGGGTCGGCTCAGGCGGCACCGCAAGCCAACTCGCTCAACTTCCCCAACACCGTGCAGATCATCTACCCGGCGCCAACGGCTGCCGCGCAGCCTGCCTTCGGCTACACGCAGCCGCTGATGCCCTGGGGCAACTACTTTGATATTGGCAGCGTCTTCTCGGTCAACGGCCTCGCGCCACAGAGTCCCTTCCCCAAGCAGCAGGCGGCCAAGTACAATCCGCGCCTCAAGAAGCGTCCCACCGCCTCCAGTCTCCCCGACACATCGCGCCCCGTGCCCTTGCCCGCCTCCGACCTGCCTAAGACTGCGCTCCTTGACCTGGCCAGACCTGATGACTCTATGCCCCAAGACGACCGCAGGCTCCCTGACAAGGATGCCGCAGGCTCTCTCAGGTTAGTTAAGTTAACACAAACCTAAAGTGCAGATCAATGTTAGGTTCATTGTTAACCTGAATTCTAAGGTTAAGTTTTTCTTGATCAGTGAGTTCATAATATATTCACCTTGTCTCAAACATTTTTACGATGTTCTGAACATGCAAACTAGAGTTGTTTTTTATCTAATCAATTTGATGTGTGAAGCTTCTATAAAATCAAATCCACTCTATTTTATCATTTAGTATTACATTTTACTGCTTCTTACGTTAAGCAATATAAATTGGTCTCTAACTCTGGTCTGAAAATAATCTCTATTCATGCTGGTAATAAATAAACCCTTGAACCTAGCTCAAAAACTGCGTTAATAAATTTTAGGGGAAATATATTTTTCCTGTCAAATTTTATTCATTATTCCATTCTCAAATGTACTAAGCAATTACAAGGCTGTTTAATATTTTGCAGGCCAAGGAGACGGAGAAAGGAAGAAGAGAGCAGAGGTGCAAGCGGAATGGTGCGTGCGACGGCCAACAGTCCGCAGCCGGCCGTGACCGCTGCTGCGCCTGTCGTGCAGCCTGGCCCCAAGTTTGACTTGGAGGCAACAGCTTTTCCTCCCTTGCCCGGTCTGGATCAGGAATCAAGCACCAAAGCGCCTGCCCCTGAACAGCAAGAGACCTCAGCTTCACCATCACCTTGGGAGAGCAGGTATTTCCATTTCCTTTTCAAAGTGTCAATTTTACAACAAAATCTTTGTATACTCTTCTGCAAACCAAGTTTTGCTTCTACCACATTATTAAACTTGCGCTGTTTGTGCGTTGCAGGCTCTCTGATGTGGTGAAAGGCACAGCCAAAGTAAAGGTTTCTACGTCCAGCTCTCGTGATAAAGACGTCCCAGCTCAGCCTGAAGTGAGTGCCACTCCTCCGCCTCCTCCAACGCCTACGGCTGCTTCTGTCGTTTCATCGGCGCCCAAGACACTAGCAGCTGCAGCATCAGCAGCAGCGCCCCAGCCCAAAGTAGTAAAAGCTGTGGCCAAAGTAGAAAAGGCACTAACAGAAACACCACCTGCTCCTCTTGCGACCCCTCCAAATTTCCCTGAGAAGTGAGTGGATCTCTTTTAGATTTATTTTCTCAGATGATGGAACCGTTAGAGCGTCTTACTGAGCAGTTTTCTGTGTTTGATTTCCAGGTCGGTCAAAAGCATGGCCGACAAATCCACGAAGACTGATGATGCCTTGCTGAACGGAGAGGTGAGTGGCGCGAGCGCCAAGTCAACTCCGGAAGCGTCCCGCTCGAGCGCGACGGCGGCGGCGACTACAGCGCCCGTGATGGCCAACGCCTCAACGATGACTAACCCAATTGAGAAACAGAGCCAGGACAACGCTCCAAACGCACCCTCTCCCCCGCCAGGCTCAAAACTTAGCTATGCACAAGTGGCGCAGCACCATCGCGAAAAGCAGATGCGTGAGGAAAGAAGCAAGTCTGAGTCGGAGGGAAACGGAAACAAGCAACCAGAGCTTAGAGGTCAGTAGGTTTCCACGCCAGCTAATTTGGACAAGTTGGACCGTCAAAGTAAACCAATGCACAAGAGCGAAATTTGTTACTCCTACTTGTTAGGTCAAAGGGGGAGGGGGCGGTATTTTTCAATCTAGTTTCTCTTTTATTCTCACATCAAGCGGAAGCTATGTATTAGACGAGAAGAGAGTTGCTCTACCACTTTTATTAGGTGCACTTAACACTACTTGCTCATATGTTTTTAATCATTTGATAGGCTTGAGCTGTCCTTTAAATAGTATCGACAATTGGAGGATGCAGTTCTTTATGAACAATAATACAGAATCGAAATTGTTCACTGTGCTATTCTTGTTTCAAATCACACGTGAAGAGAATATCTCAGCTTTGAAATCCCAACTTGGACGTATCAGCTAATAGCCCTCGCCAAAATATGTAGTTGTTTTGTTTCGCGAGCCCATATTAAATTTTCAAATATCATAGATTTAAGTTAGGTCAAGTTAAACTTGCTGAGCTGAATCAGGGTGCTAGAATATGCATAAAACACCTTGTTCTTATTTTCTCCTCATTTTAGTTCGCCTGCTTGTCTGATACCGTGATACCGATTAGAATGGTGGTATAGACCCGCTCTAGTTCCATGTGCACACTACTTTTAAGGACAGTAGTTTTAACATAAAATTTGAACCGTGGATTGTGAAAAATAAATCAATGACATAATAGTTGGTTAATAAACAATTCTATATTGAATTATTGTTTACTCATTCTCTTACAACCTTGTCAAGAATTGAGCCTATGTTCAGACTGAAGGCATTTTACCACACCAACTATGCTAAGCGGCGAAATTTTGGCCTATTTAATTAAAAATAAACCACCACTGACTCATTTTGTAGAATTATCTTGTTATGGCTTTGGACACTTTGTTTTGCCGCACTTTAAGGTAGACAAAAGTTCAGATTATCCATTATCCACAGTTCAAATTTAATGTAACCTCCCATAACAAGCCTGATTGACAGATACTCTAAAGTTAACGCGCCAGTAAGCATTGAGAGTTGAAAATATCATTAAATTTGGAGCAAAAAAATTCGGTTGGTTTAACGGTCCATTTAGATTTTATCTGTTTTGAGTGAATTCTGATGTAAAGTTTGGCTTACAACCAGATGGCTTGAACGCGGTGGCGGCCAAGGAGGTGCGGGTGGGACGCGGCGGGCGGCAAGTGCAGACGCGCAGCCGACGCAGCGACGACCGCCGGAGCCGCGAGCCGCGGTCGCCCAAGTAGCAGTCGCCTGCGCGGCCTCAGTGGTGCTCCACCGAGAGACACTGTGAGTGTCTCGCGAGTGAATCCAGCAAAATTAGTGTGTCGCTCGAAAAATATTTTTGATTAAAGACGACCTCGCTAACACAAAGAAAACAAAAGAAAAGATGATTGGCAACGAGAGGAGTGAAACAGAAGACGGATGGCTCTAAAGAATCAAATATTTTTGGGACACCCTTGATCGTAGCTTGCAGCCTTAGACCCCCGCCAGACGAAACAAGTGGGTGCCGAGTGCGCTTGATTGCATATATAATAACTGTGATAGCCCATGTGTGTAATCCTGTTCTATGGTTGTTTTTACTTTTCGCCAGACACTCGACAAACAAGCAAACAAACAGAAAGAATCAAGCTGTCGCTAATCTACTCCTCCTCCACTTGTATCAACAGGGTATATCAGAAAATCGGACTTTGTTCCATCTTGTTTTAATTTGTGACCCGGACTGGACCGCGCGAGCGACGGACTCCAATCGGGCGTGTGTCGTGTACAGTCGAGGGACGCGCACACGAGGCTTGGGAATGCATGGAACGAGCGTACGCTAGCACCGATCGCGCACGACTCGTTTGCATTACTTGTCGTCTGGAATTAATGACAGACGGCAACCAATGCCGCGCGTGTCTGTTAGTTTGGCTTGCAATTGGAGTCCGTCCCGATCCAGCGACCCTGAATATTGAGTTAAAACAGAGAACCCGAAAAGAGGGCTTGACACACACACACATACACACACACACAAGCTGATTAGGTAAACATGTTTTTACTGCGTGATATTGCACCTTTGTCGCCATTTTGTGGTCGGCAAAACACGTCTTTTGGCAATGTCTTCCAAAGCAAAGCCGCACCAAGCATTTAATACCACTTTGGCAAGAAGAGTCGAATCGGTTCTCTGCAGTTTTTGACCACAAAATGCGATTGTCTATATTTGTAGGGATTTTCTTGATTTTTTGTTCAGTTGACGGCGATTGATTGCTCCGACCGCATGTACGTTTGTTTGTTTTTTCTCTGCTTCAAATGCTGTTTGTGTTTTTTCCAGTAAATGTGATCACTTTTTGAACGCGACGGACGACAATGACACTGCTTGAAATACCCCCTCGATAATTCGTTTTTCCGAACAAGGGGGCACGCATGACAGCCCCTCCCCTCAACCCCGAAAGAGAAAAATAATGAAACGAGCGCGCGAGATGCAAATTAATTAGTTGTCGTGTTGTAAAATAAACAGAATATTAACGAGAACGATGATGCAGAAAATGATGATGATGATGATAATAATAATAATGAAATAGGCTAGCATGGATTATTATTATTACGGTACGTTTATTAATTATCGTTTAAGAGTTGTTTTGTTGTGTGTTTCTGCTCTTTGAGTTTCACAGCCACTTTCAAAACACACGACAAATCGCAGCCTGGGAAGGAAGAAAAATAAGGGGCTGTGGCTTGTAAAAATGATCCAAAACCACACTCACACACAAAACACAGACACACTTCTTCAATGTGAAAAAGTTATTTATCGATTCACTTGACACAACATATAAACAAACACACACACACACATACACACACACAATTTGTGGTGGAACAAGAATGAAGAGTTACAACTATGTTAAATAATTAATAATTATTTAATTGCAGCAGTTCCTTGGTATACTAAATAATAAATAAATATTATAGCTGTTAGCTTTCGGCATTTATTGATACATAAATGGCATAAAGAACTCATCGACCAAAAAATGATGTAAAATACACATACCTAGTGGCATTGCTTCAATTAGGCTGTACTCATTTCGGCTCGTTTGGCTGCATATCTCAAAATTGTCCCACTGGCTCCGATCGAGAGAAGTTAGTTCTAGCAAGCAAGAGAAAAAAAGCCAAACTGCTGGAGTGACCTTTTGGTACTTTGAAAGAAAGAAAGAAACACTGCCTCGGCAGACTCGTGTTTGTTATTTTTTAATTTTGCACAAAAGGATAAATGCATATATTGTACACTGTTGATTAGAAATCGGCCGCCACCTTTTCGTCTCACTTGTACAAATTAATTTGCAGTTTAGCTGGAGAAAAGAAATATTCTAATTATTGTGGAAGTAAGGAAACTATCACAAATAAATTCAGTGCCGCAGTGTGCCATGATACAAAAAAGGAAAATGAGAAGAAAAAGAGTTCTAATAACGTAGCCGTTGACGCAAATCAGAGATTATTATTATTGCTGATTATTCTGGCAAACCAAAACGTGACAAACTGGAATAATTGGGCGCAAAATGTTGTTTCAAGAAACTGAGATACCAAAATTAATAAAACTTGTGAACCTTGATGCGTATAAAAAGAGGATTTTTAAGTGTGTTGTTGTAACGGATGGCATCGCGAATATCATCTCTAACTAATAACCAATAATACATTATTGTGTATGGGAGGGATCGAGTTTTATCTTTGTTTGTTTTATTTTGCTGTTCTTGAGAAATGAAAATGAAATGAAAAGTTACTCAAAAAGGCCAACCACTCGTGTTTTATTTCAACAATCAATCCAACCCATCTTCGGACTGAGAAGACCTGACACACATTTTTTTACGATTTAGGCTTATGCGCAAGTAATTGGATTTTGCGCCTCCAGGAAAAAGCAACTGAAATGCTAATTGGATTTTGCGTATGGGTCGCAGCAGAAGGGCTAATGTGGTGAGTCAATGCTGTCCATCCCTGCTTACACTTACACCCCAGACGTACGGAATTTAGGTAACGGTATAAGGGAAGCGTCGTCAAGGCTTAAGTGACAATGACAAAAATTCATTATAATGATCTTTCAAAAATTATACGATTTTTTACAGTTTTTCTTCGATGATATAAAATACAGTTACGTTTTTTAATTCATCTTTTGATTATCCCACTTTCATTTCGCTTAAATATGCTGAAAACTAAATTCTATTTTCAGACAGCCATTTGATTTTCTGACTTTGTAAGAAGGGAGAGCCTTTTTTATTAGCTTTTGAAAATCGCTCGACGTTTTTTACAATTTTTCTCCTGATTATTCAGAATAATTTGGATTAAAACTAAAATTTATCTGCTATAAATACGAGAAAATTATCAGAGTACGCGTGTATTTATAATAATAGTGCTGATTGCTTAGCAAACTCAAATAACTAAATCCTTTAAAAACGTTTCTGAGCTCCATTCTACCGCAATATGCAAATAATATGTTATTTGTGACAACACTGGTTTAACGTTTAACTGTAATTTACGTAATTTAATACCTTTAATACACACCATGTTGAACATTCCGAACGTTCAAGATTTTGAATCAAATAGATTCTTGACTGTCAAATAAAATTTTCACAATTTATTCAGAGTTCAGTAACAGGTACCTAAATGAGGTGTAAGAATCAAGCACAGAGGTGCGTGCCGCTATTGGATAAAGGGGATAAAAGTGAAAAGAGAATAAAGGGGGCCTAACAAAGGGAACAAAGTTGTCTCGCGCCGTCGGAGGCCTCTGTTCCCCACCCCACCATCACGATCGCCCCCTCTCTTCCCACGCCTCCTCTTCAGGCGGCCATGTTTTGCTTTGCTTTCGAAATTAGTGAGTGCGCTCGCCGTGGATGCTGGTGCTGCAGCCAGTGCAGCTGCAGGGAACGTCCGACTTTTTCGGACTGTGCACCCCAATAGCGGTCACGGACGTGTGAACGCGACGGGCAGGTGAGTGTTCGCCTCCTCTGCTCGTAGACAATTGCCCACGCGGACAGAGTGTCCGGACGTGTGCTGATTTGACAATTCGCACTCTCACACACCTTGCGTCAGCCAATAATTTCACAATTAAAATTGAACAAGATTTTGATAAAAAATTTCATTTTTAAATTTTTTTAACCATTGTAACCATCTGAAATAAAAAAGGATTTTTTATTTATAAAAAAATCATCCATAATATTGAGGGGGGTATTTTCCAATCTCATTTTTGATCTCTAATTTTTATCGATGTGACACAATTCATTATTCTCAATCAAAACGAGTGCTAGGAAGCTAGTGAAGTTATATTTCTTCCGTTCGAATTGTTTTGCATCCCTTTAAGGTGAACAAAAGGCATTGTATTCTGGTCTCAATGCCATATTTTATGACTCGCGCCGATTCGCAATAGTTACGTTTGCCTTTCGTTTGGATATTTTGTGGAGAGTTGCTTTGGAAAGGATTGAAAATGCAGAAAAGTGCACGTGCTGGGACGTTGAACCCAAGTGCAAGGACAGCCGGGAAAGCTTCATGTCATGCCTATTCCAGCTCGTTTGTAAACATTCACATGTTGTGGTGTGGCACACTTATTTTGACGGCGCCCTTTCAAATCTAAACTTACCCAAATAATGCAAATAATAATAATAATAATCATTCCAGTGATGCAGGTGCAGGCAACGTTTGCACCTCCATTTTCAATAATTTTCTAATTATTAACTCATGAAAAATTGTCAGAAATAATTTTTGTTGAGAAAGAAATTGAGGCAGGAAATGACAATTTAAAAAAAAAATCTGCATAATAGAGGAAATATTGATCACTATGACCGCAAATTTAAGATTTTCCCCGGGGAAAATGGGAAAAATTCATTTCTTGCATTTCTTGCGCAAGAAATTGGTAAAATTGAGTGGTAAAAACCGTTAAAATATAGTCGTGAAAAACCGGTTGGTAAGCAGATTCAACCCTGAAACTAACCAAAAATGATTGTTCAAAATTTAAGGACTCTTCTTCTTTGCGATTTGTGAAATAATTCTATCGTAAAGTTAAAGTTTCTGCCGGGTTTCTCATCTCGTCAGATCTTATAAGAATATCATATAAAAGTAGGGGTAGCGAAAACTGTAAGTTCGCGGCGAAAAGTGCTATTTTTCCATATTGTATTAAATCCTAATAACAAGGAAAAAATTACCAGGTTTTGCCGTTTAAATGTTTGTCTGATAAGTTTGCATGCTAATCAAGCAGCGAGCATCAATAAATTGTTTCCGTAGACCCTAATAAAAAACCACGATTTATTTCACAATTTAGTGAATTTTTCCTTAAAATCTACAAACCATTGGATAATTCGCGACGAGATGAATTGAAATCAAGCAAAAAATCATTGATAAACCGTTTAATTTTTCGATAAATTTTACAAAATCTGAAATTGATTCATTCCTTGGTCCTGATTTTTTGATTGCACATTTTATAGATAAACTGTGGCTAAAATTCGCCAACAGTTTACTCAATGAACAACTTGCCATAATCAACAATGCAAAATGTCCTCGATTGTTGTGCCTATAAAGCTCTCTACTTTGACATAGGAACAGATCGAAATTTATATTTCACTGAATGAAATAAAAATATACATACTCATGAGGATAAAATACCGCCGTGTTTGAAAGGTGCGTGGAACCTTTCACTTCGGATTTTATTTTAATTCTTTAACTTCCTAAACCTCAATCTGGTTATGGAGAGTGCTCCTTCATTAATTCTTACATTCACGCTTAATTTTGAACGGGATCACGTCCCCAAAAAATCCAACATTTTGATTTTTAGAGATTAGCGTGCTCTCTAAGAACTCTCTGGCAGCTTCTTTCTGTTCAGTACAATAAACATCAGTAGTTGATGACTTATCTGGTTGCTTCATGCAAAAACATTTGTGTTTTGTGTATTTTAATTGTTTTCCGAGGGACAAGATGAAGCTTATTCTGCGCACATGTTTAAATTTCGGAAATATGCGATGAACAAACTACTTAAAAAAGCACACTACTTAAACCATAAACAGTTAAAAGGCTTCATAAAGCCTTTCCAGATCTTTGATTTCTTAAATATCTATATTTATATGTATAGTATTGAGTTTTACGTTAAAATATAAACTCCTGATCGTTTTATTTCGACACCTTGTTGGATATATTTCTTCACTCGATAAAATTTAACCCTGTCCATTGGTTTTGACATTAACATTAATTAACCGTTTTAAATCTCACTTCCCAAAATTTCTAAATTTCTCTTTGCACAGGCGGGTGGGAAACGCCTGCTGTAAATAAATGTGTGCGGGGTTTATGCAAGAACAAAGTTGCGCAGTTACGCGAGCATCGTTGTAGTAATGCGCTGCTGGATTTTGTCGGCGTTTTCCTGCTTGCATCGATCGCCACCCTTTGGCATTTGGGCCGGTCTAAGACTTGGCGTCGCCAATCGATTTTCCACTGCGTACCCTTTCCCACCAACGCGTTCGCCGCCCGCCACTCGCTCTCGTTGGCACCCGCCCGCTGCACTTACCCGTGATCCCTTCGTGTCAAATTGAAGGGTGGAAAGAAAGAAGAAAAGGAATTTGTGAGTCGCGTTTGTTTGTTTAGATGTTGCCTGCGCTCATTCTCAGTTATTCGTTCTTTTGAGTCTGTTTGTTTGGGTTCTTTGCACTCTGTTTTTTTTAGATGCAACTTCATTTATTTGGTTACAACTTAAACAACCTTTCAAATCATAAATAATAATATCAAAGTAGAGCTCGACAGGTGAAAATGTTTTAGTTCAAGAGAGTTTAAAATTCTTATGTGGTTGCACAATCCCTAACTTATTTAAAAAATTTATTAGTGTTATATTTTAAGAAAAAACAGTTTTTTTTATTAATTTTAATAGAAAATGGTACAAAACCAACGTTTGAATGAAATAGTGATATCAAAAAAAAACTTGAGATAGAATTATTATGGAAAATGTATTTATGTTTTATGTTTATTATAGTCAAGCTTTACAAATATTTGTGAAAAATACTTTCTACCTTTACTTGAAAAAGCTAAAAATTTCCCAGATTGCCTTATAAATTTTTGAGAAAACCGGCTCGAAATCTACCATGCTAATCACGCGGCGATTTATTTTGTCAGAAAGGAATATTTGCCTCATAATTCGCACACCGTTTGTTAGATCGCGTGAAGAGAAATTTAAATCGAGTGAAAAATTGAAACTCTCTGAATCTAGATCAATTTTTAATTTTGGAGCTTAACCTTTGTGGAAGAATGAAAATTTTCACACTTGGAAAAAATATTAATGAGACCTAGCATATTTTTTCAGGGGGATTTTATTACTGACAAGACTAAAATAAACATCTTGAAAAACTAACTCAGAGCGCCTATATTGCATTAGACACCCCATCGAAGGTTGATTTTTCTGAGGGAGAGTGCCTAAAGAAAAAAATCACGTTAAGCTTTACAGATGCACAAGTATATTATCCACCTATTATTATAGCAGGCAGCGTCTTTATTATGAGTAGGGATGCGGTTCAGGTGCCAATATCGACAGCTTTTGTCGAGCATTAAATCTCCCTTAGCAACGTTAGAAGCATGCATAGTTATTTTAGAAGGTATAAAGGTGACTCAAAAGGTTTGCTACCTGCTCATTGTCAAGTGCACAGGGGAGGCAGGAAAGCACCTGCAAGGCACCATGACTCACCGGTCCACCCTGCCGTCGAGGTCTACGCGGCAACTCGAAATTTATAGACCGCTTTGTTGCTGCGCGGGCCGCGGACAGGAGAATATAATCTTCCCCCTCGTAAAAACAGGTTCCACTTGCGTCGGCTTCTTTTGTGCTAAGTGAAAATATAAATAAGCCCCCTCGCACTCCAAAAAATGGAATAACGAAATCGATATTTGGTTTTCTTTTAACACTTGCAAAGCCTTCTATCATGGCATTGGATATTTTTGCATGTAGATTGCTAATAATAATTTTTCTCGTATGCGGCTAAATCATCGATTTGTTTTAACCTTTATAACAGTAGTTGTTGAAGTTTTTAATTTTCTTCCGTCAACTTAACTTAGTGTGACATCAAAATTGTAGAAATTTTTACGAAAAGTATGAGTTTTACACTCTAAATTTGGCCAAAGTAGATAAAAAAACTCGACTAAATTTTGGTGTGTTGACGCCAGTAGGAATTTACAAAGTCAAGTTTGTTTTAATTGCCGCCATCAAGGCTTGCAGAGCTTTGAACCTTTGTTAAACGGGCTGGACCTGCTGATGGCCGTCATGTGAGCGGAAGCGACAGTATGGCCGAGAGAGCGAAATTAATTTGCGAATCCGGTCAAACGACAGGAAGTTGCCTCTCGTTTTAGTAAAGCTCTCTGAATTTCGCAGAGCCTTTGTCCCTCTCTCTCATCGACGCAAACTAATCTTATCTTTGCTGATAACAGGCACTTTGGATTTTGTTCGATTGCATATATTTATCATTCGAAGCCATACAAATTCACACAGAAATGAGGCATTCCTAGCGGAAAAATATAGGCTTTTTACTAGCAAGTTTTTATTTAAAAATATTACATCAACACAGTCCATTCATTAAAAAAGCAAAAAAATATCTGGTGAAAAGTATCGAGAAATGGTGACTAATTAATTAATCAATTCGATTACAGGAAATTAAGCAAAGATTAAAAAAGTGTGTCTCCATCAGAAATGTCAGATAATATAATATATATAGTAGGACCTACCCTTAGTGTTAAGAATATTTTTTTTTCATCGTTTAGAAACTATAAACACTACTAATCCATGAAAGATATGAAAATTCCGTATCAAAAGAAAAGGCATAATTTTTTAATCAAAATGTTAAATTTACAATATGGCACTAAACCAGTAATTAAGAAATGGATTCTATTGTTTCAGCTTATCTCACTCTGGAAACGTCATTTAGACGTCAGCTCACAGATCTCGAAAGCGGTAGTGCCGTTTGAAAGGCGCAGGGATGCACACCCCTGAGGCGACGACTATGTGCAGTACCCAGCCACCCCTAATCTCAGCAGCCATCAACAACAAACACGAGCAAGACAACTTAACTAACAGGTTTGTCAATTTGTCAGTTTCTACGGAAGTGCACAATTATTATTTTGTTGCATTTCGGTGCTGATAAGTAATTTAATTATTACGACTTTATGGAATCGCAATTAGTTTGCCAGGTGCTTCCTTAGTAATTAACCACCTGCTTGAAGTGCTCGTGTTTGCAGCTGGAAATTTGCACCGCGATTGTTTACTTTGCACGCTCTGGCTACATGCATAGTAAAACTGACCTTCACCTTGGCCGCTAGATAAAAATATTTCGCAGATTTGTTTCAATAAACATTCGAGTTTTTGCAGCCTTTGGTGAAATTGCTGCGGAATAAATCGTCTTGGTGCCGTAAAAATCGCGCATGTGTTCTTGGTGTACCCGTAAAAAGCGCGTATGTGTTTTTGGTGTACCCGTAAAAAGCGCGCATGTGTAAAGTTGCGCATCTGAAAAAGTGCGTAAGTAACAGTGGGTTACCAAACACATTTTTTTTTAAATTTTAAATTTTTGGCGCCTATTACATGCCCCATCCAAATATTATGCTCCTCTGACAGCAGGAACATCATCTAGTGACAACGCCAATAAGTAAGGATAGTAGCCGGCAGCCGCGTAAACATGCATACCTCTCATGCACCTCTCATAAGATTCATTTTGTTTATAATTTCGTTGGTAATGTGAATGAAGTATGTTAAAGGTATAATACATGAAAACTAGTAAAATAAAATGCAATACCAATACTTCTGTTAGAGCAGCTTGTAAGGATGATGAGAAACAAAGAAAGGAAAACTACTTCTTGCAGAATGCCCACATACACGCGCATGATGACAAAACTGAGATAGTTTTGCAACTCCAAATCTCGGGTTTTAACCATTAGAATTGAAAAAACTAACCACTGTTGGAATTTAGCGGTGGTTATTTTTTAATTCTGTTGGTTCGAACCTGAGATTTGGGGGTATAATCAATCCAAAAACTCAACGCGGATGTTCAAAGGTCACAATCTGGGAATTATTTGAGCATACTTCAAAGCTTTTTGCTCAGGGGTGTACTATAACAAAAATTTAATAAACGTTTAACTCGTTTCAACATGGCTAACAGCTTTTATGTTTACCTCAAAGTGGTAGGTCAAAGATCAGGTCATAAAAATTAACTTTTGGATTTTAAACTCAAATTTGAAAATGAATATATTGAAATTTTTTATTTTTTTCATAGCCATTTTGTAGAGCACAAAAAATTAAGCTGCAAACGACAAAATTTGGAATGGCGTTTTTCCTCATTTTTTTAATAAAAAATGAAAATTTCGAAAAATCTTGTTTTCTGAGGTTGCTAAAAATCGATGATCGATGAAATCTCGACTTGCAATCATCCGATTTTGAAAAAAACCGAATACCGTTAGACTTGTTTTAACGTCCCCAAGTGCACTAAAGGGGCATAGTACCCACCAACCCCCAACCCCCTTTTAACCCCTTAATTACCTGAAATTTAGCATTATTCGTCCGTTTCAACACCTTAGCACGACGTTGACTTGTAATTGTCTTCTTCAAATCAATTTAGTTACTTAGTTCACTTCAATACGAGTCAAACGGTACTTAATTTTTGTAAATAGGACCACCTTTTTGTGTTTAGTTCGAGATTTGGTGCTCATCGAGCATTTTAATGCATCCGCGTCTTAATAAAAAACTTTGTGCCACCCAAATATCAGGTTGTAGTGGTCCTATTTTCAAAAATTAAGTATCGTTTGACTCGTATTGAAGTGAACTAAGTAACTAAATTGGTTTGAAGAAGACAATTACTCGTCAACGTTGTGCTAAGGTGTTGAAAAGGCCGAAAAAATGCTAAATTTCACGTTATTAAGGGGGTTAAATGGGGGTTGGGGGTTGGTGGGAATCATACCACTTTATTGCACTTAGGGATGTCAAGACGAGTCTAACGGTATGTGGTTTTTGAAATTCGGATGATTAGAAGTCGAGATTTGGTCGATCATCGTTTTTTACTAACCTCGAAAAACAAGTTTTTTCGAAGTTCTCATTTTTTAATAAAAAAAAATGATACAAAATGCCATTCTAAATTTTTACGTTTTTAACTTAAATTTTTGTGCTCTACAAAATGGATATGAAAAAAATTAAAAATGTCGACATATTATTCATTCTCAAATTTGAGTTCAGATTAAAAAATCTATTTTAATGACAACGACATTTGACCTAAAAAATGTCATGTTTTTTTGAAATGCAAAATCTCCGAAAACAAAAATTAATCGCTCATGATTAAAGTACAAGCTAATGTTGGAAAGTATATAATTAGGCACTAGGTTTGAAGAAAAATCATGAAATTTCTTATTAAAACATACAGGTCTCGGAAGAAAGCCTATTTGAAAAGTGGGAACTTGGGCTTTGCTTCGTGAATTTTTGATAAAAATTGTAAGCCACCATTTTTGCATCTAATAACAGCATTCAAATACAGCAACAGCTTCGATGTGCTCCATGCATTGTAGTGGGGAAACAGTTTTTTCTCTCTCCTGTAAAATTGAGATTTGGAGCTATGCGCAACTTTTACGGGTACACCAAGAATACATGCGCGCTTTTTACGGTTACACCAAGAACGCGTGCGCGCTTTTTACGGGTACACCAAGAACACATGCGCGATTTTTACGCCACCAGGACGAAATGTTTTTGCTGTTTTATCGACTGCGCAACGTCATTATTAATCTCGAGATTTGATAGTGCATTGCTTTTGAGTGAGCTCATATGTATTCCAATAAACCTTTTGCAGATAATAAAGAAGGCGTCGTACGTTGTTTAGAATTTCAAAATTTCGTAATCCAAGACAAGTTTATTTGTTTTTCTGTGTTATTTGTTGATCAAACCATTTCTCCTTTCCTCCAGACAATATTTTTTTTACGTATATCCTTCATTGACAAATAGTAAAAAATCGAACCTCAACTTTCATGATCCTTTCCAAATTTTCTGCATTTACATTGTTGCCGCATTACGCCCTTGGCGAGTGAACGGATAATGCTTGCCGTGGCGCAGATTAGCGGCAACAATGACCCATTTGGCTGCAGCATTTACTCGCGGCCACCTGCATGAGGCGCTCGCGTGGCCAGCACTTTATTTTCCGCGCTTTCAATCTCCTACAACAAAATTATTCGGCGCCAGATTGTTGTCTTCAGCAATTAAGAGAAAAGAACACGCGCTCATCGCTATGAACAATGGTCTCAAATTCCCACGGGTGCAGCTGCTCAACACCTGTCCACTCAGGTGGATTAAACTTACACGGAACTTCCTGAAATAATAACATTTTAAATCGCGGTGGCTTTGAACATTTCAACCAATTTGTTCAAATATCTTCGTGAGTGCAATTGGTGATCAAATTTGAAAAATAAAGTCAAAATAAGGTTTCAATAACAATTCTTTTAAACCAGGATATTTCGAAACAAAAAATAATACGTCAACTAAGCGTGGCCAGTTGTTCTTCATATGTCATGAAACGTATAGCACAACATGAAAATGTGTTCAGTTTTAGTTTTTTGGAAAATGTAAGCCTTTGATCGAAAATTAAACAACTGCGTTGAATTCGCCAAACTGATGCATTATGTTATTTTGTTTGACAGCATGCTGTGTCTGAAAGAGGAGCTGAGCAGCCTAGGTGTGCAGAAGAAGCCCTCGTCAGACGAAAATGCGCGAGCTCTCAGTCCGATTCCTGTGAAGATGGTCGAGTGCAGCGACGACTCGAGTCCAAGCGTCGAGTTCCCAAACCCGGCGACCACGAGCTTCCTGTCTGGCATCTTCGGCTGCCTGCGACCCGTGCTCAGCATTCTCGGGAAGGCGACAGCCGCGGAGCTCAAGGGACAAGGTGAGCACTCATTAGCATGTTCGTGCGTCAGCTGGCGACAATGGAAAGCACTCGGGAATCTCTCGCCACTGATAAGCTAATCGCGAGTGCTTTTTCGCGTGACTAATTGCAGCCGAAAAAGTTTGCTCTGGATCTCCAGCGCAATTAGGACTCATTTGTGCGCGCAAAATTAATTGACCTCCGTCACATTCAAGTTTAAGGATTTGAATGATAGATCTTAAAGTCATATGAGTTTGTTTAAGGGGAAAATTTTCATTCTTCTTACCTAATTTAATGGCTTCCAGCGGTGCATTAAAAGATTATCCTTTTATGTGCGTTGTTAGTGGACGTCATTTTGTTCTTTCACATTTCATAAATATAAATCAATCGTTTAAAATTTAACACCTCTCTTCTAATTCCTCAAGAGTTTCATTTCATTAAGAGTAATTAATAAAAAAATGGTCTCAATGGGGTGAATTGATCACTATTATAGATTTTTTGGTGTACTACCCTAAATCAGAGTGAAGTAGAACCCATCTCTATATTTGCGTTCTTTTACCGTCAGAGAAATTTACGTCTAGTTTGCTAATATGAAAATATCCAGTTCAATCGAGCTTTATTAAAATAAATTTTGCTTCTACAGATGACTGGGAAATACCGTTTGAGAGCATCAGCGACTTGCAGTGGCTTGGCTCAGGTGCTCAGGGCGCCGTGTTCCGAGGAACTTTAAAGGGTGAGCACGTCGCCGTGAAGAAAGTGAGGGAGCAAAAAGAGACTGACATTAAAAACCTACGGAAATTGAACCATGAAAACGTGGTGCAATTCAAGTGAGTTGAAATTCTATTCATTTGCAAGCGTGATTTTAATTGCTTCTTCAGGGGAGTGTGTACGCAGGCTCCATGCTTCTGCATCGTGATGGAGTACTGTCCATTTGGTCCTCTGTATAATTTACTCAAGGAGGGAGAGAGGGTTCCTCCAGGCCGGCTCATCAGCTGGTCCAAACAGATCGCGGAGGGAATGAGCTATTTGCATTCACACAAAATCATCCACAGAGACCTAAAGAGTCCCAAGTACGCGAAATTTTTCTATAAATTGGCAATTGTTTTTAATGCATTTCTATTTTTGTAGCGTTTTGATTGGGAAAAATGAAGTTGTCAAAATCAGCGACTTTGGAACTTGCCGTCAGCTGAACGAAAACAGCACCAAAATGAGTTTCGCAGGCACAGTGGCTTGGATGGCTCCTGAAGTTATCAGGAATGAGCCTTGCAGTGAAAAAGTTGACATTTGGTAAGTAGCGCAATTAAATAAAACTAAAGAATTTAAGAAAAATCTTCAAGACTGCTAACACAAATTTCTTCTAGAAATTGAATAATCTTTTATAGAAATGCCGTTTTGGGCTCGATATTCATTTCATGACTCCTGTCTTCAGGTCTTACGGAGTGCTGCTGTGGGAGCTGTTGACCTGCGAGGTGCCATACAAGGACGTGGACTCGTCGGCCATCATCTGGGGCGTGGGCTCCAACTCACTGCAGCTACCGATTCCCGAAACCTGCCCAGTCGGCTTTCGTTTGCTCATCAAGCAATGTTGGTGCAGCAAACCGAGGCACCGACCCTCGTTCAAGCACATTCTGATGCACTTGGAAATCGCCGCTAATGACCTGCGAGACACGACGCCCGACTCGTATTACAAAACGCAAGAAACGTGGCGCGAGGAGGTGCGCCAGCAAATGAGCAAGATGCAGACTGAGGGTTCGCACATCCCTAAGATGGAGCAGGAGTTGATCGAGAAACGCAAGCAGGAGCTCAAACACGCCGAAGACATTCGCAAGCACTATGAACGACAGCTTGAAAGGACCAACAACCTGTTCCTTGATGTAAACACCATGATGCTCAAGATTGAACAGCGCGAACGGGAGCTCAAGAGGTTTGCAAATTTATTTTTCATTGCTCCTTTTGCTCTAGATTAAAAATAAAAAATTACTTATTAATAAGAGACCACATTTTTTAAAATAGTTAAAAACAAAATGGCAAAAAACGTAATTGCTATAATTATTTTAAACATTTATTGATTTAAAAACTTGTAATTCAAGTAAATTTTTGGAATGTTAGGAGGGAAAAGCAGTGTGTGTGCTTCAAGTCTCACAAGAAACGGTGTAACCGGCTATCCCACAAATCGTCAGAGCAGTTGAGGACAGCGCGCCGCAACCTGAACAACAGCCAAACGCCATCATCAGAGATTCCGACTACAAGTCCAGAGTCAGAACGAGAGATTATTTATGTGAGTATCACACGCAATTGTCTTTTCAAAAACTGAGGTTTGCTCTCTTTCTCAGGCGAGTCCTCCAAAATCTGTGTTGTACACAGAACTTGACGTCAATTCTTTGACACCCCAGTCAATAGCCAGGGAGGGGTCGACAAGAGCCAGAAGGGCAAGGCATCACAGGCGAACCAACAGCCAGGGCTCGATCAATAGCGTCGCAATGACCAACAGCCCTGGAAAAGACAGAAAGGTAAAACATCATTTTTATTTTTAAATGAAATTGTTTTAAAAGAATTACTATCTGTTTGCTTAAAAAATCTGAGTAGTATTGGACTATTGGAATCGGCTTCCTTGTTATTAAATTGTGACTTCATCACTGCTCGAGTGGATGCATCTACTGCCATCATAGCTGTCAAGCTGTTTGTTTGTATTTTAACGCAAATAACGTGGCGTGTTCCAATGTTTAGCAGCCTTAACATTTTTCCAAGCCCATTTCCGCTAGCGTGGCGGCTGGTTCTAAAAATTCCAACGCCATTCTAATTTACAGATTTTTCGAGGCGTATAAAATCATGATTTTCCTACGTCCATGTCCTTTTGATTCATAAAACGCATTACAAATATATGAATGGATTTTGGACTCATTTACTTTCCAACCACGTTCCTTAACCTAATCACTCACTAAATGAACTTTCAGACGTCCGCTCGAGTGGACAGTGAGACGCAAACAGAGCAGGCGCCGATGGAGCTGAGTGAAGCTGAGAGCATAGTAACAAACAGTCCATACCTGAACTCGCCTGCCCTACGCGGCTGCACCCTTGAGGCCCTGAATGGCAACCTGGTGGTGGTCAACAGCGACTCTGATTGTCCAGTGGAGGACGCGAACCGCAACCTGACACCTGCGGACGACGAGCACCTCGACACGCTGGACAGGAAGCTGACCGAGCTGAAAGACAAGCGGCGGCTGGACAACCTGATGGAGTCGAGCCGCGAGGACTTCACGGACGACGAGTGCTATGTCGGACGCTTTGGCCGCTCCACCTTGAGCAGGCGGCCGATCCCGCCATGCCGCACGAGACGGGTCATGCTCAGGGTGCTCCCCGGCAACGTGTCTGAGGACAACGAGGAAAACACCTCCGAGTACGAGCCGGCCAGCGCCCGCTCCACCCTCGAGAGCAACCCTGAAATTCTGAAGGAGATGGCAGACATGCAAATTTACGAGGCGACAAAATACGAGGTAAAATTAGATAATTTACTTTGAGAAAGGCCCTTCAAATCTTTCTAAACTGATTATATAATTTAAAGTGAACATGACTCAACAAATTAATATTTTTTGGCAAGTAATTTATCTTCCCTGAATTTTCTCAATTTCACTAATTTAAAATTTACAGCAAACAATTTGTGCTAAGACTAGTGTTTAAAAATTCGGCTTCTAACAAATCCGCATGTTTGCTTTCAGATTGAAGGCTCCTCAGAATCAGACTCTGACGAGGGCAGTCGCACGTCGGTAGCTACGCAACAGCATCTATCTTCGCCTAGATTTCAACCTAGGTTTCAGTAGTGTTTGATATTCATGCGTTGATGTTTGTTAGTATTTACTCACAACAGACACACCTCAGAAATTATACTGTGTAACGCGTTTTTTTTTATTTATTATTGTAATCTGTTGATTCTACTGGTAGCTGATTTTAAGCGAACACAATTTTACGCTCTCTCTGTATAGTGATAGTAACCAGGATAGCTGTATGTACTTAAACCTGATCAAACGGAACATTCCATCTGTTGATAAAATTAAAATATAATATTTTATGCATTCCTTTCTGAAAGAAAGATCTCAGCCTAAAGAGTAAAGGTGCAGCTGTAGCAATATTATGCAGCAGCTTAATGTGTATACACAATGATGTTATTCAGTGTAGTCGTCCATTTGTATTATTTAACAAGAAAACTAGCTATGTATTCTTAAATTATAAATAAAGTGCAATAAAATTAAAATATGTAGCTAAGAAAATCAACAGGTTTTTCAGACTTAAACCCTGATGGATAAAACTTCTAGTTAATAAAGAAAATATTTGAGTGAAAAACTAGCTCGCCAGGAACCCCCCGGGCCGACCGTCCCTACCAGCAGTTTATAATATATTTCAAATGTGGTAATTCACTAGTTTTTCAAGTTTTTCACTGAGCAAACATAAATATCGTAAATATTCGTAAAAATCCTACGAAGAAATAGTCAAAATTTCATATACTATACTCTTCGATCGATTCGTCTCGTCAAAAAGATACTATATGCGGGGTTTCCTTTTTCGTTTGTGATGTTTTAATAGGAAAAATGAATTTCTCATGAAACGTATATTGAAATTTTAAATAGAAAATCACCATAAAGAATAAGCAATCGTCCTTCTGCATGCTTCGTTTTTTAAATTAATTATGTAAATGATTCAATCAGTTGGTAAACGCATGATATAATTTAAATACAATTTCTCCAATCTTTTTTAATTAAGCTCCACTTAAAAATGTTACTTCATGTCTCTCAACTGTTGAAAATTTATTTTTTATTGTGATTATCCCTATTTCCAGAATTATCTGAATAATGATACCTTAAAAAATATCTGCGTATATATTATCTTTCCCATTTTTTTTAATAGTCAGTTATATCCTTGATACTCCCTGGTATCTCGATCCGAAGGCATGAACTCGATCATATTCACGACAATCGGATGGAAGAATCGCATGTGTGTAGCGCCGCGACGAAGAATAGCTCTTAATTGGAGCCTGTTAAATAATGGATAACGAATCTAGTGTGACGAGCAAACCTTGCGAGAGCGATGAGAGGATCCTTGAGGGCTGCATAATTCGGCAGGGGGCGGGGAGGCAGGGAGGGGTGGCTACTTAACGGCAGCGCCGAACCCGCCCTCGGCCAGTCGCACTCGCGTGCTCGGCGGGAAGTCTACCTGCTACCCAGCCACGACCAGAAGCAACGTCTCCGGCTCTCGCTCTCAATCTCTGGTGAGCGGACGAAAAGGTAATCGTAATCACCGCGCCAGGCACAAAAAACTGCGCCCCTAATCGTTCTATTTGCACGCATCCCGCGCGTGTTTACTCGTTTAATTGTTCACCTGACTAATCAGAACACGACAGAGCATAAAACTTGTTTTGCGGAATTGCTTTCTTCCGGCGAGGTTTTGTAGTTGCGCTCAAATTAAGTCTGCTGCAATTTTCATTTTAAAAGCTTTCCCGCAGGCAGCATGCGGTATAATTGCAGTACTTGGAAGAGCTAAATTCTGCTAACACTAATACGCGGCTTTGTAACAAAGAAGCTATATAATGCGTTTCTGCAAATTTTGTGGCATACAAAGGAAATGCAACGGAGTAGTTGAATTGTAGAAACGGGCGGCTATTATAAGAACAGGGATTTAATTTTTCCTGAAATTTGCACAATCTTTACGCTTTTTTAGTAATGACATGAAATGTATAAAGATGGAATGTTTCCAGAACAATGTAATTACAAAAAAAATATATATTCTATAGCTGTCACTATTAAGGAAAAACTGCAATGCTATCCGATATAACATTAAATAATATACACTGCCCAGCTGAAAAATACAGCTTTGTTGCAATTTCTCTTTAATATCTTGGTTGACTTTGATCATAACAAAAGTCACATAGATTAGACGTCAGTTTTGTGACGCAAAAAGGCTTTCGGAAAATTGAAAAAGTTTTTGTTTAGCAGAGTTTTTATTAAACACAGGCACGCAAATTTCGATTAGACTTAACTTAGACGTTACTTATTTCTATGTAAAATTAAAATGCGAAAAAATGGCTTTGTATATCTAACAATGTTCGTCTCATTTTAATTCATTATTTTAAGTATTTATCAAAGGCATGGAAAAAAAATTTGCCTTATCGAAAACATCAAACGTTCCCGTTTGTTTATTCCGCATGTGATTTAAATGGTCCTGATTAAAAAAAGTAAGTATTCAATTTTCCCCACACAGAAAAAAATTGGCATTAGATTTCGTAATTTAAATTTGAAGGGAAACTTTTACGAAGGCGCAAGATTGATGAATGAGACCGAAAACATTTCTGTGAAAGAAAAAGAGCCGACCGAAAATTTCCCCCAATACACTTCTGCTTTTAATAATACGAATTGGTGAATCGATTTCAATCGGAGCGAGCTGGAAGCCCTGAGTGCGGACGCGTATACACACAATCCTATTCTTTTGCTATTTACGATTTTCGTACGAGAAAAGGCGCGCGTCGAGTGCGTGTAACCCCGGGCAACGCGACTAATAGAGCAGTGGTTGTTTGCTTGCGGCGCAACCACGTGACTGAACCGATTTGCATTCGCGAATTTTAATCGGAAACGATGGCTGAGTGAAGGATGCTTTCAGTGATCGTCCGTCGACGGCCTGTTGAGCGTCATGGATTGGGCCGACGGGCCCTTCGTGTTCCGCATCAATGACAACGGCATCGGGCCCAATCTCCTCCTCCAGGTAAGTTTTATTTTTTTGCAGCTGAGAAATAATGATAATTTTATTTATGTATGCAGTTTTTCTAAATTAATTGAATGGTTTTTTACGCTTAAATTTAACCAGGGTTTTCCAGAAATCACGGTGTTGAATCTTAAAAGGTACAAAACTATCATTTTAATGTGATATTTTGAATTTTATCATAATGAATTTTAAATTATTGATTCATAATCTTTTGTTGTCAGTTTCGATAGTTAAAAAATTCAATGCTGTAAATTGAGGGGAAATCATCAATGAATCTGATTCAGAAGGGTCGAAAATTTGACCTTCTTGAGGGCAAGGTCGCATCCCGTGTTGATCAGGCGGAGGGAAGTTGGAAATCTAGATAGCGGCTCTCATTTGAATTATCTTGTCATTAGAGCGCGAACGAAACGCAAACCGATCTCTTTCTCCCAGCATACAATAGAGAGCTTTATGATTTCATCGATCGCAATTAGAGGCCTTGGCTGTGCTTGCACCTTCCAAGGCCTTCGTGATATTGTCTTTTATTTTTCTCTCCAGCAAAACTGCAGCAAAGTATGAAAGTTTTCTTATTATATACCTTTCTTTTCTTTGCTGCAATTTTCTTTTTTCCTTCGACATCAATTAGGGGGCATACAATTAGAAATGTAACCATATCTGACGTATGACCTCGCCAAAAGACAATAAAGATGTAATTAATTATATATTTCTGAATTTCCGAAATACAATTTTTGTTGGGAAAATTTGATTAAAAAATAAATTCTGCGTTCTCAAGTAGAAAATGAAAAATGTTTCGTTATAACATACTTCCAACATTGCACCACGGATTAGTGTGTTGTTGTTTCGGACCATAAAACTTGCTGAATAGCATCTCGAAAGATTTCTCATTTGTGATTAACGGCAATCAACCCGGCTTTTGTATTGACCATTTACAGACCTTGAAGGGGTCGACGGCGATTTCCATGAAAAGCGCAGGAACAACACACTTGGAAAACAAAACAATGCGCGTGAAGTTAGGAAAGAGTAAAACTTTTTATCGCGCGACCATGAAACGTGTAGTTCATATACAGCGAAAGGATAATCTGGTATTAATATTCAAGGGCATCAAAATACAATCATTTACCACGCAAGAAAAGGGCTGCTGATTAGCATTTTCGCCTCCAAATCGCACCAGCCGCCTCGTTAGCCACTTTGCATCCGCTCGCTTCGCTACCCCTCGTCCATCATTTCCCAAAAGCAGAGGGGCAAACTAAAACTAGAGTTATATAATCTAAAATAGGTGTATCTTCCTTTGGTTCAAAGATAATGAAATCGAGAATTTCGTTGATTTATTTTAAAATTTGCACGAATTGAGAGGTATAATTTATACCGAAACACTACCATGTAGCGTGACTGAAAACACTCCACTTAAAGGTTTCGTTACTGAAATTTTAAGAGCTACTTTGGCCCCAAAGTATTTCTCAACAAATTCATTCCAGAGAATTTTAACTGTGTCCACAGCATTAATTCGTAAAATACAAACATGAATTTAGAAATTCCAGAAATTCTAAATTTTATAAAGGTCGAATAAATTAAATAAATACCATAAACCGGCACAAACACCAGTAAACACTGTTGTTGATGTTCGTTTAAGACACTAAACTTGGTGGCCATGATTTTTCCACGTCTACACGTGAAGATAATTGGGAAAATTTACTGATCCCCCTCAAAATCCATAAAATCTCCAAAATAGATTGTTCTCTTCAGCGGTGTAGTAATATCTGGTATTCATTTCTCCGATGTAAAGCGAATTCATTCTTGTTCCAATTGTTCTGGAGTGCGCGAGGAATGCAATACACGATTCCGCCCCAGCAGTTTAGAGAATACATATTTCGCTGCGGTAAATAATGGTCGGCCGTGACTCGGCCGCATTTGTATAAATACTAACGTGCATATACGCTTCCTCTCTTTCCTCTTTCTCCTCGGCGATTAATCCGGTCGTAAAAGTATAATTTGCATTCGCTCTATTGTTCCTTCTGCGGAATAAATTACGCTTTCCTTTGGAGCCTGGAGCCGAGTTGCACAATTAAAATCGGAGCACTCGAGGTGACACCAGGTGACCCTGTTGTTTGTGTGCGCACGCGATTCGCCCGCTTTTCCCACCGAATCGGGCAAAGATGTCGACGTTTTTTATGAGCACGTACAAACTTGGCGAATAAAACAAGCTCGGAAACCAAGGATGAGCACTTAAGACACAACTTTCGCTTCCACTTGGAAAAAGCTTTATTTTTAGCGCACGGGCCAATATCCTCAGTCTATTTTAGAATCGCGCCGAAATCGCATGTTACAGTAATACATTTATAAATGTGATGTGAAATGTCTTGTAAAAAGAAGTCTTAAGTTATGTTAGCCTGAAACTATTCAAGGGAAAGCATTTTCTTATCAGCTTGTTAGCTTGAAGTGTATTGCAGGACAACAATTAAGAATATTTTGCATTAATGACTACATATTGGTTGTGAAATTTAGCAACAGTTTATCTCTACAATGTGCAATCAAGAAATCAGGACCGAGGAGCAGCTAAATGTCTGATTTTGCCTCATTTCTAAAATATTATATGATTTTTTTTATTCATTTCGAACTCTCTCGTTGCGCTCTATCCAATGGTGTGTGAATTATGAGCTAAATTTCCCTAAATTGTGAAATAAATCCTGATTTTATTATAAGAAGACCATTGATGCTCGCCAAAAGCATGCAAACTTGTGAGTCAAATACTCAAAAATATAAACGGCAATGTTTTTTAGCGTTTTATTCAGAAGCCGTACATTAAAGTCCAGTCACTTTTGAAGCATTATCGGCTGGTGCTTTTTCACTGCACTGGTCAGCTCGTAATATTGAAGGAAAATTTGGACTTGTTCTCGCTGTGCTCTCAAAAGAGTCGAAATTTTATTTCATCTTGACCAGCTTTCGGCCACTCCTGTAGTCATGAGTATAGGTAGCGCCAACTTCGACTCCCAAGGCAGAAAAAGAAATGTTTTTCATCCTGAACTGAAAAATTATATCAAAGAATAGATAGAGCGATTTTTATCCTCTTTTGTGCATGAATTTAATCCTTTTATACCGTAAGACTAAAAATGAAACCCCGAGAAAATTTCCTAACGCCTTTTATAGAAGGTGTTTTAGTTTTAGACTGATGTAGCGAGGTTGAATTAGCTTAAAATTGCATGATTCGTGCTCATTTGATGATCCTGCAACGATTGGAAGCTCAGATAAAATAGGAAATCGCATAAATATCACTGCCCTATTAGCAATCTAATTTTAGCTCAACAACAGTAGCATAGCAACTCTCTTGCAGCCATTTATTATTCTTTTTCACATTTTTGCACATTAATATTTCATAACTGCGAACGTAATATTTTTCTGTTATAACCAGGTAACTCTGTATTTTAATTGCAAAAGGTTTCCTGTTGTTTTCTCATTTTTTAACTGTCTTGACTATCAATCCCCCCAAATCACGCAAGAATTCGTCCTTTGATGAGTCAGGAATCGGAGTGAGCCAGAAATACATTTTGTGTGCTGGAAATCGAGCAGAATAATGGCAAACAAAAGCAGCGATAGAGTTTGTGCCGCCGCATCGCGCTCTATTTCGGGCCTCGCGCGCGGTGAAAAACTGCGCTTTTAAACTGCTTAATCGGCACGCGTGTGTAAGGGCTTAATGAGTTTCTGTGCCGGGAAAGCAGCGACGTCACGTTGGCCGAAAATAGAAGATATCGCGTGAGCACGCTGTTTGCACATCCTCGCGCGCGCTGAATAACTTCTGTCAGGCACCATTCAATTCGAAAGCCGACTTGTGATTCTATTATTCGCTCTGTCTTCTGCACACATCAATACTTACACACATACACGCGTGCATGAACTCATTCATCAATCTTTGAACGCACACAAACACACGTAGCGCGGAATCAACTCTCTCACACTCCCCTCGGAGCAGCAGCAGGCGAGAAGACAAATTGGGACGCACGATATGTAGCTTGTTTATTTTCCTCTAAACAAATAATACATGTATGGCACACGATTCCAAGGTGCTGCAATAAAATGAAGGACTAACATTTTATTAAAATGAAGCTGCAAATAGAAACTGCAAAAGAATTTGTCGAATTAAGACTTGAACACGGTTATAATGTTAAATACACATTGCAGGATGAATTTGGTTAAAGCAATCTTTTTAAAATCTCATTACTTGACCGTTTCATAATGGAAAAATTTGTGATTCGGTAGAGAAATGTTTTCCTCTTTAAAACCTTAAAAATTTATATCAATATAAAACTTCAAATTTTCGAATTCCCTGCGGTGTTTTAGTTTTTTTCTCTAAAATTTTTAAAATTTAAATGGAAAGGAAAAGAAAGGGATCCAAGTAGGAAGTTAAGATCTTTTGGAAAAAAATAAATTTAAAAATAATGTGCCCCTTATTGTATTTTATTCATTTTCCTCTTGAAACAAACAACGTGATTTTCAGATTAAATAAAAATATTCTGATCTCCAAGTCCTCAAGTCTGTCAAAATTTTCTGCTAAAGTTGACCTATTTAAAAAATATTCCAAGCTCTTTTGGATTTTACTTCCGTAAAGGCAGTGAATAACCATCATTAAATTAAAATTCCTTATTTTTGGACAAATAATTTTATAAATAAACCCAGATTCAGCATTACTTTGGAATTTGTAAGGCCTTATAAATATTATTGAGAATCCCTGTTTCATTTTGTACATTCTATGACGTATGCAAACTATGAAAAGCAAAATATTGATTTTGTGCTTCACTTGACGTAAGAAAATAAGAAAGGGCGGTCGCAAAACGGCAAAGCTCGTGCGACGTTTGACTGATACGCAGCCAAAAGAGCGATATTGCTAAACTTTATTCTTCGCTACGAAATGACATCAGACGCTTTGAAAGGGATCAACCAAATTTGCTCGCTCGATTGCCGCGCTGCACGCACTCTCTCAACCTGAAAACGCTTGAGAAAAAACTGGCGAATTCAAGATTTGCTATTATCATTCGTCTCTCTTAGAGATCTCTTTTTTAACAATTTAACAATTATACAAACGTTGGATTACTATTCAATACACAATAACATTCATCGTTAGCTTAGGGAACTGATTAGTATATTTATCTTTTTGCATTGTAAATCTATAATCAAAAATATCAGAAAGAAATATTCTGGAGGAAAAATTGGAAAATAAATTGTATAATAGTCTCTACAACTTTTTCAAATATCACCTCGTTATTAGACGTATTTTTAAATTTAAAATTTCTTCTAAAAAGGTCTCCTTTAAACGGTTTTGATAAGCTATATGCCATATTCTTACACGTTTCTCAAACATCATTTTATGAACACGCCACATTAGCAGTCGTTATTATTCGTGGAAACGACATTACAGATGCAAATTACACTATCTGCAGCGGTCTGTACTTATAATTTCGTCACGAAACACAACACGCGGTGCAACATAAGTGAAAAAAATTGCCCTTTCCGTTTCCTTATCTGCGCAATCAGTGTTTCACTAGGGGAAAATGGTAATAAATAGGCTGAATTAACTCTTTCTTCGATTTTCTGGCCGTGTAAGCAGTTAGGCTCGTGTTTACAAGGTTGTCGATAGACCGCCCGTGATTAAACAATAAAAGGTTAAACCGGGTGTGCTTGAAGCGTGGCAAAAAGTCAGCGTTTACTGCACTACACAAACGTTATTACTTATCACGAACGAAATTTCAGCCTTTTTGACGCTATTTAGAAGGAAAACTGCACCGACCGGTGCTTACCATTAATTAAGACTTTCTTTCATAGCATACATTGCAGAAGCAAGAAATAAATAAATCTGTTTTTTTGAGTATGTAGTTGCCTGAATATGAAGGAACTGATTTAAAACCATTCTTTTAACTACATTTTACTTTTTATATTAAAATGCCTCACAAAATAAATCGATAATACGATAACAACTCCACAATAAAAATACGAAGAATGTATAATAACTTCCTTATTGTGAGCAGATGCGAATCAAGAAATGATTGTGTGATTTGATTCCTTGAACGCGAACAATTGCAGTGAAGGGTTGCGTTTGCAAGGCTGCCGATAAGGCGGAAGGAAAGTAAAGGATTGAATTGGTTGCAGGTATGCCTGGAGCGCGGCTGGCGTGAGCACAGCGAGAGCGGCGTCGTAAAGGACAACTGGAACCTCTGGTGGCGCACCACCGGCTTCCCGATGTCGCACTACAAGCAGCTCAAACCTTGGCAGGTGAGACCTCCGTCATGGCTGCGCAGAAAACAGCTGCTATTTTTAGCCGTTGATATCGAATAAAGAGTTGAAATGACGTGTCGTCTAATTGATTTGAACCGGGCACGGAATGCAGCGGAGAAATGATATGAATCGGAAAACAATTCTTCTCGGGGCAACTTTTATGGTGCTTTTGAGCACAACGTTCTTTTGTCCTGTCAGATCGAGATATTTTCATTGTCAACTGTTCACAGCATCATTTATTTTTTACTGTAGAATTTCTGGCAGTTTTTCAAATATTATTCATGTGATTTTTTCGTTTTTATCAGCTTAAATGTTCACCAGACAAGATTAAACTAACAATAATGAATGGGAAACATTAATTTATGATTTCTCATCACAAATGGGTAGCCAGTTGGTTGTGATTTATTAATTTTCAAGGGGTTTGCCTCATTAAACGGATATAGTTTCACGAAGCAGAATTTCAAACACGCGTTTTCCTGATTTATGCTGCAATTAAAACATGAAACCGCGTGCAACCGACAGGTTACCTTCTAAATGATCAATTTTCGCTGTTTTCACCTTGCGAGGCTTCCTATCCTCGTGTCAGCTCGTACATCAGCGGCGGGAAAGGGTTGCACAGCACACGCAAACCGAGATGGGTTAATGAGCGGTTGTAATTGCGGCTTGCCAACTTCCTCTCCATCCGCAGAAAGAATTGTGCGGACGTGGGTGCCGCAGCACACGCTCCTGCATAAATTTTAATAATTATTATCAATGTTTATTCTGGATGGGGTTGTGAGAAATTCCCTGCTTTCCCATGGCAGGGCCACGAAATTCACCATGTTGAATTAGCAAATTTAAATTATTGTGTAAATAATCTTGATATTTAACATATTTCGAAATTTATTAGGAAATTTCTGTTTCCTTATTTGTTTAAATGAAATATGTATTTTGTGTTCGATCATTCAAAAATCCGATTTTATGAGGGCAGTGTGTTTTAATTTTTACCAAAAGTCCTGCTATAGAAGAGAAATATTTGTTGCCTTCATAAACTGTTTTTGTTTCTCTGTAATATTTAAAATTTCTTCCAAGCTCGAAATCTCACAGCAGGTGAAATATGTATTTTATTCCTCACGGCCCTAATTATTCCACCGTCTGTTGCAGTACACAAATCATATTCCGAAGGGCTCGTCCATCTGCCGAAAGGATCATCTGGCACGCTACCTGCGCTGCATGAAAAAAGTTTATGGCTCCATCTTCGATTTCAGGTAATAGTCACGTAATCCAGTATTATGCATGCGGGCCACCAAATCGGACCTTGAACTTGAGAGGTCAATAACGCCTAGCTCTCGTGCGGGCGTCTTGTTGAACGTCGAGTGTTTCCTAAAATATATGACGCGTCATTTCGGTTACAGTCCGCCATGCTACCAACTGCCCCTCGAATACACCAAGTTGTTGGCCGAGTGCAGCGGCAGCAACAGGAACAACGGCCGCGTCCGCTCAGGCTCCTTCCATTGCCTCGAGCCGCCTGAGGAGCAGCTCGTCTGGATCTGCAAACCGGTCGGACAGAGTCAAGGACGAGGAATATTTCTCTTCAGGGTCAGTACTCACATCAAACATTTTTTTATTACGTAATAATTTGTTTTTTCTTTTAAAAAACTTTGTCAGCAAGTTGTTTTGAGGACATTTGAGTTGAATTTAATTTTAGTGGAATTTAAAGTAGATCAAGCTGTACAGGCTGATAATTAAAAACATTTTGCATTGTTAGCTAGAGCAAGGAGTTCATTCAGTTTGTTCTTTGTGAAATTTAGCAACAGTTAATCTCTACAATACTGAGGATATATCAGATTTTGCCAAATTTTCCGTAAAATTAAACGGTTTTTTCAATTAATATTTCGCTTGATTCCAATTCCTCTCGTCGTGAACTATGAAATAATTTGCGAATTATAAAGTAAATATCTCTTCTGGGGAAATAAATCCTTTATCAAATTTGGAAAATCATTTTAATTACTTATTTTCTTAAATGAAATACTCATTCGCAATTCTTTTAACTTTTTATCATTTCGAGTTGCAACTAGACGAATCGATTTGTCTGATTAGATCACCTTTATGAGTAGGAGTTTAGCGAGTTGAACTACGCTTCGAGCGCCGTGGTGCAGAAGTACGTGACGAACCCGCTGCTGATCGGCGGCTACAAATTCGATTTGCGGCTGTACGCGTGCATCCCGAGCTTCCGGCCGCTCTGCGTCTACCTGTACCGCGAGGGCCTCGTCCGGTTCGCCACCGACAAGTTCTCGCTGGCCGACCTGAACAACCTGTTCCGCCACCTGACCAACAGTTCGCTCAACCGGCTCGGCCCCGGCTACACCAGGCAGAAGGAGCGCGTTGGAGCGGGTAGGCAACCCGCGCCACAGATCTGCCCACCGCGTTGCATAATTATATTTTGGAAGCTCTTTATAACGTCTTTAAAATTCGATCTTAAACAAGTTTTTATTAATCGCCTATGTTTACCACTAAAGGGGCTCTTGAAAATAAATATATTGAAAGCGACAAGCTAAATCAGGGGATATGCAAAGGCTGGAGATGTATCAACAAAAAAGAAAATGAGGATTGCTGATGGAAATTTCAATAATACGGGGAGAAAAATTACCAATGATCAACAATTGATTAGATTAAACTATTTCAGGACCAAAGCTTAGAAATTCCGAATATTTGAATCAATGAATCGATTTAAATAAATGCATTCATAGAAAGACTAAAAATTTCCCTATTATTCAAATTCTTCATCAATGGATCAATGGTTGAACAGCACGGAACATTTTTATAAAAGTTGTACAGTAAAATATTAGATTTAATTCAATTTCCGGGCAGAATCCAACATGTCAAAAACAATCAGCATTTTCTAATTGATTTTGCAAAATAAAATCTTTTTGCTTCTCTTCTTTCTGTAATGAAGGCTGCAAGTGGAGCTTGAAGCAGCTTCGGCACTACCTCAACCAGAGTGGCGAGAGCGATTGGCTGCTGTGGCAAAAAATCGCGTCGATCGTCGCGCTGACCGTGCTGGCACAAAATGCGTCAGCGCCTCCTCCGCCCGCCCCCAACTGCTTCGAGTTCTATGGATTCGACATTCTCGTCGACACCTCGTTACGCCCCTGGCTCCTTGAGGTAAAAATAAAAATTGACCGTTAAAAATATTTATTTAGCAATTATAGAAAATAAGAAAATATTAAAAAAAAACTTTGGGTCTTTTTGTGACCTAGGTGAACCTGAGTCCGGCCCTCGGCGCTGACAGCGACGTGGACGCCGCCGTTAAGAAGCCAATGCTACACGACATGTTCGATTTAATGGGCATGCCGGTATCGCATACGGGCCTGTCCATGTTCACCTCGTGGCAGCCGCCGCAAGACGACTCCACCTCAGACTCGGAGGATTGCACAAGTAATCTAAATGTTTTGCGGAGCGATCGTTCGCGTTTTTAACAGGCTTTTTGCAGTCTGTTCCAGCATGGGCAACAGGTGGATGCAACGCAAGTCTCGTAGCAGAGCTAAAGTGCCAGCACAGAGGTTTCATTGTGAGTTTGATTTTTCGTGTAGGAATATTTATATTTTTTGCTTTGGAGCTGCATGATTGCTTTAAAATATATTTTACAATTGCTGATCCCATAGATAAAACGATTAAGAAATGGGGGATTAATATGAATTATTACAATTATTTACAACTTACAAATATTCGACAGTAAAAAATAAAAATCGGAGATGAACTGAACTGCGATAGTTTCGGAAATTAAATCTTCCCTGTTCTTTCCATCAAAATAATGTCACAAACGTTTTCGAACAGATTAATTCAGATTTCTCTGCAGCTAATACAGTCGTGACTTGAGTTTTAATTTGAAAGTGAATAGTGTTGATGATGAGGCCTGCGGGTCCGATATAGCAGTACAAAAACGTGCAACATGATTTTTTTGTAGAAATAATTCACTTTGAGCTACCCATTCCTCATTTGAGTCGCCTATGCATGGGAGAAGGCATTGTAAAATATATTTAAAACAAAGTCCCAATTTTTAAAGTAAATTTTGCAAGTGCAATGCGCCATAGCAATCAGTATACTGAATATCAGTCTTAGGAGATCTATTGAAATGACTGCAAAGGTTTAGAGAACAAATGCGCTTGATTCCAGCAGCGAGGCCGAGGTTGCAGAGGGTAAGGTCACTGTCAATTGTGACAGGCGAGGACGAGTCCGAAGGAGCGCCGCCTTCGCGGTGGGCCAAGGAAGACGTCGGGCCGGTCAAGGTGGTGCCCTCGACTAGGTGGTCACGCCAGCAGCCACAAAATATGCCCGCATCGGTAATGAGCAGCTCCAGTTTTTTAACATCAATTAAATTGATTTTTTTTCCCTGTCAGAACAAGACCGTGTGGGGCAACGGGAGGGACTGGAGGGACGCGCCACCAAAGGATGGAGACTGGGTCCGAGTTTTTCCCATAGGATTTTCCTCGAATGTGAAGAAAAAGTGAGTTCTTACCGAATTTTGCACTAGCCTATTCGAAATGTGTACGTTCATTTGGGAAAAATTAATATGAGTGACTCTCTCCTCTCTCAACAAAATTAAAATTAATGGAAGAAGCATTTTAACTTGCATAAAAACTAGAAATAAATAGCCAGTTTATGAACATATCTATCTGTTAATAAATTAAATTAAAAAAAATAATAATTCGCAGGGCGAGTATAAATTGAATAATCTTGAAATTCCAGAGTGCAGTATGTGGACCACGCGGCCGAGATTAAGGCTGCGGTGGCCGACGTGCACAGATTCAGCAAGGCGGCCAAAGAGGCAGCCAAGCTGGTCGAGGTGGAAGCGGAGACGGGCAAGACAAGGGCGTGCTTCAACGACCGCGTCTTTAACGAGGCCCTCAGGGGCATCCTGGGCCCCGAGTACACCGGCGAAGTGTGGCTGCCGCCCAAATAACCCTTTTTGTGATCCTTTCATCTCGGTGTGACGGTTCTCTTAGGCTAGGTTGTTACCACGATTATGCTGTGATCAAACGCAAATAAATAAAACACTCGGCAGGCTACATGTCAACGACGTAATCACGGTTTTATTTCAATTTAGTTTGCACGATTCAACAGAGCATATATAGTGTATATTTGTAAACATGTAAATAAATCTTGCACTCTCGTCACTAGACCGAAATCATATATTATAACAATATAAACACAACAAAATGCCCTTTTATTGAAGTAGAAGTTTCGTCGGCTTAATACATAATCAAAGTCAAAGGAAGCGTGATGCGGAGCTAGGAATCGGCCGAAAGCAAACAAATCGCTACTTAGGTCAGTCTGTAGAATGCGAATCCGTCGAGATGTTAGTAATTTCCCCCAGATAAATGGTTTTCTGAAAGGTGTTTATGATTTTTTGATTATGAATAGCAAACACTGTATAAATATCGTTACTTAAGCCCTCCTAAGTAGATTGATATCTGCGGTTCGCAAATAATTTCAAAGGAAACACATAACAGCAGGCCCAGGAATTGATATTTTGACACTCAAAGAAGTAGAAAATGTGAGGCTCTGATAATTAAAAATAAATCCCTTACAGACTTTGATATATTCTGCCTAAGACGGCGTCGGAAACTACTGTAAATCACAAGAGGCGAGGAGAATGCGATTTGGCACGTAATGGCCACTAGAATATTTCCATCAGAACGAAGGGGGTAAAGCGTCAAGGCACGTGAAACGATCAGTAAGGCACGCCTGCGCGACTACACAGAGGCGCAGGCTGTTCTTTACATCAGTTGAATAGATTTATGAGGATGCGGTCAAACAAGGAGCCAAAGTAGCGTCAAATTTGGCGAAATGCATTAACGCGATTCAAAAGGTAGAAGGTTACACATCGAAAAAAGCTTGGTTTCTTAAGAATGATGGTTACAAAAATATGGACGTCGCTAGAACAAATACTAATAAAACGATCACCACTCAAATTTAAAAAGATAATTCATTGTTTAAATGTTATTACATTATGTCTGAAAGACTACGTGGCTTGAACCATTCCAATGAATACTGGCAATCGATTGATGAGAGCATGAATACAAGACAACAAGAAAGCTTAGAAACAGAGTCGAACCTGAATAAGAAAGAGCAAAAAAGTTTGGCAACTAGTGACTTTCCTCTACGTCCTCATCAATGTCTAGCGAGAACACCGAATTGGGAAGATCTAGAATTTCTACAAACTCCAAATATGAGTCTTTGGGCTCCTCGTTTCCGTTTGGCTCGGGCGGGGGCGGCGGCGGTGGCGGCTCAGTGGGCTTCAGCACGCAGCACCCATGCTTGACTACCTTTTTGATTTGCTTCAAGGTCTTGAGGCACACGACCACGCAGCAAGGCTCCTTGCCCTCGTTTTCGCCGCACAAACAGCCGTTGGACTGCGTCGCTGGCGAGTCGCGCCACACGCGCGCGATGCTGTGCTGCGGCCCTGATGTCTTGATGCATTCAAAGTTGCCCGTCGAGTCGTTGAACACAACAGGAACGGCGATGCCCGGCGACGACTCGGCCTCCGTCAGCGGCAGTGGCGCCTCATCGCTCTCTTCTGGCTGCAAGTCACTCTCCAACTGCCGGCAAAAACATTTATCAGTGTCAAAAGATTATAACGTTAAATTTATAGAGGCGACAAATCGTGAGGAAGGAAAGAAAAATCCGTATAATATGAAAACTCAAGCTGGATGAGAGAGGAGGAACTCTTATAATTCAATGAGGTTACTTGCTAAAGAGCGTGAAGAATTTCCCAAAAGAAGTGTAACGTTTTTGAGACACTTTTTTTAAATATCTGGTGAATGAATGCCTAATTGACCAAAAGACTCAAATATAAGTGTCAGCGCCCGCATAACCACAAAATACAGTCCTCAGGTCGCGCGACCTGAGGAAGGTCGGTGACAGGCAAGGATAAATAATCGCTTCCAAGTATCGCCAAATGTGCTCAAAAGTACTGAAAAAGCATTAAAAATCAGCCTCGGGGCTGATCTCAAGTCGGGGTACCCTGAAAAAGGTCGTTAAGGTATCCCAAGTAAAAGTCCAATCTAATAGCTGTCCAGTGAGGTTTCGTGGTCGACGATCCGACGAGCGGTCGAATTTTAACAAAAACAAAACCATTTTCGCCTGTGAGCATTACAAGCCGAGAGAAGAGAAAAAACCGAAAAACATTTATTTTAATTTTTCTATGGGCGCGAACAATCTGAAAATTGGTTTCCGGACCGGCGGCGATTTTTTGCGTACGAATAGAGTCGGTAAAACTATTTAAGTTTGCTCCGTTTGGAAAAATGGTGAATTTTCAATTTCCAATGATATCCTTGCAAAGAAAGTGCAAAAATCACGTTTTTCGAACTTTAAAATTTATTTCCTCCTAGGATTTTGATCAGATCGACTCGTATTTGGTTTTTAAATAATCACCGATATTTTTAGCACACAAAAATTAGCAATATTTTCGTCTTTTTAGCCTTGGACCAGAGATGTGGCTGGCAGAAGTTGGAAGATGTAAAAAACCCCACAAAATTCCAATACTGTATAAAATCAACGGCTCGACCAAAGTTGAAAAAATCTCACAACATTTTCTTTATTCAATGCCTATGTTAGCAATTATTGCTAATTGGAATCGAATTAAAAAATTACCTCAAGCACGCTGAGGTTGTCCAACTGCTGGGATGAAATGGAGGGCAGTTGTTCAAACTCATCTGCCGTCAGTGAGTTGACCAAGGATAGCTCTGGCTCCGCCAGCTCAGTCTGCTTTGGCTGCTGGCTTGTGGAGTCCAGGGAATTGTTGACAATGCGCAGCAGGTCATTTGAGCAGCCCCGACAGTCGGTTGGCATTTCGTGGCACCGGCAAGGGTCGCAACGGCAAATGTCCGCGTCTGCTGTTATGTTCTTCAGCATGTTGCTGCAAAAAAATGTAAGATAGACAAAAATTAGGTAGTAAAATTTGATTGCAGGGATTTAAATAATTTTGTATACAGAACATTTTGAGGAATCGTCAAAATGTATTACCTATCTGGCATAGTATTTGAAACGGTCAGGAAAGTCTGGTTTCCATTTTCAAATCCGTTCCAGTTGTCGATTTGCGTGACGCCCTGATCAGTTTCAACTGTGACAGTGGCTTTGCCCGCAATAGAAGTCAGTTCCTCTCCACTTTTAAGCTGAAATACGCTTGATAAGAAAAGAAACAAACTAAACGAGGAGGGTCTGGATATACCTGCAGCATGATTTTGGCCGCGTGCTCTGGTATTTCCTGCTGCAGCCTGATTTCGTTGCTGTTGCTCAAGTACCCCTTAATAGTCATGACACCGTGTGCCGAAATCGTCTGAATATTTTTCTCCGTAAGTGGGATAATAGCGTAAGCTGCGAGGTGCATATTAATCATAATTATCATTCATTAGGGTAGATCACGGATTTACCTTGCACAGAGCCATCTTCAGCCGAAATACTGGTCACGCTAGCACCATACTCATCAGATGCTTGTGCGCTTGGCGTGTCTTCGTCGTCTGTTGTGTTGCCCTGAAAAAGAAACGAGAGTTTAAGCACCATCTGACAGGGAAACTCTTTAGTTTTTGGTGAAAAAACCCCCATCAAATTCCGTTCCTGACGTCAAGTAAACTATTTTAGCGATTTTCGGTAATTTTAATAAAATGGACCAAAATACCAATAAGATGCAAATAAGATGAATTTCTTTTTGTAAAAAAATCGATTGGTGGGTGGGTCAGCTTTGACGTTACGAACCCACAAAGGGTTAGTTCCGGGCTTTGTAACGTTTTAGTCGTTGATCAGAGAGAAAAATACTAAACATATTCTGAAAGGTGATAAAATTTACTATTTTTTGTTACATGCATGTTTATCAAAACTTTCTTACATAATTTTAAAAAAATGGACGCTTAGAAACTTAATTAAAATTGTTCAGAATTTTTACTAACGACAAAAATGGAGCTTTATGACATGGAAGTGAGCTCGGAAATTTTTGAAAAAGGGAGGGACTTTAATGACTTATAACCCCAATTCTATTAAATAGAGACTTCCCAGAAAGTAAAAATGACTAATTGACTGGTTAGTCTTGTCAGATAGAGTCTATCTCTATAAATTATCATCTCGGTTGAATGAAAACTTGCTTCACAATTCGATTTTACATCATTTGCCATGTTAAGTAAACTCTGTGGCTCAGAAATTCCGTAAAATAAAACTTTCCCCTGTTAATATCTCTCAACTCATTGGACACTTCACAATTTAAATGATTTCGCCAAAAAATGAAGCGTCCAATCCCAAGAGTTCCCTTTTTAATTATTTGAATATTTCAACGAACGACTATATTTAATGAAAATGGTACTATTTGTTAACTCACATTGTTTGTCGCCTTTTGCCGCTTTGAGGCTTGATTCAAATGGCGTTTGGTGTGCGATTTGAGGCTGTGCGAGGTTGAAAACGTGCGCGAGCAGTCATCCTCGGGACACGAATAGGGTTTTTCGCCAGTGTGGGTTCTCCTGTGCGTTTTCAGGTGATGGCTGGCGGTGAAGGACTTTTCGCAGCCATCTTCAATACACCTGCAGAGCAGAGATTTTAAAATTTCACCCTCAAAAAAGAGCAATGTTGGCAAACTTGAAAGGCTTTTCTTTGGTGTGGGTTCGGACATGTTTCTTGAGGTCGCTGTAGGTCGTGAAGTATTTCAAGCAGCCCTTTTGCTTGCAGTTGAAGGTATTGCCATTGTGGAGTCGCTGGTGTGCGCGCAGTCTGTTGGGAATGGCCAGTTTTTATAGCTTCCGCTCTATACAACACTCCAAATTGTCAAAGTCTCTTATCAAGCTCACCTGTAGAGGGTGTTGAAAGCCTTTTCACAGTCGGCAAACTTGCACTCAAACGGTTTCACTTTTGTGTGCACTCTGATGTGAATTCTTAAACTGTAGGAAGTCAAAAATGCTTTCCCGCAGTTCGGCTCTGAGCAAACAAATCGATATTCACCTGCAGGACAAAGTAGAAAGATGCCAAACTCATAAATTATTTCAAATCTTATTGGACAGCCACAACATTATTTGTATGTATATGCATTTCAGAAAACCAAACCATCAATAAACAACTTTTAAATTGATCCCTTTTTGATCAGGAAACACACACACACACACACACACACACCTAAATGCCTTTTCATGTGGGTCCTGAGGTTGCCGGCGGTGCTGTATGTTCGGTCACAGCCTTCATATGTGCAGAGGAATCTTTTGATATCACTCTCCTTAGTGTCT
This sequence comes from Cloeon dipterum, assembly GCF_949628265.1. Lineage (NCBI taxonomy): Eukaryota > Metazoa > Arthropoda > Insecta > Ephemeroptera > Baetidae > Cloeon > Cloeon dipterum. The sequence continues at coordinate 32,909,650 of NC_088788.1, read as the reverse complement.
GGGTCGGTGGTCTCGATGGTGATTGTGGCATGTGAAGGTTCCTCGGACAGCTCCTGCGACTGGATTCGCATATGGATTTCATCCAAATTCAAGCTGTCAGTCCGCTCGAATCTGCCGACCCTCGGAGGGTAAAAAGAGGCAAGTCAAGTGGCAAAAGAAGACTCACCCTGGGGACGAGTCCTTGTCAGTGTTCACGGGTGGCAGCTGCTCGAACACACGCTCAAAGTTGAGGCTGCTCTCCTCGAAGCAGCTCTGCAGGTCCTGAAGGTCTTGAGAGGTGATCAGCTCGGTCAACGATTCATCTGCAGTTCGCACAGACATTGTTTCGGAGACAAAGGGTCACTTTCGGCTCGCAAAACACGTTGTTCTTCCGCAATCGACCTTGATCACACGCGAATTCAATGAAAAAACCTTAGCTAAATCCCCTAATACACATGATTGTTCATGTCTTTTCTTCTTGTGTCCGATTTTCTGTATTTCAGAGGCCAGAGTTTCGCAGAATTGTCCCGATTATCCTTTTCGCATTGTTATACTCTCTCAGCTGGGCATTGCTTATTGCCTCACACTGCTGGGGTGTAACAAAAGGAGTCGCAGCGTTTGGAAATACTTAACTATGTTGTGCTTATCACGCAATAAATTTCTAACAAAAAACCATTTTTTATTGCAAGAAGAATCATTTTCTGTGTGTTTCTTAAACATTTAAAACATTTATGTTTGTTTATGATGTATTAGTTTTTAATTATTTAAAATGCTCTCGTTAATCCCAGCCTATCTGAGCACTGTCTTTTGTTTTTTATCAAGGCACATTTAAAGATATAGCCTGCGTTCTGCGTGCGCTGAGATGCTTCAATCGTCATAATTAATAATTAATTATCTTTTTAATTATTCCTACTCGCTTTAGTCTAATTCTTTAATTAAATTCAAATCAATGAATCCTCATATATTTGTACACTACGTGTGAAGTTTTATTCTCTCTTATTTTTGCTTTTACTGGAACAGAAAATTCCACTTAAATACACAAATGTATGATTAAAGTGCATAATACCGCAGACACTCCATCGTAATATTTACTTTGCGCAGGATCACTTGATAAGAATTTGAGAATAATCTAGAATTATCAGGCAAATATAAAAAGACTTTGATTTTTTTTATTCGGTTTTATATGATATAAAAATTTACGTTGCAATGGCAACTTTCCCAATTTCCATAATTATTAAAATGATATTGCAGTGAATTTTAAAATCTTAAACAATTAACTACATTTAAAAACAATGCGATAAAAAATAATATTCGACAAGAAAAAACTAAAATTATTGCTCATTTTCCCATTTCAAGTTATATCGTCAGTAGCAAGCTTATTTATTTGAAATTTTCTGAAACTTTTTGATTGATTTGAAGCTCTGAAACTTGAAACGATAGGTTCTAGAATCAAAATTTTAGGGTTGGAAACAAGAAAAGGACAAATACATAATGTATAGTTTTGCTATTTATATAGCTCTCTATTTCGACCCTGCTTTTTGTTTTATTTCAAATACAGTGCAATTATTGGTACATGAATTGGAAATTACCCAATAATTTTAAACAGTGCCAATAAAGAATGACCTGGAAACAATTTGAACAGATAAAACAGCTAAATCTGCCATTTATTATACAAATAAAGGTTAAATGGTGAACACATTTTGAAAGTGATATTTGCATAGCTTCTAAAGTAACTATCATGCTGCAGTCTTCATTTGTTTTGATCCATTCTTAAACTTCAGAATTTCAACAGCTATACCGTGTACTATATATATGCAACACAATTCCGAGACATAAATATTAATTATACTGCGGGTAACACTTTTTCAAAGAGTAGAGGAAGGGTAGTAAGGGACTAAAAGAGAACACACCCGTTTTTACAATTTAAATATCGTCATCGCCGCGCCATTCGGCCTTTTTCGCCGCAAACACATTACTCAAAAAGTTCTGTCACTTCTTATTCAACGTCCCACACATCAAATGGCCGAAATCCGCGCGGATCATGCGGTGACGAAGAACTCGCGCTTTTTCCTGCACTTCTCGCGTGCGATGTAGCACAGCGCCAGGCTGATGAGGATGGCGATCGTGATTGCCATGCCGATGCTCACATACATGATCTCCTCGTTGATCCCGCTGTAACCGCGACCTGTCGAAAAAGACGAACAAAATATTGATTAAAATCAGTTTCAAACTCGTTCAATAAAGGGTTAGATGAAAATGATTAAACTGTACAAAAATCCCTGAATTTTAAATGTAAATTCAAACAATATCCAGTAATAGGACCTGTGCGGAATATTGACGGATCGAGCTATTTTGTTTTTAACTTTATCTCAGCATTAAATATTTTTTGTGCCCTCTCACATAATATATCACCGTATATCTATGGACTTTGAAAAATCCTGCATTTGCCTGGAAACTCCACACTACATCGCATTTCTTTTTCCGCGATTCCACGCAATTTTTAAATTTGCATTAGATATTTTGTGATGCGTAATATTTCAAAAGCAATGTTTCCACGGTTACTCTGATGTGGTTGCTATACTGTGGTAGTCACAAAATAATTATTAGTTACATCTGGAAAATCAGAAGTGAAAAATAAAAAATCTATATCCTGATTTTACTGGCGGTGAATTTTTGTGTAGTGTGAATTTCTATTCAAGCATTAGTTATGAGACTATTCTCTGTTTGATTATAAACAAAAACACCAATTATGCCAGCCACGCCAGCTGCCGGTCAAAAAGTCGAAAAAATCGAAAAGTATCAGGTAAATATTGGCACTCACTTCATTTTTTAAAGTTTTATTTAGCCGCATTAGCAGTCAACAAAAATGCTCAGCCGCTGCCGAGCCAAAATTTGGCAGTGACTTTTAGTAATTTCTATAAATGGATCGAATTTAAATGTGAGTGCATGCGACGAGAAACTGTCGGTCGTTTCTTTGCCAGAACTCTTATTTCCTTTCTTTACATAACCAGCTTTTATAGATATTGAACTCTCACTCAAGAGGTTGAAAGGTTTTAAAATTTTTGCTAAAAGCTAGTCGTAGAATAGAATTATTGCCTTTATTTAACGATTTTACTTTAAGCTTCTTAACGGATTTGTTGTGTTGACAGTTTAGGGAGAAAATCCACTTAATCACATCGCTGCCAGCTATCCGTTCCAGTGACGTGGGCCATAAAGTCGTTTGCTAGGCAGCAGACACGACAGTGCAAAATAATTGGTGCGTTAAAGTGAAATAAAGCAGCCGCCGGCTCTTCCGTAGAGACACAATTTCCTTTTTTTTCTTTTCACAACAAAAGTGTGTTCATTCTCTCCTCCGGCTTAATGGATAAGTCGTTTTTCCCCCCAAAAGTTTGCGTCTTTCACGCGCTGCGAAGAGACTTGAGAGAATCTAGCAGGGAAATGGAACAGAGAGCGGAGGAATATAGGTCTCGGCTGCGGCGCAAATCCGCGTTTCCCCCGTGGCTCGACTTATCTGCTCGCGAGATAAGAGCTTTTTGCCGGAAAACAATGCTGCTCCGCGCGATGGAATTGTTCTGGAAAGGCGCAGATGCGGAGAGCTACACGACCCTATTAAAACGCGGAGGGCATTTTCGCCCGAGACAAATACGCCCCTAGAGAGACGTGCCGCTTCCAATTTGCGCCACAGCCTATAACGAATCGCCCAAGGACTAACTCCCCCAACGCAAACACCACATCGATGCGATTTCCATATAATTCTCCATAGCTAATTTCGCGTTGCCAGCTGGACGAGCGTCCCCTGCCAACGCAAATTTATTATTAAATTTGTTTTTTGCGACTTTTACAGCCCCATAATGCGCGCTCCCTTTTGGCTGCAGTGCAGCAGGTTTCATCCAGCGTACCGCGGGAGAAATATTTTAATGAGAGGCAATGTTGAGCTTCCTGTACTGTAATTTCAGCACAAGTTAATAAAAGCAACGTGGCATAAACGTCTATTTCAGCGGAACAAGAACGTAAAACCTGCTGCTCTTTATGTGTCTGCTCTGCGGCAAAGCTCATTTTTCAACACTGCTGACAAATTTCAACTCCGCTCCTGCGCAAAAACACCATTCATAATAGATAAAAGACTGGAGTCTCTTTATTTTTTCTTTATTTAGTATTGAATGCACGGTTGAATTTTAATTGGATACCTCGTTTAGATTTCCACTGACAAAGTGGTGATGTTTCGCTTGCATCAAAACCTTAAACAACTGAATTTAAACAAACAAAATACGTGTTCACTAAAAATGCGAATATTAAGTAAACGCATTATTGAGTACCTGTGCAAATAAATGAGACGAATTTATGTGAATAAGAAAATTCAAGCTGATACCAATGATTTCACTGTTTTAATGTACTTCTAAATATGGCGCGGCCTTCTTAAAACGTTGTGTATCACTGTTTTTCAGAATCCCCTTCAAAGATTTTTTATTTATAAATTAAAATCTACTTCCCATTTGAATTTTTAATCAATTGACTACCCAAAAAGCTGTTAGTTGTGGAGCATGCTGATTATAGTCGTTGCAATCCGGGAGTTGCTGAGCTATCTGTAGTATCATCTCTTACCGCCGGGGCCGGCCGAGAGGTTTCCGCTATTCCTGCCGGGCACGTCCTGCAAGTCCCGCAATCAAGCATGCGGCAAATACACGGGTTTCGATTGCAAGACCTTTGCGGCGAGGCTTTTCCACGCAGTTGCTGGCGGTCATGCAAATGAGTGCATCTCGCGTGATTCGCGCTAGCATGCCATTCACCAGTGGCAAATTTTTATTATTTTGTATGCTTTGATTTTTAAGTTAGTTTTACATACATCTGAGAATTTACACTGAAAATGGTTTTGATAATCTGTGTTGTTTTACTAGCAATTTTTTATTTTAAAATAGCTCAAGATAAGACGGAATTTTGAGCTAGTGATTTTTTTGTTGAATTGAGCTTTGTTGAAGGAAAGCCGGTGGTTTTATTGCGCGAAATTCAATCACTTTTTGTCTTTTTGAATGTGCCCAGCAATGATTGCAGTTTATCGTCGGTCTCATTCTCTCTGCAATTAATTCTGTGGCACAAATTTCATTCCTGATGAGGCCAGAGGAGTGAAAAAATTTGCTAAAACGTTCAACAGTAAAATCACTTGTGCCGAGCCTATTGTTATTCAAGTAGACGATATATGAGCCATTGTGAATTTCCATCATTAAGTTTCTTCTAGCTTGAAGCACGATTTTCAGTTCATGGAAAAACTAGCAAACAATAAGATACCTCGTTAAAAATGATTTCATTCTCTTGACCTATGAATATATCAAAAAGCTTCAATATTTTGCGACACAGTTCCTCTCATTATATTTACCTAGGTAAATTCTCACCGTCTATGTTTTTAAATTCAATAGAGCATAGCGCCATGAATCAAATTTGCAAGTTAAACAAGCTCGTCGAACCTCATTTGCATATATGCAAAGCGTAGTAGCCAAGAAAAAAGTCGATAGGAAAAAAAGCCACCTTCAACATCGCTTTCGGTTGAGTGAAACCAGATGTGCATGGCACACAAATCCACGCTCTGTGTTGATCTTTTGAAAGGCTCGAGCGCAAATTAGGCTCAAGCGGAGAGCAAGGAGCCCCGGGCGCGAGGCACACGCTCGTCTCTGCCTCGTTGATCTCATTTAATGAGAGACGACTGCAAAGGGAGCACGCACTGTTTTTGTCGAATCTGAAGAGAAACTACACCGACAGCCAGTGTCGAGGGAAAATGAATTATCTCATTATCTGCCTGCAAAAGATAAAGTGCGATGATAAAGTGATCACAAAGGCCTTTTTGCCATCGGAATGCGAGTGGAATTCGCGGGTGGAAATGAGAAATGAGCCTTTTATGCTCTACAATAATGGTGAAAATTCCACCAACGCTGCCCTTTTCCGTATGGCTGCGCGCTCCGCTACGTGAATAATAAAAGCAGAAAGCCAGGTTCCGATTTACGATCAAACCCTTTTTGCTGACGATTTATGACAAGCAAAATTGGACAGAAAAAACGATCGATCGCGCCGTGAAACAATTTTAAGCCGGTGGATGGAAATAGGATGGCGTAATGGCAGCTCTCATCTCATCTCCGTGGAAATTGATTGCACAATTTCGCCCATCGATAACACTCTTAACTTGGAAATGAGCTGAGAAGTGCTTTTATTTTTCTTTCAAATGAGTCTCGTTCCAACTCCCTTGGGGCTGCGCCAAACACGTTTCTCCAGTAAGAAGCCAGACTGGCCAGAGATGTCGTCAGATTTAAGAGGCTTTCAAGGGATAATAATCTGTCCAAGCATGTTCAAAAGTAAAGTTTTAACGCAAGCAATCGCTTCTGTTTAGTGAAAATGTAATGCAGACAATGTGTTAATTTTACGTCTGCCAATAAGATAAAAAGATCGTAACCAGAATGGGTTAAAACAAGAGGTATCAGCCAGCCACGCTGCTCCAGCCGGCTAATTTTTGGTCACGTGATCAGCCATTGAGCCCGCCGCCGCTTCAAAATTGCACTTCTGAGACCTCTGGTAAATAGTTCGAAATCAAATCAATTCCAACCGAATTGTTTATGTGTTGAGAACATGATTGGAAGCAACAGTGATTAATTGAAGAGCGCAGCTGTTTGGCCCCTTAGGCCTAATTAGCAGTTCGTTACGAGCAAGACTAAATCAACACTGCAGCAATCCGCAGAGGATTTTGCCTCAACCAGCAGTGGGAAGCTACATTCTTGCTGTTTATTTTGTTTTTTAGTATTCGCGCTTTGAAACTTTACACGCAATTGCAATGAATGACAAGCAGGAGTGTAACAATGAATCGATAATGTTAGGTTTCGTGTTTTAACTGGTAATTACTTAAGCTCCATGGTTTTATACACTGTGACGTATGTATGTGCTGCTCTTAAAAAAAACTGATCTCGCGCTTTTAATATATGTCACATGGAATGTAATTTAAGATTGATATCTCGCTCGATGCACAGCCTTTTTCCCGTCCCCAGAGCTCGAGATTCCAATTAAAAGTTGGTATAATTTACATCGAAGTTATTTTCTCGTTAAAACGCAGATAGGGTAGGCGGCAAACAGTGACAATCAAACTTTATTTCCCCATTCCCCGGAGCGGCTAAAAGCGGAGTAGGCAAACGGCGCGGCTCACACGTCGAGCAGGTTGCATACCCTTGCCGCCGCACTTGGCGGAATAAATTTCGATGCTTCGATCCGCGCTTGGCAGCCGTTTTTTTCCAACGGATTTCGTTCGGAGTGACACAAACGCGTTTTTATTTGCCGTTGGAAAAGGGCCGGACGTCAGAAATATGTCGGGATTGATGGAAACGTATTTTTCTCTGTTAGCCTCGGGTGCAAAGTAGAGAAAGCTCTTGAACTGGAAATTCAATTCCCGCTAAAGAAATCCAGCAGTAAATCTTTTTAGTGTTTGGTCGGGTTGTCAAATCCAGTCAGAGACCAGCCACAAATTGTATAAGAAGAAAAACAATTTTTTGAGCAGCCTTTTATAGAAGAGAGAACAGGAAAGGGCAGAGGCGGAAAACGTAAATCTTCTGGCTCTGTCAGTATACGGTTTTGTAAACTTACCATAAAAGATGCGCCCTCATATTTTACTTTGCTTTAATTTCCCATTCAAAAATTTAATAAATTTCTTAAAACAATTTAAAATGGTGTAAATTCGATTATTTCCTTATAATAAAATAAATATGAATCACCGCTTACTGTCCCAAATTCCGAACTTGATATTTTCTAAAGCATGGAAGTTAGCTGATCAAAAGAAGATTTCCACTAATTAATTTCAATCTTTTGTGGAAAAAACGGAAATAATCTGTCAGAAACGGTCATAATATGGTGGACTTCTCTCTCACTAATGAAAACTGCCGGGAAAAGTGGCAAAAAGAGCATTGGGCCTCATTTCCGTTGGCACGCGTCACTAACTTTTATAAAACAAACGAGCAAACAGAGATGAGAACAATTTTTCATCTGCGTTTTCCGTCACAGGGAATGCGAGAGCGGCGCCCATTGTTCTCGAGTGTTTGCTTGTGTGTTGTGGGGCTCGCGCTAGAGGAAAAGGGGGTGGGAGGGAAAACTCTGCTCCTGTTCCATCGGCCGAGTGAGGACTCGTTATTTACGGCGCCGCACATACGAAGTGGAGAAGGTATACACATACACACGCCTCTGTCAGAACTCATAAATATCTAACTTTCGCTCTCTATAATTCACGCGGAAGGCCTGCACTTGTTTACTCTCCGACAAGCAGCCCAACAGTTTCAGTTCCCAGGGGAAACGTTAACCGGATGAATTGCAATTGGCATTCTAGATAGAATGAATTAATTCAGAACCAATCGATATTGATTCTTTCGTTTCATTAGATAAGTAAACTGTAAAAGAAAGGCATTTATTTTTAATTTTTGTTTCCAAATCCATCCTTCTGTACTCGTTAGGGAAGAATCATTAAGTGCACCATTTTATTCGACAATATCTTTCATGTTGTGTAAGTGGAAGAAACCATAGTATTATTTCTTGGCGATGTATGAATAAATAATTTCAGTTTGAAGTAAGTTTTACCGGCTTTTAGGACTTCATGATTATTCTTGCTATGACCCCATTCCTCGCTCTTTCTTTGCCTGCAAAGCTAGAGATCTTTGAGCAAAGCACAGTTGAAATGGACTTACCATTGGCGTTGCTGGAGTAAACGCCGACCCCCTTTCCACCCATCCGACCACCCACCGGCATCTCTGCTGCTTTTTATCTCGGATTGTTGCGACGCACAGTTTCAACTCGTTCACGTGGCTGCTGAAACAAGAACGGAATAACAATTATTGCTGCGTGCACGTAGAATTAAATGAAATGATCTAAAACGCCTAAACAAACACGACTTGATTGGCCACAGGGCAAGTTTGCTTTGAATTGGCCATTTCGTGCCTCGTTAGTTCGCTGCCAAATGCTGGTCGAATGAACATTTAGCTGACATCTGACCGCGCATCGACTGACGGGATAGCGCTGCTTCACAATTGGCCGCATTTATCGGATTGTTTACTTCGATTTGTGACTTTCCCTTTTTTTCAAAATGCTACATTTATTTTGTTTGTGTGTTTTTTTAAGTTTATGCGCGTGTAGCGTGGAATAAATCCAATTATTTCTTGGATGCTCTGCTTTTATAAAGGCTGCAGAGAGAAACTCAATCGCAGCAACAGCGTTGGCGGGCAATCAATTACAGTCCGCAAGAGTGGATTGAATTTTCTTTGCCATATACGACCCAATTAAGCGTTTTCCCAACTGCCAGCGGTCTCTTTTTATTTCGCCCTGCCCATGCTTCGTCCGACGACTGATTTTTCATCCCTCGGAGATAGCAAAAATGTTCCACCACGTACAGCTTGCCAAATGACGTGCAAAGTCGTCTTCCTTTCTGCCAAGAAAAGCAGCCAACCTTTTATTTCTCGGGAGAAGTCTGTCTCCTATTTCAAATGGATTTTTTTCATTGTAGCAAGGCAAAAGAAATGAAGAGAACCGCGATGTTCGCTCGTAACACCGTGTCACAATTTCCTTTGTGGGGTGTTTGGGTAATGGCTGTCTTCCAACCAATCAGACACGATCAAACTAATTGGAGCTGCGACGAGAGGTGCAAAATGAAAAGTAAACTCTTATGGCACTTGCGAAGTGCAGCCGAAGGCTCTAATCTCGTTTTCCCATTTCCTCTGCTGCTCCCTTTGACGCTTTAGACGAATCATTCGCTTCGCCATATAAATCACATTAGATTTGACATCTACCTCGTTATTTTTATAGGTATGATTGCGGTCAATCTCACATAAAAGCTTCTGTGAGGATGGAAGAAGATGATGCGTGCTAATCCTTTTCCACCTTTTCAAAGTGACGGGGATAATTAAATTCAACTTCAAATCTTGTCGTGCCCCTTCTATACCCTCTTCTGGTGAAAATATTAATTGATACACTTGATAATAAAACATCTTATTTAGACTTTCTATTTTATATTGCGTTGCACTCTTGGTGTAAACCAATATTCCAAATACCTTTTTATGAAAATATTAAACGTGATAAGCACCACAGACGAAACAGGGATAGGGAGAACTTAAGTACAGGTAATTTTATTAAATGAAAAGATTGATACCAATTAATAACTTAATTGATCAATTGATGACGTGTTATTTTACCGTTATTTTCAATGCCTGATTATTTTAAAATCAACAAAAATTTAAGCATATTCTTCTGATCTCGCAGACGCAACCCCGGAGATTGCACAAATCAATTTCATTGTTGTCTCTGCTACTAAGGCAAAATCAATTAAGAGATACAAAAATTTCGCAATGAAACCTATTTGAAGTAAGAAATTTTGGCATACAAGATGTGTAAATTTCGCGGAAAACACTGTACATATTTCTCATGGCTTTTTAACATTTTCACGAAAGCTGTTTTCTCTCCTTGTAGCGGCAGAAGCTTTCCCTGGCAATGCCAATATCCAGCAGCGTGATGAGCAATTAATGAACCGCAAAAACCCGTGTGGCAAAGTAGAAAAAGAGCGTGCTCACCACGCAGACTAGCCGTCGGTGGGGAGCGCATCGGAGCTAGGGGGTGGCCCGGGCTGCAACTCGTGGGTGGCGGCGGCGGCAGCCGACGGGGGTGCGTTCGCCTCGGCGGTCCGGATGCAACTGGCGAAAAGGGCGCGTCGGCGGCGCAGCATCCGTCCGTGCTCCGCCCTTTCTCTATTTTCCCTCTCAACAAAATCGATCGCTCGCCTCGCATCACCACATTAAAATATGTATACGTGTTGCTCCATTTCTGAACTCACCTGCGAAGGAACGCCTGGACTTGCGGCCAGATTCCCACAATCAATGGCTCGCCTGAATGCAGACACGCGGCCGCCGCTCTCGAATTTAGCATTCCGCTCGGAGGTGAAAACCGCCGCCGCCGCCGCCTCGAATGGGCCAATTTGCTTCCTTGGACGACTCTCTCGTCGACGGGTGTGGCTTTCTGACTAATTACCACTCGTTAAAAGCATCCTCCCCTACTTGAGCGCTCTAAACATTATTAAATAACGCGCTGAAGTATAGAAGCGTTTCAGATGAGAAAATGCGTCAATGTGCTTCATTCTTGCACTTTTTGCATATGATTAAAAGGAAAGATTTGTTTGTCAGCGTTCTCTTTGACTGGTAGCTGTGTAAAAAGACAAAGCGGCAGAGAAAATTGAACATGATACTTTATAAATTATTCGAACGATCTCTCCTCGTGTCGAAATAGGCTGTCGATGGTATTTCTTTTTGTTTCCACCCGATTAACGTATTTCTATTTCGTTCATAGCTTCTGCTGTTGTAAAGGAGTGATTGAAATGGTATTGTTTCTTTTAAATTCGTCTGATTAACTTGATGACAGCAATTGAATAAATTCGGAGGACGCGCAACAGTGCAGAATAAGTAGATGCGGCAAGCGTACATGTTAGGGAAAACGCTTTTACGTATATCAGCAGATCCCCCTCAGAAAAGGGCAGCACCCTAAGGGATGATATCACGAAATATTAACCTTTCTGCCGCACACGCTGGCAGCATGAGCAATTGAAATGAATTTTTTGCGCCTTTCATAAATCAACAGGAACATTCATAGCTTCCCACCTATCTTTTTCTACGCACTCAAGGAAATTTCTCTACTTGCTAAAAACGGCGGTGAGCAATTTCGATAAAATGTATGAGCTAAAAAAAAGGAATTTTTGCAGTAGGAAATTTACGCCGAAATATTCAAAAGCAACATTCATGTATCTTTTTGTGAGAAAATCTCTTTCAGCTTTACGTATTATTCTCGTACGTGCTTAACGCTTTCCGACATTCATGGGTGGGAGCTGGCAAGAGTGGTTCGCGAAAAGTGGACAGTGCTGCTGGCTGTTGCCGAGTGTGAAAGCTACAGAAAGCCGGCAGCCGAGTCCCTTTTGTCGCGTTCGTATAGCATCAGGCCTGAAAGAACCCTTCCTAATTTCGTATTCACTCCTTGCACTCTCTTGCCTCATGGAAATTTCAAAAGATCATTCTGAATTTCTGGCAAAGTACGATTATTTGGGGGAATAGCTCGCAGGCCCGTCGCCCATATGCAAAATTTTTAAGAGAAACTCGTTCTTTGATGAATTCCTGAACCTTTCCTTGCTCTTCAGCAAGATTAAATTTTGAAGCAGTTGTAAAAACCCTATGCTCGACAAGTGAGCCTCTTGAAATTTCATCTGACACTTGAGATCAGAGAAGAACCTACGCACATATTAAGCCTGTAAAATTGAAAAATTCATTAATTCAAAAAAGTCTTACAATTAATGCTTGACTTAACTGTTATTTTCTTCCTCTAAAGAGATTAAACGAAGAGGGTGATTGAATTAAAGACAGTGGAAAGTAGAAAAACAAGGCGTAATCTCGTTTGTTGTCAAGGGGAACAGAGAGTAAACGGTTACCCACTTTTTGTTCGCCTGTTCTCTCATTAAACTCCTCTTTCGCCGACACAACACCCACTACATAATAATTAAAATATGCAGGGCTCGATGGCCTTGTTTTTATCGGCGTCTGGGTTGCAGCGCCAATTAAAGTGCTCCGGATGCAAATTCCACATATTGTGCACGTGTGCTGCACACAACGACTGTCAGAGCCGTAAAATCCGTCGCGCGAGAGTTTGTATTATTAACTTTTAATGATTCAATTCTACTTCCCCTCTCCCAGCATTCACACGTCGGATATTCAGCGACCTAATTTCAGTACCATGACTCTAAATAGCTAATGAATATTTCACTCAACACAAACGTGGTCATTGGCTGAAACGTTAGCAGAGTGTTTCCAATTCCATAAAATTTACTTCTGAAAAGCAGACATCAGTGACATCCATTAATTTGTCTTTCACATACGTGGCTCAAAATTGTGCTGATATATTACCCTTTTCTTTGATTAGAAGTTATATTAACTTTTTAAAGTCAGATCATTCCTATTAACTTGAAAATCAATACTGTCGCATGCTCATATTATTTAGCAGTGAGCAGTGAGCAGCCGCCAGCCGCCGGTGAAAAAGTGCCAAAAATTAAAAATTGCAGGAGAAAAAAATGTCCTCCGGCACTTCAGGCCGTTATGCACTATCAAACTTAGCGTTTAAAATATTGTCAGCTGCCCCAGCCGCCGCCACCGGGCAAAAAATTCGGCTAAGCCGGTCCCGCCAGCCTCCGCCTAAAATCTCACGGCTGATTGTGAGACCTCTAACATTATTCAACTCACTATGAAGATCTTTGGACTGTTCAGCAGGTCGTATTAAAATAAATGTTCTGCAAAATTTGTGTATGCAATAAAACATGAAGACTGAAATGCTCTTTCACTCGTAACAACCAAATTTTTCTTCCAAAATTTCATTTCCAAAAACCACCAAGATCAAAACTGCACAGAAATCCATTGAGTTGAAATTTCCCTTATCATCGAAAAAAAAATACCTTACAAATAATATCATTTTGGCTTCTTCTTCCCTTTTCTTTCTGCATATATTCGATTAAGCTGCCTAGAGGGATTGGGAAAATATTTCTACTATTGTATTTGTCATACGTTGCGACATTGGCTTTTCGCAGGAAAGAACGACGCACGCAAAGCAAAAACAATGCTTATATGAAAACGTAATACAGACCAATACTGCCGTTAGCAGCGGTGGAAGAAAGGGACGGGAGATCCTCTTTCCTTGGCTGGAAATAACAATAATAAGGGCCGAGAGGTATGCAGGCAGCGCGACGAGCCTAGCCTGCCGGCCGGCGTGAGTTATGGTTTGCAATTAACGCGAAATTCCTCGAGCTAACAAAGCTGTTACTCTAAATTTCGTTTCCAATTACCGCCGAGGAATTTCTAGATCACTTTGAACTAAACGACACCTCCGCTGTTATTTCAGTACAAAAAATGGGACCTTTAATTAATAGTGGAGGAAGTTGATTCGCCAAAGTTGCCAATTTCTTTTGGTTAAACAAAGGAAGTGCTGGTTAAATTAGAAGTAAAGGTGACAGTTTTATCACATATTTGTCATCGCCGATTTAGAGGAGTATATTTGTATTCTCACGAAGTACAAATATAACAAGAGTTTACAAACAAAAGTGTTTTAAGGAGCGGCTTGGCGCGGTCGCTCGTGACATCCTGTTTACTTTGGAGAAAACCACTAAAACGCTCTATTTTGGTTTAAAACGGATATATAATCACATCTCACATAACAATAAAGCTCAAGGACAAAGTTTTTTAGCGTACAGCTCTGATTAAGCAATGATGCATCTCCTTATTTGAATACAAAATGCAATCTCAGAATTTCTACATACTTAAAAACGTTACATCTTAAAAGAAAAAGCGATGGCTACAAGAGTGAGAAGGATAGCAGAGGCCAAAGAGTTGGCTCCGTTGCAGTAATTTTCCTTGCACTCGTAGCACTTGTACGGGTTCTGCGGGTTCTGCCCGAAAAACTTGCACACGTTGTCGAAGCCAGTGGCGCACCCACGAGTCACTCGCAACACCTTCCCATGCTCTGAAAAATATTAATCCAGATTTTATCGCAAATCTCAAACACAATTATCGCCTGCTTGGCACGGTATCGTTGACAATTAATTAGGTTAAAAATTGGTAAGAACGAATCCTTACCGTCTGAATAGGTCTGTTTTACGCAAGATTCGAGTTGATCATTTTGCTGTCCGCCGGCTTGGAAAGTGCTTCTGAATTCGTTAAACGCGTGATTGAAGGAGTCGCTGCAAGACATTGCTTTCTCCGCGCTTGGCTTCTTGAACGGCACGTGAGAGCAGTACTCTTCTCCTGCCCTGTTCGAGTCACACGTGTAGCAATCAAGAGCTGTCAGCAAGTGGCATTTTTAGATACTCATGTTAAATAAAACACAACAAATTTTATCCGAAACAAATAAAGAAAAAGTTAGTTTTTTTAGAAATCAATATCCCCTAACTGGTTGTTGTTAGTTGAAGTAGAAAGTTCTAAAGCACAATTCTCACCGTTGGCAACGCCCAAGAAGAGGAAAGTGGCGACCAAGCACGCGAATCCCTTCATTTTCGAGCGATGGAATGAAACTGACTGAAGCAGTGAAGCAGCGTACGTTTGTCTTTGTTTCTAGAAGAAACAAAAGTGACACCTAGCCTCAAAACAGAACCGCAAATACGACTGGATATGACTGTACATCAGAAGAAAAATGCCGATTGCGGCTGGTAAAATCCCCCATTCCACAAAAACGTGTGTGTTATCGTTATACGCTTGATATGAGTGGTTGCCACGAACAGCGGATGCTGATTACTGTATGTATACTACACATAATTCAGTTTATTCGGTTACACATTGCACAATAGGAAATTTTTATATATACTGTTAGTTTAATTTTAGACAGCGATTCAGCAGGAAACAAGCGAACATTCCCTGATTGCAAAATTGAATATTATTGTAGCTTGAAGAAAAATAATACGAAATATAAATGGCAAATCGAATCCAGTTAATATTACTATACAAAACTGTAATTGAACTTTCTAAGAAGACGTTAAATGTTAAAAGATGACTCCAAACTTAAAAACCTTTAATTTTCACTTGAATAAAATAAGATGCAAATTTTTTGTCCTCTTTGGTAGAGCATCTTGATCAGATTGCCTCTTGGCATAGGTCTCCAGATTTCGATGAAATTTAGTGGATGTATTGCCTCCTTGGACCCTAAAATATAAGGCAAAAATCTCTAAAAATTATCTATTATTCAGGGACTCAAAGTTTGCGATTTTTTGAGCGATTTTTATACAAATATTCGGTTGCTCCGTTGGTAAGTGGGGTAAATTGAAAATTTGAATGTTCTAAATTAGACGCCCAATAACTTGGCCAGGTTGACCAACTTCAGAGGTTATAAGGTCACTAAAACAAGGTTAAATATACAAAATATCCCTACGTACTTTAAATTATTTAAATTCAAAATAATCAAAATGTATCTCATACACGTAGAAACAAAATATTTATTAATGGCAATAGGTGTAGAAATTTAGTTTCAACGTGTTTTTACCCCCCAAAAAACGAGGTGACTTAAAAGTTTCGCTCAGATTTCATGCATAAATTTGAAGATAACTTGATATATAAACGCAAAATTAGAATTTTGAGAGGTCTGGCCGTGGGGTTGGAACTCACCCCCAGTCGTTGGGGGTGGGTTTTCGAGCTTAATATAGATAGACACTCGAAAAACGACGTCACGTTACTGAAGAGAACCGCATAAAACTCAATCATAACCTTTCTGCGAGATAATTTCATTCTTCTTCTCGCACACAGTTCTCGATTTCATCTTATCCCTTTTGGCGCAGGGTTGGTTTGATTTGCGAGACGTTCAACAAGTTGACAAGTGCGTGCAGGCCGCAGCGGCGGCGGCAGTGCACGCAGCAAGCAGCCCTCGGAGGCGGGCGCGTCAAAGGGCGCCGTGCGAGTGGGTAGTGCGAGTGCCGAGGTTGAGTGGGTTGGGCGCGTGTGACGTGACCTCTGCCGGCTCCGTGCGGGTTGCCTAACATAAGTGCGGGGTGGCCAGGGCAGCACGGCAGGCAGGCGCGCAAAATCGTCCATCTGGCGGAGGCAGACGGAGCCCGTCGCGAGCCAGGCGGGGGCAGTCGCTCCGCGCGCCCCGCGCCATCACCACCACCTCCAATCCTGCGGCCGCACCCTGACCTCCGACGACCCTGTCCCTCGCTTTCAGTCAAAGGTGAGTGCAACTTCCATCCGTACCCTGACCGCAATTTTTAATTCGATCCTGTTAATTTTTTGTGGATTTTTAAAATATTGTGCATCGAATATTGTACGGTTGTCATTAAAATATTTTATTGGCATTTTTCCCTGGATGAGGCAAAAACCATTTCAAATTTCACAGCTTCTTTCTGAATTTTTTCAAGAGTTGGGATGCATGATTCTGCCTAGTATGCAAACCCTCAAAGGCTCTCTCCTAATTAAATGTAATGAAAGACGTGAATTTGATTTAAAAAGTTATGCAGTTACATGTATTTAACCCAGAATGCTCAAACTCTCAAGTAGAGGTACAGTGCTGCAAGAAAATACTGATTCATGGGGAAAAAATTACAGTTAAAAAATGAATTCTGTATTAAACATTGAAAAAGTTGTTGCTCTTCAAAATTTAAAAGTTTTCCAAGATGTTGGTTAGTGAAATAAAGAAATATTTTTTTTCACTGTGCAAATTGCCAAAAAAAATGGTTTGTTCCTCTACAGAGAAATCACTTCTTCAATTTCTTTGCTAACATTAAAGCCTAATCGAATCAAGAACACTACATACGATCCGATTCTTATAGGGGTGGCTTTGTATTAAATGAAATCGTTTTTTGCTTCATTTTCTTTTCAACTAAAATAAACGAGGATCTCAGCCATATATAATTACTATGACGTTTATCATTAAAATAAGTTATTTTAACAAATTAAAAATTTAACATACATTTAAAATTCATATTTTAATTAATTTATATGACAGCAAAATATTGCTAATTTATTTGAAGTGTCATTCAAACCTCTGATAAATTGTTATGCTTCTAAAAATAGCTGAATAAATAAATACTTTTCGCTCAATTTCCTCATATTTATTGATCAATAGATAAAATTTGATAAAATATAGGTGTGAATTCCAATATTTGGTGCAGAAGGGAATCAATCTTTTATATATATCCTCACATTCTGGAATTGTTGGGCTATAAATTTTATTTCATATTTATTGGACGACCATGTGACATCACCTAAAGCTGTAAAATAAGAGCTGTGCCATCGGAAAGAGTCGGGAAGTGCGTCGTGGAATTGCTGCAGACTCTAGAATTTGATTATCAGAATGTAGAGACATATCATTGGTGGCGTAAAATGTTTTACAGCCGCGCACTTTTGGTGGGGAAGAAGAAAAGTCGTAAAATATTAGTACATTGCTGGCCCCGTACGTTTCTGATGTTGATTTTCGAGAGTAAAAAATTCCCTCGCATACACTCGCGCTATGTATATATTTACCATATCCTCGTTGGCAACTTCCCTGATGCCATTGGGGGAAAATAAAGAGGCGCGGTAGAGAAAATATTGCCTTTTATCTTATAAGCGTCCGCAATTTTAAAATTCAACTACAAAACGAGACTGACTGAGTGGAAATTTTTCCGCTTGTTTCACAACTCAAGCCAATTAAACTCGTGTTTCGCCACAAAGTAGTGCGCTCGCTTGGGCAATCAAATGCAAATTTTCGAGGAAAAAGGGGCACAGTGCATTAACGACGCTAACGAAATTATTGTGCTGACCTGGCGCTGGGTCGCTGACACGGTCCAAATTTAATTATTAGTATAAATAACACTACGAAAAATAAAATACACAGTCCTATAAAGCATGAACATTTTGAAACTTTGCTAGGTCAGCTCTCCGTTTCCCTAGTATAGGTTGTGGTAAACTTGTAATTTATTAAAACATGTTTCTTGCTAGCCCGATCTTTTTTAAACTTTTACAGTAAGTTTGCAGACATCGTAAAGTAAACACTGACTTCTCCTTCAAAATCAATGCGGGCTGATTAATTAAATTCAATGTAATCAATAACCAGCGAAACTATTCTGAAACCTCTCCATTCCAATCATTTTTAGCTACGAATTTAAAAAATTGATTAAGTTTATATCCGGCACTACTTTTGTCGATTTATTCATTATGTGGCACAAAGCTAGAGATTTCTCCTTTTGCAAGCTATGGCAGCGAGTTGGCGGGTACTGCGATGTCAATTGCCAAGGAGCGACAAATTCAATTAAACTCGCTCGCTGGCTCGAAAAGCGTGTGTCATTGCGTAAGAAAGGGAAAAAGGTGGAAAAGGTCAGAGTCCTGATTGCCAGTTGAAAGCGTTTGCTGGCATTGTTTCAGCGCCTTAATTAAGAGTCTTATTCCTCGCACCTACTGCAAAGGCGGACAAAAAAGCGGTGATTTATATATTTCGCTGGCGTCAAAGGAGAACGTTTTCGCGTGTAATTTCTACCGAGCGCGGAAAGCGCGGTCGACGTTTTTATATTTTAGTTTTGAAAAGGAAAGCAGAGCGCTATAGAATAACATGTATATTTTTATTTATTCAGCCGCTAGCTGCCTTGGGTTTTTTATCTAAACTGCGTATTACGAAATTATATGGTAAAAACGCAAGAGGAAAATATTCTTTGTTTTCCAAAGAATTTAATCTTTACTGCGGAAACGAAGATAGATGTAAAAATACCCTAAATACCACACATTGACAGACTTAAATTTGGCGTTTCTTAAGAAAATTGACATTCCGAAAATAAGAATTATATACCTAATTTTTTAGAGAGCTGTATGTAATTCTTACGGAACGATTGAATTAGATTCAAAGTAAGTAATTTCGAGTTAAAATGCAGCTTTTGTCAAAAGAGAGTAAACATTTAGAAACGAGACTAAACAACTGACGCGTGCTGCGCAAACATCGTGAGTTGTTAATTTGCTCGAAGCGGTTCTTCATTATACGTGTATGTACGGCACGCTGCTCTTTAAGCAATGGAGCTGGGAGAACAAGATTGCAACAACTTATTCTGCGACTCGAATCACTACAGCACCAACGTTTTCCTCTCTAGAGAACGACCAGATTCAGCTCGTGCAACTAGATTAAATAAATTTAAAACTCAAATAAGAGTGAAACGTCGGGAATATGGCATGATGATAATACATATAATGTGCTTCGCGAGTTCAAAAACTTTTACTCGAGACCTATATCAATAATCTTAAAGATTTCTTCTGTAGTTTGTGTTCTTAAATGAATATTTGTCAGTAGCAGAGCTCTTCAAAAGAAATCTTAATGTCACAATCCATTTAAAACGACGTTTAAATCTAATACGAGCAAGGTTAAATTAAAAACCCTCCCCTCAGATCTAGATTTTCTGGTCTTATTTCCAAAATATGTGTTGTTCACGCTGGAGTGTATAATATATGCGGTGTGAAAATTACGTCAGAAATTCTCGAGCAGGATGGAAAAATCGATCGTGTCGTTAGTTGCAATTTTGCCTTCCATTCTGCTCTTTTTCTTCGGCAATAAACGTGGAGAGCAGCTGGTGCCCGACGCGATGCAGGCGCGCGTGCACCGGCGCAATTTGTGTATAGAGTTCCATTGTGAGGCTTGTACATCGGCGTGTAATGTATATGTGTGCCAGAACATCAGAGAGTGCTTTTAGGTGCCACGCGGACCCACTGCTCTCAAGGTGCCCCTTGACACTGACAAATGACCCCGGACGCTTTCTTCCTGCAACCTTCGCCGAGGAATTAGTGGTTCTACAACTTGACGCAGTCGACAAACTCTTTTTCAGTTTCAACAATAACCGTCTGCTAATAAGACCGCGTCAGACGCTCTGTGAGCCGTGACCTGTGACGCCGACTTTTATTCTCTGGAGTCCCGGTCTCACATAGTCGGCTAACTCAATGAAAATTGCCGCGAGGAATACGGTTCTAGCTTCAATAAAAGTGGAAAATTATTTGATAAGAAGTTTTTAGCTATAATGGGAATGAACTGCAGCTTCTCTTGAATAGGAACTGACATAATAAAATAAATATTTTAAAACGGGTGATAAGAATTTAATATTGGTTGCATCGAATAAAGTCATAGCATTTTCATTTTCATTGCAGTTAAAGATAAGAATAAAATGTCACGGGTCGGAGAGCAAAATTTGCATGAGGTCAAGGGATAAAAAGAGCAAAAAAAGCAAACTTAACGAAATTTACATCGGAAATCAGTCTTTAAAAGAAGATTGCGTCATTAAAAATAAATTTTGTGAGTTTTAAGGTAAATTTTGTAAACCTTTAAAACCTCACCTGTGGAACAATTTAAAAAACAAGGTGTGATTTGGACTCCTCTCCCAGAGCCCGATGGCACCGATACCAAATTTGATGCCCTGGGTCAAAGTCAAGGGTCACTACTGTTAATTTTGGTTTCTTATTAAAAATTTGGATATGACGCTTTAGAATTAAAAAAAGTTTTTCAATTATATGCGTGGACATGTGTGGTTGTGGAGTTATTTTATGTTTACCTCTTCAAAACTTAAAAAATAATGATTTTTCGAATTATCATGTTTGTCAAATATTGTCAACTCCAAATCTCGAGTTCTAACCGTCAGAATTTCAAAAATTACCTTCTTTTCCATTTTGTAAAATGTAATAGTGAAATCAAAGTTGACACAAATACAGCAGTCAATCATTTCAGGTATGTGATTCTAATTATTTACACAAATTAAAAAGTGGAAGCCATAGTTTGAGACACTTGCTCGTAAAATATAAGCTATTTAATTATATGAAATTTTTAAAAATAAAATTCATTTGAGATTAAATTTACTGCTATCGTGGCTATGCAAATAGTTTGTAAAAGTAACAACGATGTGAAGTGTTTTGCAGATATAGAAAACCGATCAAGCTTTTCACAGCTCTATTGAAAAGCAGACGATCGATTGAGTGCAAATAGAACGGGACTGAAATGGAGCACGAAGCGCAAAAAGTGACATAACGATCTAAATGGGAGCCTCTTCCGCTAGTTCTTCAAACAACTTGACCTTTTTCTTTCTGCCCTTCGCACTTTCCCGTCAGATTATGATGCTCTAGTTGCGAAAAATAACGTCACATTAATTACGTGGCGGCAGAAATTAAGTAAAATTAATGGCACCCGTTCAGTCTTAACTTTCAGAGCGCGCCCGGTGGAAAAACATGTCATGTGAAAATGCTTTTGCTCTTCTGGTTTCGTCTCTCCCAAGCGAGAGCAGAGGACGAGGAAGTGGACCCTTTAAAGCGTTGATCAAATTAAATTAGCAACCGCAGACCGCATAGTTCGAATTATTTCGTCATTCCCAGCTTAACATTCCAATTGCATTCCAGTTTTCCAGAAAATTCAAGTACTCGTTCGAGCACTGAGCAAACTAATTAACATTGCTCTGCGAAGTTGGAATTCACGCAACAAGCGGGTTTTGGTTTCACCATCAAACGATCACGCCTCCATTTCATTTCGCAATTAACTTTTGAGTGAGGCTGGAGGCGTTTTAATTAGCAGTAAAAACTCGGGCATTATTCGCGCGCGCCGCTTTCGTTTAGGCGCACCTGAGCCACTGTCCCTTTCCCGAAACAAAACGCTGCTTGAGCCCGACGATCGAGGCCAAACTTGAATAAGTCGCTGTGCGGTAATTACGCCGGTGCATAATTCACCGCGCGCACCCCAATTAATAATTAACGCGGTGCTGGGCTCGGTTGCAAGCTCGCCCAGCAGCCACACCTCGATCATTACGTAAACACGCGCTGCGTGGACAACGTTTGCCGAACCAAAGCCAAAGGAATGCAAATCCAACGCTCTCTTCTTGGCTTTGCTTATTATTCTTGGGAGTGTAGTCCAAACACTGCGAGATTAAAATTTTAACATAGAGCATTAATTTAAAATAAATATTTGTATCCGAAAATTACGCTAAGAGTATAGGGATAACTTTGCCACTATTTTAATCATGAGATACAGCTGGTTGATAACTACTTTACTCTAAAAATTTGTTACATCTGATAGATGACTTGTTTTAGGAGCAATAAACCGAATTGAATTCAATTTAATTAAGAGACATTATGATGATACTTTGAAATAGAGCTCAAGATAATGAATAAATAACAACTGTTGGAACAAAAGTCGATAATCGGCGCTGTGCTTTCAGCACTGAACAAATTGCGTGTGCACAAGTACCACTTGTTCCCTGCTAGCACTTTGTGCATGATTAGCACAAGTGGAAGTACTCTAGCTTTTTCAAAAATAAAATCGTTGATTTATCAAAGACAGAGCTTCTAATTTTTTCTATCTCCGTTTCAATAATATTATATTTATGCACAATGTTCCATTTCTTATCAAATAATGTAGCCGAATGCCAGTGGCCGATAATTGGTTTTCTCCTGCTAGATTTAAAGACAAGAAGTAGTAAGATAATAGCAACGCATGAATATTATGAAAAATAAAGAAAATTAACAGATTAGCGAATATAAAAGAACTTCACTATCTGAATGGAAATGAAACCAGGATGGATGTGGCTTTAATTTTAATTCAATTTAGTTGTATCTTAGTATGATAGAGTACAAAGTACGTAATTATACTCCGGCGCACTCTTTCTAATCGCAAATACACACATATACAAATTAAAATGTGTAAAGAATTACAATACAATTTACAAGTTTTGTACAAAAGTTAAATACTCATCTGCTGACAATGAGTAAAACTTTTTCAACTACAAAAAATCTTTGTGGGAAGTGGCAAACTATGTTTCTTTTTTAAAAAAGAAAATAATGCCACACGTTTCCGTTCTTGAAAACCACTTAAAGCCACCCATAATGGCTTCATTTCCGCTCATATTATAGCCACATGGGAATTAAAAAAAACAATGACTATTTTTCTAGTTCTTGAATTACTAGGCCATTGGCTCGCATTATTGAGCGCAATGTTTTGCGTGCGCTTGCAATGTGAGAATCTGAGCTATGTTTGGGGATCGAGTGCAGGCTCATAAGCGCCTAAATTTGATTCTCTTGCATTACAATGACGAGTCCATTTTGGACCTGGGAGAGTTGCAAAAGTTGTCCGACTCCCTACTTGCTACTTTGAACCTTTCCAGCATGCACGAATTAATTTCGCTGAACGTGGCGTTTAAATGTAAAGACGGGGGCAGGAACACGAGCTGATCCTTTTCTGGACGGGGCTTCCTCCAATGAGGCCCGTGAGCCAATTGGATGTAATTGGTACGCGAGTTTTCGCGATGGTGTTCGCTATCACGGGGTCACCTATCTGAAAAGATGTGAACAGATTAAAAAATAAAATGAACAAATAAAAATAAAAAGAGAGAGCTTCTAATTTTCTCTATCTAATATCTCGTTGCAATTAAATTATGTACTGTTAAACTTCTCAACAAAAATAGTGTAGCTGAAATGACAATAATTATTGTGCTCCTGCCAGATTTAAAGAATTGAAATGAACAAATAAATTGTTAGCTACCAGAATTTGGAAGAAATATAGCGACGCAGGAATTTATTTTACGAAATAGAAAGAAAATTAGCAAATAGCTAGACTACCGGAACGGAAATGAAACCAGGATGGGTATGGCTTTAAGAAAAAGAAAATAACGTCTTACTCGTTTCCTGAATGTGTGCAACCACTAATTCTGGTTTCCTTTCCGTGAAGATTATTTAGTGTTATTGTTTTTAAATTCTAGAAGTTTATTAAGTTAGTTCAGTGACGCTGCCTACTCAAATTAAATTATTTTTTTGTGATTTTGTTCAAGGAGATTTCAAATTAAAGCTAACAGCACACATGCAGTCATCGATTTCCTTTCTCTGTGACAATTTTTCTCGGTAAATCAGATCCAGCAGTGAATGGAGGGGGATATGCGAGTGCTTTTGAAAAGCTTTTTCTGGAGTGGATTGGGAATGAATGAGCGACCGCAGGCGCCAGAGGTGAAAATCGTCAATACACCTCGTTGATGGGAGCAAATCGACGATCTGAAATTGCCGCTGGGGATTTCCTTTTGATTAATTCCACGAAAAACTTTTTAATTTGAAATCTTGTATTGCTATTAAAACGGATTTATCGAAGGATGCTGTTCAAAGTCGGAAATAAAATAAATTTAACACAAATCATATCGTCATTCATGTATTTGAACCTTGGGAATATTATGATCTTCAATGTATATCAACAACATTCTTACATTTTTAAATAAATTAACCATTAAAAAAACGACAGCTCATTATTAGCCACATCTTTTACTTTTTACCGCCAAAAACGCACTATTTCACCTCTGTTTGCGCAACGAATGCTCTGAATTACCGCTGAATAATTCAGTCGAGTTTCCTTGTGCAGCAATTCACAGGAGAAGACACGGAAACAGCGAAACCCTTCTCCACCTTGACTGGCGAACGTGTTTTTCATCAAAAGAGCCATTACTGGGGCGAAATGTAAACAGCGCGAGGCCCTTTTCTCGTCCAACTGCATCCGACCAACGTTTGCGCGCCGCGAAAACGGGAAAAATTGCACTTGCGCTCGGAGCCAATTTGCGACCCAGTTGAGATTGCCTTTTTAACAAACGGCACTCGCGAGAAATGTCAGGCAAGAAAGACGGAACGGGGGATTTTTGTGATAATTTAACGTATACTCCTTGAAAAATGCTCCAAACAAAAGATAAAAGATGGTTGTTCCCTTTGATGGATAGAGTTTGTTTGTCGTTTTCGTCCTTATCAGGCCAATTTATTAAAATGAGGCTTTCGGAAGAGTAAATCGTTACAGAAAGATTTTGCAACTTCCAGGAATATTGAATCAAACAGTTGTTGCCATTTTCAATTTATTACATACATATTGAAGAAGCCATTCGAGGAAAGTTCCATTGTTGAAACAAAATTCACCTTCCTTAGCAAACCATAGTTGTGTAATTGACGCTCTTTTGGCAACGAAGAAAAAATGCCCGGATTTTTTTCAACGATCCCTTCTGATTAAATATTTCAAATTTTCTTCCATAAAATTAAATATAACCCTCACAGAAGAATTTATAGGATCTCCGTGCAGATATGGGGAAAGTGGGACAAAATTTTGCACGTTTTTAGAAAGAAAAATTTGCACATGAAATCATACTTTTCCCATTTCCTAGCCTAAATAAACACGAGGCAAGGATTTCATTCTGTCCGTGTTAATGAGATATGCCTTTTCTCGTTTTCCCATAAATTAATATCCGCGTCTCATTAGCATGGAATGGAATGTGCATGCACATGCATATTCGTATACGTTTTCCTTGTGCTAATGAGGAAATGTGGCGCAGTGAGCAATTCTTTTCGCAATAATAAGGCATGCATGCACACATGCAGAGCAGCAAGGAGCGATTCTAATGCAACATGCTCAGTGTATATAATGAAATGTCAAGCAGCCCATTCGGACGGGCAAAAACGTACCTGCGCCGCGATGCACTTTGCTGCATATTAGAACAAGACGCTTAATCACTTTTCTCCGGGTTTTTTGCCCTCTTGCTATTGTGCCGCGAGATTAAAGGCCGCCAGCGACGCCATTATTCTTTTGTGCTCACGAAAATGGGCTCTGAAAAATCCACTTTAATTTGCAGCTTGTTTAACGGACGATGAAGAAAGAGTCTGCAAAACTAGACGTTGTAGAGTGCCTATTTTACAAGCGATGCTTTCTTGGAATGCGACGGCGAAAAGGTGAAATATTAAATTCAACGTCTAGGGTTGAATATTTATATTATACACGTTGGTGCACATGAGATGCCGCCGTGCATGGCATTAGCCGCAGTTTCCTGCTGCGTTGGCTCGCAATGCTGTTAATACACGACTCTGCTCTTAATACTGAACTCCTATGTGCGCGCTTCTTGGCGTTTCGAGGGCCGTAACGCGAGTACTTACGCACTGCACGGCAGCTAAGCAAGAGAGGACGCTAATTACTCAGAGCTACAAACATTTACGTGCTTTCCCTCACCTAGTCAGCTTCGCTCATAGCACGTCATTTCGTCTTTTATCAAAAGCTACACACTGGAATGAATTTGTTCTGAATTTTGAGGAGTTTATGTTTTTGACATTAATCCTGAAAGATGGAGAGGAAACCCTTATTGTGGTCAGACAAGACCGAGAAACCGCAACTGCGTTTAAGTCTAAAACTAGATCGAAATGTCAACTGCATTGTATGGTTATAAGAACTAAACAACTTTCCAAACAGTCATTAGTCTAGAGCTGTAAATATTGAGAAAGCTGAAAATTTATTCAAAGTGATCTTTATTGTGGCTCTTCTAACATTACTATAGTAATGAAGTTTTCTCCGCTAGTGCTTCAAATTTATTATTCATAAACAGATGGTTTTTTAACTTGATGACGAGGCTGAAATGAAAAAACTTTTGCCTATCAGGAATTTCGGCTCAACGAGTGTGGCAAAAGGGTACTTTCGACCTGCTATTTGCCAAAAGAAGCGCCTGAAGCCGTTTTCTCGCAACCGTGCATGCTGTTGAAAACTATTATCGCTGCTTTTATTTTTTATTTCCAGCAGCTCTCGACAGATGAGAACGAATTTCACACTCGTTTTGCCTCCGAACTGACGAATGCAAAGTTAGTTTTTCTCGTCTTGATTTGTTTATTTTGAGGCTGAATTCGACGCAAGCGCGCAGCAAACGGTTGCTTTGCCCTAAATTGATGTTTGAAATTATTTCCCAAAGGAGTTGCACGCATGAGGAAATGTTTGGTCGCTAAATGCTCCTCGTCCGACCATCTTCAGGCTGCGATCAATAACATGGACTGTTTTCTCTCCAAAATTTGTTCGCTTATAATTAATTTTGTTGAAATAAATTAATTCAGATTAATTCAGGACTCCTTAATGTTTGTTTTTTACTGGAAAAATTAAAAGATAAACAAAGTGACTAAAAAATTGTTTATTTAGGATAGGATCATCACTATCACACACGAAAAGTTATATCTCGTAATTAAAACGGCCCCTATATTCTGCGAACTTCGGTCGCTCAAGCTATCTTTGAAATACCTGCTTTTTAGTAACTCGCCGAACATTTTAGCTGAGTATTTTCAAGCAAAAGAAGTCGTCAAAAACCTAATTCTTTCGATTAAACCATAGTTACTTGGATCTTGATTCAACATCCACTGAGAATCTAATGTTGGTGCGCTCAGATTGAATGAGTAAGCAAAGTTAAGGCTTGTAAGCAAACTCAAACTAGAGAAGAAAAGCAAGAGAAACGCATTAAACAGAGCGCGCGCAAGCAAAGTAATTTCTCTTGGGCGTTTTGTTCGTAATTAAACTTTTTGCCTGTGTCCTTTTCTGCCGAAGCCCCAGCAGGTCCGCAGCTTTGCTCACGAGCTCCTTTGAGCTAGAAAAGAAAAAGAAATCCAGTGAAAAATGTAGGAACATGCAGAAACAATTTATTTATGCCTGCTGCGTAGGGTGGCTCGGCGGCGTTTTATCCAATATTCGCAGAGCAGTTTGCTCCTGCTGCTTTTCCGATACGTAAACATCAGGGGATTAGAGTATTTTACTATGTGGTGTGTGCCTTAGCACAAAAGGTCAAAGGCGCCAGCGCTCGTCCCGCTCCTAATTTTATGCTAATTTTATTCTTTCCTGCAGAAACGGTGATTAACTTTGCTTCCAACGCACAAGAATAAATTATAACTCGTTTCGTGTGTGTTATTCTCTCCGGATTTTGACCATGGGAAGTATGCAAATTTTGTATATTTTGTTAGAAAACATCGGTTTAAATCTTTCTACGCGTGCATTTGTCCAAAAGTTACAGCTTAATGTATTTCTAATAGTAAAAAATTGCCTGGGAAGCTGCAGTTTAGCTTTCAGTGATCATTTTAATAATTCAGTTTAGCGCTAAACATTACTAAATAAAAAGACAGTCGATACGTTTCAAACGAATCGTAGTTTTTAGTGATAAATGGGAGAAGCGTACGTCAAGCGCAATCAAGAGCAAAATTTTTGCTGCTGTTTGTCAAATTTTGCCAGATGCGACAAATTCGACAGCCTTTGATTCGACCATTTTACACATCACGTCAAAAGCAGGCACTTGATTTATTTTTTTAACGAAGCTCTTTTTGATGTTCATAGACATCCCTCTGCAAAAAAAATTTAAACCAAGCCTCAAACAGAGAGATAAGGTACTAGCGCCAATTTAAACTCAGTGTCAAACAGTTTTGATTCACAACTCATGAACATACCGCTCCATTTTTATGCAAATACTGAGATCCAAATTTTATTTAATCTTGTTTGGATATTTCAATAAGCTACTTTAGGAGTTTATATCATTCTGAGAATTCTCATTACAGCGTTGTTTTGTGAAACATTATTTCACAAAATAAGTTTCACTTTTCTCGAAAGCAATTTTCTTTCTTCCCACCCGCGCAGTCGTCAAAACCGCGTTTCGGAGTCTTTTTCCGCTCCGCTCTGCTGCGGGAAGATGAATATTTGCAGCGGCTTATGCATCAGAATTCCAACAGGCATCCGTCACTTTGCTGCAAATTTGGATGAGATGGAAAGCTAATTGACTCGCTTACGCGAGAGGGAGCATTGTGCGTCACGGCAGCAGGAGAAATATGCCTGGAGCTGGCTTTCCAGACGCGGAGAGCTTTTGATATGCGCCCCCGGAGGCCTGCAAAATAGTGTTCATTTCATTTCGGCCTGGCTAGGTCGTCGGTTTGTAATTTGGTCGGCGCGAGAGAAAAGAGATGAAAGCTTTGGGGAAATTTGAATAGAAATGCCAGCGGGCGACAGTGGCAGAGTAAGAGAGGGGAGTGAAAAGTTTGCGTCCGCTCGGAAAGGTGCAGATTGTCATCGTCGCGAGTAAAACATTGCATGTAACGACCATTGATATGCAAATCCGCACGCCGTCGAGCGGATTATTCGAACATCTCCTATGCGCCGACATGTTAATCGCAACAGCGACTAATGAGTTTGCAATGATACCGAATTCGCGTGCAGCTGAAAATGCCTGCTCTTTGTCAAGTTTGGTCCGCAGTTTAATTAAATTTTCAAAGCTAATTCACTCTCTTGGGTGCGTAGCTTCATTTCAAGGCAGAATGAGTTATCTTATTGTCAGCGAGTTCTTATTTAGAGGGAGTGGAAAGTGTCAAATTAAAACCGGGCATTTTGCATTGATGATCATGGTTTCTGAGGAACGAATTATAGATTTGTTTTACTTAAAAATTGACAAATTTACCTTAAGCTCTATATGCTATTGCAAATTTTTCTTAAACCCATAAACCACTAAAATATAAAAAGGAGGGAATTATTCAAATATTCATTTGCTCCCTGTCTCGCATAATAGACTTAAAAAGTTTGCAATAAACTCACGATTTTCCAGCTGGAAGAAAAAGTTTTCATTTGCTCTGTCTCGCGGTAAAAGCAGCTTTATTCCCACTAAATTTCCAACTCTGAAATACATATACAGCAAGTCCGAGATGATTTTCATATTACCAAAAAATCTACTAGGCGCCCCCAAAATAAACCATTTGTCTGCTCAAATGATACGAAGGCATTTCTCATTCTATTCTTTCTGCATTTGGAAGTGATGTATAACGTTTGATTTCGCAGGAATCGTGAAGGGAGCGCGAGATTGGGTGCGAAACCGTCGGTGGTGGGATATTTCTAGCGAGAAGGATTAGGCAGCGGCACGCTAACCCTGATAAGATATTTATCAAGAAACCGTTCGTTTTGGCAAGTGTTGGTTTTCACGCAACCCTCTCGTGAAGGGTGAAACAAACACCATCGTCTAATTCCGGTGCTCACTTTCTATGATCTAATGGCAACTAAATTGATCAAAACACACTTCCAGAAGTGCAGATGCTGATTAATGTAATAAATCTATTATTTAACATTAATTATTTTATTTCTCTTATATTATATTACAATTACGTACGTGAATATTTATTTTGCCACAAAAACACCATTGTTCAATCCAATTTTATATTTTACCGAGGTAGATTTAAACACTCATTTTTGGATCGTTAGGTCCAGCGTGCCGTTGAAATATTCGCGAGTTGAGTCCTTTGTCAAACAAGCGAGTGCAAAAGAGCAAAAGGCTTTTTGTTTCTCGATTTTCAAAGCACGCGCGGGTTCATTTTCCGGTGGAAAGTCCGTCACACTCTTTGCCATCAGAACTAGTTGCGCTATTGGACCTTGCTCTCTGCAGTTCTGGGTAAAATTTTGCTCTCTATGCGAACATGAAAAAACAGCCCGACTTTTTCATCAAATACTTATTACACTTCAAGAGAAAACCAAAGAGAAAAGTCGAAATCGACGATTAAATTAAGCGAGGGCTACGCAAGTGGTCTAACTTTCGCGGAGTCATATTCGTAAACTTTTGCTGTCAATACCATTGCATATTTTTTTTGTAGAGGCAGTTCCGGCATAGTATACGCCGGCCATCACAGTGCATGTAAGTTGAGTCTAATCGGAGATTTTGGAATATTTGCGGAAGCAAAACTTGCTGGCTGATTGATCAGAGAATTTTCTGCCGCCATGTATAAAACTATCTGTAAAATGATACTTTTATGCGGCGATGGAACGCAAAAAGATCGGTATGTAATCAATTTTGAGGCGTCTTTGGGCAGCAGCTATTCCTGTCCCCTGTTTAAATCGACCCCTAATTTTGCGCAATAACTCTATTATTATTAGTTGATACATAAAAAATTGAATAAAAAGACCTGCTCGAGATTCTGATCTCATATATACACAAGATTCTTTTTACTCAGACAATTTGGGGACTTTGAATTCTGCTCCACCTCCCGCCTTCAACTCGCAGCTAATTTTAAGGATAAGGAGATAGTCTTATCGTCTTTTCATACTATCGTTGCAGCGACAGAGATTATTTGATAGCTCTTGTGTTTGGTGTTTACGTAAAATTAGTTTTGTATGAAAGAGTAATCATCAGAAAATGAGCGGTGCTAAGTTAACAGTCGCCATCAAGAAATTGAGGGCCCTGGAGGGAGGTGCACTGCAGACCGATTGCATATTTCTCGTTGGTGACGACCAAAACGTCCAGGTTTCTCTTTTAAATTTCACGACCCATTGTACAGCATAGTAAACAAATTACCCCAGGAGGTCAACGCATGCAAGTCCGACTTGAAGGTCGTGAGCAGTTTGTTTTTCAAAGAAAGGCTGAATGGACTTTACGGCCCCTGTGAATATTTCAAACTCAAGAACATCGAGCCTCAGGTCTTCAAATTAGTTGCTGAGTGAGAATCTTATACGATATGACTATTCAATTTAACGAAAGCCTTTAGTGTTCGAAGTCGCCAACAGAGAGCTACGATTTTAAAGCACTTATTCCGCTGCGATTTTTGACTAAATTCTGCTGCTATGCACTCAGTCCTTAAAATGATTTCTTTTGGTGAGCTGAAAGCCAATTTCGGTTCAGCCAAGAAACGGGGAAAACAACTTTTTGAAATAAAAAAATCTTTCCCGACGTTTCTACGGTGATTAGCTGGACTGATTTTGGTTTCCGACACATCAAAATGAATTATTTTAAGATCAGAATGCACATTAGCAGGATTGAGTGTAAAATCACAACGGAAGAGTGCAATAAAATCTAAGTAGCCGCTGACGCCATCAGTTGGTGGCTTTGAACACTAAAGGATTTTAGCAACTATAGTGAATTAGCTTTTCATAATTTTTGCTACTCAAAATTTGAAGGTTTGCCCATCTCTGTGGACAACTGGTGACTGAGGTAGACAGTTTAGATTTATGTCTGAAGTTGGCTGCAGCCTCTGATGAATATATGATTGAGGATCTTAGTGCTCTGTGCTCCAAACTACTTGAGGAGAGGTTTTTGTCTGTGGAAAACGTGTGGGCAGTCTTGAGCGAGAACCTTTTGATCAACGCCATCACCTCGTCTTGCTTGAAGGTTAAGACTTTTTAATACTTATGCATAGAATAAAAACCTGCAAATGCAGCTGCTGAGTTTGGAGGCAGAGAAATGTGT
This sequence comes from Cloeon dipterum, assembly GCF_949628265.1. Lineage (NCBI taxonomy): Eukaryota > Metazoa > Arthropoda > Insecta > Ephemeroptera > Baetidae > Cloeon > Cloeon dipterum. The sequence goes on along the minus strand of NC_088788.1, from coordinate 32,877,174 downwards.
CCAGCACAAAACCTTCCTCGAGGCCAGAGAGGAAGCTATTGAGATGTTCTTGACTTTGGATCAAATGAACATTGATTGCGAGTTAGAGCTTGTAAAGGCCTGTCTTAATTACGCAAAATCTAGAGACGATGAAAGGTATATATTATATTCTACAGGAAATACGAAGATGAAATATAATGATTTTATGATTTTGCGTTGCACAGAGCTACTTTTCGACGGTTCTGTCCAAGCCTTCGATTGTTGGCACTGAAGTTTAGCGACCTTCAAAATTTTGTGCTTTTTCTCACCGAAAAAGAAAAAACTTACCTTGCTGCACTCAAAAATCCACTGCTGCGGTTTGACGAGGAGCCCAAACTTAATGAATCCATAATTTGCACCATCCCATTTGAAAGGGGACCGCACAAAAAGATTTTGACACTGATTGGAGACGGTTACATTGATGACATCAGAACTATTTTCAAAAAGGCAAAATGGGAAAAAATAACGAGTCTCATAATATTTAAAATTACGTTGATCGCTAAGAGATGCATTAAAATCTTAGGCTTTGATGTCTTGTGCAAACTGGACATATATGAAGAGGACTACTTTGGCGAGTGTACATCAACAATGTATTAAATTAGAGTTTCCGAGTCACATGGTAAATCTAAATAAATCAATTCTCATTAGGCTAGAAGAAGCTGGACACAAGAGCTACAATAACAACTTAAATGGTCAATACACCGTTTCCATTAATGGGTCGCTCTACAAGCGTGAAATCAACTTCCCCAAAAAGCTGGAGAAAAACTCTTGGGCTCACATAGACCTTTTTGCCATTGTGCCGGAAGGTTGTCGAGTCGAGTTTAAAGTGGAAGTTTTAGATCCTGATGATAATCCCATTTTCTTGAGGAAACTGCCTCTCGCCGATAATTTGCATAAGATAAACCAAAGAGACACCATTAACTGCTTCAATGACATCCTACTTCGTTCGGATTATGCCATTGATTCATGTATTTTCAGAAACATACACTTTGTTGATGTTTAAGTTTGCAAAAATTTGTTTGTTCCAAATCAACTTTACGTTAGTTAATAAAGCAGTAAAGACTTGTTTGTGTATTGAAGTAATTTTCACATGATTTGAAGAACTGTTTGGAAAATATTAACATATTTTCATGTTTCAGCTTTGATTCGTATCAAAACATTTAAAGAGTTTAATCGTATCCACTTTAAACGCCGTAAGGTTTTTCATATTGATCTTTCCTGCAATAATTGGTATGGAGAAAAATCCCTTTTCAAGATTTTACTTGACAAATTTGCAAAAATAGCATTTTCATAAGCGGCCGTGGAGTCCCGTGGGGCGCCGGGCTGACACAGAAAATCACTCGGCGCCGCAGAGTCACGGCGCCGCGTCTCGCAGGCCAAATCTGCTCACCTGCTGCAGCAAATCGTAAAATTTGAGCATAATGTGCGCGCCGTGTTCATTTTCTCGAGTGAATTTTTACTGCTGAAGATATGTGGCCCGAGGGGCCAGCGTGCAAGTTCGCGCGAAACGCCGCGCAGAAGATGTTCCCTGATATAATACGCCGCCCACCAAAGATTTTCTTTTTTAATCATTTTTAGAGTTTTTGATCGAGAGTTGTAGTTGAGAGGTTTAAACAAGAAATTTTTGTGAATAATCTTATTCAAAATTCATATAATTAAATCATGGTGACATCTTTTACTGGATCCTGAAACGTTTAGAGTAATTTTAGATTTATTTCTCAACTAAATTCACACAAGGAAAATACGAAGAAAAGTTGACTTTGCGCGGGCGGGAAAGTTTTCTAGACGGGCATATTTGTTACAAAGTCTGATTTGAAATAAAGAAAAAAAATCACAACTTGGTATCGTTTTCCCTCGTACACACACACACTTTTCTGTTAACTTTTGGGGCATTTGTCAAATGCGTAAGCAAGCAGCAGCCAGCATTCAGGCTAATTTGAAACAGAAGTTGTAAACGCGAAAAACAAATCTTTGGTGTGGTAAATCAAACAGAAACGAACTCCCTCGTGCTGCATGTAGAAGGGGCTGGTTTTCAGGGTTCGATATATGCGATGAGGATCTCGCGTATGCAATGCAAATCAAGGTCGAGATTAAATTTTGGATCGTAAAACAGCCGCACGCGGAGTAATTTTCTCGCATATTTATGTATTTTATCGGGGGAATATAAATGTCATCTTTGTCGGCTGCATAATACAGCAGAGTCGAGCGTGTGCAGCAATAAGGCTCGGTCTGTTTGACTTTGCAGCACAAGTTATTTGAAAGTTTCTTCATTGGGCTCGTAAATGAACTTGAAGTGAGCTTTAAGTCAAAAGAATGGCGAAACTTCAGCATGATTCATTGCAGCTTTGATATTAAGCATCAACTGATTTATAAACGGTAGACAAAATTATTGCGTAAAAAAAGGTAAAAAGGTTTACGATAATTAATTAAAAATAAAATATTTACGAATAGAATATGATCCTATGCTTTTTATCGATTATTAATTATCACCTTCTAGATGCATTTAAGAAATATCTAGAGAGTTGAAGCATGATTTTTAAACGGAGACACCATTTAAATTTTTAATCGAGGTAATTATTTATATGTATTTGAGCTTCGTGCACATGCTATTTATTCGTCCCATTAGGCTCGCGATGCATTAATCCATTCGAATCACTCCTGCCTTTTGAATCGTAATGATATTGCACGCTGATGGGAAAAATAGAGCAGCTCGCATCGGCGGCAGCTGGTGCTGGAGCCATTTGGCCGGTGTCATCAGGTGGTAGCACCGTCGATGATGCAATGCAAAGTTGCAACAAGCCGGAGGGAATGCCCTGCTTTGATGTCAATGCGCGGCGGCGTCTTGATGGCCAAGTTTTGTGCACAACAGAAGCGAGCGGGATCCATGCAAAGCGGTTTTATCTGTGAACGTGCTTTCTTGCTGCCTCCGAGGTTTAATCAGAGACTCGATCGTCGGAGCAATTCGCTTTTATAGCGACCGAAAAACTCCAATTACTTTGCATTCAGAGCAGTTTTGCGCCGAGAGGACACGTGTATGCCATCGATTTTGTAGCTGCGATGCAATAATATGTGTATGTGTACTTTGCTGCAAGTGGCGCGATGGATTTCGTGAGAGAACAAAATCCCGGTGCCGTGTGTTGTGCTGCGCCGTCTGTCAGTTGGACGTGCCCGAGAGCAGCTGCTGTCCACTTTCGGCCAGATCATGGCTCTTTTTCACAAAAATTTAGTACATACTGCAGGGCGTGGCATTTGAATTTCAACAAAATAATTAAACCATCACTTCTTTAAACGCAGAACCAAAAATTATAAAAATAGCTTCTCTAGTTTGTGTGTCAGTTTAATTCGAATAAATCTTTGCGGGCTGGATGAAAAAACTCATTTGTAATTTTACTCTCGCACTAAACACCGAAATAACAAACAAATATATACTCTCTGTCTCATGGTTATAGCAGTGGAAAGTGATATTTTACGAGCGGAGCTACTTTCTTTAGATTAAAGCCATAAATCATGCGAGTTTCAACTTGCGACGTGCGAGCGCATTAAAAACATTTGTATTCGTGAAGGAAATTGGCCACGGAAAAGCTGAAAAAGTAATAAACAAGCATCCTTTTGAATATTTTAGTCGGAATAAGTCGTTTTTCACCATCTGCCGTCCGAATATTCATTTTCTCAAGGGCGTCTTTTGTTTTCGTCGAAACAATAACACTGCTCTCCATCTCACTGTCAGCCTGGCGAACGCAATAAACAATATCGGAAAACACAGAAGAGTAGTCCACGCTGCGCACATATTATTTGATATATTCAAAAGGGCCGCGTGTTCACTCCGGTTCGCTCGCTATATTTCATGCGTGTGCGGCTGTCGCAGTCACTCCGCTGCTGACTGAGAGTCACTCGATAAATCTTTGCCTCATTTTGCATAACCCTCCGACAAGATAGAGCTTAGTCCCGAGGCTTTGCGAGAGTGGCAAAGATATGGAAAAGAGCAGCACGACGGCATCTTTGGCCGAATATTCTCATGAGAAACAATCGATTTCTTGCAGTTTCCTGCGAGAGTAAAAGGGTTTTTTTTAAGAAAAATATCTGAAATTATGAAAATGGCATATTGCCGTGATATTTTTAAACCCTCATATAGTTGCTTGACTTTTTTTTTAAATTTTATTGTGTGGGAACCTTGATTGGGCTCACGTGGAATTGGTTTATTAAGAGTTGCCTGTGCAAAAAGGATTTTTTTCAATAGTGGAATGCTCACGACAAACAATTCAAACATTTTTTTCAATCACGGAGGTGCTGAAGAGACATTTAAAATAATTTTACGACATTTTTACCCCAGTACGTTCAAAGCACTTGAATTATGCAATTAGTTTATGTAAATTAAAAGGGGAAGACATGGAAGGCGTCTTAAGAACACATTCATGTACGTTAATGAGAAAAGGTCTTTTTCTCATCTCTGGTCAACTTTTTTGCAGGGTTGCCAGAATTTAGCTACACTCTAGAAGGGACATTTCAAAATATTGCTGGTTATCCCAGCACATTTTTCTCAATCTTCTGTGTATGTAAGTGAAAATTTGGAGCGAAGATCATGCACGATATAAATTTTGGAACAGCTTTTTTTGTAGGACACATGAATTTGTATAGTGCCTCATTTCTAAATATTTTAAAAATGATTAACATTAAAATCTGCCCAGATGGATTCAATGGTCTAATTTTTCTCGCATTCTACATTTTTTCCAAGATATTTTTAGTTGGCAATTAATTCTGCATTAGTTTAAAATTATAATTATTAATTTTTACGACTTTTAAAGGAGATAAGAATTGTTCTTTCAGACGTTTCCTTCCTCTTAATCTGCTGTAAAATCTTTCAAACGTAGCTTTCTCGTGCTGTTGAACCGCAGTCTATTTTTCCTTTTTCACTTTTGACGGAGGGACTGTTTGAGTGCCAAAATTTTTGCCTGTTTTTAAAATGAGCACCGCAATATTTTTAAGCACGTACACTGAGCCAGAGAACGAGCCGAGCACAGGCAGAGAGATTAATGTTTTCTCTCGCAGAAGCAGACGAGACACTGTACTGGCAATGACGCGCTAATAATTTATTCTGTTTACAGTTTTCGCCGGGGCGGGTTACAATGCTGCACTGGAAGAGCTGTCGCTGCTCCTGGAGCCAAATGCTGCTCTTCATTTTGCTTTCTCTTAATGGTGAGTTAAATAACAAAAATTCTCTGCATGGGCGTAAACACCGATTTTTAAAATTGGTGTTCATGACGAGGGTTAGATTTCCTTCCCATGCGAAAACAAAGACTGAAACCCATCCCATGCGAAGTTGTTTAAAAAAGAATAGGATGTTATTTTTCGGCCGAATAATGCTGAAAATTGGGATACATTTTCAGCTCTTTTTATTTAATTTACAGTGAATTAAAAATTAAATATTTAACTCGCATTGACATGCCAGAGCAGCTTGTTTTTCTATTTTAGGATCCGTCCGATAGCTCTTTTTTCGGAATGAGGTCGGCCTTGGCCGTAACAGCCGTCTTCACAGCTACTCGGCATTCATAATTAAGGGGCAGAGAATGCAACCGGTCGAGCAGTAGACGCCAACCGGTTGCATGGTATAGCGTGCGCTCGATTGCACCTGCTCATCGCGTCATGAATTTTAATCGTGCGCTGCGAAAGAAGCAACACACGGCGCGCTCAGTCAAATATTTAGCCGTCTCTCGAGGTGAATAAAGCAAGCGGGCTGCGTAGCGTAGCCGTGTGCTCGAGCGAGGCCTTGACCTCTGCCGGCAGCAGCTTAATAGATTCGCGCCAGGCAGCCGCACACGCAACGCAACCCAGCCGTTGAACTACCTCTTAATCAAGACTGATCGGCTAGACTCACAACCTACTGATTCACCCTTCTGTCGTTCTCGAGCCGTCTTAATAGAGAAATAAGGGATATACGTGATTGTTTTCGCACAAAACAAGGCCACACTTTCTCTGTGCTTGAGATTGAGATGAAGAAACATCTGCGGTTCAGGAAAACGGGCTCCCGACGATTTGGAAACTTGAGATTATTTGAATTAAACTAATTTAAGTATGAAACAATTTCAAATGAGCTGAAATGTCATGAGTTAGAGGGGGGAAATGGCATGAGGTCAAGCAAACTCAACAAAATTTACCCCAGAAATCAGTCTTTACTAGCAGATTGCATAGTAAATTTATTTCGACAAAATATTATTTTTTTGGGGAAAATATTTAGACCTCAGTATCTCATCTCCCTGTAGTGCAATTTCAAAAATAAGGTATGATTTTGATTCCTCTCAATGAGCCCGATTGATATAACACTTATTTTGATGTCCTAGGTCAAGTTCAAAGGTCGCTTCTGTTATTTTTGTTTTTTAATTACTGTTTTGAAAATAAGCTTAGTCTTTTGACACATCGATAACGTGCCTTTGAGTTGTCCCATTACATTTGAGAGCTTTTTTTTCGTGTCAGTCCATTTAAAAACTGGAAAAAATATGATTTTTTACTTTTTTCTATTTTGCATTATTATGTCAACTCCAAATATCTAGTTCTAACCATCAGAATTTTAAAAACTATCCACGGTAGGACTCATCTAGACCTGCTCTGACAAGCTGAAGGTTAAGGGGGTGCTTTCCCACCCAAACTGCTATATTTCAAACCCCTTGAAATAAGTGAACAATTTTATAGCTGTGAGGACAATGTGATAAATGAAGTCAAGTGTTGTTAATGTCAGCAAAGAAGAGACGCGATGAAAGGAGTGAATTTAAACATTTTCCTCACAATAACATATCGCTGGAATTTTTTATTCTTTTACATTTAATTTGCAAATAAACTGTTTTAATTTTCGAAATAAGGCATGATGAGTGGTAACATAGAAAATATTTTGGATAGCTCTGAGAATTATGCTTAATATAGACAATTTTCGGATTAAAATTTCAGAAATCATTTTCGCAGACCCCTTTTGGAAAATCTTTCAACAACTAGTAGCTTTAAAATTTGTGTAAGTGTGTGGGATTTAGAGCGAAATGGTATTGCACTTGTACAGGGTTTTCGCTTTTTTCTCTGAGAGGAAGCGCATTGGAGCATAAAATATCCGGGTGCAAATAATTCAAGCGAGCTCGCCCGTTTGACAAATTACTCCGCGCACACGTGTTGCTTGCCATAACACGTACATATAAATAAGCAAGTGGTGCAACTCTCGTGCAGCTAGACGAACCAGCGCGCTGCATCCGCCATAAATATGGAATGCGGTTACTTATTACGGCAGACACATTATTGTTTCAGTTTGAGTGCGCTTTAACACAATACAAGACAAAGCACGAAGCCTCATAGAGAGAGAGACTGCGAATTGAAATTTAAATTCAAAGCCTTCACAGTACCGTGCATTTTATTCTCGATGCCGTACATTTCATCATTTAAAACATACCTCCCTTGAATAATGAATTGTGTAACATTTGGATCTGTTGAAATTATAAAGAAGGAGGGAAGTTTACAAATGGCTCAACTTTGTGTGGGTTGAATAATGATGGTAAATATTCCTGCGTGTTTATTTTTCTGATTTGGCAGATTTCAAAATTATTCTATTTTCTCATTGTTTGTTTTGCTTGGGATTGACTTTGTGCTAGCTTTGTGGTTTAACTCAACACAGAAATTCAGGCAAATTCGTACCGCAAGGAAAAGATTTTACAGGCTGGCTTTTACAAATTACCAAGCCCAACATATTTCATTTAATTTTTGCTGAAACCGCGTGTAACATTGTATTGATTGATTGGCATTTGACGAAATTGACACGCAAATTATTCAAACAGACGAGTAATTTGTGGATCAAAAAGCTCAAAACATGTTCGTTACAACCGGAAGAAAGAACGCAGCGCTCTCGAGACACCAGGAAATTGAAATCTGATAGAGGAAACGTCAGAAAATCATTTGCTGTGGTTTTGAACTTTTTTTACTTAAACGAGATGCTTTCCCACCAATGCGCAGCAGGATCATTTGAAGTATAGCTTTACAGAACATTTGTGAAAATCCTTATTACCTACACTTGAAATACGTACTATCTAAAAATTAGGGTAAATCTTAAACTTTCCCAGGTTGTCGTTTAAATATTTGAGAAAATCAGCTTATTTGTTTGCATGCTAATCAAGCGGCGGTGAGCATCAATTCTCTCGATATTTTAAAATCACGATTAATTTTGCCACAAGGGAAATGTTTCTCATAATTCGCACATCATTGGATAGACCGTGACGAGACGGATCGAAATCAAGTGAAACCCCGTTTAATCTTTCGAGTAATTTTGCAAAATCTGAAAATAAACTGTTCCTTGGTCCTGATTTCATTATTGCACATCGTGAAGATAAACTGTTGCTTAATTTCACAAATAATTAATTAACTCAATAAACTACTTTCTTTAGTAAAAGGGCAAAATGTTCATAACTGTTGGCCAGAAAAGCTCTAATTTGAAATGAAATTGAAAAAGAATAAAATTGAATAATTTTGGTTCAAATGTTAGGCTTGCGTTTCAACATAGTTAGCAGAACATTATAGTTTTCCCATGAGGAGTAGGGCAGAGTAGGGCAAACAACGCGCTTGGAAAGTAATATGTAATTTGGCCTTGAATGGGGAGTAAATTGGTACATTTAGCGTGTAGTGAGAGTGGCTGTGCAGAAAGAGCATTTTGCGGTAAAAGAGGCGTCGGCGCCCGCCACCACATTGTTTCCGACCGGCGCGCGGCGCGACAATTAAGCTTTATATTGAACATTTATTGAATGCAGCACTACCAAACGGTCGGCCAGTCGCAGGGCGGAGCAGATAAGCAAATTTATAGCCGCCATGAATTAAGTTGCGCGCCGGACAGGTGCGACCGCAAGGTACACCTCCCTTATGGCCACCAACAAGCTGTAAAAACGGGAAATATTGCACTTTTTCCTCAGCCCACCGGTGAATATTTCAAACGTGAAAGTGGAAAATGCGTATGCAACAAATTCTATAGAATGAAAAAACGGGGTTTGTCGTAAATAAATGCACATATTAATATTACATTTGAAACTCTAGATTTTTCACGGACTAGACTGGTAACTACTACAAAACATCCCCAAATCCAAAAGAAACTAACAAAAATTAAGAGACAAAAATCAGTTGATTTAGTTTGTTCAGAAAAAAGTCTGATTAAGTTTGGTTGCATGCAATACAGTTCTCGTTCACGCTCAAATCCGGTGACACTTACATTGGTCTACAAACGGTATTAGCACGTTTTGGGAGCATTGGTACACAGACAAATAATGAGGCATGCAGAAGTGTCACATTCGATGCGTCTCCAACGTGCCAAACAAATCAGCATCATGCATTGTCGTGGCAGGACATATGTATTTTTTTAATAATGTGTCATGGGAGTTCAAATTAAAACATGCAAGCTTCGGCTTTCAGTTCTTAAACACGGATGTCCACTCTAATCATCAGAGGTTATTTGGCAAGACTGCAACACGCACAAATTATAAAACTCAATATGAACTCGTTTTTATATGTACACTAGTTCAGTTTTTGTTTCACTTCAGTTCGGTTCACTCTTTTGAGAGAAAATTTGCAAAACTTCATAAGAACACCATTTATGGAATAGAAATTTACTAAGTAACAACATTAACGGTGGTGTAAAATTTACAAAAGACATACATAAATCTTGCGTATCTTCTTAAATGTTGCCGCTGATATTGTTACTATTACAAAATTTGCATACTCAAATTGGTAATGATTCGAGTTGTAAATAAACGTTTGAACAAAAAGAAATTGGTAACCATGGAATGCTTGTTGGGTAAATACCATTTATAACAATTAAATTGCTATCAAATAAAGAATAAGGAGAAACGTTTTTTCCAGTCAGTTCTTAGATGCTTCTCAAAATGTTTTTAGCATTTTTGTAGTGCAGTCTAACGCAACCACGGATTGTTTTCTGTTTTATTTATAATTAGCATGACGTCAAGCCAGTGTCCGCTTGCTTTTTTATATTCTGCTTGTTCTGCTTAATTCTGTTTATATAATAGAGTGGCACAAAGCTCTGGCTAACTTTGAAATCTGAGAATGTTGTGAGGTTCTCTCAAAGTTCTGCTGCGTAAAGTCGCATCTCGACTCTTGGCAAAAGTTTTTATAGCATTGTAGAATTAAAAAATGTCCGCGCGCCGCAAAATAGCGCGTTTTTGCAACACACGACACGCAGCTGCATGTTATTTTAATGAAGTCGTGGAAAATGAAAACATTAGCGCGCGCTCGCTGGCGAAAACGGGGACGCAGCTGAAGCCTCTGTTTGTTCGCTCAATCGAGCAGCGCCCCCGTAAAAAGGGGCTAATTTGAAAAAGTAGCCGCACGCGCGTTTTTAATGAATTCGTGATGCGGCCGGCGAGCGTGGACACGCGGCGATAATAAGTAGGCCGCACACGTATCAAGCTCTCCGCGCGCGCCGGCCAACTTTTCAACTTTTATGAACTCATCTGCGCGCCGGTCTCACTTTCTGCTCCTTCTCTGCACGACATTGTTCACGCAAACGTTGCCCAAACTTGCGGCAAATTGCAGCGATACTCCAGCTGACTTTTCGCAACAAACACTCTCGGGAATTGGCAAATTAGCAAAATTGGCCAGAGATAAATGGTCCACTTAATACTTTCAACCGGCAAGTATTTTCGCCACGAATAAAACTTAATGAGAAAAACTCAAATGAGACAAATCCTGGACATAAAGAATGAAATAGTTAATTTGACAAAAAAAAGGAAGTACAGCAAAAGTTACAAACTTTAAAGAGAATGTTCACGTTTTTGCGCTATATGCAGCACTGAGACTTTATCAGCAGTAGTTTTCCTGCAAAACAGTAAACTGCGGAATGTTATTCTGAATCACCAAGAAGTTAAAAACAATTGACTGGACTCATTTGCTGAGAAAAGATGCTGGACAAGTCACTTAGTGATACCTTGCCACCCACCCTCATTGCGTTACAACTCCAAGCTGAAATTCCGCCAATTGTGTAATTTCAAAAACTTTTAATTTTTTCCATTTAATTTATCCATTAAAAATCCAATTGAGATAAATTCGTTACCAACGGAAACAAAACGTTCCCAAAAGTGCCGAGAAAGCGAAATATTGGGGTTTGAAGCGGATTCGCTTCACGACTTCTGGTTGGAAGCGGGCCACTTGAGGTTTAAAAGCGTTTGCTTCTCTCCTCATTGAAGCGTTTGTCTCTGTTTGGAACTGTGTTCGCTTACACATAGAGGCAAAGTGGAAGTGAACAGTTTCGAACAGAGGCATATAAAGCGCCGCCACCGAAGATCATACACTCGCTTTTTAATTTTAAAAATCAGATTGCAAGAGGAGCAGATTATTTAAGAGAAATAGGTTTATCTCAAATTATATTTCGTTAAGACCTAGTCTGCTTTTCATATTATAATTATTGATTTAAATATTTTCTCGTAGAAGTTTTTTATTTCCTTGATGCGAGTTAAAATCTGTAATTAGTTTGGATTCTTTATTAAAAGCCACTTAATTACTTGAAAATCAAATTTTCACCACCCTATCTTCTCCTCAAATGAAATTTTAATTTAAATTGAATTATTGTATTTTCCCATTTTCCACAAATTCCCTTGCCGCTAAAACTAATTAACATAATTATTGTGCCCGGACCGATGTGAACTTCAGCTGGCTGCTGAAACAAATTTTAATTTCTAGGGTTCCTGTGCCAAAACCAGCAGCAGCAATACCCAACGCAACAGGGTTCCTCAGGAGCAACCCAAGGAGCCCCGCCGGCCTTCCCAGCGGTTCAACAATCGCCCCCTGGAGGAGGCCAGGTCATCAAGCGCAGCAGGGGTGCCTTCAGGGAGTGGCGCCGCGGAGACCCTTCCCTCGTGCACAACCTCTGGAAGAGTAGAACGCCGCTTGGTAAACACGCCAAATTTAAATTTTTAAAAGCTCAATCAACTCAGTGTCAGTTTTTAGAGGAATATATGGGCAAAAATAAGTCAACCGTTCGTACCGTGGCATGTTCAAATATATCAAAATTTAAATAAGCACGCGGCAGTCAAGCACCATTACGACAAACCATAAAATATTGAGATATTTTCAAAACGGCTCAAGAAAATACATGAAATGGTTTACTTTGAATGTGCTATGCGTTTCAAAATTGGCATTCGAATTAAATAAACAAACTGCTACATTTGACAAATATAAAGACTCAGAAAAGCCTCGTGATACTACCAGTTTGAAATTTTCTCTCAAAGTAAAAACCGCTCTCTCTAACATCCTTGTCTCCATTTTGTTCAAAACTCGTTGTTGTTCCGCTTCAATATTATACATGCGTGTAATTCAGCGTGATACAGGTGTGACACCTGCACACGACGCCTCCTCTCCCTGGGGCAAATAATTAGCTGGCTGCACAAATAGTCGACGAACACAGGACGACCGCAGTGGGTCCATTATAAAGCCAGGCACGCTGAATAATAAGCGAACCTTGTAACGTAATTAAAATGTCATTGACGCAGCGCCGCGCCGACCACTTCATCATCGGCATATGACATTGTTGCGTAACTAAATAAAGCAGGGGGCTGCAAAGCAAAGCAAACAAACGAAATCGTCGAATCCTAAAACAGGTCCTTCTGTCGTGCATTTGCGAATTTCAGTGCGAACGTGTTTTTCGATCTGCCGAAGAACGTTTGTTCTCGCTCGTCAAACAAACAGCGAGTGTTGTTTGCAATCCGGCGAATATCAATCAATCACCAACAATAAAGGCTGTTGTGCTGACAGAAAAAAAGAGACGAATACTCACAAAATCAAACAGCCCCTCGCTGCTCGAATTCGGGAGAAAAATGGAATGGGTAATCTAATTCAAAGCAATCATTTCAATTTGGAATAAAAACTAAAAATTCTACTCCTCTAAAGAAAAAGTCGATGAGGAAAAATGTTTTGTGTTTGTTTATTGAAGCCTTCGTCGGTGAATAATAAATAATAATAATAAATATCAGCTTCGCGTGTTTGTGATTTATGCCAACAGCGTAAATCAAACGCGGGCAGCAGCTGTAGCGAAAAAAGCGAATAAACGAACAATGCGAGGTAAAAAAGCAGACTAATTTTTCGCTCCTCTGTGCGCGCAGCAACCTAATTTGTTTCACGTCAATAAAGAGACCGAGTTTGCGAGTGTGAAACGCGCTCGGCTAGCTCTCTTCGCCTTTGCGCGGGCAATGGAATCAGTGGATTGGGTCGGCCAGTAAAACTCGCCGACCAACGCTGCCGTAAATATAAAGCCAACGACGCACCCAGAGGATTGCCACCGCTCGAAATAAGGCGTTTTGAGCTCGAATTCGCGAGGGAAGTGATCTGTTTCGTGGCTTGCAAAGAAAATTTCACACTAAATAATAAAAATTTCCCCCTTTTATTCCCAATCAACGTAATTTACTTTGAAGCATATTATGAAACGAAAATTTGTGGAAAAATATTAAAATACTTAGGGGAAGTAGGCAACAATGGAATATTTTAGTTGATTATGAAATGGGCCTGAATTGCTTGATTTTAATTCCAAGATTCCTCCCCATTAAAAGCCTATTTCTTCAAATCACGAACCAGTAAATATAAAATATATATTTTTAGAGTTTGAAACACTATTTAAAATTCTATCAGTTCACTCAGGTGGTTTTTTTCCTGTTGCTTTGAAGGCTTTCCAATTTCCCTTGAGTCGTTGCGGACCGAAAAAGAGTTCGAAAGGGAGAAGCGAGAGGACCTCCAAATAAAATTAAATTACTCTCCCGCCTCGATGAATAATTCATGCAACTCAACGGCTCCTCGCCGCGCTGCTAAGTGCCTGCAATTTGTCCGGATTTGCGGTGAAAAATGAGTCGGTTTGTCTAAGCGGCTCCGATGTGCCGAGTTCCACGCGTAATAAGCGACGAAAAGCGCGCACGCGGTGATTAATTAGTGCCTCCCCGTCACTGTTTAGCTCAGCTTTGTGTCGGTTCAAGCTTTTGACTGGCGCCCGACTAATTGAAAGCAAGCCAGATTTGTTTTGCAAACACAGACATAATGCTCTTTTTGGTGGGACCGCAACGATTCGATGCGGTCTCATAAACGGATACTGATTGCAAATAATTCCGCAACCCGGCAGTTTCGAACGCTTCGGAAAACGCTGAAATCTGCTCTCGACTCCGTTGGGTGTAGTTATTCAAACGCACATCAGCGATACCCGCTTGTAATACACGCGAACGCCTTCCTTTTGCGCGGACGTCGGCGTCCTTCCCGCGGGATTAATGATCCATTTGTTCATGTGATGTTCCGGCAGCCTGAGTTTAATTTGTCAGAAAAGCGAATTTGCCGAATTTCCCTCAAGGTTAAAAGTTCTTGCTATCGTGTCGGTCCCATTGGTGCAAGAAGTGTAATTAAATGGAGAAATCTGATTGTGAGAGAAATGAATAATTCGAGTTTAAACAGCCCTAAAAGCACTTATGCCATTTATTTCAACTAATGCAGATAAGTCACAAGATTACTAGTATGCAGTTTTGTGTTTCTGAAAAGGATTTCAAACTAGAAGAATTTCAAACAATTTTGAAATGAAATCCAGTGAGCTGTTTATTTCCCATTATCTCTATAGAAATGTCCTGAGCAGGACATTTATCATAAAAATTTACAATTTTCGAAAGCCGTCAGAGTTTAAAGCCTCCAACAGATGGTGTCACCCTCGCCCTATACTTCCAATTTTAAGGCAATCCCGTTGCGATTTAGAACTAATTCAGTTGCTGTGCATTCAGCCCTCAAAATTCTTTCTTAATACGGTGATTGGCTAGACTGATTTCGGTTTTCAGCATAAGTAGCAGGGATTGAGTGTTAAATCGCAGCTTAAAATCAAAAGTAACCGCTGGCGCCATCTATTGGCAGCTTCGAACACCAAATACTTCGAAACTGGTAAATTTGGAAAAATAACAAATCGCTACGCTACACACCAAGGAAGCTGTAGTAAATTTCAACTGATTAATTATGACAACTTCACAATTCACTGGCATTTACCAACAATTTCAAACAGCGGTACGCCCTAAAACCATTTTTGTATGTTCACATTGGCTTTTCATTAGCAAAATGGGTCATTCGGAAAATTCTCCTCTCTTTCGTCCCATTAAGTGATTGACTGAAAGAGCTTAAATAATGCGAGTACAAAGGCAAACAACATATCGGTGCTCAGCACAAATCAAACGCTGGGTGCTGGGTGCTGTTTGCTATTTGCTATTTGCCCGTGTATTGTTTGTTTTGCAAGCTGCTCCAAGAGTGGAGTGACACGTGTGTGTTGATGTCGTGCCGCAGGCAAGGCCGAGGTGTACATCGTGCTGGCGTTGTTGATCGGCCTGGTGACGGTGGTGATCGGCTGCTGGCTAAGCGACAACTGCTGGTCCCAGGAGCCCGAGCACCGGCGCTTCGTGCCGCGCGCGTAGCGCCGGCGGCTGGCCAGGCGTCTCATGCTGCCTGGCCTGCCAGGGCCCCCCGTGCTGCCCCCGCCCCCGCCGCCCCTCGGCCGCCCGCCGCAGCCGCCGCCCATGGGGCCCGACGAGCCCAGCCCCAACACGCCGCCGGACTGCGTCCTCCTGCACGTGTGAACGTGAATCAACCACAGACTGACACCGTTCAATTTTAACTCCTGCCGAATGCACTTTTCGTCTCTTTTACTGTCTCTCGCCTAGGCCAAGATGAAACGCGTTAAACGCTGCCTGATTCTAGAAAATTTTGGAAGCTTTAGAAATGAATTCGGTAATTTTTAGCGTCACAACCACCGCCTTTGCTTCAAGGCCGTTAATTTAGGTTTTATGAAAAACTATGGTGGCCCAAAATTGTTTTAATTGAAACGATCGAGATTTTCAGGAAACAACTGGAGAATTTTCTTCACTGTTAAAAAGCAGAAAAATATTCAAAGAAGTTTTGACTTGTTAGCAGCTATTTAGGCTCCCAGGATTCACAAGAAAATCAACATAGCTAGAGAAGATTTGCAGTTCTTTGAAAACAATCAACTGCACACATTGTTGGGCTCGAGCAAAAAAACAAATAATAATAAATACAGTGGGTTGAAATATTTTCAAGGGGATAGTTATCGTTCCCTTTTTATTTGTACTCAGCAATGATTGCAATCAAAGGCCGCTGGTAATTTAGAATCCTTTGTAGTTTGTGGCATGCATCTTTTTTTGCAAGTAAAGTACTATTGATGAGGCCTGAGGAGCAGAAACAGCTGCTGCTCAGTGAGAGAAGCTTGTTATGAATATTTTCCTCTTAAATTTCTCATTTTCCACCTATACCAATTACAAAACAAAGCCATTTAGTGAAGCGTGGATTTGTTTATTTGATGCCGAAGATTCCAGATGGTTTCCAAAAATATTATTTATTTCGATTGAAGATATGTAAAGGAGGATTTGCAAGCATTGTAAATTCCTTAAAACAGATAGCCCGAATTTGTTTAGGCAGTGACACGAAAATATATTTGCTATTTCGCGTGAACGAAAGTGTCAAGCTAAGGAAGAGTGAGTTAATCGTGCGAAAGGTGCATTCGCGCACTAAACGAAGCCAAGTAAATTTTTATTTGTAAAACTCTAAAAACGAACAAACTTCGTACTAAAGACCACTAAGGTTGTGATTAAAAAGCTCAATTACTAATCTAGCATGCAGCGTATCAATCAAAACTTTGATTGTGAGTTAATTCATTGTGAGGTACTGCAGGACATCGACTAAAGTGGAACGCAGCAGTTAACGAGACCGAATTACGATGGTTATCAAACTTCGCCTAAGGATGCAACCTGCTCGGCACGGATGTTATGCGCGATGCAAACAGGTTTTAAAAAATTACTACACGCAAAGAAGGATAAAGTTTACAGGAACAAACTGGCTTCTGAATAGTTAATACACACACATTTTGTGTCAAAAGGCAACGAAGCACATTTGCACGTGGGGGCGAAGTTTCGCAATTAATGTTCATCGCCGCTGCTGCTGTTGCTGAGAATGCACTCAGGCGCCGCCGGATGAAGCAAGAATCGCGCGCGCCCAAGAAGAAGCAACACGTTGCGAAAAGGCCCTCTCGCTGCCTGATCGACCGCAATTCGCATCAAAGTGGTTTTGCGGACACGACGCGCTGGTGTATGTACATAATAGTATACACACAATTTACGGCTCTTAATCTCACTAACAGTGTTCTGGGGCGGGTACTAACTCGACCCTGCGATGTGATGGGTTCACTCACTCACTCACTCACTCAACAAAAACTGCGCTGTTTAATTTAGGATTACGCAATACGCCAGAAGCACAAGAAGTAAAAAAAAACATGCCACATAAAGAATTATGATAAAACTCTGATTGCAATTTAAAATGAAACCAAAATTCAGTAATAATTAGATTTAGTTTTTTTAGGAATATAATGCCCCGTATAAGACGCCAAAAACCTATTTAAAGGTTAATAATTTGGTTTAAATTGATTTATGGAACTTTCGTTGCTGGTTGCAGAGTTTTTCTTTAAGTTTATCGATATATATTATATTATTTTATCAGCACATCCTCACGTGTATTCATGAGATTTTCTCCTCTTAATTAGAGCAAAAATCAATATATTTATATGAAATGGCCTAATGAAATATATATTTGAGCACAAATATTTCAGACGGTTTGTTTTTTATTTTTTTATTTTTAAATAAAAAAATTTAGTTACATTCTTTCTTTTTCTAGGTGAGTCAAAGACCAATTCTTGTTGGTATTTTTGGTTAGTATTTCGTACGTTTATTGTTCATGCGATCATGACATTATAGTCACTAAATTTTACATTAATGTAAGTCATTTTTGCCGTTTTTTACGTGTCGACAAATTAGAACAAAACTACTGAGCATGACCACATGGAAATATTGGGGATCTAATTAAATCGGTTGACCTTCCTAGCTTAATTCCGAATTAAAAGAGTCCCAACTCACCATCTTTTATAGTTGAGTCCTCAATTTAGAAAAAAGGAAATTAATGATAATGTTTTTGTTGATGAGAGGCACAGGAAAATATAGCTGATTTTACTCAATTCCCAAGTCCCATACTCATTTCCATAACTCGTGAGAACTAATTTGGAATAGATAATGAATCATGAGTATTTTTGATATTTTTTCCTTTGAAGGTAGCACTCGAGGATTTAAATTATTGTTACTATAAAAATTGTATTTAATTAATTTTTTGATTGTAAATTTTGTTGCAATTTATATAAATGTTAATGAATTAACCAATTAAGGTTTTATTATTCTATAAAATATGGCAGCAGTAGACATAAACAAAACGATGAATTTCAAAACAAAGATTATCCAGATTTTTTTCTTCCAGAATAAAAAATTTTGCAGCTGGCGAATTGCTCTTTCTTATTCAACTAAAATATGAAGCAAATTCCGATTTTACGAGCGTGTAGTTTGATTACACTATTAAATTAGGCTTTCGGATTGGAATAAGCTAATAAGCTGGGGGGCGATCATCAATTTTTTAAGCGATGTAAACGTAGCGATTTGAGTCAGTCACACCAACAAACTAGCTGCCAGCAGCCTTTCGAGTACGCATATAACTGAAAACTGTGCTTTTTACACGTGTAAGACAAAAATTAATAATATTATGGGCGACAAAAGCTTTTGATGTGGCGATTTGTGTTCGAATCGACGAACCATAGACGGAGAGAAAGCATGTTCCATGTGCTTATATCAATATCAAATAAATATAAAAAAATATATTACATGGTATAAATTGTAGGGTTTAGACTTATCTTTATAAATGGATCTCAAGCTCGAATTTCTTTGAAATAATGTGGCACTTAAATAGATTAGTAAAATTTCGCCACCGGAATTTTAATAAAAATATGACATAAGATCTTTACAACGACGCTGCTGCATTAACGTATTTTTCGTAAATTTAGTACATTTTTTAGATTATCATTTCACTAAGGTCAAGCAAGCATTCGAAGTTGTTAAAAAAATCAAGAAAAGTAACCTACTTGCTCTCAACATGTTGTGCCAAAAGCTATCCAAGCAAAAGAAACATGAACTCTATAACTGTGTATATTATCTCAATTTTGAAATCATCTCCAAACAATGTTACACTTATACATCAATGTTTACACATTGAAATATTTTATCTGAATAAAAAGGTTTATACTCACACTTGTCAGCATTTTAATTTTATTTCGAAATCCATGGCCATTATTTCATCGGCGGGGCCACTTGCCACTTACCCCCAACACACAAAAACAATAATATTAAAATATTTAATCGATTAAATCTTTTTCGCCAGTTTAAAAGGTGCAGGCACAAAAAGGCCCGCCGCTAAACGCGGTGTATGTATAGTAATGTTAAGCATGGGCTTTTTCTTGAGGACGCGGAATTAAAAATTAGTGTTGAATCTTTGGGGATTGGGAGGTGAAAAATAAACCTGGCGGGATCTTGAACAATTCTTCTCTGTAATAAGACAGTCACTTGGCGACTAAGTCTAACAGAATACAAGGACCTTTAAACAGAATTCATAATCGACTTTAGAATTAACAATTTAAGAGAATTGACTTGAGGAACAATTTAAAATTAGAAAAGAATTTGTGAATGAGCCCGGTCCTTCTTCCTTCTCAACCTTCTCAACTAAACGCTCGGAACAATTACTTATTACAATTAAGTATCGTCAAACAATCATAAATAACAATACCCTAGACCAAAAGTGAAAAAGAAGTGGGAGCTCGGCTCCGCAACCACTACAAATCTAATATGAAAAACGAATTTACGCAACAATATTGCCTTTCACAATAATGACTCAACCATGTAATAGATTTTAACAAAGCAAAAAGTGCGCCCAACGTGGGGCTCGAACCCACGACCCTGAGATTAAGAGTCTCATGCTCTACCGACTGAGCTAGCCGGGCTTAGTGAGAGATGTAAAATGCAACCTATATGTACTAAGATAACGTCATTCGCATCAGAACGGGAGCAGACTGATTGGAAGGAAGGAAGGTACTGTGCAAATTAAACCCAAGAATTTTATAATTGAATGACATCGTCTTTATTACACTCATATAGGAGAACATCAAATTTCTTCTTTCTGCGGACACGCAGTACAATATATCTTTCAAAATAATTGCAAATTTAATTTTTGTGTTCAATTCAATCTCCTTTGCTGCTCCTGTGTGTTACACATAACGCAATAATGCTTGTTGGATAATTTTAGGCCTTTAACTTTAATATACATATTTTGGGATGGGATGTTCTAGGCACCATCTAAATTGGAGTAAATTTTTAATTTTTGAGTCTTATTTTCAGAATTAAAACATTTCTGTCTGTACCAATGGTCCTGAGAGGTAAACACACAAAATGTATTTTTATTTTAAAGGCAACATCATGTGTACAAGTTTAGAGGATCAAATACATTTACTTTATTTTCTAACAACAAGGTAAGCTCTTTTTAATGAACAGAGAGGAGATGTAATTTAAGTTTAGATGAAATTTAGGTAGCAAATTGTCAGGCCCTATTTTACCACTCAAAGATTTAGGTTAATTAATCATTTACTCCAAATAGCACTATTTAATAAAACTTGGACTCCCACCCCATTTAATGAACCCCCAGCAATACCGTGAAAAGCACCTCTCTAGGCAATTTAAAAATTACGATGAAAAGCTACACTACTTGAAATAATTTATCAAATTTGGTTGCTACTTCTTGGATTTACTTTAGCTTTCTCCCCACTCATGAGTATAGAGAGGCGTGTCTATCAAGTGAATTTTGAGTTGAATGTAGCGCAGAGTGAGAGCTATAAAAATATCACAACTTATTTTGGTAGTGGGAGAGATCTCTACACTTATGAAAATCAACTTGGCAACCAGCTCATGTCTCGTTGCCCAGTTCATCATCCCCGGAGCTGTCCACGTCGGCATCCGCCCTCGCGTCAGGGGCGTCTGGCAACTGGATGTTGCGCAGAAGGTCTCTCAGCATATCCATCAGGGAGGCCAGGTTTCGCCTCACCTCCAGGCCGCCACCCTCGTGCTCAAACTCGACGTCAAACTGCGCATCGTCAACTGGTCCTGCAGCTGCACCTTCGGCCCTAAGAGACGGAAAACAAAGTTGCTATTACATCTAAGATCTCAAAGACCATCTAAAATTCAGCATTCACTAATAAAAATGAGCTTGAAGTCTAGTAAGATAAAAAAACCGTTTCCTAAATTTTACTTTTCGACAAAACAAAAAATGTAAACTGGAATGTATATTTGGTTGGTGTTTTCATGAGAGATATGATTGGGTCTGCAATTTTTTAATTTTTGTTTGAGCCCAGCTCAATGGGCTCTATATTGATTTCATCTGCGTACTGTTAGAACGGCCCAGTCAAGAGCTTTCAGAATATGTTAAATTTGGCTCTTTAGGGAGCTAAGGAAACACACTGACATGCCTGTAATCTTATCCCTGAGCGCCCCGATGGTTTTCAAAGGGTCAAAAGTAACATAATCTGGAAGCTCTTGACTCTAGGCATTCTAGATAATTTTAATATCTCTAAAACACAAAAAAACTAACCATATATATAAAGATTGTGCTGAAACAAAAGTTTAAAAATGGCAGACTCCTCTTGGAAAGACCCAAGTATTAATTAATTCATTAAATTTAAAGAGAAACCTCAAATTTTTACCCCGCAGGTTCATTGGCGTTGTAGGTGGGCAGCAGAGAACGGAAGAAGAGGCTGAGAGCACCAGCGTTGTCAACGGTGGCCGTTCTTGGCCTCCTGGGCCTCTCGTAGAGGTTGATGGAATCAGCGGGAGGAAGAGGGTCAAAGCTCATCACTGGGCCGGTGGAGTCGCCAGGGGAGATTGCCGGAGGCACTTCCTTCAGGTCGGCCAGGACGATGTGCCTTGTGATGTTCTTGGGCGGAGCACCCTGATACCTGCGGCGTCTGTGGCCGTCGCACTCGCTGACCAGCGGGTCCTTGCTGTCCACTCTAGCCAGCACAGCGTGCGTGTTTCTCTCCAGCCAGGGAAGCAGCTCAGCCTCCTTCCACACCGGCCAGCACCTGGCCACGTAAAGCTGCACTAACTGCGCCAAGGCTGGTGGCATGCTGCAAGAGAGGACAATTAATTATTTTCCCTTCAACTGACATTGTAGGATAATTTGTATATTTATAAGGCTCAATTTTACTTAAGAAATATACTATGGTTAAGTGTCAGTCCACAGCTAAATATTAGTTTTAAAAATCCAATAAAAATTCAGTGAAGACGAAATAAAGGCCCATGAAAATTTTACCTGAACTTGTTTATAGCTAGGGCTATGAAATTTATAATTTAGTTTATATTTTGTTCGAAGCTTCCAATCGTTGCGGGACCATCCAACGAGTAAGAATCAAGCAATTTTCAGCCATTCAAACTATAACAGAAACCGTCTAAAACTACCACAACCTTCTAAAATCATCTATATCTGCTAAAATTACATTGATAAATGCTTAATTTTGCTCTAAGCTTTAAAAAAAATTTTGACAGAAAACGTATGAATAAAAAAATAGAAGTTAAATTTTTGAACGGGTGCACCGTGACGACTTTATGGTCTGTTTTTATCGATTTTTCGCTAGCAATGTTCCCTTTTTTCATCTTACATACATGGCCAATGCATTTTATAATATGTATATTTACTCAGAGGAAAATAAACAAATAAAAAAATCGTCTATTAAAAGAAAAACAAAGTATAAAAATAGTTGAATTTTTCCCAAAAATAAATACCATCTAAAATTCACAGACCTAGTTGAAGCGTTCAAATAATCCATAGTAGGTTTTTCATGTAAATCTTTAAAGAACAAAACACGATGCAGTTGATTAATGCAACGCGGATTGAGATTTCCAAATTCCAAAAGTAAATAAGTCAATACACACCTTGTTTGTGCTTTGGGTCCGAAAAAGTCGTGCGCCAGAACCTTGTGGTCGACCTGCACCGAGCACTTTTCCAGCAGCGGTGACAGCACCCCCGGGAACATAATGAGGGCTAGCTGCAGTGAGGCGTCCGCGTCAGCCATTTCAATGGCACCCTGCACCGCCAGGTGGAAGCGCGCCACGGCCGTTGAATAAGCGAAGTTGGGCAGCTGGCTGAGGTTGCGGGAAGCCTCCCACTCGTCGGCCAGACGCACCAGCCATGAGTACTGGCGGCTGCGCAGTGCATATAAG
Source organism: Cloeon dipterum (assembly GCF_949628265.1). Taxonomy (NCBI): domain Eukaryota; kingdom Metazoa; phylum Arthropoda; class Insecta; order Ephemeroptera; family Baetidae; genus Cloeon; species Cloeon dipterum. The sequence continues at coordinate 32,853,991 of NC_088788.1, read as the reverse complement.
TCGATCACCAGCACCATGGCCAGCGGGTCGTCGTCAGGGTCCAGCGACAGCACCACTTTGCTCAGCTCCAGGGCGGTGCGGTGGCATGCCCGTTGCCCGACCATCGTCAGGTGCTTGAAGAGGGCGATGAATAAGGCCCTTGAAATGATAGAAAAAACATTGATAAGAACTGTAGACAATATATCATTAAACTGAACAAACATTGCAATGATAAAAACTCTTAACAAATTATTAAATTTAGTAAGAGAATACATCATAGGGTGTTTTTTTTTTTGGAAATTTAACCTCAAGCAGGGTTGGTTAAATGTGAAAATATAAAGAGATCAATCAAAAAGTCTAGAAAAAACCATCTAAATTTCACTCTAAACACACCTGTTCTCCTGTCTGCAGTAGTCAAGTCTGCAATTGCCCTGCGCCAGGTTAAACAAAGGGTGGAAGGCGTGTTCCAGTGCGTAGAGCGCCCTCTCAACCAGGTCAGCAGCCATCTGCAAATCTTCACTCATCTTGCAAAGCTCAGCAACCTGCAGAAGGGCGTCCACGTGGTATGGGTGCGAGTGAATCACGGCCACCACATTGTCAGGGTTCAGACTCTCCACCGCCTGCAGGAAAATTCGCTGCACCAGCTGGTAGTCAGGGTTGTGCTCGTACGAGAAGACCTGCACCTGACCCTTCTGCTCGCAGTACCTCATTGTGATACCTGCGAATCAGGCATTCTCTTGGTAAATTAATATGATGGGGAATCTTTAAATGAGCTGTTAAATAAATTAAAATGTGTCGAGTTTAATGAGGACTTCTTGATTTAGACAGTGAATATTATTAAATATACGTAATTTGTATATTTAATTATTTTTTCAATTTTTTTGTAAGAATTCTTCATCTCTTAGTCCCTTTGATTTATCTATCAATAATTGAATAACGCTAGTGGAATCTATTTTTGTAATATTAATATGTGTAGTGAGTGACATTCCTCATGTGATTGAACTCTATGTTATCAAGCAAGTTCAAGAATGCACAACGATATAGTAGGTTCCTTTGTGGGAATTAGCTTTCGGAGGCGATTTTTTACTGAGGCATTCTTGAAAAACATTAATGAAAAATTAATTAAATTTTCTAATCACGTGTATTTACAATCCAGCACGCCAAAGAGAGTAAACATGTCAAAGCATGTTTTTATTTTCCAATATATTGGCACGTGACGGACTTCTTTTGAATGCAATAACGTCATTCCCGAACAATAAAAAGCTCTAATGCCATTGCTTCTGCTAAGCTGAGCACGAAATGTCGAAAACCAAAAACGGAATGATTTAAAAATAATTATAATGCTGGAACCATGTTCAGCTTAAATTACCCTGTTTCCCAATAATGGGCCAGGTGTCCTTGGGAGTGACAATGCCGGTGTTCCTCAAGTGAGTCCTGGTCCTGCTCTTCTTTCTAAATTAATTTTGTTAAATCAGCAGTTCAGAACCAAGAAACTGCTTTATTTACCTCTGCTCAGACTGAACAATTTTGACGCCAAAGATTCGCTTCAGCTCATTGTTTGGGTTAAGGTTGCGGTTATCAATGCTGAGCAGTTCCTTGGTCCTCTGCACTTCGGCCGCATTCTGGACGCTCTCGGCGCTTGCCACTGGGCCCAGGAGTCTGTTCACCTGATCGATCTCGTCACCCTGGAAACAAATAAAACTCTGCTTATGTAACTTTCTGGCTAAACAACTGATTTATTATACATCAAAATTGTCTTCGCTGCTCCTCTGCGCCAAAGCCACCTTTACGGCCTTCTTCTTCTTCTTTTTCTTCTTGCGTTTGGCACCCTTGTCTGCAGGGTCGGCGCCGTCCTGGTCCTGCGTGGGCTCCGTCTCGTTGTCGTCATCCTCCTTCACCTCAGACTCGGACAGAGACTGCTGGTTCAGCAGGTCGTATCGATTTACGTTCAATTGCTTCTTCTTGGCTCCGCCGCCCGCGGCCACCGACAGCAAGTCGTCCTCCGCGTCCTTCTCAGGGTCGCTGTCGACACGCAGGCCGGTGTCGCCCTGCAGCTTTCGCAGCACTCGCGACGACATTAAGCAAGAATTTTGGCACCTGTCACAAAAGCTGTCTAAGCGTTTTCGGCCAAAACATCAAAATCGTGTTTTTGTGGCAGCTGACGGTGAAGGCTTGAAACTGCGAAATAAAAAACCGGATATTGAACATAAAAATCAGCTCTCAATTTCATAATTTAAGGAAATTATAAATGTGTAATAGACAAAAAATCCAATTAATACGCATAAGTGTATTTAAAATTTGAATTTTTAATTACTGCCTATTGATTTTGTGTGGTATTCCATAACATATCAAAACCGGTTTTTAAGGAATTTGAGTTGAATGTACACAGTTGCCCTCTGCAGGGGAATAAATAAACTTGAAATATTGTTATGCAACCTGTTTGGCATCGTGGATCATCAGGTTGCATAAGCAAAGAACACAAGGCGCAATAGGCATGTGCATTCCAGTAAGAAAACGGAGAGATGATATTATTTTAAAATTCATAGTGTAGCGGTTTGAGCGAGGTACCAATTTAAAAATTTACAAGGGCGCTAGAGGAAAATCTTCAGCCCATCAGGCTGTAAACTCTATCAAATTTCAATTTAAACATTTAGTTGGACGACAAAAGCTAGCCGGCCTCCAGGAAAATTTGGCGGAGCCAATACATACTTAGCCGCCACATTCTTTTAAACGGATGTTTTGGGGAAGAACAATTAAAAACAATTTCTTTTGGCTTTGAGATTTAATGGGACAAATTAGCACCTTCATTAGATTTTAGCGAACATGGATGGCTATTGGAAGCAGGAATAAGCAATAAAAGTACCATAGGGTTTGGCAAAAATAACTGACACCCATTTTTCACAGAAATTAACATATTAGATTTTCACAAAAGAAGAGTAAATATTTTCTGCACTAACGGCATGGAAATGAAATCGGGAGTTTTGTTTCCACTTGCTTCTTTATACGACAGCGTTGCAAATTAGTAAATGTGCAAAAATACTGACAGAACATTTGCTAAAATTTGGAGAGAATTTATGTGTCCTTCTTATCAAACTTTATTTGTTCACTTTGTTGCAATCTTTAGGGTTTGAGGGCAAAGTTTTCACGAGCTAACCGTCGCCAGTTGTAAAAAAATGGGATTTAATTAATGAAGCTTTGTGACTCGTCTGCATATTTCATTAGTCATCTCAGACAGTTAATCAGAACAAAGCGCTTGGCGTCTTGGAAACTTATACAAAAGAGCAAGTCTCTCGTTTAATCGGGGGTTTCCATCCTAGCGAGAACTTCGATTAAAATAACGTAAGGCGCGCAAGAATCAGGCGGCTGCATTGGAAACTTTTGCCAGCAAAATGCACCGACATTTCAAAGCATACTTTTTTTCACACTTCCTCATCGATCTTTTTCCCTTAAGTCTTTTCAAAAGTTAATCTCATGCGATAATTACTGTAGAATATTGAGTAGGCCGGGCCTCTATATCAAAGGGAGTTTCGAAATTGGCTCTTCGAACAAATTCATGGGGGAAACTGGACGAGGAAAACACCTCTGAGGCATTTTTATATTCTTTTAGTGAAGGCTAGGTGAAACCTCGCAGCAATGATGTGCAAACTAAAGCCCTCAATAAATGAATAAATACAAACATTTCTCCCCACACGAACGACGTTCCTCTCGTCAAAAGCGATTCTCTTTTTGCTCGAAGTAAGCTGATTATACTTCAAAACATGCCCTTTTATTTGTTCCAAGTAACAATTAATCGTATTTCCAGCACTCGCTCCTCGGAAAACTCTGAAAATAATTTGCAATGTGAATGAGGGTTGTACAAAAAAATAAATGCGAATGCTGAGTACATGTGCCAACGGATTGCTGATGAAACGCGTGATAAAATTGGAAAATCACACAAACATGTTTTTCGAAACCAGCTTATTACAATCTTCATTAAGTTGCTGCCTTTGTTTAGTTAATTCTGCGGCAGTTTCGATTTACAACCCACATTCATTTACTTACAGACTGATTGACAGATTACGGAAACTCATCTCTTGAGCTTTCCCTCGGGTTTCCAAGGCAACGCGCTTCATTTTAAAGCAGGTTCCGACTGTCAAAGGGTTATGCCTGATTAAGATGTACGCGCACTCACTAGCGGAGGTGCATCAAACACTCAATGAAACGAGCAATCAACCGCACACTATTGCAAAATGACAATTTGACTAATGAAAATTGCCTATGGACGTGGGCGAGTGCACTAGCTTATTAAGCCTTTTAATGAATATGCAGTGTGGTGAACAACGGCAAAATTAATTAGACTGTATATACCGCACAACTAATAATATACCCCGCAACTTGAATCCCCCCTGCTACAAAAATTCAACTAAGCCAAAAAATCCATCCTTTTTTATGTGAGCTATTTTCTGTTATGTTCCAAGTATTCATTCAGGTATTCATTGAATGTGTGTGCACGCAGAGAGTGCAGAGTGTGAAATAAAATAGTCTAATTTTAGCAGTTCTTTCCTTCCTCCTTCCCGGCCACCCCGCAACGCATACATTTCATTTTCAATGGGTTACACTAAATCCTGTAAAAAAATTACTCTAGACTGGGGCCATTTTGTGATTTCATCTTATTTTCAGGGATTCACCTGACGATATTAGTATTACGTTCAAAGAAGTAAATGTAAAATAGGATGCTTTGATTTGGTAGTGCTATAGGCTGGAAAATCGGTCGAGAAGGTCGTACCAATGAAGACCAAAAAATAAATATTCTCAAATAACTGAGTCCCCCAGTGAATATAAAGGAACTGATTAGCCTCATGGGCTTGCTGAATTATGAATTATTACAGTAGTGTCATTACATGAGAAAATTGCAGCGCCACTTTACGCTCCTTGCGAAAGCAGGAGTTGATTTCAAATGGGAAAACGAGCAACAACACAGGCATCAGACCGCCTGCTTAAAGCCCTTACAGTTAAGGTCTACAATTTCAAGAAATATTTCTTGAAAACCATTTTTTTATTCGAGTTTTGTTCCATTTTTAAGTGGTAAATTAGTAACAAAACTTTTCATCTTCGTTTATTTTAGAGTAATTCATTTAAAACTCGAACAGTTTTGTTTAATCTAGTTTACCATATTTCACGAGATAAAAAAGGCAACAATACAATTAATTTTAGACATAAAGTGCACCTGGTCACGCACCTATTTCATGAGTGTGCCACAGACGAAATAAACAGATAACAAAAAATGCTTTAAAGTACGTAGGGGACAGCTATATTTCACGACAGAATTTTTCATTTTCAGCCTGTAAAATGTTATTCCACACCCCACTTCGAGGAGATGGCTAGCCTGACTAATAGCATTCTCGGAAAATTCATATGCTTTTGTTTGAGCACCATCCTGATAAGAACTAGGGAAAATATCATATTTTGTGACCAGTTTCTCTCGATTCTAACCCGGTAGACCTGCATAAAATGTTTGCAGCAAACTTGGTTATTATTTTGACACCTCTGTAGCACCCTAAACAACGTACCAAAAAATCAGGAAGGTGTGTTCTGAACCATATTAAATCTCTTGTGGAATCAATCTAGATAAAATTAGAAAATGGATCCAGTCTAAAGTGGTTTGCTAACAGGATTTCAAGCCTAAGGGATTAAAATCAATGTAAATTGCCATAAGTGTTTTCTGAGCAGAGAGGGATATCCGGCTGAAGGAAGAAGCTCGCTTGCCGAAAATGCTGCGCAGTGCGCACTGGTGGTGGCTGCAGACGCTGGTGCCGGTCGTTCACGTCGATTTATTGTAGGTAAAAATATTTTATTCGAGAAATAGAAAAAATTTACATAGAACTTGTAAACCTTAACAGATCTTTTTGCAGCATGCGTTCCGCAATTTCTATTCTTTCTCAATTTGTTTGTTCCTTATTTCTGATGTACGTTTAGCAGAAACGTGTAAGCCTCTACCAAGTTAGTTTAGCACAATATGGGGAAACATCATATCACGATGATAATGAATAATATTTCGCTGCTAATTATCATACGGCTATTCCGAAAAATTTCAACGTAAAATTGCATCATAAAATTCTTACATATGTGAGCTTAACCTTAATTTGAGCGTTGCACACCGTATTTTCGTTAATTGAATTTAAACCGAGTTGACAGAATTGCTGAACTGCAGCATGGTTCATTTTGTATTAAATCAACACTCCTGTTGACAAACTTGCTTTTGGAAGAGCGAGAACGTTTATGCGAGCAAACGCAAATAATACAAGTGGGCTGAGTGAGCTTTCAGCCATGCACAACAAGTCATTAAACATGAACAAATAGCAAATAAATACTTGAAATTCAATGATATCCACATTGAGATTCGTTCGGAAAGCTTTGCATATTAATTGAACAAAAACGTTTTGTGTTCTTCCTGCTGATGCTAATACAGCGAATTTTCATTTATTTTGAGCTCATTGTCAGCTGTACCTTAGACTCCAATTCTGCAGCAGTTTCTTTAACATCAGTTCGCGTAAAATATATTCAAGAAGTTATATTCAAAACATGAATATAGGTTTGGAAATTTAAATAAAAAAATAGATGTAGCGTGCTCTCTCCCTCGGATGGCGCCGAGGGCCGTAAAGTAAATAACTTTTTCTCCACAACGTAATTGATTCGAAGAAAATATTTTCAAATATTAGACACATACATAAAATAAAATGTAAATTATGTTTTTTCTCAAATACAAAAAATAAATGAAGAAACTCACTTCAAATGCAAGATTCACAGATATAAAACTGAAGTGTTTTGCGATATATTTTTACAATTTTGGGATAAAACTGGGCCACACGTAAAATTAAATTTGTAGACCGATGTAAATAAATTTTGATAGAATTAAAATACTGCATTCAATTTAAATAATATGATAACATTCACATTTTGCATGCCCAAAGGGAAAATTGGAAATTTGCACGCGATGTAAAAGCGCCGCGCTCGTTATAGACTCTTGTTTTCATATTGGTGTTGCGTCGCGAAAGCTCAGAGAGGAATAAATCAATGTCAGGCCCCAGAAGGTTCGCAGGAAGTTTCATCAGAATAAATTTATTTTCCGCTCACGGTTGCGTAGAATTCAATTTGCTTTCCCTGGCCACCGAGTGAAATCGCTGAAGACATTGATAATTCTTGCATATGAGTCGAATTTTTGATTTTCGCTGATGAAAGAGAAATCCTTTTAGGAACTTTCTCGGATGTTGATACAGCCTTGGATGAGCCAACGCCAAAAGAGTTGAGTAAATAAGTGACGAAAAATATGTATGCTCACAGATGTCAGAAGAGATTTTATTGAAATAAGCGAAATAAGAAGCGCAAATAATGTTTTTCATGCTTTTATCTGGATATACCGTACATGCATGTACGGTATTTGCATTTCTCTTGGGTCGGACTCAATATTAGCGGCTGAATTTTTAATAATAGTGGTAAAATATTCTTGGGAGGCTTGGGATAATTTAATATGAATTTAATTGGCTTAATTATTTATTTATTTGATGTTTATTCTCACTTATTAAACACGATTAATATCATATAATATGACTTGTCAATTTAAGGGTAGTAAAAAGTGAGAAGGGGAACCACTCCTGACTTACAACATGTTAGGACATTACTCATTAGGAGATAGTAAAGCCGATATGGGCTAGCTATTACACAAAAGATCACAAATACATAGTTTGCTTCATATGCTTAAATAAAAAACAAAACACTTGCTTGTTATCAGGAGCTGTCAACTATTTCTGCATTGAAGCTTAAAATTATTTTTTTCTTGCTGTCGACTTAAGATTTAAAACATCAAAAGACGCTTGTCTCGTTGAGGGAGGAAATCCAAAAGCTCTGGTTGAGTTGCGTTATTTCTTTTGATGATTGTGTTTACGCTGAAAAATTCAAATAGCGATGCTTTCCCAGAATGAGTGGATGTTGTTTGTTTTCATATTTCACCGCTTCGGGGCAAATTTAATTTGCTTGTGCTCAATTAGATGTGACAGTCAAAAAGGCTGCTTTTAAAAGCTCGCTTTAAGACATTTTTAAAGAGCGCTGTGTCAAAAAGTTTCCTTGTTAGGGCAGAAAGGCGAAAGGACGGCAGCTCACCGCATCATTAATAATTGACAGAAAATCTGAGGGCGCAGAGCTTGAAAAATGTAGCTACGAGGACGGTTTATTGTAAACGAACAAGAATTGGAAAAACGAAGAAAAAAGAGGGCTTTGAACTCATTAAGTTCAAGGGAGAATAAAAGGCGATCAAGACCGCGTTTAATTGTTATCTTGCGTTGTAAACGGATCAAAGCAATTACGTATTCACTGTAGAAATATCAGCGTTTGTCACGTTAAATTATTCCTCAAGTGTGTCGAGCAAAAATAAATTTTAAACGCTCTCAGTCTATCTCCGTTCTCTCACCCTTCCACATGCGTCACAGAAAAGTGGTTCAAAATTATTCTAGAATCCGTAATTGGCCGAAACGAAAATTTTCAATTGAGTTAGAGAAGTTCAAAGGACAATAAGGCAAAGTCGGTGAAGCGCTCGTGGGAATTTGGAAGTTTAACCAATTTTAACGCTGACAATGGAGCAAATTAAAGAACGATTACTGATGCAAATTTAGTCAAGCTTTAATTCGTAAAATGAATGATGTTGCCGTGAGCGAGGAGAGACTATTGGGGTTTGAGCAAAGAGCATAACTCAAATATTGGGATGACTGATCAAAATGGTCTCAAGTATCTTGTTAAAAACACCTTTTTGAAAAACTGCTATTGATATACTTAAAATAAAAAACGTTCATAATATATGAAAATCAAACAAAGGTGGGAACTATAGGGAAAGCGATTAATCGCACAAATTTAACGTGAACACAAACTTAAATATTACGTTCGGTCACTTTCACTGACAATTGACAAAAAAAGCTTGAAAACTTGTTTTAACAATGGCTATAGCCCACAATGCAACTATAAATTTCTCTAGGTTGCCATTTCACTTTTCTGCTCGATAGTTTGCACGCTAATCAAGCGGCGAGCACTGTCTCCTAATTGAAAATCAATATTTATTTGATCAGAAGGGAAGTTTAGCTCATTATTTGCACACCGAACGACAAGAGGGATCGAAATCAAGCAAAAAATAATTCATCTTGTTTAATTTTGGGGTAGTTCATCTGTTCTTCTCGGTCCTGATTTCATAGAGATTTACTGTTGCTAAATTTCACAAACAATAAACTCAATGAATTACTTGAAAAAGTCTAAAATGACAAATGTTCTTAATTTTTAAAAAGCTCTACTTTAACAATATTATGCGCTAAACCTTTATTGATATTACCTAATGAGATTGTAATATCATATATATACCCATCAATTCGTCAGTGTAATAAACAACAACTCTTGTCACTTTTTAGCTCGAGAAGAAATGGCTCGTTTTCATGGTTCACGATAAAAAATAAGTACTTCATGCAGTAATAAAGCTTTATTAGTTCTTAATCAACATCAGTGGAAGTGTACATTTCGATTTTTGATTAAGAAGAGAGCTGAGATAAAAGTCATTCTAGGAGAACGATGATGGCACATGAATTAACGGCGGCAGGAATGTGAAAATAAATTTTTGCGCCGAGTTAAGCTAATGGCTCATTCAGTTTCTCGCACAGCTAAAGGCTAATGGCTCTCATTAATCCGCGAGAACGGCCGCCAGTGCGATCAAATTTTATGGCACGAAAAGACCTTGGAAGACCTTGGTACGACTGTCTGCGTCTGCGATTATTGTACATCATAAATAAATGCATATTTTAGTGAGAGTTGCTCTTCTTTGCGAAAAGTTTCTCTCAACACTTTGACTAGGATCTTACTTTAGTTTATTCAGTAAGAATTTTAATTCTTGTTTGATGCTGCTTTTGGAATTCCTGTTTAATTTGACTTGCTGATCATCCCGACCCCAAAATCGAATATTGCCGGTGTCCTGGTTGGAAAGATTCGTCTATGGGTCACACATTTGTATGCGAGGTGACCGCAGGCGAGGGATGAACAACAAATTGCTCAGAGACTTGCGGCTTGCATAACTTGCGCCTTTGATTGGGGACTGTGAGCCGTTGCTCACAGAATGGAATTAATTTTAGGGATTAACCCTCCATGAATGCTAAGTCAAAGAGAGAAAAAGAAAAGAGACCTCGCCACGGGATTTTAAATAATTATAAGGGTTATGATTTTATCATTTATAAACATTAATATGATTAAATTGGAGTATTTTCTAATCTATGTCCAACTTTGACGATTAAAATCAAAGCCACTACAGCGAATCAAAATTTCAATTCGAGCTTAGTGTTAAAAAAATGAACTGTAAATTAGGAAAAACATTCGTCATGGACTGCTGATTTCGATATACCGACCAGATTTATGAATGAAAAACCGCTCATAATATCGGTTGCCAAAATGAGAGAAAACGTCAGTTTTCAGGGTCTGGAAGAGCTGTCGAATGGAGTTGTAAAATAGACAATCCCTCTTTACGGCAGGTCAATAATCAAAGGGGAGTCATAAATCAGTCAATAAAAGCGAGCGAGCCAGTATTAAACACGCAAACACGAGTCGGCGCAAGAGTACATCGGGATGAATGCGTCATTCAGATCAAACAGCTGTGGGATCGGCGCTGTAATTGACGCGGCGCCGACTTAAATGACACCAGCGACTAAGCGCTGTTAATTGGCAACGAGCGGCGATAATGCATAGCTCGAGTGGCAACAAAATGGGAAAAAGGCGAAAAAGTGGCGTAACTTCAATTTCCTTGACGAATAATTACAAGTAACAATAAAAGACATGTATAAAATAATCAATACGGTTGACTGAACATAAATGACTATAAGAAATGCGAAATCGAACAAGTTCAACTAAAAACTATTTTTTACGCTTTCTGCATTCCAATACGATAAACTGCGGCACTTTCAGCCAAATAAAATAAGCTGATTGCATATTTTGAAATAAACGGAATAAAATTATCCTGTCAGATTAGAGAAGTTACACCAGCCGAGCAACGCGATATTTCCGTCACATTTGTTGCTCACAAATCGTCACGGGGCGATTGCGGGGCCGTCGGGATGCGAGACGAGTCCTCGGTGTCGCTGATGTAGCCCGGCTCGCCGGTGTAGTGCGTGGGGTATAATAGCAGGGGCTGCGCAGACAACGCAACCAAGTCACGCGGCTCGAAGTGCTCCTTCCATTTAAATCTGTAACCCAAAAGGCCTCTTCAATTATTCGAAAATAGAAACGAGGTAAACTAAATTTTGCATACGGCTTTGGGCGGCTTCTTGTTTATCAAATTGATTCAATATCCAGGACAGAGCATTTAAGGCCAACATAAATAACGAAAATAGAGAGAAAAAATGCTGCTCTCTCCTGCTTTTGGCTTTAAGCACAGGAAGACGAATCTCCAGGCACAAAACATCAAGAATTTGCTTTGTGACAAAATGATCAAAGGAGCTACTCAATTGGAAAGTGGATATTTTCTAAGCATTCTTGACTTTTGTCGGTTTTTTATACGAAAAAAAGATTAAACGGTCTCGTCCTGTAATACTGACTCGGCATTTGGCATTATTTTGTGCCCAAAATTGTTAGAACAATAATTAATTGACACATTTTGAACGTTTCAAACACCAAATTGATACAGATGAGTAGAATTAACTCATAATTTTTCGGTTTTATGAATGAATTCTATTCGGACTTATGCAAAATCGTAGAAAAATGGTCAAAGTGGGCTCAACCATTCCACATCCGAATTTGGGTTATTGGTCTTCTACAAACACCACTTTCAGCCTTATGATTTTGGTTCTCTGAACACAATCCCAAATTTGAGGTCAAGTGAGAAAGTATAATTGTAGAAAACATTTACGGTATTTGGTTCACAAATCCTGACAAAATCTGCCCTCAGAAGTGATTCCTATTTTGAGTCAAATGCCACGTCACAGTTCCTGTTTCTCAATAAGTACGATCTGTCTGAATAATAATCTAAATATCCGTGAGGTTTAATTCATTCAAATGAGATTTTTTAAAACCTCCTTACAAAAATACACGTTTTGTGTTTAATTTATTATTGATTTAAACAAATAGGAATGAGCAGAGTTGGCTCGCCCGCCAATCAGAATAAACCAATCTCTAATACCCACATATTTCATCCCTCTTCAAAGGCGAGATTTCACATTGAGAAAATGTTAGCCTTCCACTTCCATTGCGTATTGTTTGAGGGTTGCGTTACGGGCAGAGCCCTACTCCAATCTTGGATGAGAAAGTCAAACGTGTCTAACTAGTCAAACACGAACGGCCATAATGAACAAGATGCGAGGGTACATCAAGGAGATTAATCGGCCAAAAAGCAAGCTCTCACCGTACGTACTGTTGCCAGTGACACAAATCGGTCCAGGCGCTATTTTCCACACCGACTATGAATCATCGCGGGCTGCCCTCATTACAGCCCTCATCCCAAAATTGATGAGGAAGTGCAGCAGATTCAGGTTGCAAAAGGCCAAACTGTAATGAGATTTACTGCCAAGCTCGAGAGAGCGGCACTTTACGTTACGTGGCTTCGCGATTGATGAAATCTCCAGCAACGTTTCGTCCAATGAAAGGCTAAACTATGTTAGAGAACGGCTCTACAAAGCACAAAGACATAATATGAGGAAAGTCGGTTCAGTTTCAAAGCAGCAACGGTAGCTTTTGAGGAAACTCTATGCTACATCCAAATTGTTGTGATATTATCTGACGGTAAATTTACTCACGAAATTATGACGCTGTGTACAACCGCAAGTCAAATTAAAAATGGGGGGAAAATTGAGAAAAATGGGGGAAAAATTGAGAAAAATGGGGGAAAATTATGCATATATTAAGATTATGAAATAAAATCAATGATTTTCTTACTAATTTAAATGGAGTCAAAGCTAAGGGTTTCCAAACAACATGAAACATCTTTCACAAATCATCTTCTCATTTAGTACTCACTCAGGATGCCTGTCGAACATGATCGGCAGATATTCGTCAACGGGCAGCAACTTTGATAAAGGCTGCGCCGCGAGCAGTTTGCGGGCGCCGCTCTGGCTGAGCAAATAGCCGAGGGTCCAGTAAGAGTAGCCAACCCAGACCAAATTCTTTGAGGTCTGCACCGGTGGTTCATCCTCACTCTGCAGCTTTTTGCGGCCGACGTATCTGCCAAAATAAAAAAGATTCATTGCTCATTATCGAGAAAATGCAGCAACATATGGACAAAACTCACACAAGGTCCCAAGAGAAGTCTAGGCTGCTTAGCTCTGCCATCAAGTGAGTCAGTTTGGAGCGGAAGAAGTTCTCAAATCTGATGTCGTCCTCAAGCACTAACACTTGTCCCAAATTGTCTTCTACAACCTAACAAAATAACAGGGAGTTGTTGATATAACAGAGAGGCAATATTTAAACAAATTAGAATGCCGATAGTAAATTCAAAACGAAAACAAAAAATGCCAGGGGTAGCATTTAAATCCTAGATGATAAATAAAATTTGACTGCCTTTGCCTTGAAACTGATTTAATCCGAGCGTAAAATTAATGTTCAAGTTTGTGGGGGCTAAAATGTATCTCAAGCCTTAGTGAGTTTTAGAAGTAATATACAGCTGAAAATCAAATTCAACATTTAGTAAAGCCCTATATTATGAAAGGTGCGTCACAAACGTCCAATATTAAATGTAAACAAATTGCCTAAATTAGTTTGTAGTGCTCCAAAACGAAAATAGCACAAACAACAACTTAGTGTGTGAATAAAATTGAGGTGACGTACCTTTTGCCATACTTTATAGTGACTCAAGAAGCAGCCTATCTCTCCCATCGTTAGAGGCCTGAAAGACATTGTTTGAGGAGTTTAATGGAATTCAACTGGTATACGAGGGGTTGAGCCATTTTGCAGGAATTCGCTTCAAGGGTTCCTTTATGTGTGCATTTATTGGAAAACTTGAGTACAAAACGATCCTCAAGCGACCACAAAACTTAAATAGCAACAATTTGTTCAATAGAAGTTGAAAATATACATGAAACACAAAACAAATTGCGAGGAAATCATATTTATACTAGATGTAAATGTTTTTACTAATTCATGTTATTGAAACAGCGAATTTCCCAATTTTACTTCTACTGTCAGCAACAGCAAACGATGGGTACCAAACAGTAAGATAAATATTATTCTGTTCTGCAAGCTAGTTTGCAGAATAAGCTCGCAATCAATCGTAACTGCGGGCTGTTATTCCCGTAAATCATGCGTTAACAAACACTCACCGTTTGTGGTAGGGGTCCTCATAATTAGGCAACATGCGGATTCCCATGGACTCGAGCAGCGACTCGTTAAGTTGGCTGAAATCAAATGTACAATGTTGATCAAAAAAAAATTCTCATGGAAAAAGAAGAAGTAAAATATTGTCTTTCTTTGATGTTTTTTCCCAAAATTCCTGAATCATAGTATATTAAATTTAAATTCACTTTAGTAATAAATGTATTAGAATGTATTATAATACATTTATTAGATTATTTGTGCGTCATATTCATCAAAAATTGTTTTTTGGAATGGTCGTAAATATAGTGGAATAAAAGGGGGGGGATGCTTTACTTTGTGTTTTGTCCTTTTTGATTAGCCTCAATAACAACGATTCCGAGATACAGTAATTAAATCGTAATGTAACTATATTGACTGCGAAATGCTTTACAGGGACGAATTGAGTTAATATATCAAATTTATTCTGAAGCAGCAGTGAAAGCTGTCACGCCAAAAGGAAATGTTCAGGTCGTAATAAGCTCAAGTTAGGGCTTTGCTCCTCTATGTGTAGGCAACTGGGTGGGCAGGTAAGCCACGCGGGCTGTAAACTCCACGTGCAGGCAGAGCAGACAATCGCAGATGTTTTTGTTCAATAACTTTAAATTTGGGATTCGCGACCGTCTTATTCTGTCCAGCCATGCATGAATAGAACGGTTCGAATTTTCTGTCCATTTCTGGAACATGACAAAGGAAAAGAGGAGAAAGGAGAAGGAAATGAAGGTATTCATGTATACTCGCAGTACAATGAAAAATACCAAAAATACAAAGGAAAATTATACAGACCATCTTGGATCATTTCTTTAAAAAAAAACTTAATCAAAGACTCATCAAACCGTAGCACCGAGAAGGTGCAAACTTCAATTTCGTGTTTAAATTAACGGAGAACTCCCGTTCCGATCTGGTTTTCCTGCTGCAATCCGAGCGTAAATTTTAAGAGGTTTTTGCCAAAAGCGGATTTGTTCCACCTGCAGCCTTAATTTGGGTGACATTACAAAAAGATAGTGAAAACAAACGCTGGCCGTTTTTGTTTTTGTTGAGATTAAGCGGAATAAATTAGAGAGATCTGTCTGTGCAGCATTGGTTTAAATAAGCGAAAACGGAGAACACAACACTAATTAGCTAATTAAAGCTCTTCTTTGAGAGCTCAAAAGTGGAGCAAACCAAATCCTTCCAAAAATAATTTCAAAATCGAATATATTCCAACTCGGTAAATTCGTTAACTTGCAGAGATGGAGCTTAAAAGAGAGGCAAGGGATTTAACTGAGAGCGTTGCTGTTACAGCCGCTGAGAACACGTAAATCAATATTAATCTATGCTGTGTGTTTTTAAAAACCTCAAATGAGCAAACACTGACGCTTTTCAATTCCCTTTTTTAATCCATTAAGACCACTCAACCGTCACAAATATCGGAATTGCTGTTAAATACTCCGAAAAATAAAATGATTTATGTTGAATGCCGGACTATTCAAAGTTTTCAGGGGATATTTGAGAATAGCCATCAACGTTCACATTTTAAGTTTTGAGCTCCCCTGTTTTTTATCCCGTACAAAATAGCAGTGAAAATGGCAGACAAGAAAGAGGAGGCGTTTAAAATAAATCATTAACAAGCGACATGTCCTTAAATGAAGCCATCCAGAAAAGCATTGAGGTAGAAGTAACTGGTTGAAGGGGTGTGTTCATTCATCTCATTGTTTGGTGGTGTATCACATTCCTTCCAATTTTATCATGACGCGCGATGCTCAGTAAGTCAGGCGTTATATTCACCTTAGATTACATCTGTTGCTGCATGAATTCGGTGGAATTCCTCGTCCGTAAGGGTAGCTCACCGCGGATGCGTAAGTTTCGAGGGCTAATTGAATTGCCTGCTGAGCTCAACAGCGCGAAAATACACTCAGAAATTATCACGCTCTCCATAATACAGGAATAAAACAACGCCTCCAGTTCAAAGGCAAGAATGACCTTTTTCCCGCACGCGAAGCTGAATTATATTATATTTATTATATATTTCGCCGAGTGCAATATTTGTTCATTGCTTTTTTAGGTATTGAGATGACTTCAAATTAATAAAATTGCAAAATTAAAAGTTTTTCAATAATTGAATGTGACTGAAAACATCTGATTACGTCATTCTAGAGCGAATGCAAAATTAAAAATCGGGGAAAACACAGCAAACCGAATATTTAAGAAAACCAACCAAAATCACAAGAAAGGTGAAAATACGACAGTGTTCCTTTAGCTCTATCCTTGGGTGTCCTGTGTAAGTGGGCTAAAAGAGTCGGGTTGCGCAAATTTGGGAATAGCCATGTTTTCGATGTCAAACGCAAACACGTTCAAACAGAATTTGGAGCCTCTAATTCCACTTTTTTTCCTTGCGGGAGCAGCCTTTATACAATTCCCAATCGCGCGTTAAATAATTTAGCTCGATTTGCTGCCTGATAAGCTGGAAACGCCCATTTAATCGTGCTTTAGTGGGCGGTTGGGAGCAACATGCAAAGGGATTAAGCCCACTAATTAGTCCGCGTTTAGAAAAAATGTGCTGAAACTAAATAAATTCGTCAGGAAGCAAGGCACCATTTCAAAAATATATTTATTTTTTTGTTTTTGCTCTTTTTATCCCTGTTCTCTCGGACCGGGAAGGGCGCGCACTGCACTGGCACGAATGCTGAAACCCAGGTCCCAATAACACCGCGAACGGATAACATGGGCGCACCAGGCCGCACAGGGACCCAGCCATCTGAAGGGCCACTTGCCTCCGCACCGAGGACTGCATTGAAACGCTAGACATTCGTCCCGTGAAGCCAAATCACGCATGTTGGAAAGGTGCAAACCAGCAAGTAGCGAGTCGGCGACGGTGCGCCTCCCAACCCGTTGAGCAATTTGAGCATTTCGAGTCACTAAACTAACCACTTTTTGCCATGTCTGACGTTGGGTAGCCAGTATTAGATCTCCGACCTACTCAAATACCTCCCATTGCTTTGACACTCCTGAGAATGCCTTAAAAATGCGAGCCAACGGGCTGGTTTTATGGAAATATAAATGCTATACGATTTCTACGCTTTGGTGGAAACTCTGGAAAGTCTAAAAATGTATGCAGAATCCAACGTAAAACTTGTCTTTACTAAAAACTACGTGTTCAACGTGTTCAAAATATCACATTGCAACTTCATTTTGCTGTATAAAACGCTTGAAGTTAGCGCGTATCAGTTTTGTTTGAATTATAACAGAACAAGCAGCAAAAAAAATAATAAAACCCTCCAAACCTTATTCTGATCTATTTTTACTTTTTTACATCCACACGTAAATTATGTTTACACAGAACAAAAGAAACATTTTTATTTAAAATTTTGTGTATTCTTGATAATTTGCATGCTCTTTGAAGTCACATTGATTTAGAAAAAGTGAAACGAAGCAGAAATGAGCATGAAAAACAATATTGAAAGATGAACGTGCACTGTAAAGAAATTTTTGCTCAAAGGACGGATTCATTGAAGTATAGTGAAACATTTCCAGTTGAGTTTTCCTCGTTTGTCAGTTGTCCCAGGAGCAGCAGTTATAAACGGCGCGAAAGCGGGGACGAGGAGGGACGGCGAGTGTCACTCGCAGATATGGAGAGAAACAAATAATTGTGTTTATTTAGTTTTCAGCTTTGAAGTCGGACGCGGCGACACATCCGGACTTCGGGTGAACAGCCCCACAAGGCAGTAAATAGACGATTGTCGGCTGACAAGAGGCACACTAATTTTTTTCGCCGATCCCGAGTTTCGCGTCGTGCCGAGTGGACCAATTTGCTCGGCAGAAGAATGAAGGGTGCCGCATTGGAAGCGCGTGCGCGCCGCCTCTCAGGCCGAATTCACCCTCGCGAGCTCTCAGTCGACCCACTGCTCTTTGTGCCCACGGGGAAAATTCCGCACAGCTAAAGGATACAGATCTGACTCCCCAAGCAGGTGAGTGAGTACTTCAAGATCAAAGAATTTGTTGGCTGTGATCCTCGATCCGAAACAACACGCCGGGGTGTTTTCCATTAAACCTTTTTGGTTTACAATATCAGCTAAGTGGAATCAAGTTGTAAAATGTAAGAAATTATTAGCATAACAATATGGTAATCAGAGGGAAAAAGTTTTAATTCAGGAAACAAAATAGCGAATTTAGAGATACTTTTTCTATATACCGACGCAATTTAGCCCCATTGAATGTTGCGTGGTGTTTAATGATTTTTTCCTCCAAACTTCTCGAAAGAATTTCTCATATTCAGTTTATTTGGAAGTAGAAAGATAATAATACTAATCTCGGAAATGAAACGGTATGATTTGATTTGCCACATTTCATGACCCTTTTAATATACTTCCCATGCATATTAAGTGGGACGAATTAAGTTATATTTTCGCAAAATTGATTCTTTTTAAAAATTTCAATCAAGATTAAAAAAAAAACGAAGAGATCGAATTTTAGTTTTCGGTCAAAAGAGCTTTTTTGCTGGCTAGGCGAAGTCGATTTGGAGTGTTTAAGTTTGTTTGGAGAGCGCTGCTCATTTTATCTCTTTTCTTTTCACAAATAAGAGGCCAAAAAGACGAGATGAAACTTTGTTTAAACTGAGAGATGCAAATAAACTCTCGGCATTCCGGAGAATTATAAACCGAGCGTCGAAATGTTGCTTCTTTGCCCGACCTGTAGCGTGCGGGATATTCGACATTTTCGCGAGGAGAGAGTTCCGCTAATGGGACCATTCAGCTCTATTTTCGGTAATGGAAAGCGCGTCATCCGGTCAAAGCGGGAAAAAATTTTCTAACTGATGGCAGAACCTACCAAACACTAATCGGAAACTACAATTCTATTTGCAGTCAAAACAATCTGGCGGCAAGGAACTCATTAGTATCCGATTAAAATTGTAGTATGCCAAACAGTAGGATGAACATGTCAATTCAGACCTGGGTCCCAATAACACCGCGAACGGATAACGTGGGCGCACCAGCTAGGCCGCACAGGGACCCTCCGCACAGAGTACTTTATTGGAACGACAGACATTCATCCCGTGATGCCTAATCACGCATGCTGGAAAGGTGCAAACCAACAAGTAGCGAGTTGGCCTAGAGCTTTAATATAGTCGGCAGGGAGACTTTCCAGGCGGTCACCCATCCATCTACTGACTACACGCATGTTGCTTAACTTCGGTGATCTAACTGGAACAGGTGTATCCAACATTATTAGTGGTGATGCAGATTATATCTTTCACTCTTGCCGCGACAGCGCTATTTTCCACTGATCGAGCGAACATAAAAAAGAGTTGCTTTTTTATTTTTTCATATAATCAGTAGAAAACACTTGTAAGCTCCTTATAACGTTGAATATCGATCCTGATGCAAAATTCAATCTGGACTACCTAGGATCTGCTCTTTCGCATTGGAAATTATTTCAATTTGCCGGTTCAGAGCTCAAGGAAATAATGCGCTAAACCTTGGCAAAAAGTTGAGGGTTGAAATGAGCTCAATCAATTCGGTGGAATACATCCGGCCGATCTGTCATCGTTTGATATGATATTACAAGCGCTAGCGGCGCAGTAAAACGCATTAATCGCTTGCCATAAATCTCGAAACTTGACAGCTGGCAAAATAAACGCCCCGAATTTTCACGTCTGATCGGTGTGAGGGTAAAACGGTCTGCATTTTAACTGTGAAAGTTTTACGCTAAACACCCATCTAATGTTAAAGGTTTCCCGCATGTTTTTTTAATTATCTAAAAAAATTAAACGTTTAAAAACGCACTAATATTAAAATTCCATTCCGGAATGTAGATCGTAATCAGATAGAATAGCCAGGAACGTGTTTATTTTAGTTTGAGAAATGAACGCATGTCGAAAATATGTGTCTGATTTAATTTTTAATACTTTGAATACTTTTTACATCCCCTTGAGCTAGCAACATACTAATACGTAAATGACAAAGGGGCAAAGAGCAACATATAATATAATTTTGAAGTTTCCCAAAGGATTTCGTCTATAGTTAGTTGAAGTTAATGCTCTCGGGACGACATTCAATAAATTTTTCAAAAGCGCCAGTAGGCGGGGTCATGAAACAGAATTCAAGGAACCCATTATAAACGCAAAAATGGCATATATACTGTGTTTTATAAGAAAAAAAATACTATAGACAAATTGGATGAATACTGTCACATGGAGTTGCTGTCAGTCTTTTAAGTCTTTAGTCTCTCGCCAATCAGGAGGCAGAAAATTCGAAAATTATTATGTAGCATTAAAGGATGTCTGCTCCCTTTGAGTGATGCCAAATTGCCGTTGGTGCGAGGGGGGATTATTCATCGCTGCTCCGCACGCTATTCTCATTTGCAAGCTTAACTTGCGTGTAATTAGTTTAATGAAGACATTTAACTACTCTGCCAAAGAGAAGGTGTTACTGAATTTCCAGAAAGATCTGATTATCGGATGATCAATTGCTCACTGACAGTGCGAGAGAATCAGTCTGTGCTACTGATTAGAGGAAAATGGGACTATATGAGACTAAGATTTTGGTATTTTTGGTATTAAGTTATTGTCAATCACCCATCATCTAAATTTCTCCAATAGTGTGATTTTAGTGACATCATGTTTAAAAGTTTTGAACTGTTATGGTGAAATAAACAGAATTGAGAATTATCGAAACAAAACATTTTCCTTTAGATAAATATGAACCTTGAAGGCGCCGCCTACACAGCTGACAAAAGATCCTCTAAAACAAGTTTACTCTGCGGCACAGCATTTCAAGAGTGAATCGATAACAAACCTAATGGAATTGTTCGATACAGTGGAAAAGTGCATCTTGCTACAAGGGGGCTCTTTTTCGAATTCGCTTGACTGAGCAAACAGTTCCGAGCGCAATGAAACGATGTGCCGGCGAAAAATAATGCAGCGAGCGTGCCAGTAAATCTGATAAGAATTATGTAACAACAACAGGTCGCCGCCCACGCCAGAGGGCTCTTAATGAATAAAACCAAAAGGGAAGGTCTGTGTTTTATCACAACATGTGCCCCGCTATCACGAGCGCTTCTTCTCGTTTGAGAGACAAGTTGAAGCACTTTCCAGTGTGTGCGTTCCGCCACCGCCACGAGCGACCGATTTTTGCACATGATATATATAGTAAGTTTACTAGGTACTTTTAAACACGATAAATTTACACATTTGGGGGGCGCCATTAAGAGACTGAATAATCAAGATGTTGTTTCAGCTTACATATTCGCCGTATATGCTAAAAATAATAATTATAGATTGGTTGATATTTAAGTTAAAATTTGATTTACAACTTAACATGGACTACCGCTTAAGATAATGTTAACTTTTCTAGGACATCAACAAATTGCAGAGTAATAAATCTCTTATTTGATTATTATTAGAACCTTGAAATTGGAATCACTTTAAATATTGATATAGTTTTCAGTGAATATTTTATTCCAGTCAGAAAATAGTCAAATCTGTAATTTTTCTGCATTTCTAAAACAGGAATTAAGCATTCCTCTTCATCCAATGCGTGCTGGTACATCGCATATTTCGCTTATTTTTAAGACACAAAAGCATTTCCCCAAGGCTATACCTGATTATTTTTCAGACGAAAAGATAGACCATATAGGATGTGAACAGTCTTTTGGAGACTTTCTATTTATCTCGAGCTGCGATTGACAGGAAGCCGCGATTGTATCAACAATCTGAGCTAATAACGAAACCCGATCTGCCGCAGGATACCAAGAATGGCGGAGGAGGCGAATGCGAGCGTCGACCCTCTGACCGTGAACACCACATGGCCCGACGATCCGCACAGCTCAAAATCAGAGGCGACCATCCCAGAGGCGTTCATCCGAACGTTCTACCTGTACACCATCCCGCCGATGCTGTTTCTCTGCCTGGTCACTTTCATCGTCAACTCGGTGATTGTGGCGTCGTCGCGGTGGATCCGGCGGCCGCTGTCACCCACCATCTCCATCTCGATTAGCTTGGCGATGGCTGACGCGTACGCGTCGCTCGTGGTCGCCGTCGGGCTGGTCATCAACAGCCTGTTGCCGGTCGGCTTTCGGGTGTCGCTGGGCGATAACGTCATCTGCTACGCACTGGCGCTCGAGGCCTTCCGTCTCGGCGGCATCATCTCGTCCATCGCACACCTGACGGCGCTGGCCGTCAACCACTACATCGGCATCCTGCGCCCACTGCACTACGCGTCCACCATGACGCCGCGCACCACCTCGGTGGTGATCTTGCTGCTCTGGGTGCTGCCGATCGCTTTCTTCTTCATCTACTTCAGCTCGATGCCAGACATGGGCTTCCGCTCTCCGCACTGCGCCTACACCTTCATCCTCTACAAGAAGTTTCGATACGTCGTCTTCTCCATGTTCTTCACGCCGCTGCTCATAATGGGTGCCATCTACTGCCACATTTTTATCATCGTCAGACGACACCAGGCAAGTAGGAACGAAACATTTTTTTTTAAAGTCGGGCATTCATGAGCTATTCCGACGAAATTCATTTAAAATAAAATTATTGGTTGTTTGTTTGGATCATGTTAATTAGGAGTTACAACCGCATGGCGACACTTGTGTGTTGAACGATTTTTGTTTGCAAACTTACTTACGAGAAAAATCGATTTTGCATGAAACAAAGAGACCGCGGCTATTATAAATGACAGAATACGACAGAGACTTAACAAACTATATCTGGTTGAAACAGAGAAATAACAAAATCTAGAATATTTTATTTTATGAAATATTTATTTTATAATTATTGTGTAAAATAAAAAATGGTCAACAATGAAGTCCAATACCCTCAAGTCGATACCATGTATACTGTCTATTCTTTCCTTGGGGGCCAATTTACGGATTGATTCATTATCATGATTGCTGGCCTGTTTGTTAGATTTACAATCCTGTTCCATGAATGCTAATTCGGTTAATACGACTAATTCAACATTTGGTTTGGACGGGAAACAGGATTGACCTTTCGTTGATGAAGCATCAATAATGACGACCGCTTTGTACATCAAATGAACATTTGTCAACAAAAAGACTCATTTCCACTTGCAAATTGGAACTTAATTATTAATAGAATATGCTGTTTTAAAATAATATTTCTTTATCACTCGAGTCTCCACAGTTACCGCTCAAACTTGAGCTAGAGCCTGTGCATATTTGCAATTGAATTGAGAAATGAATTTTAATGAGAATCTCGACACTCGAGGTTGGTTGTCCTATATTTATTATAATTAAAAACGGCCTACATGCGTCCTTGTTGTTTTGAAACTTCTTCCTTTAATATTTCATTCCGAAAAGTTTCGGCTTCACAGTAGTGCACAGAATTCTGGTGTTGGCTGATGTTGGACCCAGTTGTGTTTTCCCATGAAATAGAGCTCTACTACGAGGCCGAAATTTGTCAGAATGAAATATTAAAGGAGGAAGTTTTAAATAAAAATGATGAATTCCCTTTAAATTATAATGCTAGCATGAATTTATTGGCTGCGCCACTTGGACAAAAGGGCGTGAAAGGTGAAAAGTGAGAGTGAAAAATTGGCTTCCAGCCCTCCAGTCCATTCATATTTATCAAATTATATACTTTCAGCCGCACGCGTCCGTTTCAAAAAGCTATCGCCTATGGGACTTGTAGTCTGTACAAATTGAAAAAAATCCACCAAAAAGCTTTTGGGCACAAAAATGAAACACATAGCTGCTCCCAATCCCATTTGCGCAAAAGTAGGACGCAAACCAAAAGTCAAAAACTGCTTTCCGATCAATTTCACGATTCTCAAGAGACAATTTTTACTCAATTACAGGCAAGCCGGCGTCGTTTCCAGAACTCGAATCAGCTGGCACGGAGCGTGAAAGCGGTGAAGACAACGGTAATGATCATGGGCACGTACGTGGTAGGCTGGATGCCGGCCGTGCTGGTCTTTTGTCTCGTGTGCGCCGACTGCGTGTACCACTTTGACACGGCCAGCCGCGTCACAATGCTGTACATCTACACCACCATCAACTTCCTATACATTCTGAAGACGCTGGTCGACCCCATCATCTACGCAGCACGCATGCACGAGATCAAGCTTGCGCTGCGCAAGATGCGTCAGAGCGCGTGCGGTGGCGCCGACAGCGACTCGACCAGGCCCAGCAGCGAGCTGTCGCAGCAGCGCGTCTCGACGTACGCGTCGCGCCGCGCGCCCGAACGCATCGCGCTCGCCACAAACGGCAGCTTTGGCAGCACCAAATTGGCGCCGAGCAGCTCCGGCCGCGCCACGACCATTGTGCCGAGCAAGTCGACCTTCAGGTCTACCGACGATAACAATAGTTCCATTGTGTAACTCGCATGCTCTGATGCAGCTTGATTAAGACTTTTGGAATTGAGTGAAAATCGAACTTGAGCCGAAAATGTTCTCACATGTGTTCCAAACGAAACGCAGCCGGAAAAAATCAATGGTAAATTGAAGTTTCATAGCATTTATATTGTTTGAAATGCTCTGACTGAGGTACTGTATCAAGCACGGCAATTTAGAAAATAGTTTACCCTCTGTTATTTCATTTCACGTTCATCAGGTTTCCTTTATCGCTGTATTGTGGTTTTCAATGCTGTTCATCGTTAAACTATTAATAAATTACGATGTCTTGATCTGCTGTTATAAATGTGACGCTTCTATGTTAAGCCAAAATATTAAAAAAATATAGGGATTATTTAAAAAAAAAAAAACGTGTGAAATCGGAGTGGTGTCTAGGACCCTAGTGGGGACCGACGAAGATGTCCTTCTAATATTTGATCTCTTTTAACGTTGATGGCATCCAAAGAGCCAAACGTATTTTGCTAAATAGAAATTAGATGGAAGTTAAACAATTTACTGTGTTTTAGAGCGGCGAAACTGGTTTTACCTAAAACATGTCATTCGTGGAGTGCCAAAATTAATACTCTTGGAGTTGAAATCAGTTGTCACACTAGACATTAAAACTCTTAAAATGGGTATCAGAGACTCTTTTGTTTAGATATATGTAAAAAATGTACCACAAAGAATGTATTTCAGGTACAGCGCTTGGATTATAAATTTTTCTCTGCGCGTGTGCTTACTCTGTGCTGTTTGGTCTTGGCTGCAAAATGTTTTTGGCAGCAAGAGGTTAACTGTGTAAACTCCTACGTGAATAGGACGGGATGAACCTGCTTAGCAAACCGTAAGTATTCGAGTGCTTTCTTCCAAAAACAATTAATTTTTTCTGCCAACCGAAAACATCAGAAAAGAGTCTTACAGATTATCATTTCCTCTGGGACGTGAGCGATTGAGATTTTGATGATTCTTTTGAGCCTCACAAAAAAGACAACAAAGTAATTACCAGTTGGTTAACATTTAGACTGTTTTTGTCATACATTGAAAATATCAAGAAATTAATGGTGAATGTTTTTTGTCTGGATTTTTCTCTACAAACGTTCAACGTATAAATATGTTTGGTTCAATATTCAAACGACTAGAGACAAAGAGGAAACAATTTTTTTGTGCAATTTACGCTCGCCTCAGTAGGGTGTTTGTTTTGGGCAAAATCAGGCGACTTGTTTTTACTGCCGCAAAATCAGTAAAATAAAATTTAATTTGATTCAACTCACAATCAGTTTTTTTTTTCAAACAAGCCATTCATTATAGAGGAAGTAAGTTTTTAACGTCATGACGCATAGATGTTTATCCTCTCTCTCTCAAATCTCGAATAATGGTTGATAGGCTTCATTTTAACCAGTGCCACCAAAACGAAATCAATAATTTTCTCGTCAACGCAGCGTTGTGGAATGAAAAAAAAATAAGATTTTCACCTTATTTCGTTTAAAGGTAATCATCATTTGCGCTGTTAATATGCAGCGTTGACCAAGCTCATTTTTTTTAATTCAGTTGCAAAATGTAAACCTCCCTGTTTTGTCACAACAATAAATCGTTCAAGCGTATCGTCTGATTTTTATTTACCGTCAGAAAATTTCCCTGTTGTAGGTGGGACGCATCTATCACAGTGCGAGCCATTTGTCGCTTCAGACCACCTTGCGACAATCAGTTCTTACCTGACGCACGCACTGGCTAGTTGAGCACGTAAGGGGATAGAGACGTGGAGCCGTTGATTACTTCTCAGTGACGTGGAAGCAATATCAAATACGCCCAGAAAGATTGTTAACGACGCACTGAGCAGCCTAACTTACTCTCATGACTCTGTCTACTGCGAAAGATAGATTTATTTCGAAAAGAAACAACAGTGGTTTGTTTCAATATCAATCGATTGAAAAGGAATTCAGCATTTAAAGAGGAGGTGACGGAAAGTGGAGAAATTTCAACAAACAACTGTTAAAGCTATGAGCCGATTCACGATCAATCCTAACCTGATCCTTTCCCGGTGGCAGTGACAGACAGTGAGTTAATTAAGAAAATGAACCCCATCAGCAGCTTTTTGTGCGCTCTCGAGAAGATTAGAGCAGGGTGTGGTCGCTGCGTTGGAAGACGCACAAACCCTAATTAAATTGCGATCCACCGAAACGAATTCTCCCCTTGTTTGTTAGCGCGACTAGCATCTCTAATGAGGATCAAATTGTTCGTGAAAGCTGCAAGCCATTCCCGGTCGACATACATTACCGGTCTATGCATAAACCAAGCGAATTTTGCAGCGCATTATCAAGCTGTCGAAAAATGTGTCATGCTTTTTATTGCTGACAATTCACGTCAGATTTTTGTTTGTTGACACAAACAAAGCACGGTACATACGTACTAAAACTTTTAGTTTCAAAAGGCCAAACGTTGGATGCCGCGACGAAGCCTGCATTTGAAAACAATTTTCGCAAGCGGCTTTTCTTTCTAAGTTGAAGCCCCTTAATTGTGCGCTCTAAATTCCCGTTCAATTATATATGTTGTCTATGTTGGACTGCTTTTGTTGTGAGAATTTTAAAATGAAACTAAAAGCACCATGTAAAGCAAAATGCGCAATGTGTTGACAAGGCCAAAAAGGTACCACGCAAGACTTCATACCAAATTAAACGCACGCCCTATGCAGGATTCATTTCCCAAGTTTTCACGTCCGCTGTGTCGGTTCAAATCATTCCTATGCCTGCTACATGCAGACGCAAAAGGATTCTGACAATGAGAGTAAAAAATTCTGAACTTGAAGCACTTTTTAATTAAAAAAAGGACTTTTGTCTATCTACAGTAGAGCGCTCGCAGGTTGATATTATGCCGCTTCAGGACCAAAAACCTTTTCAAAATTCTTCGCAGAATATTTACAATAGGAATTTAATATCTCTTGGCGAAAAAATGGACTGCAAAGTTATACCCGAATATACCAGCAAATCGGTTTCCTTTTTCATTTTAACATTTCTTTCCTGTAAAACGCACACTTTTCTCCACTTCATAGCTGTCACTATCATCAAAGTGTCACAACACACCCGTCACTTTCAGTCAAGACATGACAAACTGGTGACGATTCCATCGATCGATCGATGTTTACATATATATGTGAGAATGCGAGATAATGCATAAATATGTATTTCATATTATGTAAGTAAATAGTTTTAAAGAGGATTGATACTGCCAAGGACTGGAAAATGCTTGTTACCAATGCATGAACTCACTGATCCCGTAGGATTCAGTCGAGGCCAAAATTGACTTAAGTAGCACTGTAGATTTATGAGAAAAGTGACAGCAAAGTTAGCAGGCTTTTCAAATGGTGAGGACGGTCTCCTTCCTTGATATCCTATTTTATTTCACAACAAAGAGTTTCCATAAAAGGTTTTATACGCTGCTGGACAGATCTCGACGAAAGTAATTGAAATCTGCCAAGAAAGTGTGGTCATGCGAAGTAAATTTTGGAGAAATTTTGAAAATGTTGAATTTTTTCTGAAGCAAGGTCTTGTTTTTTGATTGAAAAGTGGATTAATACAGGGCAACAATTGAAAATTATTTGAATTGTTTGATGCAATAAGCTGTTGATAAAATTTGTTCTACAATTTGCAATAAACAAAAAAGGACCTTGCTATAGAAAAAAATCAAAATTTTCTCCAATATAGAGTGTTTGATACATTTTCTTGTCATATTTCGATTCCTCTCATCAAGATCTATTCAACAGTGAATGATATTTTTTGGGTAAACTCTTTGTTTTGAAATTAAATCAGGCTGAAAGTAGGGAGACAAGTCTTTGCCATTTCAAAAGCATGCTAACTTTGCTGCCACTTTTCTAAAAACAATTACAGTATACTACTTAGGTCAATTTTGGCTACAACAACTGAGTCCTAATTGTAAGTCCTAAGGGATAAGTATATGCATTGGCAACAAGGATTTTCCAGACTTTTGCAATATCATTCCTATAATCTTCAGTTCATTTTGATTGTTGGATCAAATTCGGGGATATATATTTTGGTATGATTAACAGAGACAATAAAAGAAAATTCCACAATTGACCAACAATCAAATAACTAGGATCCAGATCCATTGACTTATCTTATGTCTATTACCCAAACTTGTGTGTCTTCCTTGATATTTGGAAGGCCCTGCTTGCCAAATATAACGATGATCGCGATTTGTTGAAAATTTTTACCTTTTGAAAATATTGTTGCATACCAAATGTTTAAAAGTGCATAAAACATAATTGAATGTGAGGCTCTCAGGGTAAGAGATAGTGGGATATAATATTTCATATTGAAAACCATCACTTCACTGAATTTCAAATAGCAATTATTATTGAAACAATAGCACTGTAAGATAAAATCAACTAAACTCTTCAAGTAAATTTGAATTTTGTATTTAATTTCCATGGGTTGATATGATTTCTACGCTAGCTGGAACTGTTTTGAATTAAAAAAGAAGCACAACTTCATGTATTTATGATTTTCCAAATTTGTTTACCTGCTTAAATCAAGTCCTTAAATGCGAATGTATTAATTAAGCGCTAGTTGAAAATAAAAAGAAATAATATTGAACGAAACGCTCATGAAGTTAACTTATTTTGCCCTAATGAAGCATACACTTTCCAGATATTGTAAGCGCTAAACAAGAGCAGATAGAGCATAATTGATAAAAGCTGGGAAATCCGAAATAATCCACTCAGGAAAAACAAAAATTTTAAGGTGTTTAAAGGAAAGAATAATTAGATCGATAATGCCAATTTAGATGCAAATTTTGGTGTTACAAAAGGAAAATCGATAACTCACCGACCGTCCACTGCCTCAACGCTGATTGCTTCAATGCCAAGCTGGTTGAAACACTGCATCATTTTCAATCTCCTATCTGGTCGTCGTTTCAGGTTTATCATGAAAATTTTGTCCAGACCCAGAGTGTCTCTTTCAGGCGGCGGGGCAAACGGGGCCATGAGCTCACTTAGCACCAAATCCCCGTGATCCACTAGAAACACACCAATACACCTTCTAAACATTTTTTTATAAAAATTAAAAAAGTCTTTTCATTTTTCAAAGACAGACAGTGTAAATACATAGATCGGAAGAGCATCAATTTTCTAAAGCAAAATAATGAAATAAAAAATATTCCCTCCAGAACCATTATTTGCAGGGACATGGTATTACCAACATAAGGTAAGAAAGGGAGAGGAAGAAAAAACAAACTCTTTTCCTGTGATGTTCAACTCATTTCATCATAAACGCCCTCTTTTGTAACTTTTGCAGCAGCAGGACTCAAAACATTCTACAGGAAAGCAGTTTCTTCTCTACAACCATTTAAGAAGCAAAAAATAAAGAACCCTATGGTTTCCTCGTTGATCTCTGTTTTCAAAGTAGAATAGAACTCGATTTTAATGTGAAATTGACTCTGTTTAATATCAGGTGATGGGTGAATTGCTGATTAATTTATTACTAATTTCAAGTTTGTAATTTACACGGCTTTTCAACATTTCTAAAAACAAAGATCTTGCTTTACCTATGGCTTCCAATCTTATGTTGACTAGTTGCGCCTCATCGAAAATGAGAGACTGGTTTTCTTCCAATGGCAGCGTGAAATAACCATAAAAGGCTTCATTGCAGATGTGAAGAGGAACGCCTAGAACAACAGCAAATCAGAATAATTATTGAATTTTTCAATTCTATTACCAAAGTGTTTGGCAGCAAGGGCAAAAGTAATGATGTCATCCTTAGGGCCCGAATAGTAGGGGACTTTGCTTGCAACAAAAGTGAGGTTCTGAGAGGCTTTGTGCCTCAGGTTGATTAAAACCGCCGTGTGCACCATTGGCACTTCAAAACAGCCTGTTCTCTCAAGTTGCAAAATGGGTTTGTAGTCCTCAGTCCGCTTGTAATAAAACGATTTGGTCATGCCACACCAGAAGTTGGAATAGAGTCCATCTGAGCGTAGCATTGGAGAGGAAACAGTCAAGTCTCGTGCCACCATGTCCTTCAGGGTATCCATGTTTGTCAAAATGACGTCAGCATCTAAAAACTGTATGTAAGGCATCAAAATGTGATATTTTTAAATATTCCTAAGCTGCATTATTATCCAATTCAATTTGAAGGTCAAATTAAAAAAATATATATAATATACCCAAATGAAATCTGCCCAAGCGTGTCTTGCATAGGCCAACGCCTCTTCCTTTAATTTTATCAGGTGGTCAAATCTCAAAGGGGACCATTGCGTTGGACTTGACTCATCAATGAACCTTTTGGGGTTCGAGGAGCGCAGCTCAGTGTTTATGGAGTGGTACAGCCTCTCTACCGAACTTAGCCACAGTCTCAAAATCTTAAGGGTGTTGTCTTCATTGTGATCACTCCTGATCCTGAAATTTTGAAAACAAGGTTTTAATTTTTCAGATCGAATACAAATATCGCATGGTTACAAACCACAAAGACATTCTCTCCTTTGGGTAATTTAGATTCTCCAAGGCGGTGAGGAAGTGCGGTAAAGTGATGGCCTTGTTGCGCACCAGTACAGCGATGACAACTGTCGGGGACAGTTTCTTCGGCTTTGAGCTCAATGTTCCATTGTTTATGTTATCGGTGGGGTTAGTGAACCCGCACTGGCAGAGTAACAGAATGAGGAACAAGACGCGCCATCGGACATCCATTGTGATAATAACACTGCACATTAAGGAAGCCTTTCAGCCTTCTTTCTTTTCTGACATGAGGGTTGATTGTGACGTGGCAGGCGGAAATCTAGACGGAAACCATTATTTGCAATCAAGGTTTCTGATCGCTCACGCAATTGACTTTTAGAAAAGATCTGATAGTATAGCTTTCCTAGGTGCGATTCTCTGCGGCAGTGTTAATTTCACTCACCGGTGGCTTCTACACATAAATAAAGTGACGTCACGCGCACACCTTTGCTTTCGCGCTATCTAATAAAGGCTAGTAACCAAAGGAGCTTAAAAAAATCGCTATGAAGTTGTAAAAAAGGAAAGTATTATATCAAATATCCAATTAATAAAATAAAGGCAAATTTTTTATTATGCTATTTTATAATGATCTGTAATATTTTTACTAAAAATTATGTTCAGTAAGAATTTTATGCCATAGAGTACAAACTCGATTCAAAACACTCAAGTGGAAAAAAGAAACAGCTGTGACATCGGTATCGGCAAACTGCTGCTGCAAGGATTGTAACACAAACAAATTGAAGCAGAGGATAGCGTCCGAGAGCGTGGTCTTGAAAATCGGTCGTGCAGTTGCACATAACACTAATGTGAGTGGCTAAAATTTTAATTTTGTGATTACCGATCACACATAGTTGTTGTGTTTTCCTTTTTGTAGAAACGCACCTTGAATTTCCGTACATGATAGATACATTAAATTTACTCAAGGCCTAGCCACGTGACTTGGCATTTTCGTTGTTTTTCAATTTATCATTCTCATTTCAGCTCAGAATATGTCAGGACGGGAAGGAGGCAAGAAGAAACCGTTAAAGCAGCCGAAGAAAGCTGATCGAGACGAAGATGAAGACGACAAGGCATTCAAGCAGAAGCTAAAGGATCAGCAGAAGGCTTTAGAGGACGCCAAGTCGAAAGCTGCAAAAGGACCCTTGGGTGGAGGTGGCATTAAAAAATCCGGCAAGAAGTAGTGAACATTTTCTGTACACTATGTGCTCTGCAACATCCTGAGTTTGAAATACGCAAAAATAATGCTATGTACCACTCCCAAATAAAAGGTTAAGGAAACAAAAAATATTTTAGAGACAATAATTTTATTTTGAGTGCTAACAGCTTTCATTACGCTCATTTACACATCAAGTACCAAAAATTTGCACTTTTAAAGAGACACAAACATGATGATAATACCCTTATCAACTAAAAATCTTAGATGGCTAATTACAGTATGTATAAAATGATCAGGGATGTCTGAAGTTATTCGCCTGAAAATTGTGATTACGGCTCCAGCTCATGCAGTGGGCTTCACTGGTACTGGAAGTTGAACCTGAAATAGAAAATGAAGATGAATAACATCAAATTAATTAGCAAATCAAGCAATTACCGGCACAGTGCCTGCGGCAGAGACGAGATGATGGGCCCGTACCCTTGAGAGTTATCATAGAGCTCAAAAAGCGGAGCTGCGACTAACTTGTAGTTTTTCGGCACAGCAAAGAGCGCTAAAACAGGGAACAGCAGTTAGAAAACGAGCAGCACTTCTCCTCGAGCTACAGGTAGTACAGTGGAGAGTTAGTATGACAGCATTCTTTATAGAATATTCAAAAAAGTACAGTCTTCTTTTATGCTGACGGAACAATATTGTTGCTTCGAGTACAATCTTGAAATTTACAGTGCACGGAAACTACATTAAAATTGAAAATGATAAGAAGTGTACAGCTCGTATTTTTGTAAATCGTTTGACAACTTCTTGTTATGATACAAATTCCCTTAAGAGTTGAGAACAAAAGCAATTATTATAATGGTAAAAGGAATGAACGCTAGTGGTCATAAAACTCTGCACATTGGTTTTGATTGCATCTCAGCTTGAGACGCAACAAGGATAAATTTTTAGGGGAATCTGCATGAATAGTTAGCGTCCAACAAAAAACTTGAAAAAACAGCACTTGATTCTAAGAAACAGGAACAAAAATTATAATATGCTGCAACAGCGCATAGATTTCTGTGAACAATTCTCTCATTACACAAAAAGTTGATGGAACATGCTGTTAATGAGTAAAAATTGTCAAAAATAAATAAAATGTTGATGAATACTCAAAACTGGGTTTGCGTCAAGAAATTTTGAATTCTTAGTGCCGCAAGTATTGAATCTCAGGGCCTAAGCTTTCAAAATGAACATTGAAAGACGGGAGAGAAAAAACGCTTGTGAAAAGCGTGAGTAAAGGCATGGTACTGATGCGAACATGGAAACCGATGGATTAAAAATTGAGCACAATTATTAACCACGCATCACAAGCCTAGGATGCGCAGAAAGCCACTGCTAGGTTTGTATGAACACCAGCGTCTTGTCAAGAGTATTTTTCATTGATAATGTGGAACAATTTTATTTTGCTAGGGAACAAGGTTAACTTAACTGTACGAAAACCATCGTATATTATTTTGTTATATGTACATGGCTTGGTTGAGAGTACATAATTTTTTGTCCGATTTCAAAACAACAGCTAAATACTTTTTGTTTAAATGGTGAAACAAATATTTCTGAAAATTGCATTACCCTTCTCTGCCAACTGCACAAGAAAGAGCTTCTTGTGCTCTTTGGGCTTGGTGATGTGAGGGGGGACGTAAGGGTACTGAGGGGGTTCAAAGTTTGGGCGCCACCAATTGCCAATGATGTCCTCAATCATCCACTCTTGCACGACGCCGTCTTGTCTTCCCAGCGTCTGTAATCACAACTTTCAAACTCTAGCCCTTGCTTTATTAGATCTGCGCCCGCCAAATCAAACCAAATCAAAACAATTTCTCCGATTGGCACATTCAGCGAACATTCGCATCCGTGATACAGTTTTCAGGACAAAGTATGCCAGCTTGAAACTGCGACACTTTCGATAAAACATTTTGACCGCAGTTTGATGAATAATTTTTTAATTTCCCGGACATAGTAACATATTATCCACTTCCAACTCACATGAAAAGTATCAAAGTAACAATATCCCAAAATAAAAAATCAATCAATACATTGCTTTCTATGACAAAAAACTGTACAAGTGAGAGCAGCGCAATGACATCATTAAAATTGCGGCTTGAAAGAAATTTTGACCCTCCTGAATAACTAACAAGTCAGTATTAGCAAAAATACATTTTGGAATACTATGATATAATCATTTTAGTTGTTGACATATCCAACTTACACTCATAGCATTTAACTGGAAAAATTAAAGCTGAACCACAAAACAATGCCATTCATAATTCAGTGTTTGGTGGTGTGTTAAATTTACAAAACACATTTTTGACATCATCCCGCTTGAAACTTTTCGCAATACATTCTCATAAAAAAATAAACTAATGACATTTATCCACGATATAGGTTATTGAGAGTAAATAAAAATAATATTACCTCTGCCAAGAGTCGCTTCAGCCCTTCGACTTCGTCCTCACCCGGGTTCAACTCACCTCCAGGCCTTAAATTAGGACAAATTATGAACCATAACACGAGTTGAGACTGAAAAATTACAATTTGAAAAAGGTTGTTCCCAGCTGCAGCAATAATACGTGAGGTAGTCCATGCTCGTGGACAAGCAAGACGCCTTCGACACTGCGCCTCATTCCGATTTTGTCAAATTCTTCTCTCATTCTTTGAAAACGAGCAGGCACAGATGGGTCCTTTTCAAAAAGAGGTTCTTTTGTGCCAAATGTGTAGTTAGTGAGGGGATATCTGTCGAAGATATAAATAAAATCAGAACAGAATACTTAATTTTATATTTTGAAGTTTAAACACTCACAAGTTAATCGGCCTAGAAACGTGATTCTGCGCTGAGTACTTGGTCTCGAAAGGTGCTGAATTGCTAGTCCTTCTAGGCCACCCTGTTTTCACCTGGGTTGTCATCTTGATGAGACCAAATTAGAGGTGAAATTCAAGCCAAACAATCAATAGACGCCGGTCGTGCGAGCTTTTGGCTTTTATTTGACGCTGATTGATGGAAGCGCTGCGAGAGGCGTTGGCGTCGCATTCATCTCAAGCTTCTGCGAGTTACAAGCTGGCTCACAGTGGTTCACAGGCTCACGTTTTGACATTTACTTTCCCAACAGAGTAGCGCTTAAAAACTAGAAACTAACATTGTGTGAGCCCTGCGCTCTCATTGGCTGAAAACCTTATACTGCCGCCATTATCGCGAGCAGCGTGAATTTACGTGATCGTCAAATTCAAAGTGCGAGCATTTGAAGCCTTTTCGCCTTGTGTATGTTTTACTATGAATTTCTTGAGTTTTGCTTCTTGTTTATTCAATGACATCTGACCAATGTGCAAACCAGTGCCAACTTGGGCTGTTTTATAAGCCAATTGGAACAATAGAACATACACAGTCCCTCGCAAGTCACTCTCGTTTGACTGGAGTGTTATTTTATTTTTAACTTCTTATATCATAAAATAACCTCTTATATACATATAAATGCTGGTTCATGGCATTGTGTTGCATTTCGTTACATTCACATTGTATGATATTGTGGTATCATATACTTGAAAAAAATTCAATTTTGGATAAGTCGGATAAGTCCTCAAAATTTTTTCAGAGCTGCTTCGTTTAAGATGGATGATGAACAGGCACCACTAATAAAGAAGATTAAAATCGAAGCTGCGCCTCACTCTGTTATGGAAATTTGTAATCGTCAGATTTCCAAACTCAGGGACAACGTCAATGAAAAGTTCTCATCAATTGAAGCAAATTTAAAAAGCGTCTCAAGTGCGTGCAGCCTGATTTCCAGCAGATTGGGTAGCATTGAAGCATCGATTAAATCTCAGCAAAGCCAGAGGCACCCTTGCTGTCAAGAGGTTCTTAGCGCGCTTAAATCCATTAAGCAGGATGTTGCATTGTTGAAGAATGAGTAAACATATAGAATTGTTAAAATTGTGATCTTGAAACTTTCATAAAGATACATTATTATTAGGACTGCTGGTGCGCCAGTAGTGCTGGTGGCCAACTCAGGGTGTGACCAGACTTCACAGGTGGAGGCCAATGTCAGCATTGATTCAAAGATGCAGGTTATCACGTTGAACAAAGAAGATGACTATCCTGATGGCTCTTGGCTTGGAGATGAGAGCAATCCTGAGGGTCGGGTGCGAGTGCCAATTTCACCTACGTTAGTATTCTAAATTTTTTATTTGAGCAAAATAGATTTCAATCAATTCCTCTCCAGGGACTTGATCCACATAAATGGCTATTGCACCACTCCTGAGAAAATGGCGCTTGTTCTGCTCGACTATTTATTTCCTCGAGATGTTCTGGCGGTGTCTAATTTATCTGGAAAAAGCAAACATGGCAAGAAGCAGCTGTCGCCATTGATGGTAATCATAGACACTTACACATTAGTCTGTTTGTCAGGGCCGAGAACTACAGTAATAAGGCAGTTTTTTCTTTCATACATCATTTTAATTGGCATTGGAGTTTTGAAGCAATATATTATGAAAAAAAAATATTGAAATTGCATTAGGTCATTAGAGTTTTAAGTTTAATCAATCGAAAATCATTTAAGAAGAATTGTTTACTCGTTGTATAGATCTATGGCATTCGTTGTCAGCTTGTACACAAATTCAAAATATCTGAGAAAGACTGGTGTCGTATTAAGCAAAATATGGACTCAAAGTGCAGAACTGCGTGGAGGAAAAAGCTTCAAGGATTGCCTTTGGGAGGTTTTAAGGTCTGCTTATTTTTTAAGTTTGTGATCACACCCTGACACATCCAATTGACAGCACCGAGAAATTGGGGATGATGGTGATGAAGATGAAAACAGTAATGATGATATGCATCCAGTGATAGTGTCTACCAGTAGTATCGACGAGGGTGGCTCCGTTTCTTTGGACCCTGAGGTGATTTATCGTATTAAATCATTACCAAACATATTTTCAGTTTTTTTCAAATGCAAATCAAAAAAATTTCAGGATTATTGTTATAAAAATTGCCATTGCATTCAACAAGTTGAGCTTGGTTGATGAAGATGTATTTATAGTTCAGGCTCATTTTCAAAACTGCTGGAGTTAAATTAGCACATTTTCTGCAGACACTTCAGCTTTTGCAAAGTGGCCATGGAGACTCAATCAAGGTCCTCACAGCCTCTTCAGAACAGCTTGTCAAATACCAGCAAGTGGTGCAAAATGACCAGCTTCTACCAGTTTGGGTAATCATCTTGTTAACCAAATAACCAATATTTGAATAACTTCATGAGGTCTCCTAGGCTCTTCAGGATGGCTCAGGAATTCTAGCCACTGACAGCAATGGCGAGCTTTTTGTCACAGATCCTGATTCATTGTCGATTGGTGAACATTCAACTCTGGCATTAGTCACTCCCAGCGGAGTAAAAATTCTCTTGTCTCTAAGGAAATTGTTTCTCATGATGTTTTCGCCGCAGATTGTCATGGAAAGGTCCAACTCTATTATCGGCATCACAGAAGACTCGGTGGACTCGGGTGATATTAAGGATATTTAGATTGATATTCCCAGACTGAAGATTTAAAATTATTTTGTTTGATACCCTTAAGTTGCAATATTTTGAAGTTGATTAATAAATCAAAAAAATTAAATTAATCAATTTACAGCAAAAGAGTTGATTAAAATAAAAATTTCCAAAGACGAACAAAGCTTAAAAATTCGCATCTTTTGACATTCAAATAGTTTTCCCCTCATAGCTGTTAATTTGTTTTACTTTTTAAATAAATCACATTGAAAAATAGTATTAAAATGGTTTAACCGTAGATTGGTCTATAATATTATAAATCAATGCTGATATTTGTATAATACCCTAGGATGGACTATTGCTCTATACTCTCTAATTTTATTGAAGCCTTTAGCTGTAAACTTTGTTAGAAAATTACTATCTTTAAAATTAATTTAGTTATCTCGCGAAGGCCATACTGCTTTCAAAAAAGTGGAGGGGATGACAGACCTAAAAACCTTTTGATATAATGAGAAGAGGGGATTTACATTAGGTTGTTCACACACCAGATTCATTTGTGGGCTCCAATCGCTAGCGAGATATGTCATGACGTCAGATTTTCTGCACAATGGCAACAGAATATTCTTGTGGGTCCACTTAAGTTAGTAAAAGATTAGTCTAAATTCGCTAGTGTGCGAAATGGAGGCTTGGATTATAAAGACATTGCTCCCCAAAATCCTGGCCACCGCCTACCCCAAAACAGCGCGACTCGTCACATATGAAATTGGTGGTAAGAAGGGAGGCAATGCCGGCGATGGTGGGTTCGCCTCCAACACTTTCCAGATGAAATTGAATGTTGACACTGATGGGCAACAAGTGTCTGATCATTTGCTAGCAAAGGTAAACCGTACTATGTATTACTGCTCAATTAAGTTTTCGTGTCCTCAGCCTAATAAGTCAAATTTTAAACCCTGTTTGCCTAAAAAGCAAATTAAAAGCCCGTTTAATTCCCAGAATATTTGTTAATTTTAAAATTTCTTGTTTTTCAGCTCTATATTTCCATTTTAATGTTTACGAATTTTAGTAATTTAGATTATACCCCATTTAACCTTTTTAATTTTGACTCATTTGAAAAGTTAAAAGAGACCCTTTTTGAAAATGTTTAGTAATGTACCCATAAATTAGGAAAACCATAGTCTTGACATTTTCAAATTTTGTAGATATTTCCTGAAGATGAGGTGATGCGAACCTTGCACAACACCGAGTTGCAAATTATCAACGAAACGCTTTGGTATTCGCAAATTGTGCCGGCGTACACATCTCTGGCCTCTAAGTTCGGCGTCAAGCTCGTCTGCTTGTGGCCGAAATTCTTCGCATCGGAGCTCACTGAACGCGCTGCCATTGTCATGGAGGATTTGTCCAAGGAGAACTTCGCCCTGGCCACTCCTCCAGCCAACTTGTCCTTTGACCACGCGCGCTTGGCCATGGAGAAAATCGCAGTGATGCACGCCCTGAGCTACTCCCTTGCTGCACACGAACCTCAGACGTACCAAACTCTAGTTGGATCTATGAAGGTGTGGATTTAGTGAGAGAAAAAATCAAATATTTGAAACTGCTTCAGTAATTTAATTAATCATTAGTCGTATCATTTATTTTTGCTACTGTTTCACTCTCAAAATATATCCAAATAATTTCAAAATATCAATTTATCTAAGAATTGTTTCAATAATTGTATTATCCAGTTCCTGCCTCATTTTTTGTTGCCACAGTGCAACAAATAAAATCTCAAGCGTGCTCAAAATTTTTTTTTAGAATTCACTACTCTAAAAATAGTTAATAACTGATAACGTAATGCATTTGAAACTTTTTGGTCTTATAGGACAATCGTTTTGATGGAGCCGGAGATGGTTTCGACGTGAGCTTTTTAAAAGCAACCGCGCAGAGAGGGCTTGGCCCCCTGCGCTCAAGGCCAGAGTGTGCAGATATAGTCACCGCTCTAGACAAGCAGTTTGAGGACGCTCTGAGTATGCAACGAAGGCTGTTGACTGCCTACGACAAGAAAACAGATGTTATATGCCATGGAGACTTTCTGCGCAACAATATTCTTTACAAACACCAGGTACGAGAATACTGGAACCGTAATATAATTTGGATGGTAAATTTTTAAGCCACTCTCAAAAGTACGATTTTTATACTATCAATGTACTTGTGACTTGGATGAGAATAAACATAAATAATAAAACAAATCTCAATGTTAACAGGATGGAAAAGCAGTAGACGCTTGCTTGATCGACTTTGCCACCATTCGTGTTGCGTCGCCATGTTCTGATTTGGTGTTGTTCATCTACATGTCTATTGATCCTGCGGTATTGGAAGGCGACGGCTTGGAAAAGATACTAAGAATTTACTACGACAAACTGACACACACTTTGGGCGCCATGGGCAAGGTTGCAGATCCTTGGGGTGGAAAATTTGAGGATCTTGTGAACGATTTTGCCAGGTGAGATAGAGTGGTCACAGTCCCTATATCTTTTTTCATTCACTTGCATTTTTCAGATGTACCCCATTGGCATATTCAATCATCACGTTTTTCTTGCCCCTGATGATGGCGCCCAAGGAGGATTTTCACATGGAAGCCATGATTGAGCTCTCCCCCGAAGAGCAAGAACAGCAAAACATGAATTTAGGAGGGCCAGAGGCAACAGAGAGGCTTGTACATGTGATCCTTGACTTCCAAAAGAGGCGTTTCCATGATTATTGGTGATATTCTTAATAACTTTTTGTTTTTTACTCAGAAAATATAGACAACTTTGTTTTGGTACTCAATCAACTTTTTATTTCTTTTGCAAGGGACTTAAACCTATAAAATTAACAAAAAATATAAAAGAGAATTTGTTTCAATATTTACAAATACATAAAAATAAATAGGAATGCACTTTAAAAGCATCTGTGTCTTTTCTACTTGAGAATTTTAGTCAATGAGAAAGAATCTAACTAAATACAGTCTAGCTAGAATTTGACAGCATTTTGTTGATGAAGCTGGCTGTCGTAGATGAACTATTTTGAACCAGATCCCTGTGGTTGCCCTTGATTGTATGAACCACCACCTTCTTCTTGCAAACCTGCATGAAACAAATACAAAATTAATTATCTTTTAGCATGCATCTTATAGTGCATTAACTTACATTAGAGAGTCCGTAGTCGTCAGACAAAGAGAGATAGTTTCCATCAACCCTGAGGAGCGTTGTGTCTCCTCCAAATTTGCCAGAGGGCTTGTAAGAATCGGCCACGATCAGTTTTTTGTAGAAGGATTCAGCGGCCTGGTTGATTTCAGACACCACCTTGTTGCCCTTGTTTCCGGCAATCATTGATGATACCCTGGCTAAACGCGCTTCCAGAGAAGGTAGGGAGACAAGGTCGTCCTTTACCTTTAATTAAAAAATTATATTATAGCAAAAGAGAGTTACACGTTATCTAGT
Organism: Cloeon dipterum; assembly: GCF_949628265.1. Classification (NCBI taxonomy): domain Eukaryota; kingdom Metazoa; phylum Arthropoda; class Insecta; order Ephemeroptera; family Baetidae; genus Cloeon; species Cloeon dipterum. The sequence continues at coordinate 32,812,748 of NC_088788.1, read as the reverse complement.
TAAAAATAAATGGAATAAAAAGATCATTTAAATATAATTACCTTTTGGGCGTCAATTTCCTTGAACTGTGAAACAAAGAACGTGAGCGCGTCTGCTTCCTGCACTTCTGCTCTTTGAGGAGAGGTGGAGCGAGCCTGCCGAGCCTTGTAGTTGCCAGTGTGCGCCGCAACATAGGACGGTGAGCCGTCCAGCAAGGCCAATTTCACCTTTTCTCCCAATTTCTCCAGCTGGACGCCCATTTCAAAGGCCACGCAAGCTCCGAATGAATATCCTGCCAGTGAATATGGCCCCTTTGGACTGAACTTCTTAACCGCCTAAAGCAATAATAATTTTTTAATGACACAGTTTTAACAGCTAAACCACTCAAAAAATATATTAAAAGCTCACTACACACCTTAACATAGAAAGCAGCAAGGTCTGTGATGGAAGTAAGAGGCGCCTCAGCGGTGCACTGCAGGCCGTAAACAGGCATGTCCAATTTGGAAGCCAAGATCTTCAGAGCGCTGACGACACCTTCAATGGGGTGGACGATGAACAGCGGTTGGCCCTTGCCGTCTTTGCACTTGCTTGGGATCTTGGTCAGCACCTCCTTTGGCATTATCTGCTCCATATCGATTTGCACCTGGAATATTGAGAAAAAAAAATGAAAAATCTTCACAAATATTAATTTGAATTATGCGTACCAAACTATCATCATTGCTGCCTGGTGCGTGGTTTCCGTTGGTGGTTGCGGCGTTGTTGGTTGCGGGCACAGCAGGCTGTTCGGCACCTCCAGGGCTCTGCAGGGCGTTAAGTTTGGCGAAGTTCAGGCCCCTGATGTCTTGGGCGCTCAGCACCAGATCAAATCCTCGCTCAAGCGTCTGCTTGATTTCGGCGCCCATCAGAGAGTCCATTCCCAGGTCAGCCAGGCTGGCGGATTGGCTTACAGTGCTTGGATCTTTGACACCTAAAATCATAAGAGAAAAGAGTTTCTATGCTGTTGTTTAAGTTTTGTCGCAAACTCACCAAGAATGTTAGCGACGGCCTGAACGAGACTGACTCCGGAGTTACCGCCCGCATTTCCTCGTTTGTCCGCGAGAAGCATGCTGGCGAGGACCGGCTCAGGCTGCTGCAGGAAGAGGTCGAAGGCCTGCAGACACGAGACGAGCCGCTGCGGCTTGGTGCCACCGACTTCGCTCTCGTTGTTTCCACCCATGGCGTCCATGATGAGACCGACGTCGCCGATGGCGCCCCACTGGATTGCCAGGCCGGGCAGGCAGCTCTGCTGGCGCTGTTCGCAGATGCGCTCCAGCACCGAGTTGGCTAGCCCGTAGTTGCTCTGGCCAGCGTTGCCGCGGCCGCAACTCACGCTCGAGAAGACGACAAAGTAGTCCAGCTCGGGACACATTTTTCGAGAAGCGATGTCCAGCTGCACGGTGGTGCCGGCCTTGGGATTGTACACAGCCGCATACTCTGATGAGGACTGATTCTCCATGAAAGCGTCGCGCAAAACCTGTCAATTTAATTTAACATTTTATAACCAAATTGGATTCAAACTAAAAAAAGGACAAAACGTGGGAATTTAATTTTAGTAAAAAATAGTCATCACTTACGGCAGCTAGGTTAAAGATGCCTCCGATGGGTCCAAGGGTGGCCGCCTCCTTCAGCAGTTTGACTGCGCCCTCTGCGGTGCTGCAGTCGGTAGTGGATACGATCACGTTGACGCCTGCGTCCCTCCAGCGGCGCACGCACAGCGACTGGTAGCCCGTTCGGACGCCGCTGCGGGAGGTCAGGATGACGTTCTTGGCGCCGCGGAACACCAGCCAGTTTGCCAGCTCGAGGCCAAAGCCACCGAGGCCGCCGACGAGCAGGTAGCTCTTGTCGGGGTTCATGTACGACCTGGGGATGGCGTCGACCATCTTAGGGGTGGGCTTCACCTTTTCAACCCTCTCCTCGTCCCTGATCTTGAGCAGCACCTTGCCGATGTGCTTGCCCGAGCCCATGAAGCGGAAGGCCTGCTCTGCCTGCGCCTCCGAGTACACGGTGGCCGGCAGCGGCCGGACGGCGCCGCTCTTGATGCCCTCAGACAGCAGGGTGACCAACTGCTTCTTTTCCGCGTCGCTGGCGTCGAACAGGGCGTCCAGCAAGATACCATGGAAGGTGGTGTTCTTCAGGAAGAACGCCATGCCCAGCGGGTTGTTGTTGGAGAAGTCGAGCTTGCCGATTTCCAGGAATCTGGCGCCATACGCCAGACACCTGACAGACGCCTGAAGCTTCTCTTCGGCCAGCGAGTTGAGCACAAGATCGACACCTCTTCCGTTGGTGGCCGACATGACGTGCTGCTCGAAGGACGTATCTCGGGAGTTGGCAATATTGGCCTCAGAGAGCTGACGTTCATTAGTTAGATTGATTATATTATACCAAAAGAGACAATTGTTTTTTACCTGTGGGAAACGCCTGAGCAGGAACTGACGTTTTTCGGGACTGCCGACGGTGGTAAAGACCTTGCAACCCATGCTTAGTGCGATAGAAATCGCGGCCTGCCCAACTCCTCCCGTTCCGGCGTGGATGAGGACAGTCTCACCAGGTTGCATGCGGCCACGCACAACCAACGCGTAATAACTCTGTAAAAATCGAATATGAAATCCCCTGCATAAGTTGGATGTATGCAAACTGCTTAACAAAGCTGTCAAGCGGGTTGCATTAGTTATTTATAAGGCGATTTTAAATAAT